>NC_141879.1:740884132-741509132 GCF_056163025.1 Triticum urartu | reverse complement strand
TTGCTGGACAGTGTTGGGTTGGATGAGATTTACAATGTAATCGAGTTAGTTTTGTTAGGGTTTGATCCCTAGTATCCATTATGTTCTAAGATTGATGTTGCTATGACTTTGTTACGCTTAATCTTTGTCACTAGGGACCGAGTGCCATTATTTCAGATCTGAACCTATTATGTTTTCATGAATATATGAGTGTTCTTGATCCTATATTGCAAGTTATAGTCACCTAATATGTGGTTTTGAGCATAGAATTGGATTTTTATTGAGTAAAAATAGATCAAAAAATAGATATATACTATGAGAACTTTGCTTTTTTTTTCTTTTTCTTCTTCATGTGAAGTTGTATTTTTTCTTGGTATACATGCACGTGATCAACCTATATGCATCTTTCACTCAAAGAAAATACACACATCATTCTATTTAGGCAAACGTGGTACAGTTCGGAAGTCAAGTTCTATTTGACTTGTACATACATCGACCTACCATGCAAAAAAATACATGGATCTATTTAGGCAGGTTTGATTACATTAGTTTATATTCTACTCAGACTGAAATCAGATTCAAATTTATTTTCTCTTCAATTTTATGTTCAACTTCACAGGTTAAATTTCATATTTAAGTCCAATAGCTGAATTTTATATAAAGGAAACACATAAAATAATTTTTATTACTTTCAATTCACATATTAATAAAGTAGTATTGTTTATCCATCTAATTAATAATATATTTCTAGTATTAATAATTTGAGTAACTTAAAATCTTGATCAACTTCTCTGATGGCCCGTTTGTAACTACGAACGAACATATATGGAGCAAATATAGCTTGTACATGTACATTTCCTTATAGGCAGGCAGATTTACTTTTTTTCGGATCAAACAAGATTATATTGATTAAATCATGGAGTTATACTTGTTTTGACAGAGATTACAGAAGTCAACCGGACCAGAGCCCAACCATACGGCTCTGCGACAAGAGGTGCGGCTATATTGAGCCATGTAGTGCGCTGCTCCATTGCCTCCATGTCTGACATTCATGATTTGATGTTCACGTCCTTCAATCAGACTCCTCTTCGTCTCCTCTACAAATGTTGCCACAGCTGACTGATTAGGTCCACCCTCCTGGAGAAAACGCAGAAAAGATTAGCGGCTTGTCAGACCAATCCAAGGCGAGATTAACATCCTCCCTACACGCCGTCATCTCCGCTGCCATCACATACGAACATGATAGAAGGTATCTGTTAGCAGAGAAAATGACTGCACCAGCTTCATTTCTTAGAACTATGCCCAACCCACTAACGCCATGTCCTGGACTCCTGGTAAATATGACCCATGAAGATTCAACTTTAACCAGCCCGGGGAAGGAAACTGCCATGGTTCCACAGATGCCAAATGTGTTGTTTTGGTAATCCGAGGCATTCTGCTGCTAAAATCAATGACCATTTTCCCTTTTGCAATGTCTCCAGATGGATGCTGCTTGATACACAACAAAGACTCCATGTAGCTATTCAGGAATCGGCGTGAGCTCTCTAGCTAGCGAGTGGTGTGTGCATATATTTTTTATCACGGGTAAGCCTTCCCATAGATTGCTTTTCACGTACCAATGTTGTACTCATAATGGAGAATTGGAGATGGGCTGCGAGTAGGTCATTTGTATTCTGAATTGACGTTCCACATGTCGCCCACCTTGCTACAATACCCGTGCCAATCGCCCCACCTCGCCGCCGGTGGTGGTTCACCCGTGCACATTACCTTGATACACAACAAAGACTCCGTGTAGCTATTCTGAATTAACTAATAATCTGTATGTGTTATTTTCAAAACAAAAAGAAAACCAATGTGTTTTTTAGGACTAACTTCACGTTTGATTTAGTAATCACGGCAAAGACCTCACAAAGAAAATCGTGGTCTCATGCACGCACTACACTACTTGTATGCAACCGAAAAAACTGCTAATGAACGTCCATGTGCAGATTCATGGCTAACAGCCGTGCTGCCCATCGCACTTCCAACATCACGTCGCCACCTCGCCACCGGCGCTCGCACATGTCGCCCACCTTGCTACAACACCCGTGCACATCGCCCCACCTCACCGCCGGTGGTGGTTGACCGGTCCGCTTGGCCCGGCCCGGGCTTCGCTATTGCAGTTCCAGTCCCTGAAAACAGGGCCGACAAGGTGGCCGGTCCGGTCCAGTCTGGACCGCCGGCGGCGATCCAAATGGTGGCTTGGTGAGCGACCGGCCCGGAGCGTGTCCACTATACACTGGCTTGATAAAGTGGATGGCATACGCCTTGACCCTGAGCTCCATGTCCCCGTTGTCATCTGTGTCGGGCATGACGAAGCGGACGGCGAGCGGTGACGGGGCATCATGGCACGGAGCTCCTCACCCTTGTCTTCGGCGGCTTCCATGCGGTGAAGTGTTCAGCTTGAGATCGTAAGTTGGCGAAGCAACTACAGCATAGCCGTGCATGGGCTGGGCATCATCCTCGGGTGTGTTTTGGCATGTCGACGTCGCCGGCAGTGGGCTTGCTAGAACTAATCTTGTTATTAGTGATAAGTTTAGATTATTTCTTGTTGCATGCATGTACGTGTGTACCGTTGCTTGACCAAGCTCCATAGCTGTTAGATAGGCTCAGGTGTGGACCGAGTATTCAGCTAGGAAGGAGGGTGCCGGCCGAATCGTGGAGCGTTGCCAAGAGGTTGTTACTCGTGGCCTAAGCTGCCGGCTAGTGGAGAGGAGAGATCAGCAGTAGTATAGTACGTGTGTGCCTCTATTTAAGTGTTGTAAGTCAATGAGAAAAGTGTGGCCGTGAGGGCTAGTGAAAAAGATATAGCACTTGTGTGACCAAGGAGGAGAGCCTCTTGGCAAGGCTAGTTGGCTTCCTTCCATGGTACATTTGTGTGTGTGTGTGTTTCTCGGTTCTTCCATGGTGTGTGTTTTTGAGAGAAACAAGAGGAAAAGAAAGTTGTGTGAGGAAGAAGAGGAGCGGCGCTGCGACGAGAGGCGGCGCCAACAATTGGCATCAGAGCCTTGTCGATCCGAGGCGACGGCGACGGCGCGGTGGACGCCGTTGGTGGCACGATGCTGCTAGTGGCCGGTGTGTGTCTTCATCATCGTCCAGCTGCGTCACGAACGATGGAGAGAGGTGTGTTGTACGGTAATTTGCATCACCGGCGGCAAGGAGGTGATGGCCATGGAGCTGAGGCCATTGCCACGAGGAGTTCCATGTCCGAGTCGGCGATAAGGTGCGTCATCGTCGGCAACATGGAGGCGAGTCATCGGCGAGTTGCGTCACCAGTGACGAACATGGAGGCGAGTCACCGGCGAGTTGCGGCACCGGTGGCAAATATGGAGGCGAGTCACCGACGAGTTGCGGCACCGGTGGCAAACATGCGGCAGCGAGGGTGCCACGGCGGCGCGCTCATGGTGAAGGAGCACGAGGTGCGGCTCTCGGTGAAGCCAGCGGCGACGGCGGCAATCGGCGTGACAAGATGGCATTGGCGGCCGTCTCTGCGTTGCACCGACGACATCGACGACCACGGGCTTCAAGAGAAAAATAAGTTAACAAGATTAGGGAGGTGAATGTTAGAACTAATCTTGTTATTGGTGATACATTTAGATTATTTCTTGTTGCATGCATGTACGTTTGTACCGTTGCTTGACCAAGCTCCATAGCTGTTAGATAGGCTCAGATATGGACCGAGTATTCAGCTAAGAAGGAGGGTGCCGGCCGAATCGTGGGGCGTTGCCAAGAGGTTGTTACTCGTGGCCTAAGCAGCCGGCTAGTGGAGAGGAGATCAGCAGTAGTATAGTACGTGTATGCCTCTATTTAAGTGTTGTAAGTCAATGAGAAAAGTGTGGCCGTGAGGGCTAGTGAAAAAGATGTAGCACTTGTGTGACCAAGGAGGAGAGCCTCTTGGCAAAGCTAGTTGACTTCCTTCCCTGGTACATTTGTGTGTGTGTGTTTCTCGGTTCTTCCATGGTGTGTGTTTTTGAGAGAAACAAGAGGAAAAGAAAGTTGTGTGAGGAAGAAGAGGAGCGGCGCTGCGACGAGAGGCATCGCCAACAGGGCTGCATCGTTGGCATGCTCCGGACAGCCGTCTTGGGGAGCTTGATGAAGACTATTGAACGGCAACCTCACGACAACGGCGCCGATGGTTTGCTGCATCTTGACGAGTGTTCCGGGGTCTCGCGTGACGGCTCCATCCAGCATCACCGTGCCGTACTTGCATGCAAAAAAAAGAATGAAACATATTAGGTGAAAATTTCACCGTTTGCAAGGATGAGCCGCACCTCTATGGTCAGCTGAGTGGTCCGCCGGGTACACTGGTGCCTCCGGCGAGCCCGACGGCCTACTCTTTAGCCTTGACTCGTACGTGCTACTTGCTCCAGCTGCGGCCTTCAAGCGCTCGCCCGTTCTGCTCCATCTTCAATGCCCCCGCCAGATGCAATCACCTCTCAGCTCTCGTTGTTCTTGCTATTGTGTGTTCTGTGCCTTTTCTCTCCACCTTCTCTTACTGCGTACCGAGTTGTGTGGGTTCTGATCATGTGTTTGTGTGCAAGTCAGACTTTCCATACCTTTCAAAAAGAAGGGACTCTCCATAGACGTGCCAATGATAGTTTGTGTCTATGCTTTATATTTTACGTAACGTTATGTAGATCTACTTTTAAATCTCAACCGGCAATCTCGATGATTAACATAAAATCATGGATATAAAGAGATGACTTATGGAGAACTATGAAAGCTTCCTCCCATTAATATTAGGTATAGATAAAGAAAAAATAGTATTTTCTGTCTGTTTTCTGAATTATCCGTGAAATAAAAAAATACCCTAAAAATAAAAGTTCTCCGAATGCCCTGAAAGTTGAGTATGATTTTTTGTATAATATTTGAGAATTTCTGGCTCTTAGAACACACTAGGGGGACCCACCATTTGGTCACGAGGGTGGAGGGTGCGCCCTACCCCCCTGGGCGCGCCCCCTGCCTCGTGGGTCCCATATGGCCCCCTCCACTTATTCTAGTACCCACACACTTCGTGTTCCTCCAGAAAAAAAATCATCTCGTAGCTCAAACCCGTGTTCTTGCTCGTTTTGTTGTTGTTTTCGATCTCCTTGTTCAAAACTCCATTCACAAAACTGCTTTGGGGGGATCGTTCTTCGGTATGTGACTCGTCCAATGGTCCAATTAGTTTTTGTTCTAGTGCTTTATGTATTGCAAATTTTTGTTGCTGAGGTGACCCTGTTCTTGAGCTTGCATGTCAAATTTATATGGTCCAAAGTAGTTTTAATGCATGATTTAGCCTCTAGGCACTTGTAGGAGTAATTGCTAACAATCTTGTTGAGTTTGGTTCACTTTTATTATGAGTCACTAAATTTTTTAGAAATTTTCAGAGGAAGAAAATGTTGAAGAGATTGTTGAGAGGCTCCTCGAGCCGGGGTTCGAAGGAAAAGGAGAATGAAGAGACTGGAAAACCCAACTATAACCTTCCTCGCACCGCGGAGGTTCGGCCGTGTGAATGGCCTTGTGATGCATTCTTGAGGGCCGCTGGGATCTATGAAGGCTTTTATTGTCCGGCTAAGAATGCAGGCATCACCGAATTCATCCACGATAAGTGTGATCAATACCTCCTACTCACTAATATTTTTGTGCAAAACTTTCATTACCATGCTAGGAGATCACCACCTACGGTAGACTTTTATTTATATGATGAATTTAAAGAGATGTCACTCTATGATTTTTTGTGCGGTTCGCAAGTTGCCCTTTGAGGGTAGCGTCGAGTTTATTGATAGAAGTGTCATAGGGGAAACGAGAAAAGTTTCTGATGCAAGGATTAATAGTGTTCATTTTCCTGTTCTACGTTACTATGCAATATTTGCTAGTAGATGTTTAGTTGGTCGCGGAAACAGTGGGTACCTCAGTGCTCCTGACATTGCTATTTTGCGCCATGCTTTATTTCGTGATACAACTTTCAGTTTAGACGCTATGGTTGCTAAACGGCTGAATCTGAACTATTCAAAGGGCCCCATTTTTGGAGGTATCTTTGCTTCATGCCTTGCTGAACACTTTGAGATACCTATTAGGCATTATGAGAAAGAGGAAAATGTGTTGCCCACTATTTTCTTAGACTATAAAAGTATGGTAGCACATGATTTTATTATTAAAGATAAGGAGAAGAGACTTAAGTATAACTTGGTATTTACTAAAATTACTTGTGAGACTATTACCTTGCCTGCACCCTCCTTGTTTAACATACATTCAGGCACGTACCTCATCATGCCTGAGGACATTTATGCATACTGGGAGCTAACACGAGTCCCAAAGCCTGAGCCTGAGCCACCTCTTGATCCATATCGAGAGTCTATCTATCAGAGGGACCCAGAGGAGCTCGCTAACCAGTGGCACCCCGAGGACGCTCCTCAGTACACCGGAGAGGACTACTTTGATCCATGGGCATAGACCAACTTAGGCCAAAAGCCTAAGCTTGGGGGAGTACATATTTCTCACTGGCATTACATTCATGTTCACACACTCATTCTAGTTGTCGGTGTTCATACTTTTTCATTGTAATATCCATGCTAGTTTATTTTCTTTTCTTGCTTTCTTCTTGTGTGTTTGAAAAACCTTGAGAAAAAACCAAAAAAATTAGTTGTAGCTTTTAGCTAGTTTACTTTCCATGCTTGTAGTATTAATATTATGTAACGCCCGGATAATCTTGCTACAGTAATTCCACGCCAATCATGCCATGTCATCCCGATTACTGTTGCTAAACGTCCGTTAGTTCAACCGCGTCAAATTCAAATTTAAAATTATTGTCAATAATAAAAGTTTCCAAAATTTGAAACAAAAATGTTCGGTGGTTGCCAAGTATTACAAGGGTAATTATGATGCAGCAAACACAATTATACAAAATACCTAAATGACCTAAACTAACTAAAACAGAAAAGGAAAAAAAGAACAAAAAAAGAGACCCCTTGGCCAATTGGGCCAACAGGCCCAGCTAGCCTCTACTGGCCCAACCGGCCGGCCCACCCCGCGCCCCATAACCCCCCACTGCCCCGAAAACCCTAGCCCCACCGACACCCACTCCCCCACTTCCCCCCCCCCCAACCACGACGCGCCCCTCCCCCGATCCGATCTGGATCAGGGCACGAACTGCCCCCCCCCCTCGCTCGTCGCTGTCGAACGCCAGCGCCCCGCCTGGACCTCGCCGGACGTCCCCACCGGTCTGCTTCGTTCTACGCGCGACGTCCCCGACCTCCACCTCACGCCCCGCTGCCACTTCCCTACCGGCAATGTGAGCGCCGCCGCCGCGCTCGTCTCCTCGCTCCCTCCCTCTCCCTCGCTCGCTCACCGCGCCGTGCCCGCGCCGCCCGCGCTCTCGCACGCGCCGCGCCCGCCGCGGCCCCTGCTGGCTGCGCCCGGGCCGCGCTCGACCTCGCCTCGCGCCGCGACCCCCCCCCCCCTCCCGTGTCGCAGCTCCCCGCACGCCCTCGTCCCGACCGTGCCTCGCCTCCACTGCACACCGCGCCCGCCGGAGCTAGCCCGTGCTCCCCGCGCCCATCACCACGCCCTTCCCATCGTCTGCTCGCGCACGTCGTCGGCCGCGACCACGCGCCGCCGTGGACCTGCTGCTGCTCCCTCACGCTTGCCCGCAGCCGCCATCGTCGCTCCTGCCGTTGCTCAAGCCCGCCTGGCCACGGAGGCCCCACGCCGCCCACGCCTACTGTCGCCCGAGGCCGCGCCCAGCTCCCCTCATCCCTGCCCGTGGCCGCCTTGGTCGAAGCCACGCTCGGCCCGCCGTTTCCCCTGCCCTCCGCCGCCACTCTGGTGGCTCGCCGGAGCCCCGCCTCCCCTGGCCCTGGCCGCCGACATGCCCCCGTGCGCCCCGCACCTCTCGGGCTCACGCCCGTTCGGGCGCCCCGCCGCGTTGCTCGCCCGGCGCCCGCTAAGCCCCCTGCCTATGACACAGGGGGCCCACCCCAGAACGTAATTAAAAATAAAAATAAATATAAATATAAAAATAAATATAAATATAAAAATAATTAATTAATTAATTAATTAAAGAAATAATTAACTTAATTAATTTTGATTAATTAAATTAAACATCTATTTAAACTAATTACACATTAGTTACCTAATTAACCTGATTAGTTAATTAGTTAATTAAGTAGTCAATGACAGTGGGGCCCACCCCTAATTAAGCCTGATTAGGTTAATTAATATGTTTAATTAAAATGTGTCACTGATCAGTGGGACCCACTGGTCAGGTTGACCAGTCAACCCCCGTTGACTGCTGACGTCAGCATGACATCATGCTGATGTCATAAATCCATTTTCAAATTAATTTAAATAATTAATTAAATTCCAAAAATTAATAAAATCTTTAGAAAATCATATCTTTTAATCCGTAACTCGGATTAAAATATTTTCAACATGAAAGTTGCTCAGAACGATGAGACAAATCCGGATACGCAGCCCGTTCGTCCGCCACGCATCCCTAGCATAGCAAACACGCAACTTTCCCCCTCCGGTTCATCTGTCCGAAAACGCGAAACACCGGGAATACTTTCACCGGTACCACCTCGTACCGCGTTAGTGGCACACCTAGCATCACGCCTTGTCATGTCATGCATTTGTTTGCAATATATTGATTGTTTCTTCCCCCTCTTCTCTCGCTAGACACCGAGACCGATGCCGCTGCTACCAAGTACGACTACGGTGTTGACGACCCCTCTCTCTTGCCAGAGCAACCAGGCATGCCCCGCCTTGATCACCAGATATCGCCTACTCTTCTCTATACTGCTTGCATTAGAGTAGTGTAGCATGTTACTGCTTTCAGTTAATCCTATACTGCTGCATAGCCTATCCTTGTTACTACTGTTGTTACCTTTACCTGCTATCCTACTGCTTAGTATAGGATGCTAGTGTTCCATCAGTGGCCCTACACTCTTGTCCGTCTGCCACGCTATACTACTGGGCCGTGATCACTTCGGGAGGTGATCACGGGCATATACTATATACTTTACACTTTTACATTACCTGAGGTACTGTTCGGAGTTGGGGGCTCGAGGGGCAGGTGGCTCCATCCCGGTAGAGGTGGGCCCGGGTTCCCGATGGCCCCCAACTGTTACATTGTGGCGGAGCGACAGGGCAGGTTGAGACCACCTAGGAGAGAGGTGGGCCTGGCCCTGGTCGGTGTTCGCGGGTACTTAAACACGCTTAACGAGATCTTGGTATTTGATCTGAGTCTGGCCACTGGCTTATACGCACTAACCATCTACGCGGGGGCAGTTATGGGCACTCGACATCGTGGTATCAGCCGAAGCCTTCATGACGTCAGCGACTGAGCGGCGCGCGCCGGATTGGACTGGAACGCCTGCTAGGCTAGGTCTGCTTCCGGCCGCCCTCGCAACGTGCAGGTGTGCAATGGGCAATGGGCCCAAACCACTGCGCCATAGGATTTAGACCGGCGTGCTGACCTCTCTGTTGTGCCTAGGTAGGGCTGCGACGTGTTGATCTTCCGAGGCCGGGCATGACCCAGAAAAGTGTGTCCGGCCAAATGGGATCGAGCGTGTTGGGTTATGTGGTGCACCCCTGCAGGGAAGTTAATCTATTCGAATAGCCGTGATCTTCGGTAACAGGATGACTTGGAGTTGTACCTTGACCTTATGACAACTAGAACCGGATACTTAATAAAACACACCCTTCCAAGTGCCAGATACAGCCGGTGATCGCTCTCTCACAGGGCGACGAGGGGAGGATCATCGGTTAGGATTAAGCTATGCGATGCTACTTGGTGAACTTACCATCTACTCTCTTCTCCTGCTGCAAGATGGAGGTTACCAGAAGCGTAGTCTTCGAAAGGACTAGCTATCCCCCTCTTATTTTGGCATTCTGCAGTTCAGTCCACATATGATACCCTTAATCCATTTGATACCAATGCATACATATGTAGTGTAGCTCCTTGCTTGCGAGTACTTTGGATGAGTACTCACGGTTGCTTTGCTTCCCCTTTTCCCCTTTCCTATACCCGAGTGTTGCGGCCAGATGTTGGAGCCCAGGAGCCAGACGCCACCGTCGACGACGACTACTACTACTCGGGAGGTGCCTACTACTACGTGAAGGCCCCTGACGACGACCAGGAGTAGTTTAAGAGGATCCCAGACAGGAGGCCTGCGCCTCTTTTGATCTGTATCCTAGTTTGTGCTAGCCTTCTTAAGGCAAACTTGTTTAACTTATGTCTGTACTCAGATATTGTTGCTTCCGCTGACTCGTCTATGATCGAGCTCTTGTATTCGAGCCCTCGAGGGCCTGGCTTGTAATATGATGCTTGTATGACTTATTTTATTGGTAGAGTTGGGTTGTGATATCTTCCCATGAGTTCCTGATCTTGATCGTACACGTTTGCGTGTATGATTAGTGTACGATTGAATCGGGGGCGTCAAATATTAAAAGAAAACCCAAAAAGATTTCTCGTTCTTCTTTTGCTTGTTGGGAGTTTTCCCGTGTAAATAATTTTTCTCATTCTTTGAAATTCTTTTTTTGGAGGGTCGAGAGGAGAAGACCATGATGAAAATGATGAGTGGCTCTAATTCTTTGAAACCCGTGTTCTTGCTCGTTTTGTTGTCATTTTCGATCTCCTTGTTCAAAACTCCATTCACAAAACTGCTTTGGGGGGATTGTTCTTCGGTATGTGACTCGTCCAATGGTCCAATTAGTTTTTGTTCTAGTGCTTTATGTATTGCAAATTTTTGTTGCTGAGGTGACCTTGTTCTTGAGATTGCATGTCAAATTTATATGGTCCAAAGTAGTTTTAATGCATGATTTAGCCTCTAGGCACTTGTAGGAGTAATTGCTAACAATCTTGTTGAGTTTGGTTCACTTTTATTATGAGTCACTAAATTTTTTAGAAATTTTCAGAGGAAGAAAATGTTGAAGAGATTGTTGAGAGGCTCCTCGAGCCGAGGTTCGAAGGAAAGGGAGAATGAAGAGACTGGAAAACCCAACTATAACCTTCATCGCACCGCGGAGGTTCGGCCGTGTGAATGGCCTTGTGATGCATTCTTGAGGGCCGCTGGGATCTATGAAGACTTTTATTATCCGGCTAAGAATGCAGGCATCACCGAATTCATCCACGATAAGTGTGATCAATACCTCCTACTCACTAATATTTTTGTGCAAAACTTTCATTTCCATGCTAGGAGATCACCACCTACGGTAGACTTTTATTTATATGATGAATTTAAAGAGATGTCACTCTATGATTTTTTGTGCGGTTCGCAAGTTGCCCTTTGAGGGTAGCGTCGAGTTTATTGATAGAAGTGTCGTAGGGGAAACGAGAAAAGTTTCTGATGCAAGGATTAATAGTGTTCATTTTCCTGTTCTACGTTACTATGCAATATTTGCTAGTAGATGTTTAGTTGGTCGCGGGAACAGTGGGGACCTCAGTGCTCCTGACATTGCTATTTTGCGCCATGCTTTATTTCGTGATACAACTTTCAGTTTAGACGCTATGGTTGCTAAACGGCTGAGTCTGAACTATTCAAAGGGCCCCATTTTTGGAGGTATCTTTGCTTCATGCCTTGCTAAACACTTTGAGATACCTATTAGGCATTATGAGAAAGAGGAAAATGTGTTGCCCACTATTTTCTTAGACTATAAAAGTATGGTAGCACATGATTTTATTATTAAAGATAAGAGAAGAGACTTAAGTATAACTTGGTATTTACTAAAATTACTTGTGAGACTATTACCTTGCCTGCACCCTCCTTGTTTAACATACATTCAGGCACGTACCTCATCATGCCTGAGGACATTTATGCATACTGGGAGCTAACACGAGTCCCAAAGCCTGAGCCTGAGCCACCTCTTGAACCATATCGAGAGTCTATCTATCAGTGAGACCTAGAGGAGCTCGCTAACCAGTGGCACCCCGAGGACTCTCCTCAATACACCGGAGAGGACTACTTTGATCCATGGGCATAGACCAACTTAGGCCAAAAGCCTAAACTTGGGGGAGTACATATTTCTCACTGACATTACATTCATGTTCACACACTCATTCTAGTTGTCGGTGTTCATACTTTTTCATTGTACTATCCATGCTAGTTTATTTTCTTTTCTTGCTTTCTTCTTGTGTGTTTGAAAAACCTTGAGAAAAAACCAAAAAAATTAGTTGTAGCTTTTAGCTAGTTTACTTTCCATGCTTGTAGTAGTAATATTATGTAACACCCGGATAATCTTGCTACAGTAATTCCACGCCAATCATGCCACGTCATCCCGATTACTGTTGCTAAACGTCCGTTAGTTCAACCGCATCAAATTCAAATTTAAAATTATTGTCAATAATAAAAGTTTCCAAAAATTGAAACAAAAATGTTCGGTGGTTGCCAAGTATTACAAGGGTAATTATGATGCAGCAAACACAATTATACAAAATACCTAAATGACCTAAACTAACTAAAACAGAAAAGGAAAAAAAGAACAAAAAAAAGAGACCCCTTGGCCAATTGGGCCAACAGGCCCAGCTAGCCTCTACCGGCCCAACCGGCCGGCCCACCCCGCGCCCCATAACCCCCCACTGCCCCGAAAACCCTAGCCCCACCGACACCCACTCCCCCACTTCCCCCCCACCCACAACGCGCCCCTCCCCCGATCCGATCTGGATCAGGGCACGAACTGCCCCCCCCTCGCTCGTCGCTGTCGAACGCCAGCGCCCCGCCTGGACCTCGCAGGACGTCCCCACCGGTCTGCTTCGTTCTACGCGCGACGTCCCCGACCTCCACCTCACGCCCCGCTGCCACTCCCCTACCGGCAATGTGAGCGCCGCCGCCGCGCTCGTCTCCTCGCTCCCTCCCTCTCCCTCGCTCGCTCAGCGCGTCGTGCCCGCGCCGCCCGCGCTCTCGCACGCGCCGCGCCCGCCGCGGCCCCTGCTGGCTGCGCCCGGGCCGCGCACGACCTCGCCTCGCGCCGCGACCCCCCCGTGTCGCCGCTCCCCACACGCCCTCATCCCGACCGTGCCTCGCCTCCTCTGCACACCGCGCCCGCCGGAGCTAGCCCGTGCTCCCCGCGCCCATCACCGCGCCCTTCCCATTGTCTGCTCGCGCACGTCGTCGGCCGCGACCACGCGCCGTCGTGGACCTGCTGCTGCTCCCTCGCGCTTGCCCGCAGCCGCCATCGCCGCTCCTGCCGTTGCTCAAGCCCGCCTGGCCATGGACGCCCCACGCCGCCCACGCCTATTGTCGCCCGAGGCTGCGCCCGGCTCCCCTCGTCCCTGCCCGTGGCCGCCTTGGTCGAAGCCACGCTCGGCCCGCCGTTTCCCCTACCCTCCGCCGCCGCTCTGGTGGCTCGCCGGAGCCCCGCCTCCCCTGGCCCTGGCCGCCGGCGTGCCCCCGCGCGCCCCGCGCCTCTCGGGCTCACGCCCGTTCGGGCACCCCACCGCGTTGCTCGCCCGGCGCCCGGTAAGCCCTCTGCCTATAACACAGGGGGCCCACCCCAGAACGTAATTAAAAATAAAAATAAAAATAATTAATAATTAATTAATCAATTAATTAAAGAAATAATTAATTTCATTAATTTTGATTAATTAAATTAAACATCTAATTAAACTAATTACACATTAGTTACCTAATTAACCTGATTAGTTAATTAGTTAATTAAGTAGTCAATGACAGTGGGGCCCACCCCTAATTAAGCCTGATTAGGTTAATTAATATGTTTAATTAAAATGTGTCACTGGTCAGTGGGACCCACTGGTCAGGTTGACCACTCAACCCCCGTTGACTGCTGACGTCAGCATGACATCATGCTGATGTCATAAATCCATTTTCGAATTAATTTAAATAATTAATTAAATTCCAAAAATTAATAAAATCTTTAGAAAATCATATCTTTTAATCCGTAACTCGGATTAAAATATTTTCAACATGAAAGTTGCTCGGAACGACGAGACGAATCCGGTTACGCAGCCCGTTCGTTCGCCACGCATCCCTAGCATAGCAAACACGCAACTTTCCCCCTCCGGTTCATCTGTCCGAAAACGCGAAACACCGGGAATACTTTCCCGGATGTTTCCTCCCTTCACCGGTACCACCTCGTACCGCGTTAGTGGCACACCTAGCATCACGCCTTGTCATGTCATGCATTTGTTTGTAATATATTTATTGTTTCTTCCCCCTCTTCTCTCGCTAGACACCGAGACCGACGCCGCTGCTACCCAGTACGACTACGGTTTTGACGACCCCTCTCTCTTGCCAGAGCAACCAGGCAAGCCCCCCCTTGATCACCAGATATCGCCTACTCTTCTCTATACTGCTTGCATTAGAGTAGTGTAGCATGTTACTGCTTTCAGTTAATCCTATACTGCTGCATAGCCTATCCTTGCTACTACTGTTGTTACCTTTACCTGCTATCCTACTGCTTAGTATAGGATGCTAGTGTTCCATCAGTGGCCCTACACTCTTGTCCGTCTGCCACGCTATACTACTGGGCGTGATCACTTCGGGAGGTGATCACGGGCATATACTATATTCTTTACACTGTTACATTACCTGAGGTACTGTTCGGAGTTGGGGGCTCGAGGGGTAGGTGGCTCCATCCCAGTAGAGGTGGGCCCGGGTTCCCGACGGCCCCCAACTGTTACTTTGTGGCAGAGCGACAGGGCAGGTTGAGACCACCTAGGAGAGAGGTGGGCCTGGCCCTGGTCGGTGTTCGCGGGTACTTAAACACGCTTAACGAGATCTTGGTATTTGATCTGAGTCTGGCCACTGGCTTATACGCA
This sequence comes from Triticum urartu, assembly GCF_056163025.1. Taxonomy (NCBI): domain Eukaryota; kingdom Viridiplantae; phylum Streptophyta; class Magnoliopsida; order Poales; family Poaceae; genus Triticum; species Triticum urartu. The sequence continues at coordinate 741,494,356 of NC_141879.1, read as the reverse complement.
CTAACCATCTACTCGGGGACAGTTATGGGCACTCGACGTCGTGGTATCAGCCGAAGCCTTCGGGACATCAGCGACTGAGCGGCGCGCGCCGGATTGGACTGGAACGCCTGCTAGGCTAGGTCTGCTTCCGGCCGCCCTCGCAACGTGCAGGTGTGCAATGGGCGATGGGGCCAGACCCCTGCGCCATAGGATTTAGACTGGCGTGCTGACCTCTCTGTTGTTCCTAGGTAGGGCTACGACGTGTTGATCTTCTGAGGCCGGGCATGACCCAGAAAAGTGTGTCCAGCCCAATGGGATCGAGCGTGTTGGGTTATGTGGTGCACCCCTGCAGGGAAGTTAATCTATTCGAATAGCCGTGATCTTCGGTAACAGGACGACTTGGAGTTGTACCTTGACCTTTTGACAACTAGAACCGGATACTTAATAAAACACACCCTTCCAAGTGCCAGATACAACCGGTGATCGCTCTCTCACAGGGCGACGAGGGGAGGATCATCGGTTAGGATTATGCTATGCGATGCTACTTGGTGAACTTACCATCTACTCTCTTCTCCTGCTGCAAGATGGAGGTTACCAGAAGCATAGTCTTCGAAAGGACTAGCTATCCCCCTCTTATTCCGGCATTCTGCATTTCAGTCCACATGTGATACCCTTAATCCATTTGATACCAATGCATACATATGTAGTGTAGCTCCTTGCTTGCGAGTACTTTGGATGAGTACTCATGGTTGCTTTGCTTCCCCTTTTCCCCTTTCCTATACCCGATTGCTGCGGCCAGACGTTGGAGCCCAGGAGCCAGACGCCACCGTCGACGACGACTACTACTACTCGGGAGGTGCCTACTACTACGTGAAGGCCCCTGACGACGACCAGGAGTAGTTTAGAAGGATCCCAGGCAAGAGGCCTGCGCCTCTTTCGATCTGTATCCCAGTTTGTGCTAGCCTTCTTAAGGCAAACTTGTTTAACTTATGTCTGTACTCAGATATTGTTGCTTCCGTTGACTCGTCTATGATCGAGCTCTTGTATTCGAGCCCTCGAGGCCCTGGCTTGTAATATGATGCTTGTATGACTTATTTTATTGGTAGAGTTGTGTTGTGATATCTTCTCGTGAGTTCCTGATCTTGATCATACATGTTTGCGTGTATGATTAGTGTACGATTGAATCGGGGGCGTCACATATTAAAAGAAAACCCAAAAAGATTTCTCGTTCTTCTTTTGCTTGTTGGGAGTTTTCCCGTGTAAATACTTTTTCTGTTCTTTGAAAAATTCTTTTTTTGGAGGGACGAGAGGAGAAGACCACGATGAAAATGATGAGTGGCTCTCATATGCATTATTGTTGATCTAACCAAGAGGCCATATTACCTTGTCTTCTCCTTTGAATTAAATGTTTGCAGATTTCAGCTTAGTCCAATGCACATGCACTATTATTATTATCCACACCGTTCGGTCGTGCAAGTGAAAGGCAATAATGACGATATATCATGAAATGATTGAGATGAGGAAAAGCTGGTATGAACTCGGCCTATCTTATTTTTGTAAATATGATTAGTTCATCGTTCTTGATTGAGCTTATTATGAATGAAACATGTTTGCAATGACAATTAGAGATTACTAGTCATCAACATGTGCATCAACATGGGCTAGAGAATCGTTTATCTTAACATTATTGTGCAATTTCATATTATTTTGTTATGCAGTTTTAAAGAGAGTCGATGATATGTATGAATAAATAAAATTAACGTCCACCCTTGGATCAGCCAAGATTAGGCATGTTTTGTTAACATACTACTACAATGGTACTCAGCCATTTGCTTGAACTTACCCTCAAAAAATATTAAATAAACTTAAATGATCAGAGGTGGTGCCTAGTGTTTTTGAAATATTATTTATAGACTACTGTTAGCTGGATATGTGTTTAATTCGGTGTTAGACTCTTTGCCTTAGCATGTACGGGTAGGTCTTTGTCGTTCTACATATGTACCATCCTCTTCTGTACTCCTGAGAGTATATACTCTCATTCTCAATATACCTCATATACGCATTAATTATACCTCTTTATTATTCTCAATATACTTCATTAAATATTCTAAGATACCCCAATACGAGTTTTGTTGAAACAATATCATCTGCGATGTACTTTTTGTAATATACCTTTTTCACGTACAAACACATCAGTATATACATAAACATTTAAAAATATGTAGACTCACATGAATTTTTTCATGGAACTCATTTTGGGGTATCTAATAATTACTAATGAAGTATATTAAAAATAATAAAGTGGTATAAAAGATTCATCTATGTGGTATATGAGAAACGGGAGTACGTACTCCTAGGAGTACACAACCATTTTCCTATATATATATATATATAAACACTATTCTGATCACGGGATCAGAATAATATTCTGATCACAACATGAACTTCCCGAGTAACGCGCCTGACCTTCCTCGTGTGCTAGGTTGAACTTCAGCTAAAAGGTGTCTAAATGGGGCTTGCTATATATACCGTTGGAAAGCTATGAACACCAGTATCATGACTCAAGTTCAATTTTTGGCAAAATGTAAGCGGTTTAAGAGCAGTTTTGAAAACCGTTTTTTCTTCGTACAAAAAACGTGAATCGTATTTTCGATCGCATTTTTAAACGGTTTATCGGAATGAGGCAAATAATATGGCATTGGAAAGCTGCTGCAAAACCGCTACTTCCACATGTTGAAAGTTTTCCCTAATTCCTTACGGTTAAAGAGTAATTTGGCAAATCGTAAAATTTCGCAAACCGAACAGCCGAGTTCGTATTTTTTATGTCATTTCTAAACGGCTAATCCAATTGAGGCAAATAATATGGCGTTGGAAAGCTTATGAAAATGCGCTACTTTTTCATGTTAAAAGTTTTTTTTAATTTTGAACGGTTTAAAATTAATTTAGAAAACGATACAAGTTCCACCGAGTTCGTATTTTCGAGCTAATTTTTAACCGTACATCCAAATGCAGCAAATGATATGGCGTTGGAAAGCTTGAAGAAATGCGAAACTTTTTTGTATATATTGTTTCTCCTAATTCATTATGGTTTTATGTTAGTTTTGAAAATGGCTAAAAACATATTTTTGCCATAATTTCTACAATTTTTATCGGAATGGGGCAAATAATATACTGTTGAAAAGCTACGGAAAATGCGAAACTTTTTGATGTGGATGGTTTTCTATGATTCCTAGGCATTTTCAAGTAATTTCGAAAACGGCGGGATCATTCGTTCTACCTTTATCGCGAAACAGATTTGCCAAAAATGCATCGTGTGAAGAACCTGAACTTCTCGGCATGTTTACTTGAACTTCACTCTGTTTTTCACGTGATTTTTTTGCTCGTAGCTCTCGGTCCACTGCTCGTAGCTCTCCATCCACTCAGCAGAATTGAGCAAGTGATATACCGATGGAAAGCTGATGTAAACACGCAACTTTCCCGTGTTGATCTCCTTTTCATACTCGTGATGATTTTAAAAGTTTTTCATCTGAAATTCATTTAGCATAGTAGTTGAACTTCCTGCTGTTTTCACGTTGAACTTCTGTGACGTATTTTTGTTTATAATTTTCTCATCCATTCGTCGGTGTTACAAAAATGATATTCCTTTTGTACAAACCTCTCTCACAATAATTTTTCTAACTTTCTCCGACCGAGGACTTGAACTTATGACAACAACAAATTTGGACCTTGGCTTTTTATTCATGTTTCTCATATTAAACACACACCATGTAGTACATGAACTTTTTCCATTTTTATAATTTGAATTTTTTATTTTCTTTTTGAAATCAAATTGCTCCCAAATAATAACTGAACTTCTTTGTGGATTGAGATAATTATTTTAAAAATAAATAAATAATATTTTTTTGTGTTTCCAAACATGGAAATATAAGGTGAACCTCTCTCGCAAGAATTTTTTAACTTCCCTGGACAGAGCACGTGAACTTCTTGCAACAAACCTTTTAAGCTTTTAGTTTTCTATTCTTATCTGAAATGCATTCCGTGTAGTAGTTGAACTTCCCGCTGTTTTCACCATGAACTTCTGTCACGTATTTTTGTTCAACCTCTCTCACAACAATTTTTGAACTTTATCGGGCCGAGCACTTGAACTTCTAAAAACAAAATCATTTAGCCTTTGCTTTTTCATTCTTTTTTTCATACAAAATGCACACCGTGTAGTAGGTGAACTTCTGGCAGTTATCAATCTGAACTTCTCTCGGTTACATGAAAATATCTGAGTTTTTTATGAATATTAATCTGAATTTCTTAATACTTTTTTATGAATTCTGAAGCGCTCTATTTTTAAAAGTTGAACTTCTTGTTATTTTATTTTTGAACTTCTTGTTTCCATTCTTTAATAATGAGGGAAATCTGACTTTTATATAATCATCGAACTTCTCCATATTTTTAATATGGACTTCCTGGGTTTTTTGTCTTAATCTTTTTTATTAAATTTTGAAGTGCTCTATTTTTAAAAGTTGAACTTCCTGTCATTTAATTTTTGTAGATCTTGTTTCCATTCTTTAATAACAAGGAAAATCTAAATTTTCTATAATAATCGAACTTCTTCATCTTTTTAATTTGGATTTCCTGGTTTTATTTTTTTAGTAACAAAAAAATCCTACTTTTTGATAGACATCGAGCCGCTCCATTTTTAAATTTGAACTTCTAGGTTTATTTTAACAGAGAAAATCTTATTTATAAATTTGTTTGAGATGCTTCTTTTTAACGACCTTCTTTGGGTTTGTAACAAGCATTGAACTTCTTCATCTTTTTAATTTAAACCTATATGCTTTTTCTAGAGACAGGGAATGTTTTTTATTATTTTTGAAATGATCATTTTTTTAATTTAAACTTCAATGTAATAGTATAGGGAAACGGGGAATGTTTTTTTATAATTTTTTAATGATCATTTTTTAATTTGAACTTCAATGTAATAGTATTACACAAAGAAAAACTCGAAAAAGCTCCAACTTTTCCATGGCACTAGCACACGAGCAAACTTTTGTTTTCAGCCTGCCACTAGTTTTTCATTTGACTTGCTATGAACAGTTTGTTCGACCTGCACATAGCACAATCCAGGAGGAGCTATACAACAATGTTGTTTCGGCATGGCACGGAAGCGCACACAGAGGACTTGATGCATCTTTGTGCCACTCTGGGCAGCGTTATTTGTGCTGTAATAAACGTCGAGTTGCCCCGTTATTTTAAATTTGAACTTCTAGTTTATTTAAGAAATGAGGAAAATCCTTTTTCTTTTAAAACTGTTGTGAATTATTCTATCTTATTTTAATTTGACCTTCTTTGGCTTTTTTGTAAATCGAAAAATAATTTTTTTAGTACAAAGATAAATCATCTATGTGTTTTTTATAATTTGAATTTAGGTTATATTGTTTATAAACTAAAATATTTTTGGATCGATGCACTACCTTTTTTCACAATGATTGATTTCGCCAACAGGATTTAGTAAAGTGTATGTTCGTTTATAACTACAACAGAGGCTCTTTTTTACATGTACTTTCTAGAATGATTCTCTGTACATACAAAGATCTGCAGTGTTGATTTTTCTCTGTTTTCTTTAGCTGATCTCTTGTGATGTGAGCACAAAGATGGAAACTAAAGAACATGCAGCTCTGTTCTTGGAGCATTCTCTGCACTTTGCTTTCCTCTCAACACACCATTTTGCCTTCTCTGCACTTTGCTTTTCTCTCAACGCACCATTTCTTTCTCAAAGGGTAGTTCTGAGAAAGCATCAGCCAGCACATAAACACTGCAGATCCTTTGATGCTCACAGAAAGTTGGAATCTGTATACTACTAGTACCACCATTAGAGACAGACTAGCTAACTCCCGTGCCGCACTCAATCACTATTGTTTTTTCCTGAAGCTCGGAATTACATTTTCCTGCCTTCTTCCCGTGCTTGCTTGTTCTTTTCTTTTGACAGGTGAGAAATCAATGTGTGTTGCCACATCGTCACCTTCTGGAGGAGCATCAAGAGGACGTCGAAGCTGTCTTGGGGAACGACGTTCGTGCCCTGCAGGGGGATTGGGACCGCTACAACGGTGGGATCCGGGATATCATCATCCACGGTCGGTGCGGCACTCTGCTGGTAGAAGTTCGAGGATGGATCCAGAGGAAGTTCGAGATGAGTAGGCGGTTTGGCGAAGACGACGCATGACAGTTGCAACACTCTGGAGGTAGGACGGCAGTGCACGATGTCGCTGGGGCTGGGCGGCGGTGCACTGGGGCGCCGATGAAATCATTCAATAACGAAGAAGAAGAAGGCAGGCAAGGGGATCTCACCGGCCCTGACCGGGATCCGTGTGCGTGGTGATGAGGATCCGGTCCTGCAGGCGGCGGCGCCCGTGGTCGGGACGGGTGGCGGCGCTGCGGTAGGAGGGCCCGGCGGCGGCGCTGCGGGAGGAGGCCGGCGGTGGCGTCACAGTAGGAGGCGGTGATTTCCGAACGGGGGTTTCCAGAGGTGGCGGCGCCCGGGGTTGGCGGGGCAGCGGCGCCTCGGGTCGGGGGTGGCGGCGCCTGTGGTCGAGGGCGACAACGGTAGGGTGGTCCCCGACGGTAGGTGGATTGGGGGTTTCCTGCGGGGACGACGGGTGGGTCGGGGATCGTGAGTGGTGCCGGATGTGGGGGTGGGTTCTGGCTTCTTTTGGCATCTGCGGGATCTCAGGAGTATCCGATCGTGACTATATAGGGGAAGCTGTGATCTAAATAGTTATTCTAATCCTAGAATTAGAATAGTGTCATATATATATATATATATATATATATATATATATATATATATATATATATATATATATATATAGTGGCACTATTCTGATCCTGGAATCAGAATAGTTATTTGGATCACGAACAGGTGTTGCTGAGATCTAAGAGTAGCGCCGGACCGGCCCGTTAACACGTTCTCGAACGGCCTGAAAATCCACCCACGACCTTCCTGTGCTCCCCCATCGTCCTCCTACGCCCCCCACCGACAGCCTCCTCCCGTGGCCCCGCCGCCGGCCTCCTCCCGTGGCCTCGCCGCCGGCCTCATCCCGCGGATGCGCGGCCGGCCTCATTCCGCCCAATCTCGGACATGCGCGCAGCCCCCTGTGCCTCCACAAACGTCGTCGCTCGTCGCGGCTGCCATCCGCCTGCACCCACACGTCGACCACCTCGCCCCCTGTGCCCGCCGCTGCCTGCCCCACCCCCACCCCCCCCCCCCCCCCCCCACCCCCTGTGCGCCTCCTCCGGCGCACCGCCGCCGCCACCTACTCCGGCGCGACGCCGCCCAACCTCCTCCCAGCTCCTTCGCCTCCTCCGGCGCGCCGACGCACAGCCCCTCCCGACGGGCCCCACCGCCGCAGCACACGGTGCTTCCGGCCGCTGCAGGCGCCGCCCCCATCCCACCTCCTCCTAGGCGCGCCACCACCACTCCCGTCTCCGGCGACCCATCCCACATCGAGATCTGGAGCGGTTCACCCCTCGGGGCTTGGGAAGTTCACCGCAGCCGGTAAGTTCCGTCGAAGGGCGGTGATCTACAACTTCCTCTCCTTCCTCGCCGTCGTCACCTGTCGTTGCTTCGACGCCATGAGCTGACCCATCTCAGGCCGGCGTCCCCGCGCCCAGCCGCTGACCGGTGCCATGGACGCCTGCCGTCGGCCTCCGCTGTCACGCTCGTCACCTTCAACTCGGCGCCCAGGTTTGGGATCTCATACTACTTACGTCTGGGCACTGAGGGATTACGAATTTACTTCTCTGAACTTATCAAACAACTGCTACAGGTCCAGTGATGTATCGCTGCAGCTCCTGACGGTCGACGGCGTCGTTGCGGTGCGTTTTGCTTCGCAATGCCCCACGCTGCCACCACCTTCAGTCACTTCAATTCAGTTCAACCTGCCCAGCCACATCAGTTCGGTTGTTTGTGTTTTGAAGAACAAAACAGAATTGGATGAAAATTTGCAGCAGTTCAATGAATCTCATAGTGGAAGGAATCATGTGGGAAAAAGTTGCTTTTACCCATTCCGGTGGCTCTCCATGTAGCCGTCCTGGGACCGTTCAATGAAGCTCCAGCGCGTCGGCGTTGGTCTTGTCCTGGGCACTGTCGCCATGGTTGTCGCGGCCCAAGCTGAGAAGAAGCGCCGCCATGCTGCGAACGGGGACCCCTCCACCGTCATCGGTGCTTTCTTCCTGGTGCCGCAATTCTTCCTGATGGGCGCCACGGAGGCATTTAACTATGTGGGACAGCTCGAATTCATCATCCTATCGCCAGGGCGGATGAAGTCCATGAGCATGGGGTTGTTCCTGGCGACGGTGTCTGCGGGTCTCTACTTCAGCAGCTTCCTGGTGTTTCTTGTTAAGCGCGTGACGTAGGGGCCGTGGTTAGGGAACAACCTGAATGCATGTGCCCTCGACAAGTTCAACAATTTGCTCGTTATCCTGGGCGTGCTGAACTTTTTGGTCTTTCTGCTGTTCGCCAAAAGGCACCAGTACAAGACTAAGAGCGTGACCGAGGACGACACAGCCTAATGCCGGCAGCAGCTGTCATGTGTGAATGTGTTCAAAGTTATTTACTACTAGTATGTGTGAATGTGTTCAAAGTTACTATTGTATGAGGACTGTAATAAGGACCTAAACACTAAAGCTGGCCGCAACAATCAATCAGCCTAGCGGTTGGATACTACTACTATGTACGTGTAAGATTGAGCTAGCTCTGTGCAAGGATCGATCAAGCAATGATTTATCGCTGTAGCCTGCAGGCACGGCACGTCTTCCTTCCCTCTTTTTCGTTGTCCAGGCCGCCACCGGCGGCATCCAAGCGTTCGCCTCCGGTGACCAGTGGATCCCCGACCGGCGCGGTTTGCTCCGATGTTTCCTCTGCCTCCAAACGCCCCGAGCACCAGGGTCCTGGACGCCATTGAGTACAGTTCGAGGTGGCGGCTCCGCTACGCCCCAGAGCACAGTTCGTCGACGTCCCCCCGCCGGTGTCGAGTGGGGTCTACTTGTAAGCACACATAGAAATAATACAAAAAGTGGCTTATTCCCTCAGAATAATCATATACATATTGCGTGGACCCTGTTGACCCGTGGGCTCCACATCCATCTGTGTGCGTGTGCAAACTTTGACGCCCTCCATCTGTTTAATGAAAAAATCCAACGAAAGAGCTCGGAAGAATTTCTCGTTTGCTAAACACAAAGCTAAGCTAAGGCACTACTTTCTCGTATGTGAATGAGATGTCATCTAAAAAAGGATATACAGGAAAATGCTCGTGTTTCTTTCTTAATTTTTTTGGATGTTTCTTGTTTCTAAGAAATAATCAAAAAATTTAAAAGTTAGACTTTCCTCGTTTCTAAAAAAATAAGAGAGAAGGCCAACTCAAAATAACAGAGCAGTCCAAATAAAGTTTATAAAAATGGATTTTCAGAAAAAACAACTAGAAATTTTGAAATAACCGAGAAGGTCAAAAAAATGTAGAAGTTGAAATTTGAAAACCCTAGAAGTTCAATTTCAAATACCTAAGAAGGTAAAAAAAACTAGAAGTTCAAATTTAAAAACCTAGAAAATTGTTTTCTTATGTAAAACCATATTTTTCTAAGAAGTTCAAAGTAAAAAAAATTGAAGGTCGAAAAAAACTTAGATGTTTTGTCGTTACTAAATAATAAAATGAAGAAGTTCAAATAAAAAAAGGAAAAACTAAAAAAGTTTTAAAACAATTTTCTCATTTTTTAAACCGAAACACAGAGAAGTCCAAATTGATAGCTGTCAGAAGTTCACGTATTGCATGCTATGCATTTCGTATGAGAAAAAAAGAATAAAAAAGGCAAAGTTTAAGTGCTCTTCCCTCGGAAGTTCAAAAATTATTGTTATTAAAGAAAGCTTAGATTTTCCTCGTTATTAAAGAATGGAAACAAGAAGTTCAAAAATTAAATAACAAGAAGTTCAACTTTTAATAATAGAGCGCTTCAAAATTTCGTTCAAAAAGATTAAGAAATAAAACCAGGAAGTCCATATTAAAAAGATGGAGAAGTTCGATGAATATAGAAAACTCAGATTTTCCTCGCTATTAAAGAATAGAAACAAGAAGTTCAAAAATAAATTAACAAGAAGTCCAACTTTAAAAAAATAGAGCGCTTCAAAATTTCATAAAAAAGGATTAAGAAATAAAACCAGGAAGTCCATATTAAAAAGATGGAGAAGTTCGATGATTATAGAAAACTCAGATTTTCCTCGTTATTAAATAATGGAAACAAAAAGTTCAAAAATAAAATAACAAGAAGTTCAACTATTAAAAATAGAGCGCTTCAAAATTCATAAAAAAGATTAAGAAAAATAAGATTAAAAATTCATAAAAAAAACTCAGATATTTTCATGTAACCGAGAGAAGTTCAGGTTGATAACTGCTAGAAGTTCATGTAATACACGGCGTGCATTTTGTATTAAAAAAAGAACAAAAAAGAAAAGGCAAAAAGTTTTGTTGTTATAAGTTCAAGTCCTTCGTCGAAGAAAATCAAAAAAATTATTGTGAGAGAGATTTGTACAAAAGGAAATAACATTTGTGTAACACTGACGAATGGATGAGAAAATTACAAACGAAAATACGTCACAGAAGTTCAACTGAAAACAGCAGGAAGTTAACCTACTACACTGAATGAATTTCAGATGAAAAACTTTTAAAATCGTCGCGAGTATGAAAAAACGATCAACACAGTAAAGTTAAGTGCTTACAGCAGCTTTCCACCGGTATATCACTTGTTCAATTCCGGTGAGTGGATGGAGAGCTACGAGCAGTGGATGGAGACCTACGAGCAAAAAAATCACGTGAAAAATAGAGTGAAGTTCAGGTACACGCGCCGAGAAGTCCAGGTTCTTCACGCGGTGCATTTTCGAAAAATCTGTTTCGCGATAAAGGCAGAACGCATGATCCCGCCGTTTACAAAATTACTTGAAAACGGATAGGAATCAGAGAAAACCATCAACATGAAAAAGTTTCGCATTTTCCATAGCTTTTCAGCGGTATATTATTTGCCCCATTCCGATAAAGTTTGTAGAAATTACGGCAAAAATACGTTTTTAACTATTTTCAAAACTGACATAAAACCGTAGTGAATTAGGAGAAACAATATATACAAAAAAGTTTCGCATTTATTCAAGCTTTCCAACGCCATATCATTTCCTGCATTTGGACGTACGGTTAAAAAATTAGCTCAAAAATACGAACTCGGTGGAACCTGTACCATTTTCTAAATTACTTTTAAACCATTCAAAATTAGAAAAAACTTTTAACATAAAAAAGTAGCGCATTTTAATAAGCTTTCCAACGCCATATTATTTGCCTCAATTGGATTAGCCGTTTAGAAATGGCATCAAAAATACGAACTCGGGTGTTCGGTTTACGAATTTTTACGATTTTCCGAATTACTCTTTAACCGTAGGGAATTAGAGAAAACTTTCAACATGTGGAAGGAGCGGTTTTGCAGCAGCTTTCCAACGCCATATTATTTGCCTTATTCCGATAAACGGTTTAAAAATGCGATCGAAAATACGATTCACGTTTTTTGTATGAAGAAAAAACGGTTTTCAAAACTGCTCTTAAACCGCTTATATTTTGCCAAAATTTTAACTTGGGTCATGATACTTATGTCCATAGCTATCCAACGGTATATCGCAAGCCCCATTTGGACACCTTTTAGCTGAAGTTCAACCTAGTACTCGGGAAGGTCAGGCGCGTTACTCGGGAAGTTTATGTTGTGATCAGAATATTATTCTGATCCCGTGATTAGAATATTGTTTATATATATATAGGAAATTATTTTCATTTTATTAAATTTATGTTACTGCCAAAAAAAGTGAAATGTTTTTTCATTAACTTTTAACAAGTGTTTGTATCTTTTCTTAGAAAAGTTCATGCAATTTTTTAAAACCTAGCTTGCGAAATTCCCCTCTGCACTTGCAGCTTTAATAAGTAGTAGATGGGAGTAAGGGCTCGGCTGGTGAGTAGTAGGAGTAAGGGCCCGGCTCAAATTTCATAAAGGAAATACATTATTTATGAAATTGGGGTATCTACTAATACAAACAAGATAGAGGGATGACAGCTTGGCCAGAACCAGCCAATGTCAGAGAACTCCGAGGGTTGCAGGGGTTATTACAGGAGGTTTGTACCGGTGTCTGTACCTGGCTCAATGGAAGCTGTAAAAAAGTAGTCTCTTGTTCTTTATAAATTGAAAGCAATAGAGGGTTAGCCGTTTCTTGGGACTCCAAACGAGCTCTCTTCACTTTTATTTTTATTTGTTTGATGGAATCATTCGGGCAGAAACGGGGAAGAATCTCTTCTGCCGTAGAGGCCTCGTCGAGTGCTTGGGTATCACGAGCGGCGAGGCAGGTACGGCTGAAGGAAAAGCAAGGCAATAGGGTGCTAGGTTTAAGCATGTTTGCATATATCTTTATAAAACTTAATGTAATTTTTAAAAATGCATCAGATATTTATTAAAAATACATTATATTTTTTATGGAAATACAGGGACATTCCTATAAAAGTAACACTACTTTAAATTACATGAGTATTTCTAAAAATGCCTGCACAATTTTTATAATCATAGAAACTTTTTAAAATTAAATAAACACTTTTTGGACTACATAAATGTTTTTTAATATAGGAACATAAAAGTGATTTTTTAGTTGGCATGAATATTTTTTTGTGGATTCTTTTATATCGCACATGCTTTTGTGCATGTGTGCGGTTGCAAACAAATTCCTATGCATCTCTGAAATATAATCTGAAATAGGCAAAGAGAATACTACTACTGAAGCAAATTCAGAGGTTCAAGGCGGTTGAAGACATTCACGCGTGCATCTGTGCTGAGTGTCCCGATGCCGACGTCCTTGTGTTTGACCTCAACCTCAGATCCCTACCCTCCTTTCGTGCTCTGTCACCCGTCGGAAGGACGGGCAGAGGAGAAGGGGGGGGGGGGGGACGGGCTTCTATGTCCAAGAGCTCGACCGGCGAGCGGTGACAAGAGGGAGGCAGGGAAGCGTGGTGGCCGTTGGGGGCAGGGTTGGCGGCTAGAGGCGAGGGAGAAGCGTGGCGGCCGTCGAGAGGCGGGGTCGACGGCAGCTAGCGGTGGGGGAGAAGCGTGTCAGCGGCGGCTGGAGGCGAGGTCGGCTGCGGGCAGGGAAACCTAGCTAGGATTTCTATGCAGGAGAAGGAATGAGAGGGATGCGGGGCGTGCTCCAGGCTTTTTTTTTGGGTTAGGCGCAGTAGCATTTCGGACGTTATTCTGTTAAATTGTGAGGCAAGAAGATATACAATTTTGTGGTTAAGTGATAAGCCGCGGAAAGCTGCCCTTACCCAGCTTTTTTTCATTGTGAAGAAGAGGGTTGTGGAAATAAGTTAAGCTCAATCTCTAAAATGAGTTCTTTTGGGCTTTTGGCTTATTTTCACAATAAGCCGCTATAAGCTCCAAAAGAATTTGCCCTTAGTGTGTTACGATGTATGCGCTCAGTCTTTTATATATAATCATTCGCAACGCAAGGCACTCACGCTGTTCTCAAAAATTAAACACACACACACACACACACACACACACACACACACACGGTATGCACATATATATTTGGGAAATTATTTTAAATTTATCAAATTTATGTAACTGCCAAAAAAAGTGATTTTTTTCATTAACTTTAACAAGTGTTTGTATCCTTTTTAGAAAAGTTCTTGCAATTTTTTAAACATGTTTGCATATATTTTTTGTAAAACTAAATGTAATTTTATACTATTAAAAATGCATCAAATATTTATAAAAATACGTGATAATTTTATGGAAATACACGAACATTCCTATAAAAGTGACACTACTTTACATTACATGAGTATTTCTAAAAATGCCTACACAAATTTTATAATCATAGAAACTTTTTTAAAATTAAATAAACACTTACATAAATGTTTTTTAAATATGTGAACATAAAAGTGATTTTTTTTATTTGGCATGAATATTTTTTGTTTGTGGATTCTTGTATATCGCACATGCTTTTGTGCATGTGTGCCACTGCAAATAAATAAACACTGATGCAACAATAATTTTCATGTATATTTCCATCGTTGGTACGTATTGGTCCATCCACACTTTGCTTCGGACAACTCAGCTCACGGTCTGTGTACCCACTACAGGTGAATGAATTTTCAACTTACGATGGCGAACACAATAAATTCAGAATGAAGAGTTCATGTGAAACTACACTATTTGTAGCAGGTGTTTTGTAACATCACCATTTTGAAAGGCAGATGCCATTTCCTCAAGATGGTAGTATACAGAGCAGAAAACAGTGGTTTCACTTGCTTAGAGTAGGGCTTGTCTTTGTAGTGCTCATCCCACCTATATATGGCACATTACCGGAATAGGAAAAATGGCTTACACAGAGAAGAGTGTAGAGGAATTATTAATACTTGAATTTCAGCTAAGGAAGGAAGTGAGCCATCATGATTATAGCAGTAAAACATGTATATGGCTCACTTTAGAAACACAAACTTGCACATGCCTTAACGTTGCTGCATGTGTGAGAAGTTCAGAAAAGAAAAATTTATAAAAACGTTTAGAGTTACACTGCACCAACTGTCAAACATCATTCTGAAATTCATTGAGTTATTTCGTTGACCAGCTGGTACCTGATTTTTATAATTTGTCCACTGCAAGTATGTAAGAAGACACATCGTTGTAAAATTTCAGTAACTTCATTCATTTGGGCGAGTGTGGATGGTATTTCAGTGACTACGGCACCCCTTTCAGTAAAGCAGCAAGAGAATTAGGGATGGCCCTGTATTGTTGTATAGACATCAAGATCTGTAACAAGATAAACTGAGAGGGGCTACTTACAGATGGTGCCACTGGATGGCACATTGCAATCTAAAATAAATAAATAAACGGGGTTAACTTTTTCTTATTAACTTAAGGCATGGAACAGTTAGTATATGCACATGCACCAATGCCCTTCGACTCATTACTCAAATCAGTCGATTATAGTGCCCGTATAACATTTGGACACATCAGAGAGGATGCCCAGTATTGTAAACAAAATTTATGCTGCAGAAAAAATCCAGACATGAAGCAATCAGGATATACACATTTAGAGATTCCCTTCGACGTTACTCAAATCACTCAATTGTAGTGCCTGCATAACATTTGAACAAATCAAAAGAGGATGCATCATGGAAGTATCCTGACCACATATGACAAGCCAATCCAAGGACACAGGGATTCCCACCTACTCTATCTATCTACAAACAAAACTTTCCCTCTCCAGCACCAGAATGGGAGTGGAGTATGTTCTCGATCATACAGTAGTTCCTTCTATGTATCTTCCCTTTTTTGGTCAACTTGAGCTGCTTTACTGCATTCTTCTTGAACTCGGCACATCAGGATCCAGAATCTTAACAGCAACCTGTTACAGAAACATACAAGGGAATCAAATACTACAGCATCGTCATCTCAAAAGCCTCACTTTTCATAGCAAAATAACCTCAGTAAGTCATAGCATGGATCATCGACCACATTAAAAGATACGAAACAAAATGCTATGGTAATACTATACGGTAAAAGTTTTGATTGCAATGGTAAGCGTTTAGCATAAACCCGTTTTTCCATTGGTTAAAAACTGGATTTCTCATACAGCTGTGTGTCATGTACTCTTGAACAAATATGTCTATCCTAGAATCCCCATCATTGAACATGACTGCTAAAGCATCAAACATGACTGCAATCATTTAACTGCAAGCAGCAGATCACATTACTTCTCTCTTTTATTCATTTCTCTATACGGTAAAAGTTTTGATTGCAATGGTAAGAGCGCCTGCTGACGCTGCCCACCCGGTTGCCGTCGTCGCCTGCACCACCCAGCCGCTCGCTGTTATCTCCACCCGAACGCCATCACCGCTCGCCCCGCCTGCCCACGAGGCATAGCCTTGCTAGCTGAAACGGTAAAACTGGATGCAGAAGGCATGCTTTGGTTCTGAAGTTCGCGAGCGGGCCAGAGGAACTTCTGCCGGCCGACAACAGCTCCTCGGCGGCTATGTGCCAAATCCCCCTCCGCCTCCTCTCTTCCTCCTGGAACGCGCCCTTCCTCCTCCTCATCCCACGCGAGCAGCCAGGCAACCGAAACAGGCGGCGCGAGCGCCGAGCTGGCGGGGAGGGAGCAGGTTAGGGATCACGATTGTAGTTTCCACATATTCCATACATCACATAATGCGGAGCTTCGTTGACTAGCCGTGCAGCGAGAGATCAATTGCTATAATTTTCGGGACTGTCTACTTTACATCTGGATGAAAATAAATTTGCTTTCAGTCATATTTTTTCCGCCAGTTCAAGGATGACAAGTGTCGCTGTCCCGTGTCTCCTCTCCTCTGTTTGCTCCTTGTTGTCCGGCTTTTAAACACACTCGCATCATCATGTTAACGGGTCTACACCCCAACTCTTTTCAACCCGTACATGAAAGCAGCAAGAAAGGAGAAAAATAACCCAACGTTACAGGCAAAACTTTCCCATGTCCACTATTCTAAAACTAACAACACACGACCAAAATGAAATGAAAAATACAATCTGGAAAAGAACTAAAATTCCACTAAAGAATTTAGATGTAATATCCACTAAAAATGCACTGTAAAAATGTTTACGTCCACTAAGAATTACTTCCTCCGTTCCTAAATATTTGTCTTTCTAGAAATTTCAACAAGTGATTACATACCAAGCAAAATGAGTGAATCTACACTCTAAAATATGTCTATATACATCCGTATGTGGTAGTCCATTTGAAATCTCTAAAAAGACAAATATTTAGGAACGGAGGGAGTACAATGTAAAAATCCATTAAAATTACACTAAGATTTACACTATAAATACCGCTGTAAATCCACTAAGAAAAACACTGTAAATCCAGTATGAATCCACCGTAAAACATTGTAAAATTCACTAAATATTACACCAAGCATTTCAGTTCAAATCCACTAAGACACTGCAAATCCAGTAGGAATTACAGTGTAAATCCAGTAAGAATTACACTGGAAATTCACATAGAATTACAGTGTAAATCCAGTAGGAATTACAGTGTAAATCCACCTAGAATTACAGTGTAAATCCACTTAGAATTACACTGGACACTGTAAATCCAGTATAAATCTTGAAACAAGGGACTCCGACCAATCTTGAAAAGTCTGAGGCTCAGCGGCATTTGAAGACTGAACAAGTCCAACTATTTGTTGCACAACCTACAAAAAGAAAACAAATGACATGCATAAGTGAAAAAATGATATACAAAAAAGGAGGAGAAAACAGCAAAAAGGGCAAGAAAAAAGCTTACCTCATTTCCAAACCGTGAAGCATAAGCCGTTTCAACTTTACAGGCAAAAGAGACATTATCAACAGCTGGAGCATGAACTTCTGATATTGAAATCTTATTGGCAAAGGGGATACTATAGGTAGCTGCACCACTTGTTACTGAACATGAAAACTTTTCACAAGACTTCTGAACACAAAAAAAGGTAGAATATTCGGTGTGAGAGCTAACTATGAAAAAAAGTTGACAAAGAAAGTTAGGAAAAAGACAAACAAGGACTAACCTGTGCGTAAACTGATGGTGATAAACGCTTCAACGGCCTCTTGCCATACGAACGACTGTTGCGTTTATGTAATTCCGAGAAATCCTTAACTTTGTTACCTCTCCATGCCAGAATTCTAGGCTTGCTGTCAGGAAGAGAATTCAACCCAGAGTGCACATGGTCAAGGTAAGAAACCTAGCAGAAAAATAAAGAAAAGATAATTAAATAACAATAAACAAAGGAAGCAGCATAAAAAGGGAATAAAAGAAAAGAAATAAGTCACAGCTCAAGCGTAGTGACAGCCGCCATCTGTGATTGATCTCTTGGAAGCAACCTTTGTAGAATCCTTAAACTTTTTAATACTGCTAAGGAGTCACTCATAGACAAGCCTAGATAAATCGAAATTCATCGCGGAGCTACAATCTCTGAAGATATGGAGATATTTGGGGCTGGACGAAAGGCTAGAATTTGGACACAAGAATGTGGAGAAAGCAACACACATGAAGCAGATGAAAATATCTTCATCAGGCAGTTCTTCAGAGATAGGATTGAGTTTATTTGTGAAGAATGAGGCCGGTGGGATGCTAGTGACATTGAAATGGGGCAAAATAAATCCACGGCCAGCATTAGCATCCGAAAAATGGGCAAAGCCAACATCACAAAAAATGAAAATCATAGAAAATGAACCTAAAAAACGACCTACTAAGGGCCTGTTCGGTAGCCCTCTGGCTTCTGAACTCCACAAGTCCACATCTGGTGCGCACCCGAACGGTCCAACTCCTGGCGATGCGATTGAGAAGCTGGCTAACCACGCAGTGCAAATTTGGAGGAGTCGTGGAGTTGAGAAAATGGAGCTCCACAAAAACAGAGAAGCAAGAGTTGGCAGAAATTACATAGGCATGCCACCGCCAAGTGAGACTGCGTACCGGTTCGCTCGACCATTTTCTATTCCGCAACGACGCGACGCTCATTCCCTTCCTATCTGTCATTAATTATTCCACCCCACTGCGAGCAGCCCACCCATTATGGTCCAGTGGGCCAAAAGCAACGCTTTCGGCTTAGAAGAAAACGATCGAGCGAAGAAGCTATGCCCCCGAACGATTGGCTGACTCCGGGATTATTTTGGAGAAGCTAGCTGCCGGATCTTGGCTACGGAGTCGTGGAGTTTGAGGCTCTGGAGGACTACCGAATAGGCCCTAAACAAAGAAAAAAGGGGGCCTAGCTCTAGAAACACATTCTGCCTGACATAAATGGACTGCTATTGAGCTCAAGAAAAAATAACAAGAGATAGGAACATCGACCTAGGCTAACAAGCTCTAGGGCATATACCTAACTAACACAAATTGCTCTGGATGGCCAAACCAGCTGCCTCAAGCAAAAGATACCACATAGGTGCAACACTGAAGAACTAAAAACCCATGCTGTTGCAATCGTCTCCAGCAACCGACAAAAGCTCCAAAACTGACACTACAATATCAGCACTAAATGCACTAAAAACCCACTACAAACTACATAATCACTGACAAAAGATAGGATATTAAACTCTACCCAATATGCTCCAATTAACAGTGCGATTACTCTCTAATTATAGTGAGATTACTCTGTAACTACAACGAAAAGACTATAGCTAAAGAAAGTAATTACAGCAAGATTACTGTAGCAATTACAAATGAGAATGCATTGAAAGGTACACTGGAACAATTTGCAACACCTAAACCACTAAAAAAAATTACATTTGATAAAAACACTCAAAATAACAGTGCAATTACATATAAGATACATACTAAAATATACTGTAAAATAAACAGACAACACACAGTAATTCCACTACCACTAAAGTAACACTGAAAACTACCTATGTACATGATAAAGTGAATAGGTAACTTAAATGGGATTTGGAACCCTAAATGACCCTACAATAACAGAGCAAGAAACAAAGCTGCCTAATCAAACACAGATAACAGGATCATGTAGATTCCGGACATGGCAGATGTTTTGTTTGTTCAGATGTGGGTTCTACTAGGTCTGGTGGTACAGAAGCCAGCGGCATTGGCGCGTTGCAGCCTGGACTGCAGGTCAAGGTCATACATGTGAAGAAGCAGCAGGACACGGTCCAGCCGATTCAAAACAAACACGCCCTAATCCAAACGACCACACATAGAAGATGAATCCCCTATAGCAGACGAATCTCTCCTAAAGCCTAATCAAAGCGCACGGACAGGACAACTAGAGGCCGCGAGGGCTATCACATTTAACTACCAAAAACAAACGGGAACGGATCTGAGTGCCCTAACGATGCACACATCACCAGCAGCAACCTACTCGAAATCGATCTGAGGACCCAAAGAACACATCAAAAAACCCGCAAAAAGAAGAAGGGGAGGGAGAGATTTGGAGGGGCGGGGTGGGGTGCGGGGTCAGTGGGAGATACAGCACAGATCAGGCGGCAGACCTCGGCCGGGAGATGCGGCGGCGCAACTGATGGGAGAGCGCTGGACGCCTGACCACCAACCTGCTCAAGCACGCAACGAGGGGAATAAATTACATTAATAAAATTATGGTGACACCACACTACAATTCCACTAGAATTTACAGTGTAAATCAATGAAACAGAGATTATCACACTCAATTACAGTGTGAATTCCACTACAATTTGCAGTGTGAATAGAACTGACGAGATAGTAATTACACTAAAATTATACAGTAATTACACTACAAATATAAAGTAACTACACTAAGAAATCCACTATAAATTGCTGAGTAAACTCAAAGATTAGGAGTCATTGCACTAAAAGAATCCACTAAGAATTAAAGAGTAAAAACACTGACAAAGATAGAGTAACTAACCTAAAATTACACTACAATTGGCACTGTAATTTCACTTACAACTTATAGTAAAAAGACTAAAATTATACTAACAATAACACTGTGATCTCACTTACAAATAACAGCAAAAACTAAGATTTACAGAGTAAATAAAGTGATAAGAAAAGGGCAGTCCGGAGCAATCCAGTGATAGGAAAACAACACTCAGGAGCAATCTCACATTTACACACGTTCAAGCTGAAATCACAATAAAATAACTCTGATATTACACTAAAAATACTGATAAAATACAGCTGACTATTTACTATTGGAAACTACACTCTAAAACAATATACTATTGGAAATAAAGAGCTACATCTCTAGAATTACATTGGTATAGAAATAGAACTCACTTACAATTACAGTAGTAACCAGGAATAAAACTACTGGAATTACAATCATCAGCAATACTAAAACTACTGGAATTACAAAGCTACATCTCTGGAATTACAGAGCTAGATCCCTATAACCATTGGAATTACAGTCGTAATTGATAAAAAATACACTAGTAAGCCACTGCAAAATATAGAGATATCACTGCAGAAATAAATCAAAAAATTATAAACGATTTACAATGGAACTCCCCTAAAATTACAGTAGAAACCAAGAAAAAAAAGTGCTAGAACTACACTCATAACACCACTGGAATTACAAAGCTAGATCACTCGAATTACATTAAAAGCAATCAAAATTTACAAAAGTGAACAATTGAAATTACAATGGCAGACAACATAAATTACAGTACATACCAGGGAAAAAACCTAGGAAATCAGGACTAAACAGTCATAACCTATGATATATAATTGTGGCATAGCTAGCATCAACACAAACAGACAATGTTATACTGAATCAACATACACATCAACCGATTTAATCACAAATACAAGTACCTAGTACTGTTCCATGTTCTCGTTCTTATTATCCCGTTAATTCCATTTTACAACTTCACACACCACAATTATATGCTTTGCCTACCAAAGGGAGCATGCCATTTTCTTCAGTAGATAAAAAATAGGACTCAGAAGATCAGTCAAATCGAACAATCTTCATCTTCAGTAATAAACAACAAATTTGAGATGAAACAAGCCAACACTAACAAACAAATGCACAAGAAATCCAGCGACCAAACAGAGCATAAGATTAACTCTAGTCGCAACTCGCAAT
This sequence comes from Triticum urartu, assembly GCF_056163025.1. Lineage (NCBI taxonomy): Eukaryota > Viridiplantae > Streptophyta > Magnoliopsida > Poales > Poaceae > Triticum > Triticum urartu. The sequence goes on along the minus strand of NC_141879.1, from coordinate 741,472,730 downwards.
GGCCAATTAGTAAACCAAACCTAGCTACTGAACTAACCCGGCCTGAACATTGATGTGGCTTTCTCACATCCAACCTGAATAAAATCACTTAATTTGGACCTAACTAAATCTAGGAGACCACCTGCCGTGTATGTGACATAAAAAATAAGAGAGAGGCCCTCCTACCCAAACAAGAGAGGCCGGCCCCGCTTCGGTGCCGGTCTAAGAAAAACAAACTACTAGAATTACAGTTCTGATACACTTGAATTAGAATGACTAGCAAGCAAGAATCACAATGCTAGTACAGTTATAAGCATCATATAATACAGTGGCAAACCAACTTAAATTACAGAGGCAAAGCTTCAGTAAATACTAAAAGAAATGGCAAGCACCTAAAATTCCCATAGAACTACCACCCCTGCCTACATGGAGTACATTAGAGAACAAATGGCAATCAACTATTACACTGGAGAAACTGAACCCTCTACCATGCCATGACAGAGAAAAATGAGAATTACGACAGCACCACGTACTACTACCCAGCAGCAAAAACTACAGCATGAGCTTGCCAAGTACTATGAGGAACTATAATTCTCCAAGCAATACAACAGCGCAACGTACTATGGGAGACCAACCCCTCACATCAGAGACCAAAATCAAACTCAACTCGTACCAAAGCATGCTAGATCTAAAAATTAACAGCTACTACCGGAGATAACTAAACAAAAATCAGGATACCAACTAACGAAAAATAGCAGCTACAACTAGGATCCAAATGAACTAACTGAAGAATCACTATGACGCAAACAGAATCGATCAGGCAAACACACACGGGCGCCTAACCAAAGGGGAAACATCACAAGAGCCCAACACATCACATCACAGATCACAACACTCGATCCCCAAAGCACAACATCACATAACCCTACAGATCATAACACCCGAGCAACCCACAGATCTGAGCAACAGGGAACCGAAAGGGAAATAGCAACAGAGGAGAGATGCAGCGACGGGGAAAGAAGAACTCCGGCTGCCTGACCACCAAGCTCTCAAGCGAGCATCGAAGGAGAACTCCCAATCAAAATCGCCATGACTCCAGATCTCTAACTCACCGAGGTATCCGCCGCTGGAAAAATAGGAAGGGGAAGAGACGAGGGGGCGAGAAAGCGAAAAGAAAAAATTCGAAATGAAAAAGGCATTCAGCGAGTAGAGGGCGGGCGGGCGCGCGCAATTGACGGGTCTCTCCCGACAAATTATGCGGGCCCGGTAGCAACCAAACAGACAGAGATCAGAAAAAAAAAGGAATAGCACAAATATCAACAAAGCGATTGGATGAACAGAAAAACGGATGAACGCCAATTGTTTTCATCCGGCTGAAAAATAGCAAAACCGTAATTTTCTGCATAGCAAGGATAAGGCCCAACATAATACCGTCAAGCATCCATGCACGCGGCGCCGACGAGATCGACAACACATGACGTCGAGAAGATCGGCGGCATGCGGCATCTAGGAGATCTGCGGCATAGATCATCGAGGAAATCGGTGATGCAACACGCATGGTATTGTCGGCGGCCAGTAAGCTCTCGTTCGCTTCGAGTAGTACCGATTGGAATTTGGATACTTGTGTGTATAGCATCAGGGTCAGGGCTAGTTTAGTCTTTTCCGGTGGTTATAACTGGAAAAAGAAAAATAAAATCAATAAAAGGAGGGAAGTGGCATGGTAATCAAGAAGCCAACGAGCTGAGTGGCAATTTTGCGAAGCCAATCTTGGAAGTGGTAATTTTGAGAAGCCACATATTGAAAATGGCAAATAGCCAATTTTCTCTACGAAGTACAGTGCCGAGCTCCCGTCCGCGGCGGTCGCAGACGGGTATACCGCAAGAAGCTCTTGCGGATGGTAGTTGTACACGTCCACACCGAAGAGGAAGTAGTGGGGGGGGGGGGGGGGGGGCATCAACGGGGGAGACCCCGCACCCGAAGGCGGAGCACCCCGAGGAGCTCGAGGTGGCCTGCGTCCCAGGGTGGACACGGTCCGGGCCGGTCCGGGCCCTGACCGAGCCGCCGTCTGGACCGGCCGCCGGCGGACCGGACCGAGCACTGCCGCGGTCTGCTTTTCATGGACCGGACCGGCGGTGCTAAAGCTTGGACCGGACCGAGAGGACCGCGCATGGCATCGTACGGCGACGGCGAGTGGCGGCCCATGGCAATTATGAGCTCCCGCAGAAGATTACGGGGCACGGGGAGGAGAGAAAGGAGAGAGACACAGCCGCGTGCTCATCATGAGCATGTTTAAGAGGTCGGGGAGGCCAGATACATGACGACGGCGATGAATGGAGATGGCGGTGTTGCAGGAGGCGGTGGAGGTCACCTCGACCTGGGGCTGCTGGAGTTCTTCATCTGGGAGGCCCCGAGCGAATGATTTCCAAGGGCGGGTCTGTTCCTGGCGACACGCAATTAATCTCGTTGACTCGTTGTTTCCTGTTTTCTTTTTTTCTTAAGGGAGTTTCCTATTTTCTGTCACGTTAATAATGTTTGTTTTTTGAAAGTATCACGTTAAATCTGTTGAGTTGATAGGAGTCCACATTGTAGGATCGTTGCATGTGACATAACTATCCTTTTTACAATTTGCATGTTGCAAATAAATAGGGCCTGTAACGTGTATGCCCATGTACAAATGTACATTCAGTCATACAAATTCTGATCTGGCACAGGTTAATAGGATCGTGGGGTGGTGTAGGATGGAAGGAACACATCTGATCGAGCCCTCTCGTTCTTTCTGTTTCTGCTCCGTTGAATAAAAGGAAACTCTAACGTTTTAGGCAATAGAATTCCTATTCCTAGGAAGTAAATCGTGGAGATAACTATCTCTCCAATAACGTGGAGTGAATCGTGGAGATAACTGTCTCTCCAATAACGTGGAGTAAATCATGGAGATAACTCTCTTCCACCTCGAGCCAAAGAATCCATCGCGTGAGTTCATTCGTGCGTAAGAAACAGCCGAGCTCGTTCGGCCCAGTCGAGTTAACCGAGCTAAGACCGGACCGGACCGGTCGACTTTCGGGCCGAAATTCCCAGCTCGGACCGGCCAATTTTCCCAGCGGGCCAGGACCGATCGGTCCGGTCCAGGTCGGTCCATGAGCGGGCCAAAAAGCCCGCTCGGTACATCCAGCCTGACCTGCGTCCATCACCGGCGGCGGCAGGGGCCCTGGAGGCGGCAGCGGCAGGGGGGCTAGAGCGGCGGGCGCTGACTCTCTTTGTCGCTTCCCTCCATTTTCTTGATCGGGTCGGGTTGGTTTGGGAATTGGTTTGGGCGGGGGTCCGGTGGAGCGGGTATTTGAAGGGGGAGGAGGAGGGAGGCGGTGGCGGTTGCGGTTGCGGTTGTTGTTGCTGTTGCGGGAGGGAAGCAAAGAAATTCAATCTCTGTGTCTAACTGAAGAAGAAATTTCAGATGAAGGACAGAGGAATTGGGTGTCGCAACTTAACCGAAGAAGAAATTTCAGACGAGGGACAGAGGAATTGGGTGTCTGAACTTAACTGAAGAAGAAATTTCAGACGAGGGGCAAAGGAATTGGGTGTCTCAACTTAAGAGCATCCCCAACAGCGACTACTACACGGAGATACGCCCCGGCGATCTCCGGCTCGGCCTCGGCACGTACGGGACGGCGCGCGAGGCCGGCCGCACGTACGACGCGGCGGCGTGGCGCCTAGGCCGGCCGCACGGCCAGATGAACTTCCAGGATGTCTACACGCTCCAGCAAGCGCTCGACCGTGCCCCGCCGCCGCGTCTGAACACGGCACAAGACCGTGCGGAGCACGCCGAGCGACAGCGCCGCCTCCTCGTCGCCCAGGAGGACGAGCGGGTCATGGCGGAGTGGCGCCACCGCCACCCGGAGGACGTCGCCTACGAGCAGGCCTACTGGGCAAGGCGTCGCGAGGAGGACACGTGAAGGCGCCGCGAGGCGCGGTTGGACAGGCGTCGGCGCAAGGCGTTGGCGAACGCGCAGTCCGATCTCGTTGCAGCAGGTGGGTAGTCGTTCTTCACGCCGAACGATGATCGGTGGTTGGACATCTGGCTGGATACCTCGGACAACACCGCCGAGGAGGATAATGGTGATGATAGTGATGATAGCAACTTAGAGTAGTTTTTTTTATGCAATCTATCTCGTTTTTTATCGTTTGTCGTTTTTAATTATTATGCAATCTATGTTTCGGATGTAAAATAACTTTGTATCGTTTTAAAATCTATGCAATCTATCTATTTTCCAATGCCTACATTTAGCCTAGAATGAGCGCGCGCTGCTTTTTTTGCGCGCTGCTGGAGCGGCGCGTGCGCTGCATTTTAGCGCGGCTGCTGGAGCGGGCGCCGCGCGCCGCGCCAAACCAGCTGATGCACGCGTGGCATATGTGTTTTTTGCGCGCGGCGCGACTGGCGCCTGTTGGAGATGGTCTAACTGAAGAAGAGATTTCAGACCAGGGGCAGAGGAATTGGGTGTCTCAACTTAACTGAAGAAGAGATTTCAGATCAGGGACAAAGGAATTGGGTGTCTCAACTAAACTGAACTGAAGGATCAGGGTAAGGCAGAGTACAAAGAAGCACATGTGTACTGAACTAGAGGCTATGTGTTTCAAGCCTTCAATTTAGCAGTGCAGTCGGGCGCCATCCGGGTTGTCGTCGAGACCGATGCAATGTTGCTGGAGCAGGCCATGAATCGCGAAGAACCAGACCTGTCAAGGTATGCGATGCCTATTGAAGATTTCAAGATGTAGGCAGCACGCCTGTGCTTCTCTAGCTCTGCTATTCGGTCAATGTAGCAGCACACCTATTAGCAGAACTAGGTTGGCTGTCCCAACTAAACTAAACTGAAGAATCAAGGTAAAAAACCCCTGGTTCAGAGTTCAGAGGTTAAGGCAGAAGTCTGGTTCAGAGTTTAGAAGCTAAGGCAGCGACTGGATGATTTGTCGGACGCCGGTGAGATGAGCTAATCCAGAAATGCTCAAAGGAGTTGGATGAAATATCTGTACACAGAAGAGAAGATGCTATGACATCAACGCTCTCGAGTCACTACTATCAGAGAGGGGGAACAAATCACCATATGTATTTTCAACGAAAAGCAACATGTCGACAAAGAAAAAATAAGATCAGGCAAACTAAAAGATGCAGAGGGGGTTGGGTTCAGGAAAAGAAGAAAATTGCGGAAATGTCAACAGATTTTTTTCAAGAAATTATACGAAACGGATGATACTCTTGAACCAGATGTGTTGCTGGACCTTTTTGATGCAAAGTCGGGCAGCGCACACGGTCTAAATTATGGGCTCCGGAGGCGGTTGCGCACCACGCCGTTATCGATATGGTTGAATTTAAGGGAGTTGTGCATCCGGAATGAACCAAGTCGCCTTGGCATGTAACTAAATGGATGCCGCTAATGCCAGGGAGGGGACGTTGAAGCTAAACATCGATGGTTCCTAAACTGAAGGTCAGGAGCATGCAGCCTGGGGCGTGCTAGTTTAGAACCATGCAGGTGAAGTGGTCGCATGCAAAGCTGGTCGGACAGCAAATGTGGCCGATGGGTTTGCCACTGAACAACAGGCTATATGTCTCAAGCCTTCGATTTAGCAGTGCAGCCTGGCACCATCCGGATTGTCTTCGAGACCGATGCAATGCTGCTGGAGCAGGCCATGCATGGCAAAGAACCTGAAAACATCATGATAAGAAGGGGATCTTCTGTCTGAAGTTGGCGGGTGTTAGGATTGGGGAGATCAGGGATAAGAAGAGTTAACTGGGAAACATCTGCTACTGGGTAGGCATACTTGCATAATGGTATTTCCTCTGAAAAGCTCTGAGTGGAAATTCAGCTCCGATGGGCTAATTTTGCCCCCGTCAACATTCAGAAAAATGGCGGTTTACTGAAGGTTCTTAGCTCAACTGTGCCATCCCCCTCGCTTGCTCCGCCAGATTTGTGAAAACAGACGAGCCTAGCTAGTCAGAAGGAGCTAACAGTACCTCGGAGCGCTGCGGTTCTTGGCCCCTCTCCTTCCACTCCCCTCCGCCTCCTCCCCATGGATGAAGCTGATGTTGATGCTGCGTGGTGGGCAGGGCTCCCATGCTTCAGTGCCGAGGTGAATTGATCCTGCAAATCGTCAAATTTGTAATCGTCAAATCCTGCTTCAGTGCCGGGGAGACAGGGAAGCAAATCTTCAGTGCCGAGGAAGAAGAGCAGCAAACCACGCTTCAGTGGTCGTCAAGCTTCAGGGCGTATGGGGTTCGCTCGGTGGCGCGTCGCCACGCCGACCTGGATCTTCTCCCATCGAGCCGGCGGCCATGGTGGGTGAGGGGGAAGCGACATCGCGGTTGACAGGAGCAGCCGCGCAGACGTCATCATGGGCAAGTTGCGTCGGGTGAAGGGCGCGGAGAGGGAGCAAGGCAGGGGCGGGGGCGGGCAGAGAGACAGCGGCGGTGGAGCTCGACGGCGAGCCCGCGACGCCGTGTGGGGAGAAGGTGAGATGGGGGGGCGCAGCTTCAGTGACTTTGTGGAGTGAAGTCACGCAGCGCCTTGGCCCCAACATCCACCACTCATTCTACATCCAACGTTCAGGATTCACGCAAGGAAAAAAACCCAAACTTGATAGTTCTCAGCTTGCAAGGATGTACTAGACACTCCAACCTAAATATTTTTAACACGGGAAAATTTTGGTCAGAAAGGGAAAAAATGAGAGACATAAAATTGAAATTTGCAAGCATTTAGCGTTCAGTGTACAGTCTGGCCACCGTGCTCATGCACTTGCTCTTCGTCACGCTCGTGTGCTTCCCAGAGCTCATCCTGCCAACCGTGTTCCTGTACATGTCCATGGCCGGCCTCTGGAACTACTGGCGCCGGCCCCGCCGGCCGGCGAACACGGACGCGAGGCTCTCGTGCGCGGAGGCGTCCCACCCCTACGAGATCGACGAGGAGTTGGATACGTTCACGACGCCGAAGCCGAGCAACGTGGTGCGGCTGCGGAGTGTGGCCGGGCGGATCCAGATGGTGGTCGGGGACGTGGCAACGCTGGGGGAGAGGGTGCGGTCGCTGCTGGCGTGGAGGGACCCGAGGGCGACGGCGCTGTTCACGGCGCTCTGCCTCGTCACTGCCGTGACACTGTACGCGACGCCGCTCCGGGTCGTGGCGCTCGTCGCCGGGCTGTACGCGCTCCGCCACCCGCGGTTCCGGAGCCGGATGCCGTCGGCCGCCGGCAACTTCTTCAAGAGGCTGCCCTCCAGGGCCGACACCATGCTGTAGCATGTACTGTATGTGAGAATAGGTGATGAAGCGCATGCCTTAGCAGGGGCGCATTGCGTGTTATATAGCCACCAGGAGACTTGGCGGCGCACAGGATACAGGAGGTTAGGGTTTAGGTTAGGTGGAGATTGATCTCTTAAACTAACTATTAGGATCTTATCTCAACACCTAACCTATCCTAACAGCATACAACACACGCAATATACAACATGTTTAACACTCCCCCTCAATCACAACTATCTAAGTTGAGATTGCGCCTAAAGGCTTCCAGCTGCCGCACTGACAATGATTTGGTGAAGCCATCTGCCACTTGATCACCAGTAGGCACAAAACGAATGTTTAGAAGCTTGTTGGCAACTCTTTCACGGACAAAATGATAATCGATCTCAATATGCTTCGTCCTCGCATGAAAAACAGGATTGGCAGAGAGATAAGTAGCTCCAAGGTTGTCACACCAAAGGAAAGCTGCAGGTGAATGATGAATGCCCAACTCTGTTAGCAAATTCTGCACCCAAATAATTTCAGCAGTGGCATTTGCTAGAACCTTGTACTCAGCTTCTGTACTTGACCGAGACACAGTAGCTTGCTTACATGCACTCCAAGAAATCAGGTTACCTCCAAAGAACACCGCAAAACCTCCAGTGGATCGCCGATCATCAGGACAACCTGCCCAGTCTGCATCTGAGAAAGCACTGACCAATGTAGAGTCTGACTTAACAAGTTTGAGACCATGACTCTTGGTTGCTTGGAGATAACGGAGTATCCTTTTAACTGCTGTCCAATGAGTACTAGTAGGTGCATGCAAAAACTGATAAACCTTGTTGACTGAAAAGCATATATCTGGCCTGGTTAACGTCAAATACTGCAAAGCTCCTACAACACTCCTATACCTGGTGGAGTCTTCAGCTCCAAGCACCTCTCCATCATGAAGAGACAACTTTTCTGATGTAGACAACGGAGTGGAAGAGGGTTTGCAGTCTTTCATGCCCACTCGCTCAAGGATGTCTCGCACATATTTTTCCTGAGATAAAAGAATACCACGGTCCACATGTTTTACCTCAATGCCAAGGAAAAAAATGAAGAGAGCCCAAATCCTTGAACGCAAAATCCATGCGAAGATCCTGAAGAAGGGCTTCAACTGCTCGAGAGGAAGAACTGGTGACGATAATATCATCAACATAAATAAGCATAAAGATAGTTACTCCATGCCGATGATAGAAGAACAACGAGGTATCTCCTTTGGAAGCAGCAAAGCCAAGAGACTGTAACTTGGAGTACAAACGATAATACCATGCTCTGGGAGCTTGTTTTAAACCATAGATTGCTTTGTCAAGCTTGCAAACGTGTCGTGGTAAAGCTGAACTTTCATACCCAGGAGGCTGCCTCATAAACACCTCTTCTTCTAGAACACCATGCAAGAACGTGTTCTTTACATCTAGTTGTCGTATGCACCAATTTTTGGATATTGCAACGGAAAGAACCAAGCGGATAGTTGCAGCTTTTACCACAGGACTAAAGGTATCCTCATAATCAATTCCATACCTTTGCTTAAAACCTTTGGCCACAAGACGTGCCTTGTACCTGTCAATCGTGCCATCAGACTTGGTTTCACCTTGTACACCCATTGGCAGTCAATCACGTTTCTCCTCTGACCGGTGGAACCAAGTGCCATGTCTTGTTTGCTACTAGGGCTGAAAATTCTTCATCCATGGCCTGCTTCCACTTAGGATCACCAAGGGCATCATGCAGACTCTTCGGTTCACCTGTGGCACAAAAAGAACCCCATCGAACACAACCATCTTTATATACCTTGGGTTTCGCAATGCCACTTTGGGACCGAGTGTGGGACCGAGCAGGAGGAGGTGGAGCTGGTCGAGCGTACTGTATCTGGAGGCGATCTTGCGTAGCTGAAACAGCAGAGTCGGATGCAGGCGACGCAGGTGAAGAAAATCCCGAATCCCCTGCCTGTAGTGATCCAGGGGGATTCGGTGTGGCAGCCGATGGCGAACTGCCACCTGGCAGTTCCGAGTTGGAGGGGAACCGCGCCGCGCCAGGTTCCACACGCCCCGCCTCGTGGGGTGCACGGGGCCCGCTCCTGGTCGGCTCGCAAGGAGACCGCGACGCGGTGGGACGCGCAGCTGGCCCACGCGGTGGCTCGGGGCGCCCGCCTGGGCCCCCGCCTGCAGACGCGGATCCCGGCATGGATTCACCTGGTGTAGCTGGCCCACGCGGCGAATCAGGGCGCCCGCCTGGCCTCCCGCCCGTGGACGCGGATCCCGGCGTGGATTCGCCTGGCGCCGCGCCAGGTGCGGATCCCGCGGTTGATCCGCCTGCAGCTGCCGATCCCGAGACCACCTGAGGATCTTCTGTGGCTGCATGCATGTTATCAGTTTCTTGCATAAAATCATACGAATTTTCACCAAAATCCTCAAAGTTCGGCTGCCCTGTTTCCTGCACACTTTCAGCTGGGTCATTAGTATTAGACAAGGACATATTGTCACCAGCAAGATCCGCTCCCCCTTGAGCAAAATGAGGAGATGGTAGGAGATGAGAGGGGAGAAGAAGTAATTCTTTTCGAAGTTGTGCACCGGCATTGGAGTGGAGACTGGCGAAGGGAAAAACTTGCTCATCGAAGATAACATCGCGTGAAACATAGACACGACCAGAGGAGATATCAAGACACTTATAGCCCTTATGAAGAGTGCTGTATCCGAGGAAAGCACATTGCTTGGACCGAAATTCAAGCTTATGCTTATTGAAAGGACGCAAGTTGGGCCAGACGGCACACCCAAAAATGCGGAGAAAAGAGTAGTTGGGCTTAGTGCCGAAGAGGCGTTTGAGAGGGGTTTGGTTCTTGATAACTCTACTAGGGATGCGATTTATAAGATAAACGGCAGTAAGGAACGCTTCGTCCCAAAACTTGAGTGGCATAAAGGCGTGAGCAAGTAAAGAGAGGCCAACTTCTACGATGTGTCTGTGTTTCCGCTCCGCAGAGCCGTTCTGTTGATGAGCATGTTGGCAAAAAACGTGATGCGTGATGCCAATGCGTTCAAAAAAAGAATTCAACCGTTGGTACTCCCCACCCCAATCGGTTTGCATGGCAATGATCTTGCGATCAAAGAGACGTTCAACATGAGCTTGAAAGAGACGAAATTTTTCGAAGACATCAGATTTATTTTTGAGCAAATATATCCAACTAAACTTGCTAAAATCATCAATAAAACTGACATAGTATTTCTGTCTTCCTACAGAGACGGGTCCAGGACCCCAAACATCTGAAAAAATAAGCTCTAAAGGAGCTGCGGACTCACTAGTTGAACGAGAATAAGGCAACTGATGGCTCTTGGCCATTTTACACGCATCACACACTAGAAGGTGATCTTGTTTATTCGAAACAGGAAGATTGAAGTCGCGAAGAATCTTTTGAACTACCGGAAGAGCTGGGTGCCCTAGGCGCTTGTGCCACCGAGATGTGGAGGGTTTGATGGCAGCAAGAACTTGGCGTTGAGGGGCACTTTGCCGTCCGGTCACGGGGAACAAGCCCCATCTACTCTTGTTTTGAAGGATGGTTCTCCGGGTAGCCTGATCCTTGACAAGAAAGAAGTCAGGGTGAAGTTCAATGAAAACATCATTATCTCGCATAAGATTATAGCTGAAAGAAGGCTCTGGTCGGCACTAGGAGCATGGAGGATGTTGTTTAAGTGGAGGGAACCAGAGGGGGTAGATAATACTGAATGGCCAATATGTGCTATGTCCATACCTTGCCCACTTGCTGTGTGGATCTGGTCGGTGCCGGTGTAGCGGTCTCGAACGGCCAGCTTCTCCAATTCCCCCGTGACATGGTCAGTGGCGCCGGTGTCGAGGTACCAGTTGGTATCTACGCCATAGGAGTGGGCAGAGTTGGCGGAGCGAGAGTTGCCACTGCCGCCGCCTCCGCCACCACGCCCACCACCGCCGCGTCCGCCGCCACCATCGCCGCCTGCAGGGTTGCGCACGTTGTTGTTGTAGCTCTTGTCGAACCGTTTTCTGCAGCGCCACGCACCGTGGCCTTCCTCCTTGCAAATCTAGCAGCGCTTGCGGTCACCGCGGTCACCACCCTGTTGGCGCGGCGCACCGCCGCCTGAGTTGTCGTTGTAGTTGCCGCCGTTATAGCCACCACGGCCACCACCCTGGCCGCCACGTCCGCCTCCGTAGCCGCCTCGACCACCCTTTGCAGCGAGGTTGGTGTAGTGATGGGCGGTGTAGGCAGCGTGCTGGGCGGCGATCCGTGACTCCACGGAGAGCAGCAGTGAGAAGAGTTCACTGAGGCCGATCGGTTGATTGGTGACAGCGCGTGTAGAGATGGAGGTGGCAAACCCGTTGTAATCGGGCTTGTGCATGAGGCCCTCCAAGATGTGCGAGACGACGTCGTCTTCATCGAGCGGTTTCCTAGCGGCGGCGAGCTCATCTGCAAGCCCCTTCATCTTGGTGAAGTAGGCGGCGGCAGAGAGATCACCCTTGCGTGCGTTCCCGATCGCCGAGCGAAGCTGGATCTGGCGTGCCCGCGACTGCGCAGAGAAGCTTTCCACCAGAGCTTGCCAGACTCCCGCAGCGGTGGTGTGGTTCGAGACCTGCATCAGAACCTCTCGGGACAAGGAGGCGAGCAAAAAAGTGAGCACCTGTTGGTCTTGAGTGACCCAGATCGCATGTTCTGGGTTAGGCGTCTCGGTGATCTCCTTCTTCCCAGCGGTTTCCTTCTCAGAGATGATGACAGCAGCGGGCTCCTTGATCGAGCCGTCAAGGTAGCCCATCATCGCGGCGGCCCTGACATTCGGGAGTACCTGAGCCTTCCACACCAGGAAGTTATCGCGGGTGAGCTTCTCCGTGATGGTGTGGCCGAGGACGGCGAGGGAGGGCATAGCCATGGCGTGAGAGGAGGAGGAGGACGACATAACCTAGACGTATGGAAGAACTAGGCTCTGTATACCATGTGAGAATAGGTGATGAAGCGCATGCCTTAGCAGGGGCACATTGCGTGTTATATAGCCACCAGGAGACTTGGCGGCGCACAGGATATAGGAGGTTAGGGTTTAGGTTAGGTGGAGATTGATCTCTTAAACTAACTACTAGGATCTTACCTCAACACCTAACCTATCCTAACAGCATACAACACACGCAATATACAACATGTTTAACACTGTACTCTAGTAGTATAACATAATCCTAAAAGCAATTGTAAAAAAACCACTTTAGCTATATGTCAGCTGACTGAATTTTTCGTTTTCGGTCAGTCGAATTTGTTGCCGTTGATTCAGTGTGCTTTATGATACTCCTACATGTGTAAGAGGTCCTTCTTGTCTTTCCTTGCTGGGTGCATGCTGCAGCGGTGCAGCCACATGTATGCATGTCTCCACTTCGTGACTGTTGCACCCACATGGATCGACAAAATGCATGCGAATTTTAGTGTGCGTGCATGTCTTTTTTGCTTGTGCTTGTTTCTGTTTTTTTTTTGCACGTGTTTGTTTTTGTTTTTTGTTGAGTTTTTTTTCTTTATGTGTGTTTTTTATGTTGAGTGTGCGTAAATTACACGCAAGTACTAAATGTATACATTATATTAGACTATGGAAATTTCACTACTATATTTATCTTCTTACATATTATAAAAGTGCAATTTTTGTACTAGTTGTAAGGAATTTTTTCTTTAAGTTTTATTTCACTTTCTTTCTTATATAAGGGTAATACCAATGACACTAATTCATTCATGCTTTGCAATTTATTTATTTTTATGTGAATTCTACTATTAGATGTTTGTTCTTGCATATATATAAAAAGTGCAATTTATGTGTAAATTATATGCAAATTTTATCATGATTCATTCTTATTCCATTTTTCTTACACTTTAGCTATATGCCAATCAACTGAAAATTCTTTTTGGGTCAATCAATTTTGTGGCCATCCAATTCTGCTTTGAGATATGTGTTTTTTTCTATGTCATTTTGGTGGTTAGTTGGGCCGTGCGGAATCATTGACACCAATTTTGGGTCAATCAAATTGCTTCTTGGGCTCGTTTTTGCTCTTCTGGATTGCGTTTTTATTTTTCCTTTTTTTTCCTTTATTGGGTTTTTTGTGGGTTTTGGCTGATTATAATTATAAACATAGAAATATAGTATAATATAAGCTAAAATTTCAGGATTATATGATTATTTTTGCATATTATGATAAAGTGCATTTTCGGTGCAAAGTTGTGCGTATTTTTTTTAACAAAATTCAATCTTCTTTAAGGAAATACCAACACCACCAATTCATTCTTTACTTCATTTTCCTTCTACTTTAAGGTTAATACCAATTCCACTATTCATTTGTTCTTAGATTTTGTATTTGCAAAAGTTCCACTTTTATATGCTTATTCTTGCATATTTTTAAAAAGCTCAATTTTTATGTACATCAAATTTGTCTGTGTTTGTTTTAGATTCTTTTTCCCATTTTCTTTGTTCTTAAATGGTAATACCAATGCTACTAGTTCATTCTTCCTTTTGTGGGTACTTTTGCTTTTTTTTATTTCTGTTTCAGTGCTTTTTTTTCTTTCCATTATTGGTTATTTTTTGTTTTGTGGGTTTTTGGTTGAGTGCAATTATATACAAACAAATACTATATAATATGTGCCAAAATTTCATGATTATATGATTATTTTTTATGACGACAAAGTGCAATTTCGGTGCAAAGTTGTGCGCAAGTTTTTTTTTATTTGCAATCTTCTTAAAGGGGAATACATTATATCAATTACACTATGTGTAAATTATAGTAGAATGTGAAGAATGCGCTATTATATGCTTATTCTTTGCATATTTCAAAAAAGTGCAATTTCAGTGCAAATTGTGTGCAAATTTTGAAGTTTTTTCTTTTTCATTTCTTTCTTCTTAAAAGGTTTCATTCTTTCTTAGGAAACTTCACTATTTTGATTTTGTTTTAGTTTTTTTCTGGAAGGCTAATACCAATGACACGAATTTCTTATAGAGAAAACATCATGTTCTTTATTTTGTTTCAGTTTTTATTTCATTTTTATTTTTTTGTTTTCATTACTTTTATTTTGTAAGGGTAATACCGATGTCACTAATCCATTACTTTTTAGAAAACATTTTTTTGCGGAAATCTCACTATAATATGCTCAATTTTGCTTTATTTTTTATTTCTATTTTTGGTTTCTATGTGTTTTTCATTTCTCCTTTTCTATTTGATTTATTGTTTTTTGTGGGTTTTTGGCTGAGTGTAATTATATAGAAACAAATATTATATAATATGTGGCAAAATTTCATGATTATATGATTATTTCTGCATATTACGGTAAAGTGCAATTTAGGTGCAAAGTTGTGTGCAAGTTGTTTTTTATTTTCTTTCTTCTTAAAAGAAATATATTGTTTCATTTACACCATGTGTAATTTATAGTAGAATGCAAAAAATGCAGTCTTATATGCTTATTCTTTGCATATTACAAAAAATGCAATTTCAGTGCAAATTGTGTGCAAGTTTTGACAGTTTTTCTTTTTCTTTTTTCATTGCACATATAGTCACTAATGATTGCATACAACACATTGCGGTGACGTTCGGATAATGGCTGTGACGGCTGGTTTTCCTTGTGATTAATTAAATGCTAATGGCCGTTGCTTAATGAACTAAAGATTAGTCATGAGATTGTGCGGTTATGTGCATGCATGCGTTCGCATGGAATTAAACAAAGTTCTGGTTACAGCTCCGCGCCAGCCACACCTAAGCAGCAGTAAAGATCACCCGGGCTCTCAAGATTGACCCATGCAGCGGTCTATCCCTCCATTTCACCAGGAGCAAATCGACTGAAACAAATTTAGGTCAGTCGACTGATCTAGATTTAGTTTTCAGTTGATTGATCTCTAGCCGGTCCCCATGAGATAAAATCATGCATCAACATGATACTTGCAGAATGAAAATATTAGCAACTATCATGTCAAATCTGTAACTTGCGCTACTACAAGGAAGAGTTGACCATAACATGCATATGCGATAAGAGACATAAGATTTTAGGACACACATATACATAAAGTTCAAGCAAATTCAACACATAAAGTTTGGGGCTCATGGTAATAGGTTCGCTTGCCTTCGATGAGAGGGTACCGTTGGCTCAAGAAAATGTTGAATATCCCGCGACTAAAAATCCGGAAAAATCCTCACCGTGGAAAGGCGGCATTCAATACATAATGAATAGCTGCGAAAATAATTAGATTAGATGATTATTAAACCAACACCATTCGACCGAGCTTTTCAAAAGATGAATATGGGATTTTGAACCACATCGATCCGATCAGCGGTTGCAAAGATATGGACGTTCGTTCGTTAGGAAGTGAAACAAACAAAATTTGTTCATTTCTTTCTCATTCTCAATGACAAGTGCGACCAAGGGTAGCGGTGCCTGGGCCGGGCGCAGGAGAACGGCTCGGCGGTGCTAGGACGCTCGCCGACGACCGTACTCACCGCGCCCATAGGGATAGTGTACGGATGTCGGGGGCGACCAAGACGAAGGCATCGCGTCCCATTGCGGACAGCGGTGACGACCGGCCGGCGATCTCCTGGGTGGGACACGAAGCTCAAAGGGCCCGATATCTGGTGAATGGAACTAAAAGTGGAAGGCCACTAGGGCTCGGTGTGGACTGTGGACACCATTGACGGGGAGGAGAAATGCGGGCACTGGAACTCGATTCAAAGGACTGGGAGGTTGCTGAAGAGGTTTGCGCTCTAGCCAAGGGAATCGTCCCGAGAAGATAAGCACAAGCCAAGGGTCTGGATCCAAGGGATAATGTCGTACAGCATGGAGCGGAGGATAGGGCTAGTGCGCTGCCATGAGCAGAAGAGCGGGAGGGGGGAGGAAGGAGCCCAGCCCTTTGTGTGCCAGGAAGGTGGTGACCACCATGGGAGGTGTGCTACACGTGTACCTAGAGCTCCACTGCTCCTGACCTTATCTTCTCGCCTCAGTGCACCTCTGGGACACATTCAGGCCGTCGGCAGGTCCAGAACCACAACGCAACCATGACATGGAAGATTTTCCCATTGGCAACTGATGCACACAAGGTGTTCGACAACGATTCTGATCCCTTCTTCTTCTACTCTATTTGCTATGGAAGTTGGGTCATGGGAAGTGGATATGCATCAATGGTAGGTCTACCAAATTTAACGACAAACTAGGAAGTTGGATATCTAACTTTGGTCGGTGCCATCCCTAAATTATACCAGCTGTTTGTATTGTCCATAGAGAGTTATAATACTCCCTCCGTTCCTAAATACTTGTCTTTCTAGAGATTTTAACAAGTGACTACATATGAAGCAAAATGAGTGGACCTACACTCTAAAATATGTCTACATACATCTGTATGTGGTAGTCCATTTGAAATCTCTAAAAAGACAAATATTTAGAAACAGAGGGAGTATGTAGCATGACAAGATATTGTGAGGGGTGTCGTATAAGACACTAAGGTGAGTGAATTGGCCAAGTTTCAACCCAAATTGATAAGGATAGATACCACTTGCTTCACAAATGTACAAATTTGGGAGCACTTATTATAGCACATTTTCGCAAGCAGAAGGAGCAAGATTCTGGTGGTATTCGTTGCGGTGGTGTCATCACCCACAATTCTCATAGGCTGAGCATTGATTTATCTTGTTTTCGGATTGTTGGTGATGCCCCCGCCAGGCTTAATATGTCCCGACCCATGTTATCCTAGTGATCATTCTTATGGTTGCCCTCTAGTAACGGGAGCGAAGGAATTGGTACACCTTCCTCTCCCACAAGATTTTTTCGTGCAGGCACGCAATGAATGCATCCTCTCACTTTGTGAGATCAATGAGGCTAGGACCCTAGCAGACTGGTGACTTTATGGAGGAAGAAGGGACCAAGGGTTCCCTGAATGGGAGGCCGCTGACGCCAGCTATGGAGGAGGAGAGCAGCAATAGCACGTGTCGCAGCAGCCCTATTCTGGCTAGGGCAACTTGATCACTCAACTAGAGTTCGAGCAGCTGGTGTAGCGTGTTGGTAGCTTCGAGCAGACGATCCAGCATGTTAACACCAACATTAACATGCTCTCCTAGAACATGCGGGAGTTCATTGCTTCATGGGCTCCTAGCTCTTATCACACGAAACCGGCGTACGCACCCTTCATGGGCTCCGAGAGCCTTCACTTGCGGCATCATCTTCTACTGCACCTCCAGTGTACCAGTGGCCTCATGAGCAGCCTCATCAGTCACACACGGTGACTCAGCAAGGCCAAACGCCTAAACTTGGGAGTGTCCATTTCGCCTTATCCATGCATTCATATTTTGCTTTTCTTCTTTTTATTTGCATTCTTTTTGCCGGCATTTTCGTTTTCAGATTCGCATAATAAAAGCTGGAGCAACCTTGAATTCTATTTTGTTGGAGCTCTCTTTGTGGTGTTATTGTTGTGTGTGTTTACATGGATTGTTTGTCACTGGCGATTCAGAGACGGGAAGAACGACTGGAACCTGACTTGAGTAAAAAGCTAGCCAAGCTAGTGCTAGAAGGTATAACATATGCATTTCCACTTCTTTCACAAGTTTAATAAAGTTGATACTTTTATTTGGCTGGTTGCCCTCAAGTTAGGCTCCCCACACTAGTTGAATAACATGTGGTTATATTTCCCTTTGCAAGTCTCGCTAGTGACGCTCTGTTGACAAGCTCCGTTTTAATTTTGAGTGAAGAAAAGAAAGCCTTTTAGAAGAACTTGGGTGCTGAGACGATTATTTATTAAGAGGCTCGGTGTGTGAGATAGTCAACCCAATAGCACTTAGTTTGATCGACTCAATAGCACTTCCGAATAGAAGTTTTTTCAGAGGAACAAAGTTAGAGGTAATTGAGATTATCACATGCCAAAATTTGTTGTGCGACACGTGAGATACTACTTTGCGTGTGTCTTATGGCCTCATTACTAAGATATTGCTTCACGCTTGTCTTGTAATTTTTGTCACCTCTCTCGAGATATACTGACGAATTGTCTGGCCAATCAAAGATCTACCTGAGTTTCGGTTTGGATTTCGGCTACTGAGTTTGGTTAGCGCTGGTAACAATAATGTTACAATGAATATTCAAATGCAGGTAAATTATCTGTAGCTAGGTAGCGAGCTTAAGTGAAACCATTCAAATGCAGGTATTATCTTAATTTGGAATGTCGGTCGCCGTGTCTTTAGCACGCAAGCACCGCCCAACCCACACCCCAAAACAACTTTTACTTTTGCAAACAGAGCTGATCTATTATAAAAGTTTATCGAAAGTATAAAGCATCTCAAATATAATAAAAATTACATTGAGGTCTCTGGACCACTGAACGACTGGTGGTACTGTTGTCAGAACGAGCCGCCGATGTGCCGCTGTCGCCGCTCTCCTACCAGAGACATCTTGATCATGAAAATGACAGTTAGAAAGTCTTCGTGCACGTGCCCCTAAGGACCAATGTCCTGGAGCCGCAGTCGTCGCATTGAACCCTTGAATAGATCTGAAGCAACCGACATCAAATATCGCCGTCCCGCACATATGACGAGAGACCCTAATTTTGCTGGCCCAAGGAAACGACGTGAATCTACGCCAGAGCTCAGTCTACTATGTCAAGATGAACAAACTTGAGAAGGACCGGAGTTTGGAAGACAAACTCGACCAAGATGCGTCACCATCAGCCCGAGCACCATACCCACGAGGAATAAAACCCCAAACCTGAACTACTAGCCGTAGCGAAGGCACCGAGATTCCCCTCTCCACCAATGGCCGTCGGAGCAGCAGGAAGAGGGGAGGAGAATTCAAAGGCTTGCGGATGAATCTTGGAGGGGAGAGTTTACCTTTTTGTCGTTCGGTTGGAAAGATACCCTTCACATGCCTCGGTCTCACATTGGGCGCCACCAGGCCAATAGTGCTTGCTCTCATGCCATCGGTCGACAGAATGGAGCGTAGGTTATTCATGACCATCAGTCTCATTTCTAAAGGTATTAAACTCTAGTTGGTGAACTATTTTTTTCCGAAACGGAGGCAAAAGATTTGCCTCATCCATTAAATAAGAGGAGAAAAGAGTTTTACAAGTAACTCACGGTCACAGCATGGCGATTACTCGCGTACAACAACAAGCCCTAGTTTCTTAGCACCCGTGGTAACCCAAAGGTTGGCCTCAACAACTATGCTATTTAAGGATGATTGGCGGCGGGGCACTCTTGTGTCGGAAAACTCGGGCGTTTCTCTCGTTCCAAATAGACCAAGAGACAAGCATGGTGAGGGAGGCCATAGCTCGCCTGTTGGGGTTACGCATGTCAGTTCTCTGATCCCACCATCTCACGAGTGAGTCCTCAAGCTGCCAGTTGGAGGTGTCCATGTGTGCGAGCCCAAACTTCTCAATGATCAAGCGCCACAGTCTAATAGATAAGCGGCATTGGACGAAGAGGTGGATGCCTGTTTCATGTTGTCTCTTGCAAAGAGGGCAGAGACCACAATTATCCCATCCACGCCGCTCCAGTCGGTTGGCGGTCCATATCATATCTTGCAAAGCCAGCCACGCGTAGAATTTGACCTTTGGAGGAGCCCACACTTTCCAAACCATGAAGTCCATGGGAGAGAGCGTCGGGCCAAGAAATTGAGCCCTGTATGCAGTTGCCGCCGTGTATGTAGTTGGTGAACTCTTCATTTCTCCCCTTGAGGTCTATAGTATGCATGCCATCAGAATTCGACCATAATTCTTTGGACAAGATGAAGAGATGTTGCCTATGGCGCTAGAAGTACGGAGGATATACCTCGTAGTTTGTAAACCGAGATATAAGTAGGTTTTGGACCTGAAAAAGATAGAATAAAATAAAATTGAGTTATTAATAAAAGCAGCTTCAAATCACATTAAAAAAAGATTTGAGGTCTATAGTGCTTGCTCTCATGTCGTCGGTCGACAAAATGGAGCGTAGGTTTTTCACGACCATCAGTCTCATTTCTCAAGGTATTAAACTCTAGTTGGTGAACTCTTCACCCCTCCCCTTGAGGTCTATAGTATGTGTGCCATCATTATTCGACCATAATTTGTGGTGCTAGAAGTACGGAAGAGATACCTCGTGGTTTGTAAACCAAAATATAAGTAGGTTTTGGGCCTAAAAAGATAAAATAAAATAAAATGTATTATTAACAAAAGTAGCCTCAAAATAACCAAGTCAATAGTGGTTGCTCTTATGCCGGTGGTTGACAAAACGGAGCTAAGGTTATTCACGTCCATCAATTTTCATTTCTCAAGGTATTAAACTCTAGTTAGCGAACTCTCCATCCCTCCCCTTGAGGTCTATAGTATGCGTGTCATCAAAATTGGACCATAATTCGTTGAATATTTGGACAAGGTGAAGAGATGTTGCCTATGGCGCTAGAGGTATGAAATTTTGTAAACCTAAATATAAGTAGGTTTTGGGCCTGAAAAGGATAAGTAGGTCATTCACGACCATTAGTCTCATTTCTCAAAGTATTATACTCTAGTTGGTGAACTCTTCATTTCTCCCCTTAAGGTCCATAGTATGCATGCCATCAGAATTAGACCATAATTCGTTGAACATTTGGACAAGATGAAGGGATGTTGCGTAAACCGAAATATAAGTAGGTTTTAAACCTGAAAAAGATAAAATAAAATATGTTATTAATAAAAGCAGTTTCAAATCATATATATTTAAAAAAAGACTGACGCCATTCCACACTTCTGGCCCCCCTCATGCACGACTTAACAGCAACTTAAGGTGACAGGCCCACGGCCTGGCCCAGCCAGAAGTATGTTGTGACTGCTTTTTGCCTCGACAGACTTAATGGAACAGCTTTGCGTCATCGGCAAGTAGAGCGCCGTATACACACTACTTAAGCTGCAAAACAATTCTCTAGCAGGCGATGTGGTACTAAACAGACGGGATAGAAACGAACGGGCCGATAATAAAGTCACGACGAGCCAGCCTCTCGGATGTTTTTTTCGGCCCAACAGCTTTCAGCGATTCCATCGGTAACTATCGCGTTACAATTTCGCGGTCCTGCTCGTTACTGAACCGGCCCATGTTTGCACACTGTTGAATAAAAATATAAGGAAAAGGGCAATAAAGAGAACGCTACTAGCCACTTCGCCATCATACAATACGTGTTACATTAAAGTGCGCGCCTTCCTAGTCAAGCCGTTTTTTCCTGTCTTTTTTCCGTCCTGGTTTTCTTTCTTTCTGTTTTCTTCTCCATTTCTTACATTTTTTTTGTTTTACTTCTCCGTTTTTCAGTTCTTTTTTCTTCTCTATTTTTGGTTTTCTTTTGTTTTTCTCTTCACTCTACATTTTTTCATATGTCAAAACCATTATTTTAATAAGTGATCAATATTTTTTGTATACACGTTCAACATTGTCGGAACATTTATTCAATATTTTTTCAAATATTCAACATTTTTCAAATACTCATGCAACATTTTCAAATACTTCTTCAACATTTTTAGTACTTGTTCAACCTTTTTTTGTATTTATGAAACATTTTTTCAAATACCCGTTCAATGTTTTTGCGAATCTGTTCTTGAAGAGTACTGTTTGTAATATTTTAAACTATAAAGAAAAGTACAAAAATAAAGCAAAAAAAACAGTTGTGACCTCCCGCGCGACTGGGCCGACTCATCTGGGGCTCCCCCCGATGCGAGGGTTCCCCCTCTCTCGGTTGAAGCGAGAAACAGGGGTGCCCTGCTGGGTTCGGCGGCTAACACGCTGGTGCATGGAGATGGCGTACAACTTCTTGCTAGGCGGAAGGGGGGGGGGGGGGGGGTTGGCGCTTGCTAGGCTCGAACACTGATTTAGCCGACAAGCGGTTGATGGCCATGTGCCTCGCCGAGATGCCGAGTGCGCACGCCATAGCATGGGCGCCACCAACACGCAGGTCGCCAGTGACCGAGTTGCGCGTGTGGATAGAGCAAGCGCACCCCACGACCCCGACTCATGACCGTCCCAGAACGGTTTGCCGTCCACGTGCCAACACTATTGTTTGGCATTGAACTTGTCAGACTGATATACCCCCTCTATCTCAAAATAAGTGTCTTGACCTTAGTACTTGTACTAAAGTTAGTACAAAGTTAAGACACTTATTTTAGGACAGAAGGAAGTATATGCCACGGTGTTGTCAGACGACAAGCAAGTCGACCAGAGAAGTGAGGCGGCATTGAGATTGGGAGGATCGGCGATTTTGGACACCATGTCGGCCTGGTCAACTAGGTGCAGCCCAACATGCCGGGGAGCTCAACATGCAACCTATTGGAGGAGCGCGCCGGAGCATATGCATGCTTGTACAATGTGAGTATATAGTGCATCCATGACACTGAATTCTTGTTTAGTACTCCATTAGCCTATGTTCCACTTTTTTCCAGTCTGGGTGTATAGGGTATGCGTAGTTTTACGTCGACAATATAGCTAGCTGATATGTGAGACAAAAAACTTGTTTAGAAACTATATACGCATATGAACCTAATGATATGCTTTTGATGGCATATAACGAAAGTAGCGAGTACTACCTTGATTTATTAGCCCCCTCGTATTTTTGGCCCTATTTTAACCACAATTTTAATTAATAAATTAAATATACCTAGCAAAAATAATATAATTTAAAAGTACATTCAAATACGAATCCAACGATATAATTTTTGTTGACATGCACTAACATTGTGCTAGTCAAATATATAATCAAACTTTTGACGCCAAATGTGATGGGATTAATAAGCCCAAACGGAGGTAGCAAGGGTTAACATAAATGCATGATCATGTTGAGTAGGGATTTTTTATGGAAACTATATATACAACAGAAAACTGAATCAGATAATGTTTGAAATGGCAAGATTTTTTTAGAAGTAGCAAGTAATTTTTTTGCCAAAACATGCTTATCAATTCAGTTCACTTTTCATGCAATCAAGTTTTGGCATGGACAAACTTTTGCCTGATCAAAAGGAAAGGTCCTCCAAAAAGTACAATACAAAAATTATTAAGAAAAGAGTTTCATCCCATTAAATAAAATCATATTTTCAAGAAATTGTGCACATTTAAAAAGTTACAATGTTAAAAAAGTGTACATGAATTTAAAAATTGTTCTCAAATTGTTGAGGAAACAACCTTTGGAAATATGCCCTAGAGAAATTATATTGTATTATTTATTTCCATATTTATAATTAAGAGTTTGTATTCTATGCTATAACTACTATGATTCCGGAATATGTGATTCAGTGGGAAACTCATTAGCACATGTGGAATGACAAATAGTAAAACCGGATTCCTAGTCTCACTTCTAGGACTAGCTCTCATGTGTTGTATGCTTATCATGTTTTCCGGATCTTGAGATATCGTGAAGTGTAATGATAGTCTCAAAACAACATTGAGGGTATATATGATGTTGGAAGAACGATCATATTGAATTGACCCAACTTGTCTGTTATACGTTGAGATACGTACTATCATCACAAGTCAATCGATATAACACGGAGAGTCAATGTATTCTTTAGTTTCTTAGACCATGAGAGTATCGTAGTCACTTCTTACCGTATGATGGACTTTGAGGTTGCTCAAACGTCATCTGTAACACGGTGATCATAACGACAATTTTCAGGTTCATCAGAAAGTTTGAGAAGTGGCTAGATAGCTCAAGAGCGGGATTTGCATCTCCGACGATGGAGAGATATTCTTAGGGCCCTCTCGGTGTGACAACATCCATCATTATCTGGCCAGACACATGTGAGGAAAGAAGAACCAAACTAGTAATGAGGAGACCGGTATAATGAGCATGAGAATGACTCAAGAGGATAGCGATATATCTTACTTTGGATTTTGTAAAGTATCGTGAAGCTAAGCGAATAGCACACCCGTGACCAAGACAAGTCCTTGTGTTTCATTACCTTTGGGTCGTTTATTCATCATTAGCAATTTAGAATTGATTATGGGTGTGACCTAGTGCAAACTCTGTCCAGTATCATGGACTCAACTATTCAAATAGATTTATACACTCTGCAGAGGTTGTGCACTTTACCCACACTATGGACTCCTCCAACAAGAAGATCTACCATATGCCAGTCTTACCGTGTCACCAACATGCCTATCCGGGTGATGTCATGGAGGAGAGACTCAACTCCATGACACTGCCAGTTCCATGGCACTACCTCATCTGTGGCCAATTTTGTCCCATCCAAGACTCACTAATTTATAAAGTGTCATCCATACCAACCCAGGTCCTCGTAATTAGATGCCGTCTATTGGGCCAGGGTTGCATGCCCATATAATTCTTTCATGTTATGGTGACACCAATAAGAGGCATATACATAGACTAAATCAGGGCACCGCCATAAAAGGAAAACGTGGCTCCACTTTAATGAGCTCGGTTCATTTGCACCATGACTTGACCAAGCCAGTGGAGGGTTTATTTAGTTCATTCATACACCTCCATTATTATAGCAAGTTCACTGGATCAAGTCAAGTTTAAGGTTATTCGTCAAATCGACTAAAACTAGCAGGATTAAGATAGCTACAACATTTATAACACATATATGTTCTTGTGAGCTTGCTCATTAGGTTCATTAATGTGACCAAACAAGTATGCTAATGACTAAGACATATATGAAAACCACACATCACAAGTACATGAATACAAACCTGGCAATACGAAGCATTAAACAAGTAATGCAGCAATGTATCTAAAAAGGCATATATAAACCATAACTTCATCAAGTCAACAAATGATGAAAGTTGTGGCTTGCCTTGAGCTCAAAGCTCCTCCGGAAAGAAGTGTGCTTGGCTAGCGGAACGGATTTGCGGAAAGGATCTTCTCCGGGAAACCTATGTGATGAAGAATGACAAAGTGCCATGTTCAATAGGTGGAACACCATCACACCATTGGGACTGGATCTTCAAATAGAGAACATGGGCTGCAGAATCACCTCGATCGGAGTTGGGAGCGAAAAGTTGTGAAGGTTTTACAACCTAGGGACCAATATGTAATTAAAGTAATTACACATCGGTCCCCGACAATTTTCCAGCGAAAAGATTTTTTGAGATAAAAACCCAGCGAAAAGACTCGCAGGCCCACGCTAGGGTAAAAGTAATGGGGCATAACCGTCGTTGTCCAACCTCCGCTACTTGGGCTGGCCTGTTAGCACGATAACGCAGAAGATGCCCAAGGGTAAGCGTGGCAACTATATCTTGCATTAAGCAAGTTGGAGGGATCTCCCAGATAGTTGCTACGATGCTAGCCAGTGGGTCTGTCACGATTTCGTTGTGATACTATTGGTTGTGACCTACTTGAGATAAAAGAGCCAGTTTTCTCCACACTTTTCTGTTTCTTTTATTCAATTTTCTCCTAGTTTTTCTGTTTTCTTTTGTTTCCTTTTGTTTCTTTTCTTTTTTGTTCTATGTTTTTTTTGCTTTTTCATTCTTTTTGCATTTGTTTCTTTGGTTTATTTTTCATTTTCTTTATCTTTGGTTTAATTTGTTTCTTTTTTGGTTTCCCTTGTTTATTTTTGTTTTAATTCTACATTTTTTTACATGCCAACAATTTTTTTCCAATACACGTGTAACATTTTTCCAGTAGAAAATTAAGATTTTTTAATACATGGTCAACATTTTTCTATACACATTTTTTAAATACAATATTAACATTTTTTTAATACATGATCAACATTTTTCCTATACACACTTCTAATAAATTTCAAATGCTTTATTAATATTTTTCAAATAGAAAATTTACATTTTCTACGTGGTCAGAAAAATTCTATGCAGATTAAACATTTTTAAATGATTTATTAACTTTGTTTAATGCAACATTAACATGTTTTTAACACATGGTCAACATTCTTTCTTTAACACATTTAACATTTTTCAAATACTTGATTAACATTTTTCAAATAACTGTTCAACATTTTTTTCAGATGCTTGATTGAAACAATTATATATTTTATCAAAAATTTCCATCATTTTTTATACATGGTGTACATTTTTTCTACACGCATTTAACATTTTTTAAATACTTTTTTGCCATTATTTTTCATTGGCTTAATTCAAAAAATTATACACATGTCCAAAAAAATTCATCTTTTGTAACAGATGGTCAACATTTTTTCTATACATATTTAACATTTTTCAAATGGTTGATTAACATTTTTCAAACACTTGTTCAACATTGTTTTTCAAATGCTTGATAAATGTTTTTTAATACATATTCAAATTGTTTCATACACATTTTATTTTTTTGCATTCATTTTTCGTACATGATAAATATTTTCTATATATTCAAATGTATTATGTAGAGTGATTTTTTAATATATTTATTTGGAATATTTGGAAGTTTAAAGAAAAATAAAAAAGAAACCAAGAACGTATGAAGAAAAAAAAGGTTGTTGTTCCGCGAGCCTCAGCTGGCCCAACTCACGCCATCCTTCAGCGAGGGTTCCCTCTGTCTCACGTGAAGCGAGAGATAGGGGCGCCCAGAGGAAGTGCGTTTTCCTGCAGGTAAAGCGGACACACGTGGTTGCGTGGCCGGGGTTGATAAGGTGAGCCGCTGACAGATGGGCCTGCCAATCGGATTTGATCCGAGCGTCATGGTCTACCTTGCGCCTGACGGCGGAGGCGATGCTGGCAACAATTGATGACGACTGCGGTCACCAAACTGGACGAACGGAACACCGACGTCTTCAGGGGAGCAAGATGCGATCGATGGGGGTGAAGTTGGTCGCTGGAGAGCTCGAAATACAACAGAGCTTTGGTGTTGCCGGAGAATGGCGATGGCGACGGCCGTGTACAGGTGCGCGGTACAACTCGAAGGTGGTGGTGGGGGGGGGGGGGGTTCTGTGGTGGGGTTAATCTATGAAGGGGAGGGGTGAATGGCCGAGGGGAGGTGGCGGCAATGGCGTTCTCGTGTGAGCCGGAGCAAGAGAGGTGGCGTGCTCTCGGGTGCGGCTAAGAAGGTGCCCTGTTCAGACGATGTCCCTTGAGGTCGCATCTATGCTTTTCCCTACCCCCAAGCTCTAGTGTCTTTTTTTTCGTTTTTGGTTTTCACCTGGTTTTCCTTAATAAACCAGGAAATGTTAGGTTTTTTAGTCCGGTTTTTCTTATAAACTGGATCATCTCTCCTCTTCTTCTTAATGAAATGCAGGAACCCGCGCCCCTCTTGAGATGTCCTCCAAGAAAAAAAGAATGTTCCCTGCTTGCAGGTTAGCGCCGTAATGTAGCGAGGAAGCGCAGAAGCAAGACTCCATATGGCCAGAGGAAGGCGAGGGAACCAGGGGAGCTGCAGCCTGCAGGTCACCGTGGCCGGCTGCACAGGCGCGTGTCAGTGTCACCGCCAAGAACAAGAGGACGAAGCGAACAGGATGGGAGATCAATGCCGAAGGGTACGGCGGTGAGGGACACGAGCGCGGGGGCTGAGGCGACCGGACGGCTCTCGGGCTGCTCTAGAGCGCCGTTTTGGCATGCCAGGCACGTGGTCACCACGTGCCAGAGGCAATGTGAGCGTCTGCGCACTGTGAGCCACCGTACACGTGCGCATCCTTGCTGGAATAGAGAACTCCAATGAATATATTATTAGTTACTCCCTCCGTTCCATATTACTCGTTGCTGATTTAATACAACTTTGTACTAAATCAGCGACAAGTAATATGAAACGGAGGGAGTAGATCAACAGGGAGGGAGGAGCTCCCCGGCTCCATTACTTCACCAGAGAGAAGTCCCAAAACATCAGGTTCGATACATAATTCAGTATAGCACTGGAAAAGAGAAAAGAAAACCTCTAAAACCTCACTCAACGCCACTACAGAGCACAACTGTAGGTCTCAACGCCACTGCAGAGCACAACTAGTTGAACATTGAACAAATGTACAAGGATCAAAACAAGGTCTGCATACGAGACCAGCCACACCAAACGGACTAGACAGAAGAGATGAAGAACATCATCAGGCCCCTACGACGGAAGGCGACTGATGCATCACCATCAGCCTCTCTCCTGGACTTGAGCAGAGGGGGATTCGGTCCGCCCAATCTTGACTGGCTCTCGATGCAGGTTTTGGAGAGGTAGACAGAGGGATCAATCTTCTCCAACATGTGATCCTTGAAGAGTGACCATATCCTGACTGTTCTTAAAACAGTGACCATGTCTGTTTCAAAGACATCCAAACGACACCATAGCCAAGAGGTAACACACGAATAAAGAAACTGGGAGGAATTAAAGTGCAATATGCCTAGATTCCTTACTAAGGCACTTACCCAGTATAATAATTTCAGCCTAGGTTCCTCAATCATTTAAGAATATATCTGAAGTACAAAAGGCAGTTTTGTTACTAATTGTATATCTGAAGTTCAAAACAGATTCTCCCTCTGAAAACAAATAAGGGAGAAACAAATACACATAACTGTACCAGATGATATTACTCACCTCACAAAAGGCTGATCATACATCAAATAGACACAGTAAATCACCCATTGGCAGTCAATCACGTTTCTCCTCTGACCGGTGGAACCAAGTGCCATGTCTTGTTTGCTACTAGGGCTGAAAATTCTTCATCCATGGCCTGCTTCCACTTAGGATCACCAAGGGCATCATGCAGACTCTTCGGTTCACCTGTGGCACAAAAAGAACCCCATCGAACACAACCATCTTTATATACCTTGGGTTTCACAATGCCACTTTGGGACCGAGTGTGGGACCGAGCAGGAGGAGGTGGAGCTGGTCGAGCGTACTGTATCTGGAGGCGATCTTGCGTAGCTGAAACAGCAGAGTCGGATGCAGGCGACGCAGGTGAAGAAAATCCCGAATCCCCTGCCTGTAGTGATCCAGGGGGATTCGGTGTGGCAGCCGATGGCGAACTGCCACCTGGCAGTTCCGAGTTGGAGGGGAACCGCGCCGCGCCAGGTTCCACACGCCCCGCCTCGTGGGGTGCACGGGGCCCGCTCCTGGTCGGCTCGCAAGGAGACCGCGACGCGGTGGGACGCGCAGCTGGCCCACGCGGTGGCTCGGGGCGCCCGCCTGGGCCCCCGCCTGCAGACGCGGATCCCGGCATGGATTCACCTGGTGTAGCTGGCCCACGCGGCGAATCAGGGCGCCCGCCTGGCCTCCCGCCCGTGGACGCGGATCCCGGCGTGGATTCGCCTGGCGCCGCGCCAGGTGCGGATCCCGCGGTTGATCCGCCTGCAGCTGCCGATCCCGAGACCACCTGAGGATCTTCTGTGGCTGCATGCATGTTATCAGTTTCTTGCATAAAATCATACGAATTTTCACCAAAATCCTCAAAGTTCGGCTGCCCTGTTTCCTGCACACTTTCAGCTGGGTCATTAGTATTAGACAAGGACATATTGTCACCAGCAAGATCCGCTCCCCCTTGAGCAAAATGAGGAGATGGTAGGAGATGAGAGGGGAGAAGAAGTAATTCTTTTCGAAGTTGTGCACCGGCATTGGAGTGGAGACTGGCGAAGGGAAAAACTTGCTCATCGAAGATAACATCGCGTGAAACATAGACACGACCAGAGGAGATATCAAGACACTTATAGCCCTTATGAAGAGTGCTGTATCCGAGGAAAGCACATTGCTTGGACCGAAATTCAAGCTTATGCTTATTGAAAGGACGCAAGTTGGGCCAGACGGCACACCCAAAAATGCGGAGAAAAGAGTAGTTGGGCTTAGTGCCGAAGAGGCGTTTGAGAGGGGTTTGGTTCTTGATAACTCTACTAGGGATGCGATTTATAAGATAAACGGCGGTAAGGAACGCTTCGTCCCAAAACTTGAGTGGCATAAAGGCGTGAGCAAGTAAAGAGAGGCCAACTTCTACTATGTGTCTGTGTTTCCGCTCCGCAGAGCCGTTCTGTTGATGAGCATGTTGGCAAAAAACGTGATGCGTGATGCCAATGCGTTCAAAAAAAGAATTCAACCGTTGGTACTCCCCACCCCAATCGGTTTGCATGGCAATGATCTTGCGATCAAAGAGACGTTCAACATGAGCTTGAAAGAGACGAAATTTTTCGAAGACATCAGATTTATTTTTGAGCAAATATATCCAACTAAACTTGCTAAAATCATCAATAAAACTGACATAGTATTTCTGTCTTCCTACAGAGACGGGTCCAGGACCCCAAACATCTGAAAAAATAAGCTCTAAAGGAGCTGCGGACTCACTAGTTGAACGAGAATAAGGCAACTGATGGCTCTTGGCCATTTTACACGCATCACACACTAGAAGGTGATCTTGTTTATTCGAAACAGGAAGGTTGAAGTCGCGAAGAATCTTTTGAACTACCGGAAGAGCTGGGTGCCCTAGGCGCTTGTGCCACCGAGATGTGGAGGGTTTGATGGCAGCAAGAACTTGGCGTTGAGGGGCACTTTGCCGTCCGGTCACGGGGAACAAGCCCCATCTACTCTTGTTTTGAAGGATGGTTCTCCGGGTAGCCTGATCCTTGACAAGAAAGAAGTCAGGGTGAAGTTCAATGAAAACATCATTATCTCGCATAAGATTATAAGCTGAAAGAAGGCTCTGGTCGGCACTAGGAGCATGGAGGATGTTGTTTAAGTGGAGGGAACCAGAGGGTGTAGATAATACTGAATGGCCAATATGTGCTATGTCCATACCTTGCCCACTTGCTGTGTGGATCTGGTCGGTGCCGGTGTAGCGGTCTTGAACGGCCAGCTTCTCCAATTCCCCCGTGACATGGTCAGTGGCGCCGGTGTCGAGGTACCAGTTGGTATCTACGCCATAGGAGTGGGCAGAGTTGGCGGAGCGAGAGTTGCCACTGCCGCCGCCGCCTCCGCCACCACGCCCACCACCGCCGCGTCCGCCGCCACCATCGCCGCCTGCAGGGTTGCGCACGTTGTTGTTGTAGCTCTTGTCGAACCGTTTTCTGCAGCGCCACGCACCGTGGCCTTCCTCCTTGCAAATCTAGCAGCGCTCGCGGTCACCGCGGTCACCACCCTGTTGGCGCGGCGCACCGCCGCCTGAGTTGTCGTTGTAGTTGCCGCCGTTATAGCCACCACGGCCACCACCCTGGCCGCCACGTCCGCCTCCGTAGCCGCCTCGACCACCCTTTGCAGCGAGGTTGGCATAGTGATGGGCGGTGTAGGCAGCGTGCTGGGCGGCGATCCGTGACTCCACGGAGAGCAGCAGCGAGAAGAGTTCACTGAGGCCGATCGGTTGATTGGTGACAGCGCGTGTAGAGATGGAGGTGGCAAACCCGTGGTAATCGGGCTTGTGCATGAGGCCCTCCAAGATGTGCGAGACGACGTCGTCTTCATCGAGCGGTTTCCTAGCGGCGGCGAGCTCATCTGCAAGCCCCTTCATCTTGGTGAAGTAGGCGGCGGCAGAGAGATCACCCTTGCGTGCGTTCCCGATCGCCGAGCGAAGCTGGATCTGGCGTGCCCGCGACTGCGCAGAGAAGCTTTCCACCAGAGCTTGCCAGACTCCCGCAGCGGTGGTGTGGTTCGAGACCTGCATCAGAACCTCTCGGGACAAGGAGGCGAGCAAAAAAGTGAGCACCTGTTGGTCTTGAGTGACCCAGATCGCATGTTCTGGGTTAGGCGTCTCGGTGATCTCCTTCTTCCCAGCGGTTTCCTTCTCAGAGAT
Organism: Triticum urartu; assembly: GCF_056163025.1. Classification (NCBI taxonomy): domain Eukaryota; kingdom Viridiplantae; phylum Streptophyta; class Magnoliopsida; order Poales; family Poaceae; genus Triticum; species Triticum urartu. The sequence goes on along the minus strand of NC_141879.1, from coordinate 741,440,884 downwards.
GATGACAGCAGCGGGCTCCTTGATCGAGCCGTCAAGGTAGCCCATCATCGCGGCGGCCCTGACATTCGGGAGTACCTGAGCCTTCCACACCAGGAAGTTATCGCGGGTGAGCTTCTCTGTGATGGTGTGGCCGAGGACGGCGAGGGAGGGCATAGCCATGGCGTGAGAGGAGGAGGAGGACGACATAACCTAGACGTATGGAAGAACTAGGCTCTGTATACCATGTGAGAATAGGTGATGAAGCGCATGCCTTAGCAGGGGCACATTGCGTGTTATATAGCCACCAGGAGACTTGGCGGCGCACAGGATATAGGAGGTTAGGGTTTAGGTTAGGTGGAGATTGATCTCTTAAACTAACTACTAGGATCTTACCTCAACACCTAACCTATCCTAACAGCATACAACACACGCAATATACAACATGTTTAACACTGTACTCTAGTAGTATAACATAATCCTAAAAGCAATTGTAAAAAAACCACTTTAGCTATATGTCAGCTGACTGAATTTTTCGCTTTCGGTCAGTCGAATTTGTTGCCGTTGATTCAGTGTGCTTTATGATACTCCTACATGTGTAAGAGGTCCTTCTTGTCTTTCCTTGCTGGGTGCATGCTGCAGCGGTGCAGCCACATGTATGCATGTCTCCACTTCGTGACTGTTGCACCCACATGGATCGACAAAATGCATGCGAATTTTAGTGTGCGTGCATGTCTTTTTTGCTTGTGCTTGTTTCTGTTTTTTTTTTGCACGTGTTTGTTTTTGTTTTTTGTTGAGTTTTTTTTCTTTATGTGTGTTTTTTATGTTGAGTGTGCGTAAATTACACGCAAGTACTAAATGTATACATTATATTAGACTATGGAAATTTCACTACTATATTTATCTTCTTACATATTATAAAAGTGCAATTTTTGTATTAGTTGTAAGGAATTTTTTCTTTAAGTTTTATTTCACTTTCTTTCTTATATAAGGGTAATACCAATGACACTAATTCATTCATGCTTTGCAATTTATTTATTTTTATGTGAATTCTACTATTAGATGTTTGTTCTTGCATATATATAAAAAGTGCAATTTATGTGTAAATTATATGCAAATTTTATCATGATTCATTCTTATTCCATTTTTCTTACACTTTAGCTATATGCCAATCAACTGAAAATTCTTTTTGGGTCAATCAATTTTGTGGCCATCCAATTCTGCTTTGAGATATGTGTTTTTTTCTATGTCATTTTGGTGGTTAGTTGGGCCGTGCGGAATCATTGACACCAATTTTGGGTCAATCAAATTGCTTCTTGGGCTCGTTTTTGCTCTTCTGGGTTGCGTTTTTATTTTTCCTTTTTTTTCCTTTATTGGTTTTTTTGTGGGTTTTGGCTGATTATAATTATAAACATAGAAATATAGTATAATATAAGCTAAAATTTCAGGATTATATGATTATTTTTGCATATTATGATAAAGTGCATTTTCGGTGCAAAGTTGTGCGTATTTTTTTTAACAAAATTCAATCTTCTTTAAGGAAATACCAACACCACCAATTCATTCTTTACTTCATTTTCCTTCTACTTTAAGGTTAATACCAATTCCACTATTCATTTGTTCTTAGATTTTGTATTTGCAAAAGTTCCACTTTTATATGCTTATTCTTGCATATTTTTAAAAAGCTCAATTTTCATGTACATTTCCTGCAAATTTGTCTGTGTTTGTTTTAGATTCTTTTTCCCATTTTCTTTGTTCTTAAATGGTAATACCAATGCTACTAGTTCATTCTTCCTTTTGTGGGTACTTTTTCTTTTTTTTTATTTCTGTTTCAGTGCTTTTTTTTCTTTCCATTACTGGTTAATTTTTGTTTTGTGGGTTTTTGGTTGAGTGCAATTATATACAAACAAATACTATATAATATGTGCCAAAATTTCATGATTATATGATTATTTTTTATGACGACAAAGTGCAATTTCGGTGCAAAGTTGTGCGCAAGTTTTTTTTTTATTTGCAATCTTCTTAAAGGGGAATACATTATATCAATTACACTATGTGTAAATTATAGTAGAATGCGAAGAATGCGCTATTATATGCTTACTCTTTGCATATTTCAAGAAAGTGCAATTGCAGTGCAAATTGTGTGCAAATTTTGAAGTTTTTTCTTTTTCATTTCTTTCTTCTTAAAAGGTTTCATTCTTTCTTAGGAAACTTCACTATTTTGATTTTGTTTTAGTTTTTTTCTGGAAGGCTAATACCAATGACACGAATTTCTTATAGAGAAAACATCATGTTCTTTATTTTGTTTCAGTTTTTATTTCATTTTTATTTTTTAGTTTTCATTAATTTTATTTTGTAAGGGTAATACCGATGTCACTAATCCATTACTTTTTAGAAAACATTTTTTTGCGGAAATCTCACTATAATATGCTCAATTTTGCTTTATTTTTTATTTCTATTTTTGGTTTCTATGTGTTTTTCATTTCTCCTTTTCTATTTGATTTATTGTTTTTTGTGGGTTTTTGGCTGAGTGTAATTATATAGAAACAAATATTATATAATATGTGGCAAAATTTCATGATTATATGATTATTTCTGCATATTACGGTAAAGTGCAATTTAGGTGCAAAGTTGTGTGCAAGTTGTTTTTTATTTTCTTTCTTCTTAAAAGAAATATATTGTTTCATTTACACCATGTGTAATTTATAGTAGAATGCACAAAATGCAGTCTTATATGCTTATTCTTTGCATATTACAAAAAATGCAATTTCAGTGCAAATTGTGTGCAAGTTTTGACAGTTTTTCTTTTTCTTTTTTCATTGCACATATAGTCACTAATGATTGCATACAACACATTGCGGTGACGTTCGGATAATGGCTGTGATGGCTGGTTTTCCTTGTGATTAATTAAATGCTAATGGCCGTTGCTTAATGAACTAAAGATTAGTCATGAGATTGTGCGGTTATGTGCATGCATGCCTTCGCATGGAATTAAACAAAGTTCTGGTTACAGCTCCGCGCCAGCCACACCTAAGCAGCAGTAAAGATCACCTGGGCTCTCAAGATTGACCCATGCAGCGGTCTATCCCTCCATTTCACCAGGAGCAAATCGACTGAAACAAATTTAGGTCAGTCGACTGATCTACATTTAGTTTTCAGTTGATTGATCTCTAGCCGGTCCCCATGAGATAAAATCATGCATCAACATGATACTTGCAGAATGAAAACATTAGCAACTATCATGTCAAATCTGTAACTTGCGCTACTACAAGGAAGAGTTGACCATAACATGCATATGCGATAAGAGACATTAGATTTTAGGACACACATATACATAAAGTTCAAGCAAATTCAACACATAAAGTTTGGGGCTCATGGTAATAGGTTCGCTTGCCTTCGATGAGAGGGTACTGTTGGCTCAAGAAAATGTTGAATATCCCGCGACTAAAAATCCGGAAAAATCCTCACCGTGGAAAGGCGGCATTCAATACATAATGAATAGCTGCGAAAATAATTAGATTAGATGATTATTAAACCAACACCATTCGACCGAGCTTTTCAAAAGATGAATATGGGATTTTGAACCACATCGATCCGATCAGCGGTTGCAAAGATATGGACGTTCGTTCGTTAGGAAGTGAAACAAACAAAATTTGTTCATTTCTTTCTCATTCTCAATGACAAGTGCGACCAAGGGTAGCGGTCCCTGGGCCGGGCGCAGGAGAACGGCTCGGCGGTGCTAGGACGCTCGCCGACGACCGTACTCACCGCGCCCATAGGGATAGTGTACGGATGTCGGGGGCGACCAAGACGAAGGCATCGCGTCCCATTGCGGACAGCGGTGACGACCGGCCGGCGATCTCCTGGGTGGGACACGAAGCTCAAAGGGCCCGATATCTGGTGAATGGAACTAAAAGTGGAAGGCCACTAGGGCTCGGTGTGGACTGTGGACACCATTGACGGGGAGGAGAAATGCGGGCACTGGAACTCGATTCAAAGGACTGGGAGGTTGCTGAAGAGGTTTGCTCTCTAGCCAAGGGAATCGTCCCGAGAAGATAAGCACAAGCCAGGGGTCTGGATCCAAGGGATAATGTCGTACAGCATGGAGCGGAGGATAGGGCTAGTGCGCTGCCATGAGCAGAAGAGCGGGAGGGGGGAGGAAGGAGCCTAGCCCTTTGTGTGCCAGGAAGGTGGTGACCACCATGGGAGGTGTGCTACACGTGTACCTAGAGCTCCACTGCTCCTGACCTTATCTTCTCGCCTCAGTGCACCTCTGGGACACATTCAGGCCGTCGGCAGGTCCAGAACCACAACGCAACCATGACATGAAAGATTTTCCCATTGGCAACTGATGCACACAAGGTGTTCGACAACGATTCTGATCCCTTCTTCTTCTACTCTATTTGCTATGGAAGTTGGGTCATGGGAAGTGGATATGCATCAATGGTAGGTCTACCAAATTTAACGACAAACTAGGAAGTTGGATATCTAACTTTGGTCGGTGCCATCCCTAAATTATACCAGCTGTTTGTATTGTCCATAGAGAGTTATAATACTCCCTCCGTTCCTAAATACTTGTCTTTCTAGAGATTTTAACAAGTGACTACATATGAAGCAAAATGAGTGGATCTACACTCTAAAATATGTCTACATACATCTGTATGTGGTAGTCCATTTGAAATCTCTAAAAAGACAAATATTTAGAAACAGAGGGAGTATGTAGCATGACAAGATATTGTGAGGGGTGTCGTATAAGACACTAAGGTGAGTGAATTGGCCAAGTTTCAACCCAAATTGATAAGGATAGATACCACTTGCTTCACAAATGTACAAATTTGGGAGCACTTATTATAGCACATTTTCGCAAGCAGAAGGAGCAAGATTCTGGTGGTATTCGTTGCGGTGGTGTCATCACCCACAATTCTCATAGGCTGAGCATTGATTTATCTTGTTTTCGGATTGTTGGTGATGCCCCCGCCAGGCTTAATATGTCCCGACCCATGTTATCCTAGTGATCATTCTTATGGTTGCCCTCTAGTAACGGGAGCGAAGGAATTGGTACACCTTCCTCTCCCACAAGATTTTTTCGTGCAGGCACGCAATGAATGCATCCTCTCACTTTGTGAGATCAATGAGGCTAGGACCCTAGCAGACTGGTGACTTTATGGAGGAAGAAGGGACCAAGGGTTCCCTGAATGGGAGGCCGCTGACGCCAGCTATGGAGGAGGAGAGCAGCAATAGCACGTGTCGCAGCAGCCCTATTCTGGCTAGGGCAACTTGATCACTCAACTAGAGTTCGAGCAGCTGGTGTAGCGTGTTGGTAGCTTCGAGCAGACGATCCAGCATGTTAACACCAACATTAACATGCTCTCCTAGAACATGCGGGAGTTCATTGCTTCATGGGCTCCTAGCTCTTATCACACGAAACCGGCGTACGCACCCTTCATGGGCTCCGAGAGCCTTCACTTGCGGCATCATCTTCTACTGCACCTCCAGTGTACCAGTGGCCTCATGAGCAGCCTCATCAGTCACACACGGTGACTCAGCAAGGCCAAACGCCTAAACTTGGGAGTGTCCATTTCGCCTTATCCATGCATTCATATTTTGCTTTTCTTCTTTTTATTTGCATTCTTTTTGCCGGCATTTTCGTTTTCAGATTCGCATAATAAAAGCTGGAGCAACCTTGAATTCTATTTTGTTGGAGCTCTCTTTGTGGTGTTATTGTTGTGTGTGTTTACATGGATTGTTTGTCACTGGCGATTCAGAGACGGGAAGAACGACTGGAACCTGACTTGAGTAAAAAGCTAGCCAAGCTAGTGCTAGAAGGTATAACATATGCATTTCCACTTCTTTCACAAGTTTAATAAAGTTGATACTTTTATTTGGCTGGTTGCCCTCAAGTTAGGCTCCCCACACTAGTTGAATAACATGTGGTTATATTTCCCTTTGCAAGTCTCGCTAGTGACGCTCTGTTGACAAGCTCCGTTTTAATTTTGAGTGAAGAAAAGAAAGCCTTTTAGAAGAACTTGGGTGCTGAGACGATTATTTATTAAGAGGCTCGGTGTGTGAGATAGTCAACCCAATAGCACTTAGTTTGATCGACTCAATAGCACTTCCGAATAGAAGTTTTTTCAGAGGAACAAAGTTAGAGGTAATTGAGATTATCACATGCCAAAATTTGTTGTGCGACACGTGAGATACTACTTTGCGTGTGTCTTATGGCCTCATTACTAAGATATTGCTTCACGCTTGTCTTGTAATTTTTGTCACCTCTCTCGAGATATACTGACGAATTGTCTGGCCAATCAAAGATCTACCTGAGTTTCGGTTTGGATTTCGGCTACTGAGTTTGGTTAGCGCTGGTAACAATAATGTTACAATGAATATTCAAATGCAGGTAAATTATCTGTAGCTAGGTAGCGAGCTTAAGTGAAACCATTCAAATGCAGGTATTATCTTAATTTGGAATGTCGGTCGCCGTGTCTTTAGCACGCAAGCACCGCCCAACCCACACCCCAAAACAACTTTTACTTTTGCAAACAGAGCTGATCTATTATAAAAGTTTATCGAAAGTATAAAGCATCTCAAATATAATAAAAATTACATTGAGGTCTCTGGACCACTGAACGACTGGTGGTACTGTTGTCAGAACGAGCCGCCGATGTGCCGCTGTCGCCGCTCTCCTACCAGAGACATCTTGATCATGAAAATGACAGTTAGAAAGTCTTCGTGCACGTGCCCCTAAGGACCAATGTCCTGGAGCCGCAGTCGTCGCATTGAACCCTTGAATAGATCTGAAGCAACCGACATCAAATATCGCCGTCCCGCACATATGACGAGAGACCCTAATTTTGCTGGCCCAAGGAAACGACGTGAATCTACGCCAGAGCTCAGTCTACTATGTCAAGATGAACAAACTTGAGAAGGACCGGAGTTTGGAAGACAAACTCGACCAAGATGCGTCACCATCAGCCCGAGCACCATACCCGCGAGGAATAAAACCCCAAACCTGAACTACTAGCCGTAGCGAAGGCACCGAGATTCCCCTCTCCACCAATGGCCGTCGGAGCAGCAGGAAGAGGGGAGGAGAATTCAAAGGCTTGCGGATGAATCTTGGAGGGGAGAGTTTACCTTTTTGTCGTTCGGTTGGAAAGATACCCTTCACATGCCTCGGTCTCACATTGGGCGCCACCAGGCCAATAGTGCTTGCTCTCATGCCATCGGTCGACAGAATGGAGCGTAGGTTATTCATGACCATCAGTCTCATTTCTAAAGGTATTAAACTCTAGTTGGTGAACTATTTTTTTCCGAAACGGAGGCAAAAGATTTGCCTCATCCATTAAATAAGAGGAGAAAAGAGTTTTACAAGTAACTCACGGTCACAGCATGGCGATTACTCGCGTACAACAACAAGCCCTAGTTTCTTAGCACCCGTGGTAACCCAAAGGTTGGCCTCAACAACTATGCTATTTAAGGATGATTGGCGGCGGGGCACTCTTGTGTCGGAAAACTCGGGCGTTTCTCTCGTTCCAAATAGACCAAGAGACAAGCATGGTGAGGGAGGCCATAGCTCGCCTGTTGGGGTTACGCATGTCAGTTCTCTGATCCCACCATCTCACGAGTGAGTCCTCAAGCTGCCAGTTGGAGGTGTCCATGTGTGCGAGCCCAAACTTCTCAATGATCAAGCGCCACAGTCTAATAGATAAGCGGCATTGGACGAAGAGGTGGATGCCTGTTTCATGTTGTCTCTTGCAAAGAGGGCAGAGACCACAATTATCCCATCCACGCCGCTCCAGTCGGTTGGCGGTCCATATCATATCTTGCAAAGCCAGCCACGCGTAGAATTTGACCTTTGGAGGAGCCCACACTTTCCAAACCATGAAGTCCATGGGAGAGAGCGTCGGGCCAAGAAATTGAGCCCTGTATGCAGTTGCCGCCGTGTATGTAGTTGGTGAACTCTTCATTTCTCCCCTTGAGGTCTATAGTATGCATGCCATCAGAATTCGACCATAATTCTTTGGACAAGATGAAGAGATGTTGCCTATGGCGCTAGAAGTACGGAGGATATACCTCGTAGTTTGTAAACCGAAATATAAGTAGGTTTTGAACCTGAAAAAGATAGAATAAAATAAAATTGAGTTATTAATAAAAGCAGCTTCAAATCACATTAAAAAAAGATTTGAGGTCTATAGTGCTTGCTCTCATGTCGTCGGTCGACAAAATGGAGCGTAGGTTTTTCACGACCATCAGTCTCATTTCTCAAGGTATTAAACTCTAGTTGGTGAACTCTTCACCCCTCCCCTTGAGGTCTATAGTATGTGTGCCATCATTATTCGACCATAATTTGTGGTGCTAGAAGTACGGAAGAGATACCTCGTGGTTTGTAAACCAAAATATAAGTAGGTTTTGGGCCTAAAAAGATAAAATAAAATAAAATGTATTATTAACAAAAGTAGCCTCAAAATAACCAAGTCAATAGTGGTTGCTCTTATGCCGGTGGTTGACAAAACGGAGCTAAGGTTATTCACGTCCATCAATTTTCATTTCTCAAGGTATTAAACTCTAGTTAGCGAACTCTCCATCCCTCCCCTTGAGGTCTATAGTATGCGTGTCATCAAAATTGGACCATAATTCGTTGAATATTTGGACAAGGTGAAGAGATGTTGCCTATGGCGCTAGAGGTATGAAATTTTGTAAACCTAAATATAAGTAGGTTTTGGGCCTGAAAAGGATAAGTAGGTCATTCACGACCATTAGTCTCATTTCTCAAAGTATTATACTCTAGTTGGTGAACTCTTCATTTCTCCCCTTAAGGTCCATAGTATGCATGCCATCAGAATTAGACCATAATTCGTTGAACATTTGGACAAGATGAAGGGATGTTGCGTAAACCGAAATATAAGTAGGTTTTAAACCTGAAAAAGATAAAATAAAATATGTTATTAATAAAAGCAGTTTCAAATCATATATATTTAAAAAAAGACTGACGCCATTCCACACTTCTGGCCCCCCTCATGCACGACTTAACAGCAACTTAAGGTGACAGGCCCACGGCCTGGCCCAGCCAGAAGTATGTTGTGACTGCTTTTTGCCTCGACAGACTTAATGGAACAGCTTTGCGTCATCGGCAAGTAGAGCGCCGTATACACACTACTTAAGCTGCAAAACAATTCTCTAGCAGGCGATGTGGTACTAAACAGACGGGATAGAAACGAACGGGCCGATAATAAAGTCACGACGAGCCAGCCTCTCGGATGTTTTTTTCGGCCCAACAGCTTTCAGCGATTCCATCGGTAACTATCGCGTTACAATTTCGCGGTCCTGCTCGTTACTGAACCGGCCCATGTTTGCACACTGTTGAATAAAAATATAAGGAAAAGGGCAATAAAGAGAACGCTACTAGCCACTTCGCCATCATACAATACGTGTTACATTAAAGTGCGCGCCTTCCTAGTCAAGCCGTTTTTTCCTGTCTTTTTTCCGTCCTGGTTTTCTTTCTTTCTGTTTTCTTCTCCATTTCTTACATTTTTTTTGTTTTACTTCTCCGTTTTTCAGTTCTTTTTTCTTCTCTATTTTTGGTTTTCTTTTGTTTTTCTCTTCACTCTACATTTTTTCATATGTCAAAACCATTATTTTAATAAGTGATCAATATTTTTTGTATACACGTTCAACATTGTCGGAACATTTATTCAATATTTTTTCAAATATTCAACATTTTTCAAATACTCATGCAACATTTTCAAATACTTCTTCAACATTTTTAGTACTTGTTCAACCTTTTTTTGTATTTATGAAACATTTTTTCAAATACCCGTTCAATGTTTTTGCGAATCTGTTCTTGAAGAGTACTGTTTGTAATATTTTAAACTATAAAGAAAAGTACAAAAATAAAGCAAAAAAAACAGTTGTGACCTCCCGCGCGACTGGGCCGACTCATCTGGGGCTCCCCCCGATGCGAGGGTTCCCCCTCTCTCGGTTGAAGCGAGAAACAGGGGTGCCCTGCTGGGTTCGGCGGCTAACACGCTGGTGCATGGAGATGGCGTACAACTTCTTGCTAGGCGGAAGGGGGGGGGGGGGGGGGTTGGCGCTTGCTAGGCTCGAACACTGATTTAGCCGACAAGCGGTTGATGGCCATGTGCCTCGCCGAGATGCCGAGTGCGCACGCCATAGCATGGGCGCCACCAACACGCAGGTCGCCAGTGACCGAGTTGCGCGTGTGGATAGAGCAAGCGCACCCCACGACCCCGACTCATGACCGTCCCAGAACGGTTTGCCGTCCACGTGCCAACACTATTGTTTGGCATTGAACTTGTCAGACTGATATACCCCCTCTATCTCAAAATAAGTGTCTTGACCTTAGTACAACTTTGTACTAAAGTTAGTACAAAGTTAAGACACTTATTTTGGGACAGAAGGAAGTATATGCCACGGTGTTGTCAGACGACAAGCAAGTCGACCAGAGAAGTGAGGCGGCATTGAGATTGGGAGGATCGGCGATTTTGGACACCATGTCGGCCTGGTCAACTAGGTGCAGCCCAACATGCCGGGGAGCTCAACATGCAACCTATTGGAGGAGCGCGCCGGAGCATATGCATGGTTGTACAATGTGAGTATATAGTGCATCCATGACACTGAATTCTTGTTTAGTACTCCATTAGCCTATGTTCCACTTTTTTCCAGTCTGGGTGTATAGGGTATGCGTAGTTTTACGTCGACAATATAGCTAGCTGATATGTGAGACAAAAAACTTGTTTAGAAACTATATACGCATATGAACCTAATGATATGCTTTTGATGGCATATAACGAAAGTAGCGAGTACTACCTTGATTTATTAGCCCCCTCGTATTTTTGGCCCTATTTTAACCATAATTTTAATTAATAAATTAAATATACCTAGCAAAAATAATATAATTTAAAAGTACATTCAAATACGAATCCAACGATATAATTTTTGTTGACATGCACTAACATTGTGCTAGTCAAATATATAATCAAACTTTTGACGCCAAATGTGATGGGATTAATAAGCCCAAACGGAGGTAGCAAGGGTTAACATAAATGCATGATCATGTTGAGTAGGGATTTTTTTTATGGAAACTATATATACAACAGAAAACTGAATCAGATAATGTTTGAAATGGCAAGATTTTTTTAGAAGTAGCATGTAATTTTTTTGCCAAAACATGCTTATCAATTCAGTTCACTTTTCATGCAATCAAGTTTTGGCATGGACAAACTTTTGCCTGATCAAAAGGAAAGGTCCTCCAAAAAGTACAATACAAAAATTATTAAGAAAAGAGTTTCATCCCATTAAATAAAATCATATTTTCAAGAAATTGTGCACATTTAAAAAGTTACAATGCTAAAAAAGTGTACATGAATTTAAAAATTGTTCTCAAATTGTTGAGGAAACAACCTTTGGAAATATGCCCTAGAGAAATTATATTGTATTATTTATTTCCATATTTATAATTAAGAGTTTGTATTCTATGCTATAACTACTATGATTCCGGAATATATGATTCAGTGGGAAACTCATTAGCACATGTGGAATGACAAATAGTAAAACCGGATTCCTAGTCTCGCTTCTAGGACTAGCTCTCATGTGTTGTATGCTTATCATGTTTTCCGGATCTTGAGATATCGTGAAGTGTAATGATAGTCTCAAAACAACATTGAGGGTATATATGATGTTGGAAGAACGATCATATTGAATTGACCCAACTTGTCTGTTATACTTTGAGATACGTACTATCATCACAAGTCAATCGATATAACACGGAGAGTCAATGTATTCTTTAGTTTCTTAGACCATGAGAGTATCGTAGTCACTTCTTACCGTATGATGGACTTTGAGGTTGCTCAAACGTCATCTGTAACACGGTGATCATAACGACAATTTTCAGGTTCATCAGAAAGTTTGAGAAGTGGCTAGATAGCTCAAGAGCGGGATTTGCATCTCCGACGATGGAGAGATATTCTTAGGGCCCTCTCGGTGTGACAACATCCATCATTATCTGGCCAGACACATGTGAGGAAAGAAGAACCAAACTAGTAATGAGGAGACCGGTATAATGAGCATGAGAATGACTCAAGAGGATAGCGATATATCTTACTTTGGATTTTGTAAAGTATCGTGAAGCTAAGCGAATAGCACACCCGTGACCAAGACAAGTCCTTGTGTTTCATTACCTTTGGGTCGTTTATTCATCATTAGCAATTTAGAATTGATTATGGGTGTGACCTAGTGCAAACTCTGTCCAGTATCATGGACTCAACTATTCAAATAGATTTATACACTCTGCAGAGGTTGTGCACTTTACCCACACTATGGACTCCTCCAACAAGAAGATCTACCATATGCCAGTCTTACCGTGTCACCAACATGCCTATCCGGGTGATGTCATGGAGGAGAGACTCTGCGCCCGTGTCAACTCCATGACACTGCCAGTTCCATGGCACTACCTCATCTATGGCCAATTTTGTCCCATCCAAGACTCACTAATTTATAAAGTGTCATCCATACCAACCCAGGTCCTCGTAATTAGATGCCGTCTATTGGGCCAGGGTTGCATGCCCATATAATTCTTTCATGTTATGGTGACACCAATAAGAGGCATATACATAGACTAAATCAGGGCACCGCCATAAAAGGAAAACGTGGCTCCACTTTAATGAGCTCGGTTCATTTGCACCATGACTTGACCAAGCCAGTGGAGGGTTTATTTAGTTCATTCATACACCTCCATTATTATAGCAAGTTCACTGGATCAAGTCAAGTTTAAGGTTATTCGTCAAATCGACTAAAACTAGCAGGATTAAGATAGCTACAACATTTATAACACATATATGTTCTTGTGAGCTTGCTCATTAGGTTCATTAATGTGACCAAACAAGTATGCTAATGACTAAGACATATATGAAAACCACACATCACAAGTACATGAATACAAACCTGGCAATACGAAGCATTAAACAAGTAATGCAGCAATGTATCTAAAAAGGCATATATAAACCATAACTTCATCAAGTCAACAAATGATGAAAGTTGTGGCTTGCCTTGAGCTCAAAGCTCCTCCGGAAAGAAGTGTGCTTGGCTAGCGGAACGGATTTGCGGAAAGGATCTTCTCCGGGAAACCTATGTGATGAAGAATGACAAAGTGCCATGTTCAATAGGTGGAACACCATCACACCATTGGGACCGGATCTTCAAATAGAGAACATGGGCTGCAGAATCACCTCGATTGGAGTTGGGAGCGAAAAGTTGTGAAGGTTTTACAACCTAGGGACCAATATGTAATTAAAGTAATTACACATCGGTCCCCGACAATTTTCCAGCGAAATTTTTTTTGAGATAAAAACCCAGCGAAAAGACTCGCAGGCCCACGCTAGGGTAAAAGTAATGGGGCATAACCGTCGTTGTCCAACCTCCGCTACTTGGGCTGGCCTGTTAGCACGATAACGCAGAAGATGCCCAAGGGTAAGCGTGGCGACTATATCTTGCATTAAGCAAGTTGGAGGGATCTCCCAGATAGTTGCTACGATGCTAGCCAGTGGGTCTGTCACGATTTCGTTGTGATACTATTGGTTGTGACCTACTTGAGATAAAAGAGCCAGTTTTCTCCACACTTTTCTGTTTCTTTTATTCAATTTTCTCCTAGTTTTTCTGTTTTCTTTTGTTTCCTTTTGTTTCTTTTCTTTTTTGTTCTATGTTTTTTTTGCTTTTTCATTCTTTTTGCATTTGTTTCTTTGGTTTATTTTTCATTTTCTTTATCTTTGGTTTAATTTGTTTCTTTTTTGGTTTCCCTTGTTTATTTTTGTTTTAATTCTACATTTTTTTACATGCCAACAATTTTTTTCCAATACACGTGTAACATTTTTCCAGTAGAAAATTAAGATTTTTTAATACATGGTCAACATTTTTCTATACACATTTTTTAAATACAATATTAACATTTTTTTAATACATGGTCAACATTTTTCCTATACACACTTCTAATAAATTTCAAATGCTTTATTAATATTTTTCAAATAGAAAATTTACATTTTCTACATGGTCAGAAAAATTCTATGCAGATTAAACATTTTTAAATGATTTATTAACTTTGTTTAAATGCAACATTAACATGTTTTTAACACATGGTTAACATTCTTTCTTTAACACATTTAACATTTTTCAAATACTTGATTAACATTTTTTAAATAACTGTTCAACATTTTTTTCAGATGCTTGATTGAAACAATTATATATTTTATCAACATTTTCCATCATTTTTTATACATGGTGTACATTTTTTCTACACGCATTTAACATTTTTTAAATACTTTTTTGCCATTATTTTTCATTGGCTTAATTCAAAAAATTATACACATGTCCAAAAAAATTCATCTTTTTTAACACATGGTCAACATTTTTTCTATACATATTTAACATTTTTCAAATGGTTGATTAACATTTTTCAAACACTTGTTCAACATTGTTTTTCAAATGCTTGATAAATGTTTTTTAATACATATTCAAATTGTTTCATACACATTTTATTTTTTTGCATTCATTTTTCGTACATGATAAATATTTTCTATATATTCAAATGTATTATGTAGAGTGATTTTTTAATATATTTATTTGGAATATTTGGAAGTTTAAAGAAAAATAAAAAAGAAACCAAGAACGTATGAAGAAAAAAAAAGGTTGTTGTTCCGCGAGCCTCGGCTGGCCCAACTCACGCCATCCTTCAGCGAGGGTTCCCTCTGTCTCACGTGAAGCGAGAGATAGGGGCGCCCAGAGGAAGTGCGTTTTCCTGCAGGTAAAGCGGACACACGTGGTTGCGCGGCCGGGGTTGATAAGGTGAGCCGCTGACAGATGGGCCTGCCAATCGGATTTGATCCGAGCGTCATGGTCTACCTTGCGCCTGACGGCGGAGGCGATGCTGGCAGCAATTGATGACGACTGCGGTCACCAAACTGGACGAACGGAACACCGACGTCTTCAGGGGAGCAAGATGCGATCGATGGGGGTGAAGTTGGTCGCTGGAGAGCTCGAAATACAACAGAGCTTTGGTGTTGCCGGAGAATGGCGATGGCGACGGCCGTGTACAGGTGCGCGGTACAACTCGAAGGTGGTGGTGGGGGGGGGGGTTCTGTGGTGGGGTTAATCTATGAAGGGGAGGGGTGAATGGCCGAGGGGAGGTGGCGGCAATGGCGTTCTCGTGTGAGCCGGAGCAAGAGAGGCGGCGTGCTCTCGGGTGCGGCTAAGAAGGTGCCCTGTTCAGACGATGTCCCTTGAGGTCGCATCTATGCTTTTCCCTACCCCCAAGCTCTAGTGTCTTTTTTTTCGTTTTTGGTTTTCACCTGGTTTTCCTTAATAAACCAGGAAATGTTAGGTTTTTTAGTCCGGTTTTTCTTATAAACTGGATCATCTCTCCTCTTCTTCTTAATGAAATGCAGGAACCCGCGCCCCTCTTGAGATGTCCTCCAAGAAAAAAAGAATGTTCCCTGCTTGCAGGTTAGCGCCGTAATGTAGCGAGGAAGCGCAGAAGCAAGACTCCATATGGCCAGAGGAAGGCGAGGGAACCAGGGGAGCTGCAGCCTGCAGGTCACCGTGGCCGGCTGCACAGGCACGTGTCAGTGTCACCGCCAAGAACAAGAGGACGAAGTGAACAGGATGGGAGATCAATGCCGAAGGGTACGGCGGTGAGGGACACGAGCGCGGGGGTTGAGGCGACCGGACGGCTCTCGGGCTGCTCTAGAGCGCCGTTTTGGCATGCCAGGCACATGGTCACCACGTGTCAGAGGCAATGTGAGCGTCTGCGCACTGTGAGCCACCGTACACGTGCGCATCCTTGCTGAAATAGAGAACTCCAATGAATATATTATTAGTTACTCCCTCCGTTCCATATTACTCGTTGCTGATTTAATACAACTTTGTACTAAATCAGCGACAAGTAATATGAAACGGAGGGAGTAGATCAACAGGGAGGGAGGAGCTCCCCGGCTCCATTACTTCACCAGAGAGAAGTCCCAAAACATCAGGTTCGATACATAATTCAGTATAGCACTGGAAAAGAGAAAAGAAAACCTCTAAAACCTCACTCAACGCCACTACAGAGCACAACTGTAGGTCTCAACGCCACTGCAGAGCACAACTAGTTGAACATTGAACAAATGTACAAGGATCAAAACAAGGTCTGCATACGAGACCAGCCACACCAAACGGACTAGACAGAAGAGATGAAGAACATCATCAGGCCCCTACGACGGAAGGCGACTGATGCATCACCATCAGCCTCTCTCCTGGACTTGAGCAGAGGGGGATTCGGTCCGCCCAATCTTGACTGGCTCTCGATGCAGGTTTTGGAGATGTAGACAGAGGAGATCAATCTTCTCCAACATGTGATCCTTGAAGAGTGACCATATCCTGACTGTTCTTAAAACAGTGACCATGTCTGTTTCAAAGACATCCAAATGACACCATAGCCAAGAGGTAACACACGAATAAAGAAACTGGGAGGAATTAAAGTGCAATAGGCCTAGATTCCTTACTAAGGCACTTACCCAGTATAATAATTTCAGCCTAGGTTCCACAATCATTTAAGAATATATCTGAAGTACAAAAGGCAGTTTTGTTACTAATTGTATATCTGAAGTTCAAAACAGATTCTCCCTCTGAAAACAAATAAGGGAGAAACAAATACACATAACTGTACCAGATGATATTACTCACCTCACAAAAGGCTGATCATACATCAAATAGACACAGTAAATTAACTACATATGGGCAGTGTCCACCAATGTAGAAACCCAATGGGTGACTGAATTAACCAAGGAATTTGCATTTATGAAATTGAGCTAACAGCAAAGTATGCATAATCAAGAACTAAACAACATGATCTAACAAAGGTAATGATTCTCCAAGCAAAGGAAACCTTGGAGAAAAAGTGAACATGGGCAACTCTCAAGGGTAACCACAATTTTGTTACTAATTGTATATCTGAAGTTCAAAACAGATTCTCCCTCTGAAAACAAATAAGGGAGAAACAAATACACATAACTGTACCAGATGATATTACTCACCTCACAAAAGGCTGATCATACATCAAATAGACACAGTAAATTAACTACATATGGGCTTAGTGCCGAAGAGGCGTTTGAGAGGGGTTTGGTTCTTGATAACTCTACTAGGGATGCGATTTATAAGATAAACGGCGGTAAGGAACGCTTCGTCCCAAAACTTGAGTGGCATAAAGGCGTGAGCAAGTAAAGAGAGGCCAACTTCTACTATGTGTCTGTGTTTCCGCTCCGCAGAGCCGTTCTGTTGATGAGCATGTTGGCAAAAAACGTGATGCGTGATGCCAATGCGTTCAAAAAAAGAATTCAACCGTTGGTACTCCCCACCCCAATCGGTTTGCATGGCAATGATCTTGCGATCAAAGAGACGTTCAACATGAGCTTGAAAGAGACGAAATTTTTCAAAGACATCAGATTTATTTTTGAGCAAATATATCCAACTAAACTTGCTAAAATCATCAATAAAACTGACATGGTATTTCTGTCTTCCTACAGAGACGGGTCCAGGACCCCAAACATCTGAAAAAATAAGCTCTAAAGGAGCTGCGGACTCACTAGTTGAACGAGAATAAGGCAACTGATGGCTCTTGGCCATTTTACACGCATCACACACTAGAAGGTGATCTTGTTTATTCGAAACAGGAAGATTGAAGTCGCGAAGAATCTTTTGAACTACCGGAAGAGCTGGGTGCCCTAGGCGCTTGTGCCACCGAGATGTGGAGGGTTTGATGGCAGCAAGAACTTGGCGTTGAGGGGCACTTTGCCGTCCGGTCACGGGGAACAAGCCCCATCTACTCTTGTTTTGAAGGATGGTTCTCCGGGTAGCCTGATCCTTGACAAGAAAGAAGTCAGGGTGAAGTTCAATGAAAACATCATTATCTCGCATAAGATTATAAGCTGAAAGAAGGCTCTGGTCGGCACTAGGAGCATGGAGGATGTTGTTTAAGTGGAGGGAACCAGAGGGGGTAGATAATACTGAATGGCCAATATGTGCTATGTCCATACCTTGCCCACTTGCTGTGTGGATCTGGTCAGTGCCGGTGTAGCGGTCTCGAACGGCCAGCTTCTCCAATTCCCCCGTGACATGGTCAGTGGCGCCGGTGTCGAGGTACCAGTTGGTATCTACGCCATAGGAGTGGGCAGAGTTGGCGGAGCGAGAGTTGCCACTGCCGCCACCGCCTCCGCCACCACGCCCACCACCGCCGCGTCCGCCGCCACCATCGCCGCCTGCAGGGTTGCGCACGTTGTTGTTGTAGCTCTTGTCGAACCGTTTTCTGCAGCGCCACGCACCGTGGCCTTCCTCCTTGCAAATCTAGCAGCGCTCGCGGTCACCGCGGTCACCACCCTGTTGGCGCGGCGCACCGCCGCCTGAGTTGTCGTTGTAGTTGCCGCCGTTATAGCCACCACGGCCACCACCCTGGCCGCCACGTCCGCCTCCGTAGCCGCCTCGACCACCCTTTGCAGCGAGGTTGGCATAGTGATGGGCGGTGTAGGCAGCGTGCTGGGCGGCGATCCGTGACTCCACGGAGAGCAGCAGCGAGAAGAGTTCACTGAGGCCGATCGGTTGATTGGTGACAGCGCGTGTAGAGATGGAGGTGACAAACCCGTTGTAATCGGGCTTGTGCATGAGGCCCTCCAAGATGTGCGAGACGACGTCGTCTTCATCGAGCGGTTTCCTAGCGGCGGCGAGCTCATCTGCAAGCCCCTTCATCTTGGTGAAGTAGGCGGCGACAGAGAGATCACCCTTGCGTGCGTTCCCGATCGCCGAGCGAAGCTGGATCTGGCGTGCCCGCGACTGCGCAGAGAAGCTTTCCACCAGAGCTTGCCAGACTCCCGCAGCGGTGGTGTGGTTCGAGACCTGCATCAGAACCTCTCGGGACAAGGAGGCGAGCAAAAAAGTGAGCACCTGTTGGTCTTGAGTGACCCAGATCGCATGTTCTGGGTTAGGCGTCTCGGTGATCTCCTTCTTCCCAGCGGTTTCCTTCTCAGAGATGATGACAGCAGCGGGCTCCTTGATCGAGCCGTCAAGGTAGCCCATCATCGCGGCGGCCCTGACATTCGGGAGTACCTGAGCCTTCCACACCAGGAAGTTATCGCGGGTGAGCTTCTCCGTGATGGTGTGGCCGAGGACGGCGAGGGAGGGCATAGCCATGGCGTGAGAGGAGGAGGAGGACGACATAACCTAGACGTATGGAAGAACTAGGCTCTGTATACCATGTGAGAATAGGTGATGAAGCGCATGCCTTAGCAGGGGCACATTGCGTGTTATATAGCCACCAGGAGACTTGGCGGCGCACAGGATATAGGAGGTTAGGGTTTAGGTTAGGTGGAGATTGATCTCTTAAACTAACTACTAGGATCTTACCTCAACACCTAACCTATCCTAACAGCATACAACACACGCAATATACAACATGTTTAACACTGTACTCTAGTAGTATAACATAATCCTAAAAGCAATTGTAAAAAAACCACTTTAGCTATATGTCAGCTGACTGAATTTTTCGTTTTCGGTCAGTCGAATTTGTTGCCGTTGATTCAGTGTGCTTTATGATACTCCTACATGTGTAAGAGGTCCTTCTTGTCTTTCCTTGCTGGGTGCATGCTGCAGCGGTGCAGCCACATGTATGCATGTCTCCACTTCGTGACTGTTGCACCCACATGGATCGACAAAATGCATGCGAATTTTAGTGTGCGTGCATGTCTTTTTTGCTTGTGCTTGTTTCTGTTTTTTTTTTGCACGTGTTTGTTTTTGTTTTTTGTTGAGTTTTTTTTCTTTATGTGTGTTTTTTATGTTGAGTGTGCGTAAATTACACGCAAGTACTAAATGTATACATTATATTAGACTATGGAAATTTCACTACTATATTTATCTTCTTACATATTATAAAAGTGCAATTTTTGTATTAGTTGTAAGGAATTTTTTCTTTAAGTTTTATTTCACTTTCTTTCTTATATAAGGGTAATACCAATGACACTAATTCATTCATGCTTTGCAATTTATTTATTTTTATGTGAATTCTACTATTAGATGTTTGTTCTTGCATATATATAAAAAGTGCAATTTATGTGTAAATTATATGCAAATTTTATCATGATTCATTCTTATTCCATTTTTCTTACACTTTAGCTATATGCCAATCAACTGAAAATTCTTTTTGGGTCAATCAATTTTGTGGCCATCCAATTCTGCTTTGAGATATGTGTTTTTTTCTATGTCATTTTGGTGGTTAGTTGGGCCGTGCGGAATCATTGACACCAATTTTGGGTCAATCAAATTGCTTCTTGGGCTCGTTTTTGCTCTTCTGGGTTGCGTTTTTATTTTTCCTTTTTTTTCCTTTATTGGTTTTTTTGTGGGTTTTGGCTGATTATAATTATAAACATAGAAATATAGTATAATATAAGCTAAAATTTCAGGATTATATGATTATTTTTGCATATTATGATAAAGTGCATTTTCGGTGCAAAGTTGTGCGTATTTTTTTTAACAAAATTCAATCTTCTTTAAGGAAATACCAACACCACCAATTCATTCTTTACTTCATTTTCCTTCTACTTTAAGGTTAATACCAATTCCAACTATTCATTTGTTCTTAGATTTTGTATTTGCAAAAGTTCCACTTTTATATGCTTATTCTTGCATATTTTTAAAAAGCTCAATTTTTATGTACATTTCCTGCAAATTTGTCTGTGTTTGTTTTAGATTCTTTTTCCCATTTTCTTTGTTCTTAAATGGTAATACCAATGCTACTAGTTCATTCTTCCTTTTGTGGGTACTTTTGCTTTTTTTATTTCTGTTTCAGTGCTTTTTTTTCTTTCCATTATTGGTTATTTTTTGTTTTGTGGGTTTTTGGTTGAGTGCAATTATATACAAACAAATACTATATAATATGTGCCAAAATTTCATGATTATATGATTATTTTTTATGACGATAAAGTGCAATTTCGGTGCAAAGTTGTGCGCAAGTTTTTTTTATTTGCAATCTTCTTAAAGGGGAATACATTATATCAATTACACTATGTGTAAATTATAGTAGAATGCGAAGAATGCGCTATTATATGCTTATTCTTTGCATATTTCAAAAAAGTGCAATTTCAGTGCAAATTGTGTGCAAATTTTGAAGTTTTTTCTTTTTCATTTCTTTCTTCTTAAAAGGTTTCATTCTTTCTTAGGAAACTTCACTATTTTGATTTTGTTTTAGTTTTTTTCTGGAAGGCTAATACCAATGACACGAATTTCTTATAGAGAAAACATCATGTTCTTTATTTTGTTTCAGTTTTTATTTCATTTTTATTTTTTTGTTTTCATTACTTTTATTTTGTAAGGGTAATACCGATGTCACTAATCCATTACTTTTTAGAAAACATTTTTTTGTGGAAATCTCACTATAATATGCTCAATTTTGCTTTATTTTTTATTTCTATTTTTGGTTTCTATGTGTTTTTCATTTCTCCTTTTCTATTTGATTTATTGTTTTTGTGGGTTTTTGGCTGAGTGTAATTATATAGAAACAAATATTATATAATATGTGGCAAAATTTCATGATTATATGATTATTTCTGCATATTACGGTAAAGTGCAATTTAGGTGCAAAGTTGTGTGCAAGTTGTTTTTTATTTTCTTTCTTCTTAAAAGAAATATATTGTTTCATTTACACCATGTGTAATTTATAGTAGAATGCAAAAAATGCAGTCTTATATGCTTATTCTTTGCATATTACAAAAAATGCAATTTCAGTGCAAATTGTGTGCAAGTTTTGACAGTTTTTCTTTTTCTTTTTTCATTGCACATATAGTCACTAATGATTGCATACAACACATTGCGGTGACGTTCGGATAATGGCTGTGACGGCTGGTTTTCCTTGTGATTAATTAAATGCTAATGGCCGTTGCTTAATGAACTAAAGATTAGTCATGAGATTGTGCGGTTATGTGCATGCATGCGTTCGCATGGAATTAAACAAAGTTCTGGTTACAGCTCCGCGCCAGCCACACCTAAGCAGCAGTAAAGATCACCCGGGCTCTCAAGATTGACCCATGCAGCGGTCTATCCCTCCATTTCACCAGGAGCAAATCGACTGAAACAAATTTAGGTCAGTCGACTGATCTAGATTTAGTTTTCAGTTGATTGATCTCTAGCCGGTCCCCATGAGATAAAATCATGCATCAACATGATACTTGCAGAATGAAAATATTAGCAACTATCATGTCAAATCTGTAACTTGCGCTACTACAAGGAAGAGTTGACCATAACATGCATATGCGATAAGAGACATAAGATTTTAGGACACACATATACATAAAGTTCAAGCAAATTCAACACATAAAGTTTGGGGCTCATGGTAATAGGTTCGCTTGCCTTCGATGAGAGGGTACCGTTGGCTCAAGAAAATGTTGAATATCCCGCGACTAAAAATCCGGAAAAATCCTCACCGTGGAAAGGCGGCATTCAATACATAATGAATAGCTGCGAAAATAATTAGATTAGATGATTATTAAACCAACACCATTCGACCGAGCTTTTCAAAAGATGAATATGGGATTTTGAACCACATCGATCCGATCAGCGGTTGCAAAGATATGGACGTTCGTTCGTTAGGAAGTGAAACAAACAAAATTTGTTCATTTCTTTCTCATTCTCAATGACAAGTGCGACCAAGGGTAGCGGTGCCTGGGCCGGGCGCAGGAGAACGGCTCGGCGGTGCTAGGACGCTCGCCGACGACCGTACTCACCGCGCCCATAGGGATAGTGTACGGATGTCGGGGGCGACCAAGACGAAGGCATCGCGTCCCATTGCGGACAGCGGTGACGACCGGCCGGCGATCTCCTGGGTGGGACATGAAGCTCAAAGGGCCCGATATCTGGTGAATGGAACTAAAAGTGGAAGGCCACTAGGGCTCGGTGTGGACTGTGGACACCATTGACGGGGAGGAGAAATGCGGGCACTGGAACTCGATTCAAAGGACTGGGAGGTTGCTGAAGAGGTTTGCGCTCTAGCCAAGGGAATCGTCCCGAGAAGATAAGCACAAGCCAAGGGTCTGGATCCAAGGGATAATGTCGTACAGCATGGAGCGGAGGATAGGGCTAGTGCGCTGCCATGAGCAGAAGAGCGGGAGGGGGGAGGAAGGAGCCCAGCCCTTTGTGTGCCAGGAAGGTGGTGACCACCATGGGAGGTGTGCTACACGTGTACCTAGAGCTCCACTGCTCCTGACCTTATCTTCTCGCCTCAGTGCACCTCTGGGACACATTCAGGCCGTCGGCAGGTCCAGAACCACAACGCAACCATGACATGGAAGATTTTCCCATTGGCAACTGATGCACACAAGGTCTTCGACAACGATTCTGATCCCTTCTTCTTCTACTCTATTTGCTATGGAAGTTGGGTCATGGGAAGTGGATATGCATCAATGGTAGGTCTACCAAATTTAACGACAAACTAGGAAGTTGGATATCTAACTTTGGTCGGTGCCATCCCTAAATTATACCAGCTGTTTGTATTGTCCATAGAGAGTTATAATACTCCCTCCGTTCCTAAATACTTGTCTTTCTAGAGATTTTAACAAGTGACTACATATGAAGCAAAATGAGTGGACCTACACTCTAAAATATGTCTACATACATCTGTATGTGGTAGTCCATTTGAAATCTCTAAAAAGACAAATATTTAGAAACAGAGGGAGTATGTAGCATGACAAGATATTGTGAGGGGTGTCGTATAAGACACTAAGGTGAGTGAATTGGCCAAGTTTCAACCCAAATTGATAAGGATAGATACCACTTGCTTCACAAATGTACAAATTTGGGAGCACTTATTATAGCACATTTTCGCAAGCAGAAGGAGCAAGATTCTAGTGGTATTCGTTGCGGTGGTGTCATCACCCACAATTCTCATAGGCTGAGCATTGATTTATCTTGTTTTCGGATTGTTGGTGATGCCCCCGCCAGGCTTAATATGTCCCGACCCATGTTATCCTAGTGATCATTCTTATGGTTGCCCTCTAGTAACGGGAGCGAAGGAATTGGTACACCTTCCTCTCCCACAAGATTTTTTCGTGCAGGCACGCAATGAATGCATCCTCTCACTTTGTGAGATCAATGAGGCTAGGACCCTAGCAGACTGGTGACTTTATGGAGGAAGAAGGGACCAAGGGTTCCCTGAATGGGAGGCCGCTGACGCCAGCTATGGAGGAGGAGAGCAGCAATAGCACGTGTCGCAGCAGCCCTATTCTGGCTAGGGCAACTTGATCACTCAACTAGAGTTCGAGCAGCTGGTGTAGCGTGTTGGTAGCTTCGAGCAGACGATCCAGCATGTTAACACCAACATTAACATGCTCTCCTAGAACATGCGGGAGTTCATTGCTTCATGGGCTCCTAGCTCTTATCACACGAAACCGGCGTACGCACCCTTCATGGGCTCCGAGAGCCTTCACTTGCGGCATCATCTTCTACTGCACCTCCAGTGTACCAGTGGCCTCATGAGCAGCCTCATCAGTCACACACGGTGACTCAGCAAGGCCAAACGCCTAAACTTGGGAGTGTCCATTTCGCCTTATCCATGCATTCATATTTTGCTTTTCTTCTTTTTGCCGGCATTTTCGTTTTCAGATTCGCATAATAAAAGCTGGAGCAACCTTGAATTCTATTTTGTTGGAGCTCTCTTTGTGGTGTTATTGTTGTGTGTGTTTACATGGATTGTTTGTCACTGGCGATTCAGAGACGGGAAGAACGACTGGAACCTGACTTGAGTAAAAAGCTAGCCAAGCTAGTGCTAGAAGGTATAACATATGCATTTCCACTTCTTTCACAAGTTTAATAAAGTTGATACTTTTATTTGGCTGGTTGCCCTCAAGTTAGGCTCCCCACACTAGTTGAATAACATGTGGTTATATTTCCCTTTACAAGTCTCGCTAGTGACGCTCTGTTGACAAGCTCCGTTTTAATTTTGAGTGAAGAAAAGAAAGCCTTTTAGAAGAACTTGGGTGCTGAGACGATTATTTATTAAGAGGCTCGGTGTGTGAGATAGTCAACCCAATAGCACTTAGTTTGATCGACTCAATAGCACTTCCGAATAGAAGTTTTTTCAGAGGAACAAAGTTAGAGGTAATTGAGATTATCACATGCCAAAATTTGTTGTGCGACACGTGAGATACTACTTTGTGTGTGTCTTATGGCCTCATTACTAAGATATTGCTTCACGCTTGTCTTGTAATTTTTGTCACCTCTCTCGAGATATACTGACGAATTGTCTGGCCAATCAAAGATCTACCTGAGTCTCGGTTTGGATTTCGGCTACTGAGTTTGGTTAGCGCTGGTAACAATAATGTTACAACGAATATTCAAATGCAGGTAAATTATCTGTAGCTAGGTAGCGAGCTTAAGTGAAACCATTCAAATGCAGGTATTATCTTAATTTGGAATGTCGGTCGCCGTGTCTTTAGCACGCAAGCACCGCCCAACCCACACCCCAAAACAACTTTTACTTTTGCAAACAGAGCTGATCTATTATAAAAGTTTATCGAAAGTATAAAGCACCTCAAATATAATAAAAATTACATTAAGGTCTCTGGACCACTGAACGACTGGTGGTGCTGTTGTCAGAACGAGCCGCCGATGTGCCGCTGTCGCCGCTCTCCTACCAGAGACATCTTGATCATGAAAATGACAGTTAGAAAGTCTTCGTGCACGTGCCCCTAAGGACCAATGTCCTGGAGCCGCAGTCGTCGCATTGAACCCTTGAATAGATCTGAAGCAACTGATATCAAATATCGCCGTCCCGCACATATGACGAGAGACCCTAATTTTGCTGGCCCAAGGAAACGACGTGAATCTACGCCAGAGCTCAGTCTACTATGTCAAGATGAACAAACTTGAGAAGGACCGGAGTTTGGAAGACAAACTCGACCAAGATGCGTCACCATCAGCCCGAGCACCATACCCGCGAGGAATAAAACCCCAAACCTAAACTACTAGCCGTAGCGAAGGCACCGAGATTTCCCTCTCCACCAATGGCCGTCGGAGCAGCAGGAAGAGGGGAGGAGAATTCAAAGGCTTGCGGATGAATCTTGGAGGGGAGAGTTTACCTTTTTGTCGTTCGGTTGGAAAGATACCCTTCACATACCTCGGTCTCACATTGGGCGCCACCAGGCCAATAGTGCTTGCTCTCATGCCATCGGTCGACAGAATGGAGCGTAGGTTATTCATGACCATCAGTCTCATTTCTCAAGGTATTAAACTCTAGTTGGTGAACTATTTTTTTCCGAAACGGAGGCAAAAGATTTGCCTCATCCATTAAATAAGAGGAGAAAAGAGTTTTACAAGTAACTCACGGTCACAGCATGGCGATTACTCGCGTACAACAACAAGCCCTAGTTTCTTAGCACCCGTGGTAACCCAAAGGTTGGCCTCAACAACTATGCTATTTAAGGATGATTGGCGGCGGGGCACTCTTGTGTCGGAAAACTCGGGCGTTTCTCTCGTTCCAAATAGACCAAGAGACAAGCATGGTGAGGGAGGCCATAGCTCGCCTGTTGGGGTTACGCATGTCAGTTCTCTGATCCCACCATCTCACGAGTGAGTCCTCAAGCTGCCAGTTGGAGGTGTCCATGTGTGCGAGCCCAAACTTCTCAATGATCAAGCGCCACAGTCTAATAGATAAGCGGCATTGGACGAAGAGGTGGATGCCTGTTTCATGTTGTCTCTTGCAAAGAGGGCAGAGACCACAATTATCCCATCCACGCCGCTCCAGTCGGTTGGCGGTCCATATCATATCTTGCAAAGCCAGCCACGCGTAGAATTTGACCTTTGGAGGAGCCCACACTTTCCAAACCATGAAGTCCATGGGAGAGAGCGTCAGAGCCCACACTTTCCAGGTGGACAACCGCGGGCGTGGCTACTGGTCAATCGGCTGAATGGATTTTGGGTCAGTCGATTGACCCCAAACTCTGTTTCAGTCAAGCATGAGTCATTGGGCAGCCACACAAGCCCTAGCAGCGTCCGCACAGGTGCAAGCTGGACCATGGGCTGCTCCAGTTCAATACTACCAAGCCTGCATACTTTTTTTTGTACGTTATAATTACTGGCTGCTCTAGTATAGTAATTGGCCAAATCTTCGTACATGACCAATGGATAGCACTCTCACACATAATTGCATGCAATGGTCAGTGACTGTGCAATCTCAACACACATATTTATTTTCATACATGTGCAATCTCACCGATGAATAGAATTCTCACACATATTTATTTTTATACATAGATATATTTGGAAAATATATTATTAATATGCAAAACTGAGCATATTATAGTGAGATTTTCACAAAAAAGTGTTTTCTAAAAAGTAATGGATTAGAGGCATCTGTATTACCCATACAAAAGAAAAGAAATGAAAATTAAAACAAAATAAAACATGAAATAAAAAGTAAAAAGGTAAAAAATGAAGTTTTCTATGGAAAAATGAATGCGTGGCACTAGTATTACCCTTTTAGAAAAAACTAAAACAAAATCAAAATAATGAAGTTTTCTAAGAAAGAATGAAACCCTTTAAGAAGAAAGAAAAGGAAAAGGAAAAGGAAAAACTTTCAAAGCTTACACACAATTGACACTGAAATTACACTTTTTGAAATATGCAAAGAATAAGCATATAATAGTGCATTTTTCGCATTCTACTATAGTTTACACATAGTGTAACTGAAATAATGTATTTCCTTTAAGAAGTCGGAAAATTAAATAAAAACTTGTGCACAACTTGCACTTTACCGTAATATGCAAAAATAATCATATAATCATAGTATGCATGCCATCAGAATTAGAACATAATTCGTTGAACATTTGGACAAGATGAAGAGATGTTGCGTAAACCGAAATATAAGTAGGTTTTGAACCTGAAAAAGATAAAATAAAATATGTTATTAAGAAAAGCAGTTTCAAATCATATTTAAAAAAAGACTGACGCCATTCCACACTTCTGGCCCCCCTCATGCACGACTTAACAGCAACTTAAGGTGACAGGCCCACGGCCTGGCCCAGCCAGAAGTATGTTGTGACTGCTTTTTGCCTCGACAGACTTAATGGAACAGCTTTGCGTCATCGGCAAGTAGAGCGCCGTATACACACTACTTAAGCTGCAAAACAATTCTCTAGCAGGCGATGTGGTACTAAACAGACGGGATAGAAACGAACGGGCCGATAATAAAGTCACGACGAGCCAGCCTCTCGGATGTTTTTTTCGGCCCAACAGCTTTCAGCGATTCCATCGGTAACTATCGCGTTACAATTTCGCGGTCCTGCTCGTTACTGAACCGGCCCATGTTTGCACACTGTTGAATAAAAATATAAGGAAAAGGGCAATAAAGAGAACGCTACTAGCCACTTCGCCATCATACAATACGTGTTACATTAAAGTGCGCGCCTTCCTAGTCAAGCCGTTTTTTCCTGTCTTTTTTCCGTCCTGGTTTTCTTTCTTTCTGTTTTCTTCTCCATTTCTTACATTTTTTTTGTTTTACTTCTCCGTTTTTCAGTTCTTTTTTCTTCTCTATTTTTGGTTTTCTTTTGTTTTTCTCTTCACTCTACATTTTTTCATATGTCAAAACCATTATTTTAATAAGTGATCAATATTTTTTGTATACACGTTCAACATTGTCGGAACATTTATTCAATATTTTTTCAAATATTCAACATTTTTCAAATACTCATGCAACATTTTCAAATACTTGTTCAACATTTTTAGTACTTGTTCAACCTTTTTTTTTGTATTTATGAAACATTTTTTCAAATACCCGTTCAATGTTTTTGCGAATCTGTTCTTGAAGAGTACTGTTTGTAATATTTTAAACTATAAAGAAAAGTACAAAAATAAAGCAAAAAAAAACAGTTGTGACCTCCCGCGCGACTGGGCCGACTCATCTGGGGCTCCCCCCGATGCGAGGGTTCCCCCTCTCTCGGTTGAAGCGAGAAACAGGGGTGCCCTGCTGGGTTCGGCGGCTAACACGCTGGTGCATGGAGATGGCGTACAACTTCTTGCTAGGCGGAAGGGGGGGGGGGTGGCGCTTGCTAGGCTCGAACACTGATTTAGCCGACAAGCGGTTGATGGCCATGTGCCTCGCCGAGATGCCGAGTGCGCACGCCATAGCATGGGCGCCACCAACACGCAGGTCGCCAGTGACCGAGTTGCGCGTGTGGATAGAGCAGGCGCACCCCACGACCCCGACTCATGACCGTCCCAGAACGGTTTGCCGTCCACGTGCCAACACTATTGTTTGGCATTGAACTTGTCAGACTGATATACCCCCTCTATCTCAAAATAAGTGTCTTGACCTTAGTACAACTTTGTACTAAAGTTAGTACAAAGTTAAGACACTTATTTTGGGACAGAAGGGAGTATATGCCACGGTGTTGTCAGACGACAAGCAAGTCGACCAGAGAAGTGAGGCGGCATTGAGATTGGGAGGATCGGCGATTTTGGACACCATGTCGGCCTGGTCAACTAGGTGCAGCCCAACATGCCGGGGAGCTCAACATGCAACCTATTGGAGGAGCGCGCCGGAGCATATGCATGGTTGTACAATGTGAGTATATAGTGCATCCATGACACTGAATTCTTGTTTAGTACTCCATTAGCCTATGTTCCACTTTTTTCCAGTCTGGGTGTATAGGGTATGCGTAGTTTTACGTCGACAATATAGCTAGCTGATATGTGAGACAAAAAACTTGTTTAGAAACTATATACGCATATGAACCTAATGATATGCTTTTGATGGCATATAACGAAAGTAGCGAGTACTACCTTGATTTATTAGCCCCCTCGTATTTTTGGCCCTATTTTAACCACAATTTTAATTAATAAATTAAATATA
Organism: Triticum urartu; assembly: GCF_056163025.1. Classification (NCBI taxonomy): domain Eukaryota; kingdom Viridiplantae; phylum Streptophyta; class Magnoliopsida; order Poales; family Poaceae; genus Triticum; species Triticum urartu. The sequence continues at coordinate 741,410,988 of NC_141879.1, read as the reverse complement.
CCTAGCAAAAATAATATAATTTAAAAGTACATTCAAATACGAATCCAACGATATATTTTTTGTTGACATGCACTAACATTGTGCTAGTCAAATATATAATCAAACTTTTGACGCCAAATGTGATGGGATTAATAAGCCCAAACGGAGGTAGCAAGGGTTAACATAAATGCATGATCATGTTGAGTAGGGATTTTTTTTATGGAAACTATATATACAACAAAAAACTGAATCAGATAATGTTTGAAATGGCAAGATTTTTTTAGAAGTAGCATGTAATTTTTTTGCCAAAACATGCTTATCAATTCAGTTCACTTTTCATGCAATCAAGTTTTGGCATGGACAAACTTTTGCCTGATCAAAAGGAAAGGTCCTCCAAAAAGTACAATACAAAAATTATTAAGAAAAGAGTTTCATCCCATTAAATAAAATCATATTTTCAAGAAATTGTGCACATTTAAAAAGTTACAATGTTAAAAAAGTGTACATGAATTTAAAAATTGTTCTCAAATTGTTGAGGAAACAACCTTTGGAAATATGCCCTAGAGAAATTATATTGTATTATTTATTTCCATATTTATAATTAAGAGTTTGTATTCTATGCTATAACTACTATGATTCCGGAATATGTGATTCAGTGGGAAACTCATTAGCACATGTGGAATGACAAATAGTAAAACCGGATTCCTAGTCTCGCTTCTAGGACTAGCTCTCATGTGTTGTATGCTTATCATGTTTTCCGGATCTTGAGATATCGTGAAGTGTAATGATAGTCTCAAAACAACATTGAGGGTATATATGATGTTGGAAGAACGATCATATTGAATTGACCCAACTTGTCTGTTATACTTTGAGATACGTACTATCATCACAAGTCAATCGATATAACACGGAGAGTCAATGTATTCTTTAGTTTCTTAGACCATGAGAGTATCGTAGTCACTTCTTACCGTATGATGGACTTTGAGGTTGCTCAAACGTCATCTGTAACACGGTGATCATAACGACAATTTTCAGGTTCATCAGAAAGTTTGAGAAGTGGCTAGATAGCTCAAGAGCGGGATTTGCATCTCCGACGATGGAGAGATATTCTTAGGGCCCTCTCGGTGTGACAACATCCATCATTATCTGGCCAGACACATGTGAGGAAAGAAGAACCAAACTAGTAATGAGGAGACCGGTATAATGAGCATGAGAATGACTCAAGAGGATAGCGATATATCTTACTTTGGATTTTGTAAAGTATCGTGAAGCTAAGCGAATAGCACACCCGTGACCAAGACAAGTCCTTGTGTTTCATTACCTTTGGGTCGTTTATTCATCATTAGCAATTTAGAATTGATTATGGGTGTGACCTAGTGCAAACTCTGTCCAGTATCATGGACTCAACTATTCAAATAGATTTATACACTCTGCAGAGGTTGTGCACTTTACCCACACTATGGACTCCTCCAACAAGAAGATCTACCATATGCCAGTCTTACCGTGTCACCAACATGCCTATCCGGGTGATGTCATGGAGGAGAGACTCTGCGCCCGTGTCAACTCCATGACACTGCCAGTTCCATGGCACTACCTCATCTATGGCCAATTTTGTCCCATCCAAGACTCACTAATTTATAAAGTGTCATCCATACCAACCCAGGTCCTCGTAATTAGATGCCGTCTATTGGGCCAGGGTTGCATGCCCATATAATTCTTTCATGTTATGGTGACACCAATAAGAGGCATATACATAGACTAAATCAGGGCACCGCCATAAAAGGAAAACGTGGCTCCACTTTAATGAGCTCGGTTCATTTGCACCATGACTTGACCAAGCCAGTGGAGGGTTTATTTAGTTCATTCATACACCTCCATTATTATAGCAAGTTCACTGGATCAAGTCAAGTTTAAGGTTATTTGTCAAATCGACTAAAACTAGCAGGATTAAGATAGCTACAACATTTATAACACATATATGTTCTTGTGAGCTTGCTCATTAGGTTCATTAATGTGACCAAACAAGTATGCTAATGACTAAGACATATATGAAAACCACACATCACAAGTACATGAATACAAACCTGGCAATACGAAGCATTAAACAAGTAATGCAGCAATGTATCTAAAAAGGCATATATAAACCATAACTTCATCAAGTCAACAAATGATGAAAGTTGTGGCTTGCCTTGAGCTCAAAGCTCCTCCGGAAAGAAGTGTGCTTGGCTAGCGGAACGGATTTGCGGAAAGGATCTTCTCCGGGAAACCTATGTGATGAAGAATGACAAAGTGCCATGTTCAATAGGTGGAACACCATCACACCATTGGGACCGGATCTTCAAATAGAGAACATGGGCTGCAGAATCACCTCGATCGGAGTTGGGAGCAAAAAGTTGTGAAGGTTTTACAACCTAGGGACCAATATGTAATTAAAGTAATTACACATCGGTCCCCGACAATTTTCCAGCGAAAAGATTTTTTGAGATAAAAACCCAGCGAAAAGACTCGCAGGCCCACGCTAGGGTAAAAGTAATGGGGCATAACCGTCGTTGTCCAACCTCCGCTACTTGGGCTGGCCTGTTAGCACGATAACGCAGAAGATGCCCAAGGGTAAGCGTGGCGACTATATCTTGCATTAAGCAAGTTGGAGGGATCTCCCAGATAGTTGCTACGATGCTAGCCAGTGGGTCTGTCACGATTTCGTTGTGATACTATTGGTTGTGACCTACTTGAGATAAAAGAGCCAGTTTTCTCCACACTTTTCTGTTTCTTTTATTCAATTTTCTCCTAGTTTTTCTGTTTTCTTTTGTTTCCTTTTGTTTCTTTTCTTTTTTGTTCTATGTTTTTTTTGCTTTTTCATTCTTTTTGCATTTGTTTCTTTGGTTTATTTTTCATTTTCTTTATCTTTGGTTTAATTTGTTTCTTTTTTGGTTTCCCTTGTTTATTTTTGTTTTAATTCTACATTTTTTTACATGCCAACAATTTTTTTCCAATACACGTGTAACATTTTTCCAGTAGAAAATTAAGATTTTTTAATACATGGTCAACATTTTTCTATACACATTTTTTAAATACAATATTAACATTTTTTTAATACATGGTCAACATTTTTCCTATACACACTTCTAATAAATTTCAAATGCTTTATTAATATTTTTCAAATAGAAAATTTACATTTTCTACATGGTCAGAAAAATTCTATGCAGATTAAACATTTTTAAATGATTTATTAACTTTGTTTAAATGCAACATTAACATGTTTTTAACACATGGTTAACATTCTTTCTTTAACACATTTAACATTTTTCAAATACTTGATTAACATTTTTTAAATAACTGTTCAACATTTTTTTCAGATGCTTGATTGAAACAATTATATATTTTATCAACATTTTCCATCATTTTTTATACATGGTGTACATTTTTTCTACACGCATTTAACATTTTTTAAATACTTTTTTGCCATTATTTTTCATTGGCTTAATTCAAAAAATTATACACATGTCCAAAAAAATTCATCTTTTTTAACACATGGTCAACATTTTTTCTATACATATTTAACATTTTTCAAATGGTTGATTAACATTTTTCAAACACTTGTTCAACATTGTTTTTCAAATGCTTGATAAATGTTTTTTAATACATATTCAAATTGTTTCATACACATTTTATTTTTTTGCATTCATTTTTCGTACATGATAAATATTTTCTATATATTCAAATGTATTATGTAGAGTGATTTTTTAATATATTTATTTGGAATATTTGGAAGTTTAAAGAAAAATAAAAAAGAAACCAAGAACGTATGAAGAAAAAAAAAGGTTGTTGTTCCGCGAGCCTCGGCTGGCCCAACTCACGCCATCCTTCAGCGAGGGTTCCCTCTGTCTCACGTGAAGCGAGAGATAGGGGCGCCCAGAGGAAGTGCGTTTTCCTGCAGGTAAAGCGGACACACGTGGTTGCGCGGCCGGGGTTGATAAGGTGAGCCGCTGACAGATGGGCCTGCCAATCGGATTTGATCCGAGCGTCATGGTCTACCTTGCGCCTGACGGCGGAGGCGATGCTGGCAGCAATTGATGACGACTGCGGTCACCAAACTGGACGAACGGAACACCGACGTCTTCAGGGGAGCAAGATGCGATCGATGGGGGTGAAGTTGGTCGCTGGAGAGCTCGAAATACAACAGAGCTTTGGTGTTGCCGGAGAATGGCGATGGCGACGGCCGTGTACAGGTGCGCGGTACAACTCGAAGGTGGTGGTGGGGGGGGGGGTTCTGTGGTGGGGTTAATCTATGAAGGGGAGGGGTGAATGGCCGAGGGGAGGTGGCGGCAATGGCGTTCTCGTGTGAGCCGGAGCAAGAGAGGCGGCGTGCTCTCGGGTGCGGCTAAGAAGGTGCCCTGTTCAGACGATGTCCCTTGAGGTCGCATCTATGCTTTTCCCTACCCCCAAGCTCTAGTGTCTTTTTTTTCGTTTTTGGTTTTCACCTGGTTTTCCTTAATAAACCAGGAAATGTTAGGTTTTTTAGTCCGGTTTTTCTTATAAACTGGATCATCTCTCCTCTTCTTCTTAATGAAATGCAGGAACCCGCGCCCCTCTTGAGATGTCCTCCAAGAAAAAAAGAATGTTCCCTGCTTGCAGGTTAGCGCCGTAATGTAGCGAGGAAGCGCAGAAGCAAGACTCCATATGGCCAGAGGAAGGCGAGGGAACCAGGGGAGCTGCAGCCTGCAGGTCACCGTGGCCGGCTGCACAGGCACGTGTCAGTGTCACCGCCAAGAACAAGAGGACGAAGTGAACAGGATGGGAGATCAATGCCGAAGGGTACGGCGGTGAGGGACACGAGCGCGGGGGTTGAGGCGACCGGACGGCTCTCGGGCTGCTCTAGAGCGCCGTTTTGGCATGCCAGGCACATGGTCACCACGTGTCAGAGGCAATGTGAGCGTCTGCGCACTGTGAGCCACCGTACACGTGCGCATCCTTGCTGAAATAGAGAACTCCAATGAATATATTATTAGTTACTCCCTCCGTTCCATATTACTCGTTGCTGATTTAATACAACTTTGTACTAAATCAGCGACAAGTAATATGAAACGGAGGGAGTAGATCAACAGGGAGGGAGGAGCTCCCCGGCTCCATTACTTCACCAGAGAGAAGTCCCAAAACATCAGGTTCGATACATAATTCAGTATAGCACTGGAAAAGAGAAAAGAAAACCTCTAAAACCTCACTCAACGCCACTACAGAGCACAACTGTAGGTCTCAACGCCACTGCAGAGCACAACTAGTTGAACATTGAACAAATGTACAAGGATCAAAACAAGGTCTGCATACGAGACCAGCCACACCAAACGGACTAGACAGAAGAGATGAAGAACATCATCAGGCCCCTACGACGGAAGGCGACTGATGCATCACCATCAGCCTCTCTCCTGGACTTGAGCAGAGGGGGATTCGGTCCGCCCAATCTTGACTGGCTCTCGATGCAGGTTTTGGAGATGTAGACAGAGGAGATCAATCTTCTCCAACATGTGATCCTTGAAGAGTGACCATATCCTGACTGTTCTTAAAACAGTGACCATGTCTGTTTCAAAGACATCCAAATGACACCATAGCCAAGAGGTAACACACGAATAAAGAAACTGGGAGGAATTAAAGTGCAATAGGCCTAGATTCCTTACTAAGGCACTTACCCAGTATAATAATTTCAGCCTAGGTTCCACAATCATTTAAGAATATATCTGAAGTACAAAAGGCAGTTTTGTTACTAATTGTATATCTGAAGTTCAAAACAGATTCTCCCTCTGAAAACAAATAAGGGAGAAACAAATACACATAACTGTACCAGATGATATTACTCACCTCACAAAAGGCTGATCATACATCAAATAGACACAGTAAATTAACTACATATGGGCAGTGTCCACCAATGTAGAAACCCAATGGGTGACTGAATTAACCAAGGAATTTGCATTTATGAAATTGAGCTAACAGCAAAGTATGCATAATCAAGAACTAAACAACATGATCTAACAAAGGTAATGATTCTCCAAGCAAAGGAAACCTTGGAGAAAAAGTGAACATGGGCAACTCTCAAGGGTAACCACAGCTTCTAACATGAAATTCAGAGGGCGCATTACAGAATAAATTTTCATAAGCAGTTGCTGTTCAAACCAAGAACTCAAGCAAAATTAAAACAGCAATATCCGCAAAGTAAATGAAACTTTTATGCACATCAAACCTGCCATCAGAGAGACATTTTTACGCGGCAACAACAAATGTTTTGAGAAACAAACCTAAGTTTTATCATCATTGCCACTGATTAACCCCAATTTCAATCAAATCAGCTAAAGCAACTACTGAATCTCAGAAAACAGCAGTGTACTGACTGAATCACAGCTAACGGTTCCTATCAAAAATATTGTCTGAATATTACTAGTATAAGAATTTTTAATGATGATCACTTGTAAAATGTAAGCTTAATCTGAATAATCAGTAGCAAGGAAGCTCACTCATTTGGTTAAACTGAAAGTGAACCAGTCGAACACTTGAGGCAAAACTGAAGAGTCAGAAAAGAACCAAAGATTAACGGATATATAGTTTCATTTATTAATGCCATAGCACCGAGAAGGAAACAAGAACAAGTATACAGTTTCAATGATCTACTCAAGTATGTATCTAAACAAGCACAAGCATAAAGGTGTTGATGTTCATCGCTGGAACGCATCGTAGCGGTCCGTCTCCCTGGTAGCTGTCTAATTCTTCAAAAAGGTGTCGATTTCTTGAGGTATGTTCAGAGACAGGAAGTTCAGAGAACTAGTGTACTGACGCATAGTCCAGACAAATTTGAGTGATCATTCAGTTTAACTGAAAAACCAAAGCTCCACAGCCTTACTCTCCACGCCGAACCACTTACCGACGACAAGCATTAAAAAGCGTTAACTGTCCCCCGGAAAAAAGAAGTGTTAACTGAAGCTTACATTAGTTAAACTTCAGTTGACTGTGTGTTTTCAAAAAAAAAAAAACTTCAGTCAACTGTAGCCATTGTCGGACACTGAACAGGGGAGCCCTTGTTCTTCGAGAGGCACTGACCTTTCTTCAGGTATGTTCAGAGACAGGAAGTTCAGAGAACTAGTGTCCTGACTGAAACTAAGAAATTTGAGCACTCATTCGGTTTAACTGAAACTAAACCAGTTAAACATACGAGGCAAAACCAAAGCATCCACAGCCTTATTCTCCACGCCGAATCACTTACCGACAAAAAGCATATGCAGCACTGAATCTTTTATATAATTGGCCGTAGCACATTACTAGAATTTACCATGATCATCACTCATAAGCTTAAACCAGAACCGTAGCAACAAAACTCTGATTACTCATTTGGTTAAACTGAAAGTCAGACACTAGAGGCGAAACTAAAGCGTCAGGAAACCAAAGCATCCAGAACCTATTCTCCACGCCAAATCATTTACCGACTGAAAGATAAAAAGGACTGAATATGTTATATGTATTGGCCAGAGCATAATTAAGCTTAAACTTGAACAGTAGGAACTAAACTCTGAGTGCTCATTTGGTTAAACTGAAAGTGAATCAATCAAACACAAAGAGCCAACAATAAGTTTAAATAAGATAAAACTAAAGAGTAAAAAAAGAGGCAAATATTAACGAATCAGACTGCACACTGGATGAGCACTAAAATTTGCACACTGAATGAGCGTCAGAAAAGAGCCAAAGATCCACCTAAGTTTTAACATCATCGCCATTGATTAACCCCAATTTCATCAACCAGATCAGCTAAAGCAACTACTGAATCTCAAATTTGCAAATGACATCCAACCTCTTCCAAATTTGCAAATGATAAAAAGGAGCTAATCTGTTTCCAAATTTTCTGAGCAACAACACAGTCAAGAAACAAATGTTGGACGCTTTCATGATCAGAACGAAGAAAAAAACACAGTTTACAGGATTTCCATGTTTCTTTACAAAATCAAGCAAGATGTACCTAGTCATAATTTGCTGAGACACACATGTCTCTCTGCGCGTTACAACATACTGTACCAGACATGTACAGACTGAATTAACCAAGGAAGTTGCATTTCTGAAATTGAGCTAACAACAAAGCATGCATAATCAAGAAGTAACCAACATGGTCTAACAAAGGTAATGATTCTCCAAGCAAAGCAACTTTGGAGAAAATGCAAACATTGGGAACTCTCAAGGGTAACCACAGCTTCTAAGATGAAATTCAGAGCGCGCATTACAGAATAATTAATATAACCAGCAGTCGCTGTGCGAACCAAGAACTGGAGGAAAATTAAAACAACAATGTCGGCAAAGTAAATGGAACTTTTTATGCACATCAAACCTTCCATCAGAGACACATTTTTACTCGGCAACAGCGAATGTTTTGAGAAACAAACCTAAGTTTTATCATCATCGCCACTGATTAAGACGGATTTCATCAATCAAATAAGCTAAAGCAACTACTGAATCTCAGAAAACATCAGTGTACCGACTCTGACAGAATCACAGCTAAAGGTTGCTCCTATCAAAAAATTTGTCTGAATATTACAAGGCTCAGAACTCTGCAGCCGTCCGCTGCCTCTTCGCCTTGTCGCAGTCGAGAAGGAACAGGTCACCACAGTCGATCGGCACACGCCTCCCGGGCCCGAGAACCTCCAGAGCCCGGTACACCTGGTGGCAAGAGAAGTTGTTGCCTTCCCTCGGCGGGGAGTTGCCCACCTCCAGGAGGAGCACCCTCTTGGCGGCACCCTGCCGGTGCCGGGGAGAAGTCTGCGACGATGCTGCCCCCTGGATGGGGGGCGGAGAAGAGGATGCCGGCCCTTGCAGCCCGAGAGACGAGGCCTCCAGGGAAGGCGGAGTAGAGGAGGCGGGCGCCTCCAGGGAAGGAGGCGGAGAGGAGGCGGCTCTGCTGCTTCTTGTGATGCTGAAGACGTCGCTGGAGCGCGGCGAAGACGTCGGAGCAGAGGAGGCGGCCGCGCTCCTTGTTGCGCTGCCGATCGATCCCTCGCCCTGGGACCTCTTCTTGTCGACTCGCGGCGACGGGTAGATCTTCGATAGCGCCAGCTCTTCCCCGCCGGCGAGGCGTCCTGCCTGGCCGGGGAGGAGGAGCTCGTGCATGAGGAACCCCCCGCGGAGTCCACCCTTGTCCTCGGCCTCCTTGGAGATGAAAGAAAATGATTGATTGGTTCCGACGATCCGGCCCGGGGCGGCTTCGACGGGGACGGGAGCGCGCTCGGACTTCCAGAAACCCCCCGGCACGACCCTGCTCCGGCGGGGATCCCTGGCGGTCAGGGGACGAACCTGGTTCAAGAAGTAGCAGGCGCGCTTCCCGTCCGGAGAAGTCGCCAAGGGATGGCAACGCAGCAGATTGTCGGGGTGCAAGCCGTAGACGTCGACTCCGTGAACGACGTAGCGCGGGAGCATCCAGGTGGGGAATCCCTCGACCCGTCGTCGGAGGACGTCGAGCAGCACCACCCGGCCCGCCTCCGTGTGGGGAGGCGGCACGTCGGCCGGCGGAGGAAGGCTTGCCGCCAGGCGCTCGGGCTGGGGCGGCTGGCCCTCGGCATCGGGCTTGCCGTTGCCGATGGAGGCCATCTTGATGGATCTTTGTTGTTTCTTTCTTTCTTGAGGTTTCTCTCGATCGATCGAACTGATGTCGGGAGATTTTTGGCGTTGGGTTTGGGCGGCGGAGAGGGAGGGAGAGGGGTATTTGAAGGCCGGGAATTTGGAGGCGGTGCTGCTGCGTTTGGTTGCCGTTGCCCGTTGGCGGAGCCGGAGGGAGAATTTGGTTGCGGTTAGGGGAGAACAGGGGAAATAACTCAACTGACGAAACGCCCCTTTTTTCCTTCAGACTCCAACAACATGAACATGGGGGGAATAACTGAAGACTCAACTCTATTTCCTTCAGACTCCAACACTTGTCCAACATAACATAGCAAAGGAAGATCTTCTCTGTGACTGTGAAGTCGGCTTACCATCACGACAAAAGGGGATCTCCTCGACTACAGATTGGAACCACTACAAGTCTGAATGGAAGACTCTCTGGAATTTGCCTATTCCGGGCAAGGTCTTGATGTTTCTGTCGCGCTATCCCAGCGCACGACAGTCTGCCTACCAGGATGAGCATTAAAGGGAAACGGCATCTTGATCTCTGCCAAATGTGCTCTATGCTCGACGAGGTGCAAAAAAGTATTTGGAGGCTTAAGCTTTGTGAATGCTTGGACCCGAAAGAGGCGCTATTGAAGCTGCTGGATCATGCCGCCTAAGAAGTTTCAGTTCTGCCGCCGACAATGTAATACTGTCACACTAGTTCTTGCACAATTTAGGTCTGTACCTAGCTTTCTATGTGGGCTGATCATGCCCCTGAGTTTGTAAGTGTGCTGCTGTCCACTCCAACGTGTCTGACTCGGGAATCAGACTGGTTGCATTCAAGTTGGGACCATACTGGCCCTTGTCGTATAAATATACAAACTGTAGTATAAATATACTACTCCCTCTGATCCATAACAAGTGTCACAACTTTGAACTAAGGTTGAACTAACCGTAGCTCAAAGCTGCAACACTTATCTTGGATCGGAGGGAGCAATACATATCTCATATCTGACTTACCAAGCCTTGGTTATCCCCGCTCATGGCGACCAAAGGGTAGCTCGGCGGCTTCGCTGCCCATGAGACAGAGCCCCCCTTTTCAAAAAAAAAAGAGACGGAAGAGGCTCATAGGAACCATGGTCCTGCTGCATCAACAAAATGGGCAGTTTGTTAGAGAATGCCATTATTTTCTTTTCCCACATGGATGAAACAGCTGAAGAAAAAAAAAAGCTTACCCCACAGTCAATACGGCGCAGTAGCAGTACATCCCTGTTCCTTCAGGCATCCAATGTGACATTCCCTCCCAAACTGAACAAATAGCAACATACAGTTGTCAGTTTATCAAAATGAGATTTCCACAGCTAAAAAACAGCATGATGGCTCAATACAAACAAATCATGAAAGAATGTCAATATAAGCACCGCAATGGTCTACAGTCCGTGATTGGTGAACATACTTGGTCAGAAAGCAGCACACTTTGGTCACTAAATTTACTTTTCCCAAAATTATGGAGCCTGCAAAATACTCCCTCCGTTCCTAAATATTTGTCTTTCTAGACATTTCAAATGACTACTACATACGGATGTATGTAGACATATTTTAGAATGTAAATTCACTCATTTTGCTCCGTATGTAGTCACTTGTTGAAATGCCTAGAAAGACAAGTATTTAGGAACGGAGGGAGTAGACATCACCGTAAAATCAGCCATGTCCTGTTCTTTCAGGCATCCAACGCTACCACACTGAACAAATAGCAACATGCACTTGTGAGCTTATCACAAAAGAAGATTGCCGCATCTAGAAAACAGCATGATGTCTCAATCATAAAAATCATGAAAGCATGTCAATACTCAATGTAAACTACACTAGAGTCTGTGATTGATGAACAAAGCAGCACAGTTCGGTCACTAAATTTCTTTTCCCCCAAATCATGGAGCCTACAAAAGCCAAGAAGAGCAACAAAACAGGTGGTTGCTAGCTGCAAGCTGCAGGGAGTTCGGGGGTGGCTTCGTGACGCGCCGCCACGCCGGCCTGGAGCTTCTCCCACCGGGGCGGCGGCCGTGCTAGGTGAGGGGGAAGCGACAGCACGTTCGACACGAGCGGCCGCGCTGGTCGTCGGGGATGAACAAAGCAGCACAGTTCGGTCACTAAATTTCTTTTTGCCAAAATCATGGAGCCTGCAAAAGCCGAGAAGGGCAGCAAACCAGGTGGTGGCTGGAGGCGCAGCTCCCTCGGCTAGCTTCAAGCTGCAGGGTGCGTAGGGGTGGCTCGGTGGCGCGTCACCACGCCGTCCTGGAGCTTCTCCCACCGAGGCGGCGGCCGTGGTGGGTGAGGGGGGAGTGACGGCGCGGTCGACAGGAGCGGCCGCGCTGGACGTCGTGGGAGAGGGAGCAAGGCGGGGGCGGGGGCGGGGGCTGGGGCTGGCAGAGTGACGGCGGCGGAGAGGGCGGGCAGAGCAAGCCGCGGCGGCGTGTGGGGAAAGGGGATTTTTCTTTTGAGCAACCGGGGAGAAGGTGAGATGGGTGGGCAAAGAGGAGTGGGTGATGTGTGTGTGGTTCAAGTTTTTTTGTGTTTAGGAAACGAAGAAAATACTTCTGGCAGTTCCCTTTTCTCTTTCTTCTCACCAGATGGTACCCCTAGAGAGAGCAGTTTCATTCCCCTTCCCTCCGTTCGTCGCCCCATTGGTGGCGGCAGGGTTGGGAGCCCCGATTTCTTTTGTTTCCTGTCTAGGTGTAGGCTTAGTTTTAGTTTGTTCAGGCAACATCGTTCGGTCGGTGCTGACATCTTCATCTGGAATAAAAGTTTCCGAATCACGGCCTTGACAGCGTTCTACGACGGCTTTGAGGAGTCTCAGATTTCTGTCCAGGCAAGGCCTTAAAGACAACGGTGGAGATCTTGTCGAGGGTCTTGTTTCTTCGACTTTGTCCACTCTGCGTCAGCGGTTCCTTCAGCGTTGTCGCGAAGCCAAAAGTGTTGGTGTTGGAGGTGGCCGGTGCTGCGGCGGCGATCCCGTTCAAGGTACGGTGCACCTAGAGTTTCTTTGAAGGTGGAAGATGGTTGCCGGTTCTGGAACCCCTCGGCGGCGTTGCCGCATGAAGACTTCAGAATCACGATCCAAGAGGAGTGAAGATTTGTTCCGTCCGACAACCAACAGCAGCAAGTGCCACGTCGTTCGCGGCAGCGCCTGTTCGAAGGCTCACATCGTAGTTTTACTGCTATGGCTATCTCTTGGATCTTGGCTTAGTGGGGGCCGTTTCTTCTAGTTCCCGACGAATGCTCCGGCGACGGCGGCGGGTGAAGATTGTGGTCATTTTGTTGGTGGTTGCAAGGGCGGGGAAGATTTTTCTGTAAAAAACCTTCAGGACTTGTTTTTTATTTGATGCTGAGAAACGACAAGGATTCGTATGATATACAATATGAGTAAGTTCCCCACTTTTTGTTTTCCATGTGGCCGTTTGGGACATTCAGATTTAGTATGTCCGACGTCGGATGCTAGAGATGATGATGGAAATCTTCCGTTCAAAAACAGTTTTAAGTGCGCGGATGAATGGAGGAAAGCGAGTTTTGGGTTGAAATCTTTGCGTGACCAGCTTAATTCATGGCAGAGTAGGCGAGAGGACAAGTCAGCATACTCCTAAAATGGTGTCAATATGGAGGTGATGTCCCCTCAGAAGAAGAATCAATGAACAAGCGCAAGGGAGGACCTCCGCAACTGAAAGTGTGTAGAAGGGTCGAATTGTCACTTCAGACATATCCAGAGGGGGGCAGTGGTGCTAACTTAGAGGGCGCCGACACCTATGTAGTAGACCATGATGGGTCTCAGCTCGATGGGCATGAAGTTGAAAGGGACCCAAAGAAGAAGAAACGAACTCCACCCAGATCAAAAAATTCGGGAGCATTTGCGACGCAACCCTGCCATCAATAATGAGTTGCGTAAGCTAGAACCATCGAGGGCTCGGGAAATCCACAATAGTTCATGAGCTTCACAAAATTGTGAAGCGGGAAGACCTTGGCATTCTCTTCGTCGTGGAGACCAAGATAAGGGGGAAATGTTTGGAGAATTTGAAATCATTTATTGTTTTTTCTGGATGTTTTGTCGTTGATAGCGACGGACTTAGTGGTGACATTGGCTTGTTTTGATATGTTATTTCAGTTGAGCTCTAGAATTTCATATATTCCCACATTAATGTTGTAGTCAAGCAGAAGGTCGATGGACTTGGAACTTGGCGCTACACAGGGTTTAACGAAGAACCAAGGGTTGAAAATAGACGTTACTCATTCGCGCTTGCACACTCTAGTTGCCCTCGAACATGAAGCTTGACTTTGCATGGGTGACTTTAATGAGACACTAACAACGAGGAGCACTTCGGCGCAAATTCGAGGCTGGAGGGGCAAATGTGAGGCTTTAGATAAGCCATTGACAATTTCTCCCCTCGGTACCTTAGTTGGAGGGGTGTTTGTCGGTGTCAAAACCGGCAGATCTCAGGTAGGGGGTCCCGAACTATGCGTCTAGGATCGATGGTAACAGGAGACGGGGGACACAATGTTTACCCAGGTTCGGGCCCTCTCTATGGAGGTAATACCCTACTTCCTGCTTGATTGATCTTGATGAATATGAGTATTACAAGAGTTGATCTACCACGAGATCGTAATGGCTAAACCCTCGAAGTCTAGCATGTATGACTATGATAATAAGTATTCGATCCTATAGACCTAACCCTCCGGTTTATATAGACACTGGAGGGATCTAGGGTTACACAAAGTCGGTTAGAGAGAAGGGGATCTTCATGTTTGATCGCCAAGCTTGCCTTCCACGCCAAGAAGAGTCCCATCCGGACACGTAGAGAGTCTTTGGTCTTCGTATCTTCACAGCCCATCAGTCCGGCCCATAGCTAACAGGCCGGACGTCCGAGGACCCCTTAGTCCAGGACTCCCTCAGTAGCCCCTGAACCAGGCTTCAATGACGAGGTGTCCGACGCGTAGATTGTCTTCGGCATTTCAAGGCGGGTTCCTCCTTTCCGAACTTCAAGATAGTCTCCGGACGAGAGATGTGTCCGGATCTGCAACATAAATACCACACACACACAGCCGTAGAGAATATAATATTCCACGAGTCCAATCTGCTGACAACTTTTGGCAACGCGACACCATGCTTGCCCGGTCTTTATTTTGAACCGTTCCTTGTCCTGCCGTTCCATGTTTTGAGGCGTAGTTTTCATTGGCACGTCTTGTCGAAGCAGAGATCGTGTCCCCTTATTATAGGATTCTTATCAACACGGGTGTGGGTAACCCAACCGTCTCTTTGGTATGATTCCTTGGGAATAGGCAAGCTTTAAGGCCCGAGAGGAGGCGTTTTGATATTCAGCCTTTATAGAGGGTTACAGATCCGCCCTTCTCCTCTGCGCTTGCTCCTTCTTCAGCCTTTCCCACCTCGAGCTCCAACACCCGGGTTTCAATTACCACGAACCTCGATCATGTCCGGTTCCAGGCTTCAAGGTCGGTGGGTGGCCTCTTCTGTCACAGAGGAGGATATCGCGAAGCTCTGAGCGGCAAGATATCTGACCGCGGAAATCCTCCACCAACTCCCTAATGAAGGGCGGGTTATTCCCACCCCTAGATCCGGCGAGAGGGTCGTGTTTAGCTCTCACTTCCTCCGAGGTTTAGGGTTTGATCTCAATCCCTTTGTCCGTGGGCTCATGTTGTATTATGGGCTAGATTTCCACGATCTAGCCCCGAACTCCTGTTGGAAATATGCCCTAGAGGCAATAATAAAATGGTTATTATTATATTTCCTTGTTCATGATAATTGTCTATTGTTCATGCTATAATTGTGTTATCCGGAAATCGTAATACATGTGTGAATATATAGACCACAACATGTCCCTAGTAAGCCTCTAGTTGACTAGCTCGTTGATCAACAGATAGTCATGGTTTCCTGACTATGGACATTAGATGTCATTGATAACGGGATCACATCATTAGAAGAATGATGTGATGGACAAGACCCAATCTTAAGCACAACACAAGATCGTGTAGTTCGTCTGCTAGAGCTTTTCTAATGTCAAGTATCTTTTCCTTAGACCATGAGATTGTGCAACTCCTGGATACTGTAGGAATACTTTGGATGTGCCAAACGTCACAACGTAACTGGGTGACTATAAAGGTGCACTACGGGTATCTCCGAAAGTGTCTGTTGGGTTGGCACGAATCGAGACTGGGATTTGTCACTCCGCATGACGGAGAGGTATCTCTCGGCCCACTCGGTAAAACATCATCGTAATGAGCTCAATGTGACTAAGGGTTGGTCACTGGATGATTTGTTACGGAACGAGTAAAGTGACTTGCCGGTAACGAGATTGAACGAGGTATTGGGATACCGATGATCGAATCTCGGGCAAGTAACGTATCGATTGACAAAGGGAATAGAATACGGGATTGATTGAATCCTCAACATCGTGGTTCATCCGATGAGATCATCGTGGAATATGTGGGAGCCAACATGGGTATCCAGATCCCGCTGTTGGCTATTGGCCGGAGAGTTGTCTCGATCATGTCTGCATGGTTCCCGAACCCGTAGGGTCCACACACTTAAGGTTCGGTGATGCTAGGGTTGTAGAGATATTAGTATGCGGTAACCCAAAAGTTGTTTGGAGTCCCGGATGAGATATTGGACGTCACGAGGAGTTCCGGAATGGTCCGGAGGAAAAGATTTGTATATAGGAAGTCCAGTTTCGGCCACCGGGAAAGTTTCGGGGTCATCGGTATTGTACCGGGACCACCGAAAGGATCCCGGGGGTCCACCGGGTGGGGCCACCTATCCCGGAGGGTCCCATGGGCTGAAGTGGGAAGGGAACCAGCCCCTGGTGGGCTGGTGCACCCCCCATGGGCCTCCTCCTGCGCCTAGGGTTAGAAACCCTAGGGGTGGGGGGGGTGCCTCCACCTGGCTTGGGGGCCAAGCCACCCCCCTTGGCCGCCGCCCCCCATCTAGATGAGATCTAGAGGGGCCGGCGCCCCCTGGCCCCTATATATAGTGGAGGGGAGGGAGGGCAGCCGCACCCAAGTCCCTGGCGCCTTCCTCTTTCCCCGTGACACCTCTCCCTCTCGTTGGTGCTTCGCGAAGCCCTGCCGAGATCCCGCTGCTTCCACCACCACGCCGTCGTGCTGCTGGATCTCCATCAACCTCTCCTCTCCCCTTGCTGGATCAAGAAGGAGGAGACGTCTCTCCCAACCGTACATGTGTTGAACGCAGAGGTGCCGTCCGTTCGGCGCTCGGTCATCGGTGATTTGGATCACGACGAGTATGACTCCATCAACTCCGTTCTCTTGAACGCTTCCGCTCGCGATCTACAAGAGTATGTAGATGCACTCCCCTCTCCCTCGTTGCTAGATGACTCCATAGATTGATCTTGGTGATGCATAGAAAATTTTAAAATTCTGCTACGTTCCCCAACAGTGGCATCATGATCCAGGTCTATGCGTAGTTTCTATGCACGAGTAGAACACAAGTTGTTGTGGGCGTTGATTTTGTCAATTTACTTGCCGTTACTAGTCTTATCTTGATTCGGCGGCATCGTGGGATGAAGCGGCCCGGACCGACCTTACACGTACGCTTACGTGAGACTGGTTCCACCGACTGACATGCACTAGTTGCATAAGGTGGCTAGCGGGTGTCTGTCTCTCCCACTTTAGTCGGATCGGATTCGATGAAAAGGGTCCTTATGAAGGGTAAATAGAAATTGGCACATCACATTGTGGTTTTGGCATAGGTAAGAAACGTTCTTGCTAGAAACCTATAGCATCCACGTAAAAACTTGCAACAACAATTAGAGGATGTCTAACTTATTTTTGCAGCATGTGCCATGTGATGTGATATGGCCAAAAGGATGTGACGAATGATATATGTGATGTATGAGATTGATCATGTTCTTGTAATAGGAATCACGACTTGCATGTCGATGAGTATGACAACCGGCAGGAGCCATAGGAGTTGTCTTAATTTATTTATGACATGTGTGTCAACATAAACATCATGTAATTACTTTACTTTATCGCTAACCGTTAGCCATAGTAGTAGAAGTAATAGTTGACGAGACAACATCATGAAGACACGATGATGGAGATCATGATGATGGAGATCATGGTGTCATGCCGGTGACGACGATGATCATGGCGCCCCGAAGATGGAGATCAAAAGGAGCAAAATGATATTGGCCATATCATGTCACTATTTGATTGCATGTGATGTTTATCATGTTTTACATCTTATTTTCTTAGAACGACGGTAGCATAAATAAGATGATCCCTCGCAATAATTTCAAGAAAGTGTTCCCCCTAACTGTGCACCGTTGCTAAGGTCCGTTGTTTCGAAGCACCACGTGATGATCGGGTGTGATATGTTCTAACGTTCGCATACAACGGGTGTAAGCCAGATTTACACACGCAATACACTTAGGTTGACTTGACGAGCCTAGCATGTACAGACATGGCCTCGGAACATGGAAGACCGAAAGGTCGAACATGAGTCTTATAGAAGATACAATCAACATGAAAATGTTCACCGATGATGACTAGTCCGTCTCACGTGATGATTGGACACGGCCTAGTTGACTCAGATCATGTATCACTTAGATGACTAGAGGGATGTCTATCTGAGTGGGAGTTCATTAATAATTTGATTAGATGAACTTAATTATCATGAACATAGTCTAAAATCTTTGCAATATGTCTTGTAGATCAAATGGCCCACGCTAATGTTGCCCTCAACTTCAACGCGTTCCTAGAGAAAACCAAGATGAAAGACGATGGCAACAACTACACGGACTGGGTCCGTAACCTGAGGATTATCCTCATAGCTGCCAGGAAAGCATATGTCCTTGATGCACCGCTAGGTGAAGCACCTGTTTTCCCTGCAGAACAAGACGTTATGAACGCTTGGCAGACACGTAGTGATGATTACTCCCTGGTTCAGTGCGGCATGCTTTACAGCTTAGAACCGGGGCTCCAAAAGCGTTTTGAGCAACACAGAGCATATGAGATGTTCCAAGGGCTGAAAATGGTTTTCCAAGCTCACGCCCGGGTTGAGAGATATGAAGTGTCCGACAAGTTCTACAGTTGTAAGATGGAGGAGAACAGTTCTGTCAGCGAGCACATACTCAAAATGTTTGGGCTGCATAACCGCTTGTCTCAGCTGGGAGTTAATCTCCCGGATGATGCAGTCGTTGACAAAATCCTTCAGTCGCTCCCACCTAGCTACAAGAGCTTTGTGATGAACTTCAATATGCAGGGGATGGAAAAGACCATTCCCGAGGTATATTCAATGCTGAAATCAGCGGAGGTGGAAATCAAAAAGGAACATCAAGTGTTGATGGTGAATAAAACCACTAAGTTCAAGAAAGGCAAGGGTAAAAAGAACTTCAAGAAGGACGGCAAGGGAGTTGCCGCGCCCGGTAAGCAAGCTGCCGGGAAGAAGCCAAAGAATGGACCCAAGCCTGAGTGCTTTTATTGCAAGGGAAACGGTCACTGGAAGCGAAACTGCCCCAAGTACTTAGCGGAAAAGAAGGCTGGCAATACCAAAGGTATGTGTGATATACATGTTATTGATGTGTACCTTACCAGCGCTCGTAGTAGCTCCTGGGTATTTGATACCGGTGCAGTTGCTCATATTTGTAACTCAAAACAGGAACTGCGGAATAAACGGAGACTGGCGAAGGACGAGTGACGATGCGCGTCGGGAATGGTTCCAAGGTCGATGTGATCGCCGTCAGCATGCTACCTCTGCATTTACCTACGGGATTAGTTTTAAACCTCAATAATTGTTATTTAGTACCAGCTTTGAGCATGAACATTGTATCTGGATCTCGTTTAATGCGAGATGGCTACTCATTTAAATATGAGAATAATGGTTGTTCTATTTATATGAGAGACATGTTTTATGGTCATGCCCCGCTGGTCAATGGTTTATTCTTATTTAATCTCGAACGTGATGTTACACACATTCATAGTGTGAATGCCAAAAGATGTAAGGTTGATAATGATAGTCCCACATACTTGTGGCACTGCCGCCTTGGTCACATTAGTGTCAAACGCATGAATAAACTCCATGCAGATGGACTTTTGGAGTCTCTTGATTATGAATCATTTGACACGTGCGAACCATGCCTCATGGGTAAAATGACCAAGACTCCGTTCTCCGGAACAATGGAGCGAGCAACCAACTTATTGGAAATCATACATACTGATGTGTGCGGTCCAATGAGCGTTGAGGCTCGCGGTGGCTATCGTTATGTCCTCATCCTCACTGATGACTTAAGTAGATATGGGTATGTCTACTTAATGAAACACAAGTCTGAGACCTTTCAAAAGTTCAAGGAATTTCAGAATGAGGTTGAGAATCAACGTGACAGGAAAATCAAGTTCTTACGATCAGATCATGGGGGAGAATATTTGAGTCACGAATTTGGCACACACTTAAGGAAATGTGGAATAGTTCCACAACTCACGCCGCCTGGAACACCACAGCGTAATGGTGTGTCCGAACGTTGTAATCGCACCCTATTGGATATGGTACGATCTATGATGTCTCTTACCGATCTACCGCTATCATTTTGGGGTTATGCTATAGAGACTGCCGCATTCACTTTAAATAGGGCTCCGTCGAAATCTGTTGAGACGACACCGTATGAATTGTGGTTTGGCAAGAAACCTAAGCTGTCGTTTCTGAAAGTTTGGGGATGCGATGCTTATGTCAAGAAACTTCAACCTGAAAAGCTCGAACCCAAATCGGAAAAATGCGTCTTCATAGGATACCCTAAAGAAACTATTGGGTATACCTTCTATCTTAGATCCGAAGGCAAGACCTTTGTTGCCAAGAATGGATCCTTTCTAGAGAAAGAGTTTCTCTCGAAAGAAGTAAGTGGGAGGAAAGTAGAACTTGATGAAGTATTGCCTCTTGAACTGGAGAGTGGCGCAGCTCAAGAAATTGTTCCTGAGGTGTCTGCACCGACTAGGGAGGAAGTTAATGATGATGATCATGAAACTTTAGATCAAGTTGCTACTGAACTTCGAAGGTCCACAAGGATGCGTTCCGCACCAAAGTGGTACGGCAACCCTGTCCTGGAAATCATGTTGTTAGACAATGGTGAACCTTCGAACTATGAAGAAGCGATGGCGGGCCCAGATTCCGACAAATGGCTGGAAGCCATGAAATCCGAGATAGGATCCATGTATGAAAATGAAGTATGGACTTTGACTGACTTGCCCGATGATCGGCGAGCCATAGAAAATAAATGGATCTTTAAGAAGAAGACAAACGCTGGTAATGTGACCATCTATAAGGCTCAGCTTGTCGCTAAGGGTTATCGACAAGTTCAAGGGGTTGACTACGATGAGACTTTCTCACCCGTAGCGAAGCTGAAGTCCGTCCGAATCATGTTAGAAATTGCCGCATTCTATGATTATGAGATATGGAAAATGGACGTCAAAACGGCATTCCTTAATGGTTCCTTAAGGAAGAATTGTATATGATGCAGCCGGAAGGTTTTGTCGATCCTAAGAATGCTGACAAGGTGTGCAAGCTCCAACGCTCAATCTATGGGCTGGTGCAAGCATCTCGGAGTTGGAACATTCGTTTTGATGAGATGATCAAAGCGTTTGGGTTTACGCAAACTTATGGAGAAGCCTGCGTTTACAAGAAAGTGAGTGGGAGCTCTGTAGCATTTCTCATATTGTATGTGGATGACATACTATTGATGGGAAATGATATAGAATTCTTGGAAAGCATAAAGGCCTACTTGAACAAGTGTTTTTCAATGAAGGACCTTGGAGAAGCTGCTTATATATTAGGCATCAAGATCGATAGAGATAGATCGAGACGCCTCATTGGTCTTTCACAAAGTACATACCTTGACAAGATATTGAAGAAGTTCAATATGGATCAGTCAAAGAAGGGGTTCTTGCCTGCATTGCAAGGTATGAGGTTGAGCATAGCTCAATGCCCGACCACGACAGAAGATAGAGAAAAGATGAGTGTCGTCCCCTATGCCTCGGCCATAGGGTCTATCATGTATGCCATGCTGTGTACCAGGCCTGATGTAAACCTTGCCGTAAGTTTGGTAGGAAGGTACCAAAGTAATCCCGTCATGGAACACCGGACGGCGGTCAAGAATATCCTGAAGTACCTGAAAAGGACTAAGGATATGTTTCTCGTCTATGGAGGTGACGAAGAGCTCGTCGTAAAGGGTTACGTCGATGCTAGCTTCGACACACATCTGGATGACTCTAAGTCACAAACCGGATACGTGTATATTTTGAACGGTGGGGCAGTCAGCTGGTGCAGTTGCAAGCAAAAGCGCCATGGCGGGATCCACATGTGAAGCGAAGTACATGGCAGCCTCGGAGGCAGCACAAGAAGCAATCTGGGTGAAGGAGTTCATTACCGACCTAGGAGTTATTCCCAATGCGTCGGGCCCGATGACTCTCTTCTGTGACAACACTAGAGCTATTGCCCTTGCCAAGGAGCCCAGGTTTCACAGGAAGACCAGGCATATCAAGCGCCGCTTCAACTCCATTCGTGAAAATGTTCAAAATGGAGACATAGATATTTGTAAAGTGCATATGGACCTGAATGTCGCAGATCCGTTGACTAAGCCTCTTCCTCGAGCAAAACATGATCAACACCAGAACTCTATGGGTGTTCGATTCATCACAATGTAACTAGATTATTGACTCTAGTGCAAGTGGGAGACTGTTGGAAATATGCCCTAGAGGTAATAATAAAATGGTTATTATTATATTTCCTTGTTCATGATAATTGTCTATTGTTCATGCTATAATTGTGTTATCCGGAAATCATAATACATGTGTGAATATATAGACCACAACATGTCCCTAGTAAGCCTCTAGTTAACTAGCTCGTTGATCAACAGATAGTCATGGTTTCCTGACTATGGACATTAGATGTCATTGATAACGGGATCACATCATTAGAAGAATGATGTGATGGACAAGACCCAATCTTAAGCATAGCACAAGATCGTGTAGTTCGTCTGCTAGAGCTTTTCTAATGTCAAGTATCTTTTTCTTAGACCATGAGATTGTGCAACTCCCGGATACTGTAGGAATACTTTGGGTGTGCCAAATGTCACAACGTAACTGGGTGACTATAAAGGTGCACTACGGGTATCTCCGAAAGTGTCTGTTGGGTTGGCACGAATCGAGACTGGGATTTGTCACTCTGCATGACGGAGAGGTATCTCTGGGCCCACTCGGTAAAACATCATCGTAATGAGCTCAATGTGACTAAGGGTTGGTCACGGGATGATGTGTTACGGAACGAGTAAAGTGACTTGCCGGTAACGAGATTGAACGAGGTATTGGGATACCGATGATCGAATCTCAGGCAAGTAACGTACCGATGACAAAGGGAATTGAATACAGGATTGATTGAATCCTCGACATCGTGGTTCATCCGACGAGATCATCGTGGAATATTTGGGAGCCAACATGGGTATCCAGATCCCACTGTTGGCTATTGGCCGGAGAGTTTTCTCGGTCATGTCTGCATGGTTCCCGAACCCGTAGGGTCTACACACTTAAGGTTCGGTGACGCTAGGGTTGTAGAGATATTAGTATGCGGTAGCCCGAAAGTTGTTCGGAGTCCCGGATGAGATCCTCGACGTCACGAGGAGTTCCGAAATGGTCCGGAGGTAAAGATTTGTATATAGGAAGTCCAGTTTCGGCCACCGGGAAAGTTTCGAGGTCATCGGTATTGTACCGGGACCACCAGAAGGATCCCGGGGGTCCACCGGGTGGGGCCACCTACCCCGGAGGGCCCCATGGGCTGAAGTGGGAAGGGAACCAGCCCCTGGTGGGCTGGTGCGCCCCCCCATGGGCCTCCTCCTGCGCCTAGGGTTAGAAACCCTAGGGGTGGGGGGGGGCCTCCACCTGGCTTGGGGGCCAAGCCACCCCCCTTGGCCGCCGCCCCCCCCATCTAGATGGGATCTAGAGGGGCCAACGCCCCCTTGGACCCTATATATAGTGGAGGGGAGGGAGGGTAGCCGCACCCAAGTCCCTGGCGCCTCCCTCTTTCCCCATGACACCTCTCCCTCTCGTTGGTGCTTGGCGAAGCCCTGCCGAGATCCCGCTGCTTCCACCACCACGCCGTCGTGCTGCTAGATCTCCATCAACCTCTCCTCTCCCCTTGCTGGATCAAGAAGGAGGAGACGTCTCTCCCAACCGTACGTGTGTTGAACGCGGAGGTGCCGTCCGTTCGGCGCTTGGTCATCGGTGATTTGGATCACGACGAGTACGACTCCATCAACCCCGTTCTCTTGAACGCTTCCGCTCGCGATCTACAAGGGTATGTAGATGCACTCCCCTCTCCCTCGTTGCTAGATGACTCCATAGATTGATCTTGGTGATGCGTAGAAAATTTTAAAATTCTGCTACGTTCCCCAACAACTCCTTCCTTCTCATATCGGCATTTATCGTCACGTGCGAAGCCTTCCTCCGAATCCCTCCACACTTCAGCTTATGGCTCAAGACCTTCAATGTGAAGCTCCAAGTGATCGATGGAAGACATGTGGAGTGCGGTGGTGCCACAGTGAGCAAGCTTACTAATGCTCCTTGGCTTAAATGATCCTTTACAGAATCTTCAAATTTATGGCAGCGGGAGTGGTTCTACATCACCGAGCCCCGTGGCTCCAAGTGGGCCGCCGCGCCTGCGTTTCGAACTAGCCCTCCGACTTAGCTTGCATCGTGGATTAATAAGGGGCTAGATTGGGGATCAATTGACGAAGTGTGAACTCTGCAGATCCGCATCCAAAGCCTCATTGATAAGGACCTCGATCTCATCAACGTGGTCCAAGTAATGCTAGTTCGCCGGATACTGCCGTGCCAGCGGCGGCCTCTCCGTATGTGGGAGTTTAATCCGGAAGGACCACGGATGCTTCAGCACTTCTTCGGCATGACGCACAAAGGAATGTGGAAGTTGTTCTTCGGGAAACGGAAACAGTGGCCGGACACCACCGAGGACATCGACCTCGACTGCAACCATCCGGATACCCCAGTAAGCGGTTATCTCCCGAATACTTTGTAGTTGAGTATGCTGTAATATGTTACAAAGCAAAACTACCTTTTCCCAGGGCTGGATAAAGAAAGCGGAGCGAATCAGGTGTTCGGCCCCCCTCCCCGAAGACTCAGCGGATTCCATACTAACAAGGATGCTGGCCCCGACACCGTACTAGATGCCTATAGAGGAGAACAAAGCGAGAAGTGGGGAGACAAAAATCAGCTTCCACCCTGAAGGTATACCAGGCACAGCGTCCGGGGGAATCAAAATTCCCTCTCCGAAGACATAAGTGAGGGAGAAGTCAAGGTATCTTCTCCCCAAGGTAAGAAAAGGGCCGCCTCCGAAGATTGGGAGGAAAAGGCTCCCAAACGAGGCAAGATGCCATCGTCGGGCGGCTCGAGCTTGGAAGACGATGTTGTCGCACAGTTCGATAATGAGGATAAACCTCTAGCCAAATCGTAAGTTGAACAAGGGAGTTTTAAACATATCCCGTTCCTTTCCTGCTACCAAAGTAACATTGGGGATACATATTCTGTAGTCCAGCACACTGTCCTCTTCAACAATCCTCCTCCTTCGGGGACCTTCTTCCGGAGATGATGGAGAGCGAAACACCTCTGCCAACTTCCTCGCCCAATAAGGCGGGCGACTGTGAAGTGTCGTCCCGAAGGGTCTCTCCCGATCAGCAAGCAGTGCGGGGGATGAAGAAGACATTACCCGGAGGTGATACCGCAGTCGCACGGGGTTCGGGGGCCAACAATGAAGGCCCCAGACTATCCGGTTTACAGCCGGAGATGGTCGCGGGGATGAGCAAACAGGTTCCCTCAAAGGGAGGCCGTGTTCCAACAACGGCTTCCGAAGATCCGGAAGTGCCAGATACATTGACGAACATGCTGCGACAAGCGTCCGTCTCGGAGAAACACCATACCTTGATGGGTACGGCTATTGAGAGGGTTCTGTCCGCGAAGAGCGGATTGCATGAAACCTTCGCGAGCCTACTAAGAGCCTTCGAGGTTTGTGACGTAATATTTTCAATTGTGCTTTATTCGCAAAATGCACCTGTATATAGGTAGTAGCCCCTGAGACTCGGATCGGCTTCCCAAGGGAGGCGATCAGAGGATCAAAAAAGAGATATTCTCAGGGAATAACATGATTAAATTGGAACACAGGCAATTTCCCCCTCGGTAACTGAGGGAGTCCTGGACTAAGGGGTCCTCGGGCGTCCGGCCTATTATCCATGGGTCGGACTAATGGGCTGTGAAGTGATGACCCACAAGTATAGGGGATCTAACGACGAAGGAATTGGCTGCCCACCCACCACCCACTTAGTAGCCTCTGTCAACGATTTAACCAACATGCTCGATTTCGACTCTGTAAACATCGACGGCATGGACGACGATGCAGGAGAGGAACAGGAACCAGTGCCCACAGGGCACTGGACAACCACTTCATCACATGACATATACATGGTGGATACACCCAAAGAAAATGATGACGAGGAACGGGAGGAGACAATGGAGGATGACCCCTCCAAGAAGCAAACAAAGCGTCGGCGTAGGCACCGCTCCAAATCCCGCCTCGGCAAAAACAGCTGTAACAGCGCAAGAGAAGATAACACTCCAGTCGACTCCAGAGGAAACGACGACCACATTGCTCTGGCGGCAGAGCACGATGAAGCTGCAAACGGCGAACATAGTACGGATCCGACGTCCGAACACGGCGACGCCGAGGATAAACCTCATCAAACCCCCTCTGGGGAGGAAAACAGTCCGGACGAAGATGCACACATCATCCCGGAAACACACTTGGAGCAAGAGAACCTCCGCAGAAGGCTTATTGCTACAACGAGGAGTCTGAAGAAGTAGAAGCAAAGGCTTAAGGCCGAACAAAATACGCTCAACAGCAGGTGGAACAAAGTGCTCGACAACGAAGAAACGTATGGTGGAGGTTACCACACAAAGAGCTATCCAAAGCGCAAGCTATTACCTGAATTCGACGATGAGGCCTTAGAGCCCATATAGCCGAAAAATAAAACGGCCAACCGGCCGGATCAACCACCTTGTGGCCGTGATAGAGCGGCTAACAAAGTCGCACATAAGTCAACGCACGATCTATGTGAGGACTTGCGCCAAAAATCCAATACGACCAGATCCATCTATGGATCTAGGAAGCGTGCTCCGGCACAAAATCAAAACCGAATACTACAACCGTCCGAACGCCATGATACATCCAAATACAGGGGTGCCGCACACCCCCTATGTTTCACCGATGAGGTGCTGGACCATGAATTCCCAGAAGGATTCAAACCAGTGAACATAGAGGCGTACGACGGGACCACAGACCCTGGGGTCTGGATTGAGTTCTTTATCCTCCATATACATATGGCTCGCGGAGACGATCTCCATGTCATTAAGTACTTTCCCCTCAAGGTTAAAGGACCAGCTTGGCACTGGCTGAAAAGCCTCCCCGAAAACTCAATTGGAAGTTGGGAGGAGCTGGAGGACGCTTTTCGGGCTAATTTTCAAGGGACCTATGTCCGACCTCCGGATGCAGACGATTTAAGTCATATAATTCAACAACCCGAAGAGTCAGCCCGAAAGCTTTGGAACAGGTTTCTCACTAAGAAGAACCAAATCATCGACTGTCCGGACGCCGAAGCCTTTGCAGCTTTCAAACACAGCGTCCGAGACGAATGGCTCGCCAAACACCTCGGCCAAGAAAAACCGAGAACAATGGCAGCCCTGACAAGCCTCATGACCCGCTTTTGCGCGGGCGAAGATAGATGATTAGCCCATAGTAGCACCAGCGACCCAAGAACATCCGAAGTCAGGGATGGCAATGGAAAACCACGACACAGTAAAAACAAGCGTTGAAATAAAGAAGACAGCCCAGATAATACGGCGGTCAACGCCGGATTCAGGGGCTCTCGACCAGGTCAGCGGAAAAAGCCTTTCAAAGGCAGCAGAGATGGACCGTGTAGCCTAAACAAAATTCTCGACAAACTATGTCAGATTCATGGCACCCCCGATAAACCTGCAAATCACACCCACAGAGAATGCTGGGTCTTCAAGTAGGCCGGTAAGCTAAACGCCAAACACAAGGGGAGGGGAGACACCAAGCGAAGACGAGGACGAATCTTGCCAGCAAAGCACTGGAGGACAGAAAAAATTCCCACCAGAGGTTAAAAAGTAAACATGATCCATGTGACGAAGAGGAGAAGCAAACGTGCACTCCGAAACACACGTGCCGTAGAGCCCGTCACCCCTAAGTTCAACCCCTGGTTGGCCTGCCCGATCACCTTTGATCGCAGGGATCACGCGACAAGCATCCGGCTTGAAGGATTGGCTACCTTGGTGTTAGACTAATACCATCTCGCACAAGCCCTTATGGACGGCGGCAGTGGTCTAAATCTGATATATCAGGACACAGTCCGCAAAATGGGGATAGACTCGACAAAAATCAGCCGCAGCAATACTACCTTCAAGGGAGTAATACCAGACCAAGAGGCCCGCTGCACGGGCTCTCTATTACTAGAGGTTGTATTTGGTTCTTCCGACAATTTCCGAAGTGAAAAGTTAACTTTCTACATCACTCCATTCCGAAGTGGCTATCAAGCACTACTCGGAAGAGCGGCTTTTGCTCATTTTAATGCAGTACCGCATTACGTTTCTCTCAAGCTTAAGATGCCCGGTCCACGTGGCACCATCACAGTTAGTGGAAATATTGGGCGTTCTCTACGCGCGGAAGAATGTGCGGCGGCTTTAACAACCGAGCACTAGACGGCCTCACCAACCAGAATAAATGACAGGTCGTCAAGACCACGGACACGGTTAGACGAGTCCGGCGCATCACTACATATACATGAGATTGGTTTGATGGTTAAACCCTCATAGACGGTACCAGGGGCTTCCCGCGTGTAATCAGGGCTAGTTCGGCTCAACTTGACTCATCTTGAATTTTAATGGTTTATTGATAATAACCAATTTTCTTGCACGACAACTTTCACCTAAGTTCTTCTCTTTTACAAATGACAACCGTGCTACACCCGTCCAGGACACGGCACAACAGAGACACAGGCGCAGACGTGGAATAGGGACCCGCTCAAAGGTTTCTTTTTTCAGATTAAGACCCTACGTAAACCTTTTTTACTGTCTCTTGTTGTTCACATCCTCCGGATACTCAATACAACCGAGAAGGATGCCGACGTTATTGGCATGTGGCCACGTCAGGATATTGCACGTACCTGGACACTCGGGGTTTATTATTAAGGGCATTGTTCATCCCGGTATATGTTATACAGACCGAATATCTTAGTGAGTGTTCGGTGACGCGAGTTTGGCCTTATATGCATCAGCTCCGAATCATGTCTTTGGTCAAATGCTGGGTTTGCCTGGCTCCCATGTTTTGGTACCTTACATTCCGCTATATCGGCTAAGGTAGCACTGGGAGAACTGCTGCGATTGTGCCCTGGTTCATCCGGATGAGCACCTCAGTAACCACTCGATGACTGTGGCGCCCCCGATTTGACTGTACACTAATCATACACGCAAATGTGTACGATCAAGATCAAGGACTCACGGGAAGATATCACAACACAACTCTAGACACAAATTAA
The DNA here is from genome assembly GCF_056163025.1 of Triticum urartu. NCBI lineage: Eukaryota > Viridiplantae > Streptophyta > Magnoliopsida > Poales > Poaceae > Triticum > Triticum urartu. The sequence goes on along the minus strand of NC_141879.1, from coordinate 741,381,727 downwards.
AATAATACAAGCTTTATATTACAAGCCAGGGGCCTCGAGGGCTCGAATACATAAGCTCGAAAACACAAGAGTCAGCGGAAGCAACAATATCTGAGTATTGACATGAGTTAAACAAGGTTGACTTAAGAAGGCTAGCACAAAAGCAGCAACGATCAAAAAGGCAAGGCCTCCTGCCTGGGAGCCTCCTAACTACTCCTAGTTGTCTGCAGTCTTCACGTAGTAGTAGGCATCCTCCAGGTAGTAGTAGTCATCAGTGGCATTGTCTGGCTCCTGGGATCCGTCATCTGGTCGCAACAATCGGGTAAGGGGGAAAAAGAAGTAGCAAAGCAACCGTGAGTACTCATCCAAAGTACTCGCAAGACTTACATCAAATATAAACTAAGTATGCATCTGTATCAAAGGAATGGGTTGTATATGTGGACTGGGCTGCAGAAATGCCAGAATAGAGTGAAGGCCTAGTCCTATCGAAGACTAGCATCTTCTGGAAACCACCATCTTGCAGCAACAGGAGGGAGTAGAGTAGCATAAAGTAAAGTAGTAGAAGTGTTATCAACCTCGGCCAGAGATCCTTTCTCGACTCCCTGCGAGAAAGCAATCCCAGAGCCATACTATCTAGTTATCATCACAATTATCCAGTTCTAGTTGTATCGATCGGGATACAACTTCAAGTGTCCGTTACCGTAGGATAGGCTATCGATAGATGTTTTCTTCCCTGCAAGGGTGCACCAACTTACCCACCACGCTCGATTAATTCCGGCCGGACACACTTTCCTGGGTCATGCCCGGCCTCGGCCAAACAATACGCCGCAACCCGACCTAGGCTTAATAGAGAGGCCAGCACGCCGGACTAAACCTATGCCCCCAGGGGTCATGGGCCATCTCCCCGGGAACTCCTGCACGTTGCGTACGCGGCCGGTGAGCAGACCTAGCTACCTCCTTCAGCAAGGTAGGTGCTTACTAGTCCAATCCGGCGCGCGCCGCTCAGTCGCTGACGTCTATTAAGCTTCGGCTGATGTATACGACGCAGAACGCCCATACTATGCCCACGTGATGGTTAGTGCTATCAGGCCAGAGGCCACTCAGATCAAATATCCAAATCGTAGTGGATTAGGAGCACGCGGTAACGAGCAGAGACTCACGATCGATGTGACCCCGTCGCCCCGTCTCGAGTACTTGCGGCAAGGGCTAAGAATGCCCGGCCGCGCCTCGTAAGTATCTCGCGGGCACCTTCCAGGTCAACCCGACTCCACATCACTCGCAATTAAGCTCGCGCGGCTACCCCTCAGGGCTGACCCGTCTTTAGTAACATGGCTCAGTGCAAAGTCATAGTAACCATAGTAACTGTGTGTCTAACACCAAGGGGAAAACCCGAGAAATCACCCTTGGTGAATTCCACTCAATGTTATCATCAAGGTGAACGTAAGAGGATCCACCCTCGAGGTTCACACTTGAGGAGTTGCACGACAGAGCCGTATCGGAAGTGGTTAAGGAGGAAATCACCCTCGATGACCACGTATCGGAAGTGTACAAGGTTTTTCGATCCGAGCTACGGTTTATTTAATATGATTTTCTAAAGTTTTAAAATGAATTTCTAAAATTTCAGGAATTATTATTAATTCGAAAATAAATAGGAAAAAAGCTATGCGTACCCAACTGTGGGATAGCCATAGTGGCTTACAGGTGGGACCAGAGGGCTGGGTTGACCAAGTCAACATGTGACTAGTCAAAAATTGGTACTATTCAGTGGGCCCCAGATGTCATTGACTATAGTTGAATTGATTTTGTTTATTTAGTTTAATCACCAGGGAACCCACATGTCATAGGGTAGACGCTAATTAACCTAACTACTAATTAGCTCCTAAGCTAATTGGCACAGGGCCAGCCACACACACAGAATCACACACGTACACACACCACGCAACACACTCGGCCATGGCCTTGGCCATGGCCAGCCACAAGCAGCCGTATAGAAGAGCAGCGGCATCAACGAGCAAAAACAGCAGCGCATCGGCCTAAGTAGCAGCTACGGCAGCAGAAGCAATGACGGGTAGCAGCGGCAAGTGCATAACAGCAGCTAGCAGGAGCACCAGCAGGCAAGAAACAGCGGCACCCGAGCAGCGGCAACAACAGCAGTACAACGCGGGCGCACGCAGGCGGCTGATGGTGCGCGACCAACTTGCCAGGAGCAGTGAGCGGCGCGGGAGCGGAGCTCCGAGCGCGCGACGGCAAAGGCGGCCAGCAAGCGCTGGTGCTGACGGCTGCGTGCGTGAGCAGGGGTGCGGCTGGAGTGGTGAGCAGCTGCTGTTGAGTTAAACCTTGTCTCGGCTAACTTCCATGCAGCAGCAACAGTAGAAATTACTTAGCCTAGAAGTAAAATGGTACAGTTGCATGTCGGCAGTAGTAACTTAGCTACGAAGCGAAAACAGCAGCAGCATAGCAGTACACAACTGCAGGTCAGCAAGTCGGTAAGAAGCCGTAGCTTACTAGTTAAGGTAAGTCTGTGACGTAAGTGCTTAGTTAAGAGCTAGCAGATATTTTAGCCCATAGTCGGTTTGTAAGCACTATATAAGAGGCTGCACCCCACCCGATTGTAGCATTCCATTCTGATCAAATCAAGGAAACAAGCCACTTCAGTTTCCTCCTCTACTTATAAGTGTACCAGCTTCACTACTAGTGTGTGTGTGGGCAGCACCGTGTGCTCTGCTAGTTTACACTAGCTGTAGTTTAGACTTGGTTGATCCTCGGACAACTAGCTACTCGCTAGTTCGGTCCAACAATTGGCATCAGAGCCTTAGGTTATGCCAAAGCATATGACGAAGGAAGGCGTCGCCGGCGACGGCTCCAAGACCGCTGAGCATAGCTCGGCTGAGGACACCCGTGCGGCGGACGCGCTCGCGCTGCGAGGCAGGCCGGGAGGTGAGCTGGGTGCGCCACGCTCCGTGCGTGACGTGGGCATGTCCAGCACCTCCTTCCCTCTCCTCACGCGAACCAACTACCCCAGTTGGTCGATCATGATGAAAGTCATCATGAAGGCGCGGCATATGTGGAAAGCTGTGGAAACCAGCGAGGTCGAGTATGAGGAGGACCGGCTGGCGATGGAGGCGATCTTGCGCTCCGTCCCAGAGGAGATGGTGCTCACCCTTGGCACCAAGGAGATGGCCAAGGAAGCATGGGACACCATCAAGACTCTGCGCATCGGCCGTGGAGCGCGTACGGGAGTCGAAGGCCCAGACCTTGCGCCTCCAGTACGAGGAGATCCGGTTTAAGGCCGGTGAACAAGTCGACGACTTCGCCTTGCGGCTGCAAGGTCTCGTCAACGAGCTCGCAACGCTCGGAGATCCCATCGACAACAAGATGGTGATTCTCAAGTTTCTCCGCGTCGTCCCCAGGCAGTACAAGCAACTGGCCTGGTCCATCGAGAGCTTGGTGGATCTCTCCACCATGATGATCGAGGAGCTGGTAGGGCGGCTGAAGGTCGTCGAGGAGCACAGCGACGAAGCCGACAATCGTGCTGGCGGCGAACTACTGCTCACCAGGGAGTAGTGGGACGCGCAGCTTCAGCAGCGCGGCCGCGATGGCTCTTCCGGCAGTGGGGAAGGCGCCCCCACGGGAAGCAGAGGTCGCGGCAGAGGCGGCGGCCGCGCCCAGAGCGGCGACGGCAACCGCGGTCACAAGCCAAGCCAGGCAGGGCGAGGCACTGGCAACGGTGGCAAGTGCCGCTACTGCAACATGCCGGGTCACTGGATCCGGGATTGTCGCAGGAGGAAAGCCGACGAGGCAGCCGCGGCAACGACAAACCTCGTCCAAGCCGACGTGGACGGCGGGCCGACGATGATGCTGGCAAGAGTCGAGCCCGTGCAGGAGAGCACAACATCTCTCGCGACCACGGCTCCGACAACCACCCATTCCGTGCAGGAGGCACGGAACCCGTCCATGGGAACCATCACTCCAGTGACAGACCACACCTCGACAACGACATTCTCGGGGCCTGTCGACTGGGAGGCGATGAAGGCTCGGGTGTGGGGGAGCCACACCCTAGCGACGGCGTCCCCGAACTCGGGACCCGATGAGTCGCGCAAGTTGGCGCGGCAACGACGCATATGGCGGACCATCTCCGACCATGATGCCGGCGACCATCGACTCCGTGCAGGAGCGCACGGAGACTCAGGTCAGCCACACCCCGACAACAAAGTGTTCGGGGTCCACCGTGCTGACGGGAGATGGCTCCCTGACAACGGCATGTGCGTGCGGCTACGTCTTCCTCAACGAGGAGAGAGCCATGACCACACCCATGCTTGCAGGTGGCAAGCAAAGTGAGGGTTGGTTCCTCGACACCGGCGCCACGAACCACATGACTGGTTCGGTCGACGCGTTCGCGGAGCTGGACCGCTCAATCACCGGGAAGGTGCGGTTCAAGGACGGATCCGTGGTGGAGATCCACGAGCGCGGAACCGTCGTCTTCGCCGACAAAGGGGGTGATCACAGGGCATTCACGGACGTCTACTTCATCCCGGCGCTCAAGAGCAGCATCGTGAGTGTCGGACAGCTCGACGCGGGCTGGTTCGACATCGGCATCCGGCGCGGTGTTCTCGTCGTGCGCGACCAGCAGAAGAGGCTGCTCATCGAGGTAACCCGCTCGCCGAACCGCCTCTACAAGTTCTTCTTTCGACCCGTGCATCCTATATGCCTTGCCGTGGGTCATGTCTCCGACGCATGGCGTTGGCATGCCCGGCTAGGACACCAGCACTTCGACGGGTTGCGGAAGATGGCGCGAGGCAATCTTGTTCACGGGCTACCTCACATCGAGCACGCCGATGAGCTGTGTGATGCGTGTCTTGCGGGGAAGCAGCGGCGTCTGCCATTTCCCGAGAAGGCACGCTATCGGGCGTAGAAACCCCTGGAGCTGGTTCACGGGGACCTCTGCGGCCCAATCACCCCGGCAACGCCAGGAGGGCGTCGCTACATCCTGCTGCTCATCGACGACTATAGCACGTTCATGTGGGTGCTGCTCCTTGCCTCCAAGGATGAGGCGGAGCAAGCCATTGTCAAGCAGCAAGCGGCGGCGGAGGTCGAGTGTGGCCAAAAGCTGCGTGTGCTGCGCACGGACCGTGGCGGCGAGTTCACGTCGGCCACGTTCTACAAGCACTGCGACGAGAGAGGGGTGCAACGTCACCTCACAGCCCCTTACTCGCCGCAGCAGAATGGCGTCATCGAGCGGAGGAACCAGACGGTGCTCGGGATGGCACGCTGCATGCTCAAGGCAAAGCAGGTGCCGAGCATGTATTGGGGGAAGGCCGTGCTCACGGCCGTCTTCATCCTCAACCGCTCCTTCACAAGGAGCGTCGATGGAAAAATGCCTTACGAGGCGTGGTATGGGAGGAACCCCGATGTACGCTTCCTCCGCACCTTTGGCTGCGTCGGGCACGTCAAGATGACGCGCCCACAGCTGAAGAAGCTCGACAACAGGAGCACCCCAATGGTGTTCATGGGCTACGAGACAGGCTCTAAGGCGTACAAGATGTACGACCCCGTCTCAAAGCGTGTGCATGTCTCGCGCGACGTCATCTTCGACGAAGACGCGCGATGGACTTGGGAGGCGTCGGGGGAGGCCCCGGCAAGCAGCTCCTTCACCGTGGAGTACCCGATGTACTCTACGACCCCGGGAAGTTCCACCCCGGGAAGCCCGGGAGGTGTGGATCCGGGAACCGCAACCCCGAGAACACCGTCCCCGGTTACGGTGTCCCCGGACACCCCGATGTTAAGCAAGGTGGGTCCCAGGAGGCAGTTCGCAACCCCGCCAACGGCGAGGTCGGAGCTGTTCGACGTCGACGACAACGTTGACGCCCCCCACAGGTTTCGGCGCATGGGGGATCTCCTCGGCGAGGTTGCGGCAATACCGCAACAACCCAAGGATGAGGACGCTGATGACGATGAGGTCTTGCATCTGATACCCGGCGAGGAGCCGACCACGTTCGCAGAGGCCGAGCAAGAGGATTGCTGGCGCCACGCGATGCTAGACGAGCTGGCGTCGATCAATGACAACGCCACTTGGACACTCACCACACTGCTTGCTGGGCACCGAGCCATCGGGCTCAAGTGGGTGTTCAAGGTGAAGAAGGACGAGGACGGCGCCATTGTCAAGCACAAGGCGCGCCTCGTTGCAAAGGGCTATGTGCAGCGTGAGGGAGTGGACTTCGAGGAAGTCTTCGCTCCTGTGGCAAGGCTGGAGTCTGTGCGACTCATCCTTGCCGTGGCCACTCACCGCGGGTGGGAGGTACACCACATGGACGTCAAGTCGGCGTTTCTCAACGGTGACCTTAATGAGGAGGTGTACGTCTCCCAACCACCTGGGTTCGTTGCCAAAGGCCACGAGCAGGGCGTGTATCGACTACACAAGGCCCTGTATGGTCTCCGGCAAGCCCCAAGGGCGTGGAACGCCAAGCTCGATGCAAGCCTCGCATCCCTTGGGTTCTCACGCAGCGCTTCTGAGCACGGTGTGTACTCGCGTGGCATCACGAATACGCTGCTCATCGTCGGCATCTACGTCGACGACCTGGTCATCGCCGGGGCAGAGCCTAAAGAGGTTCAACGCTTCAAGGGAGAGATGCATCGTCTCTTCAGCATGAGCGACCTTGGGCTGCTCCGGTACTACCTCGGGCTTGAGGTGAACCAGGAGGGTGGTCGCATCACGATCACACAAACGGCCTACGCCACCAAGATGCTCGAGCGAGCAGGCATGAAGGACTGCCATGCCGTGCACGCTCCAATGGAGGCACGGCTGAAGCTCAGCAAGGAGAGGCCGGAGAAGGCGGTGGATGCTACACTCTACCGTAGCATCATCGGGAGCCTCAGGTACCTCGTGCACACCCGACCTGACATCACGTTCGTTGTCGGGTACCTGAGTAGGTTCATGGAAGCCCCGGCAAGCGATCATCTCGCTGCCGTCAAGCACCTGCTCCGGTACATCGCAGGTACGCTCACACATGGATGCGTGTATCGTCGTGGCGACGACGAGAGCTTGGTCGGGTACAACGACTCTGACCATGCTGGTGACGTGGACTCCCGAAAGAGCACCTCGGGCATACTATTCCTTCTCGGGAACAATCCCGTCAGCTGGCAATCGGTGAGGCAGAAAGTTGTCGCCGTATCTTCATGCGAGGCGGAGTACATCGCGGCAGCTACAATGGCCTGTCAAGGCATTTGGCTTGCTCGCCTTCTCGGCGAGATGCTGAATCAGGACACCGTCCCTGCACTCATCTTCGTCGACAACAAGTCGGCGATTTCCCTCTGCAAGAATCCAGTGCTTCACGACCGCAGCAAGCACATCGATCTCCGCTATCACTTCATACGTGACTACGTCGAGAAAGGCACGGTGATTGTGGAGTTCATCCGGACTGGTGAGCAGAAGGCAGACATCCTGACGAAGGCACTTGGCCGCGTCCGGTTCCAGGATCTGCGCGACAAGGTCGGGATCATCAACACGAAGCTCCTTCGACAAGGTTGAGGGGGAGATTGTTGAGTTAAACCTTGTCTCGGGTAACTTCCATGCAGCGGCAGCAGTAGAAATTACTTAGCCTAGAAGTAAAATGGTACAGTTGCATGTCGGCAGTAGTAACTTAGCTACGAAGTGAAAACAACAGCAGCATAGCCGTACACAGCTGCAGGTCGGCAAGTCGGTAAGAAGCCATAGCTTACTAGTTAAGGTAAGTCTGTGACGTAAGTGCTTAGCTAAGAGCTAGCAGATATTTTAGCCCATAGTCGGTTTGTAAGCACTATATAAGAGGCTGCACCCCACCCGGTTGTAGCATTCCATTCCAATCAAATCAAGGAAACAAGCCACTTCAGTTTCCTCCTCTACTCATAAGTGTACTAGCTTCACTACTAGTGTGTGTGTGTGAGCAGCACTGTGTGCTCTGCTAGTTTACACTAGCTGTAGTTTAGACTTGGTTGATCCTCGGACAACTAGCTACTCGCTAGTTCGGGCCAATGGGTCACGGACGGCGCGGGGGCTTCGGACGACGATGGCAACACGACGGGCGGATGCAGTAGAGAGCAGCAGCGAGCAGCGCCGGGTGCGCGGTCAGCGATGGCGGCCATGGCCGGGGCGACTAGGACGTGACCAGGGGACGGCCGGAACGCGGCAGGACTCGGCCAGGGGTGGCGCGCACGGGCGCCGTGGCGTGATGCGCGGACGCGGACCACAGCCGCCGGAGTTTGGAGGCATGGGACGGTGACAAACGGAGTCGGGGAGAGGCGAAGAAAGGGGGAACGGGTGGAGGCTCACCCAGGGGAGGCCGTGGACGAGCTTGGTGAGGCCGAGAGGCGCCGGTGGTGGAGATCGACGGTGAGGTCGCGCGGTGGCCGTAGCTGAGGAAGAGGAAGAGGAAGAATACGACGGCGGTGGTGCTCTCGGTCCCGATCCAGTGTCGAGGAAGAAGAGCCGGACCACGACGGAGCTCCCGGACTTGTCGGAGCGGCGAACGGGCGACGGTGGCCACGGGCTTCACGGTGGCGAGGCCATGGCGGAGAGGAGAAGCACTGAAGCAGCAGCGCATGGGGGAAGGGGTTCTCGTGGGGAGAGAGAGGCGGATAGGGCGAGGGGAAGTGGATAGAGTTGCCAGGGGTGTCGAGGGCGAAGCCCTTATCCATCCACGGGCTCCTGTAGCGGCGTGGACGGCAAGCTGGCTTGGAGGGGACGAGCGAGCGCGGGCACGGTCGGAGGAGCAGTAGGAGGGAGGGAGACAGGGGTATTGCGGGCTGGGCCGTCCAGTTTGTTAGATGGGCCATAGTGCCTAGTAGATTAGGCCTTTTATTTTGTACTTTCTGTTTTATTTATTTATTTCCTACTTTGCATTATAATTGAGCTACTAAAATAGTTTTGTTTAAAACAAAACTTGGCACAAAAAAATACCGCACAATATTCTGGGTTGCTACAAAAAGTTTCCAAGCATTTGGGAGTGCTTAACTATTTTTTAGAAATTGAAAAGGCCAATTGAAGTGCTGCTGGAGCACTAAATTAATTCCCAAGGGATTTTGTGAATTCAAAAGAGGCTGGTTTTAACATGACCATGGTCAGGGGAATTTATAGGCAATGTGAACATTTTTGTTTTACTGCTTGAAGAAATAAATATTAGACTTGCATTTTAAATTTGAATTTGACTTTGATTTTTAGACAAGTGGCAAGTTGCATAGTAATCACGATGACATGGCCACCATTAGGAGGAGATCACTGTAGCAAGATTCTCGGGGTGTTACAAATCTCCTCCACTACAAGAAATCTCGCCCCGAGATTTAAGGGGTGGAGTAAGGGGGAAAAGACTCGGGAAGTACGAAGCTCAACACAAGATAGTTACCTGGGGACTATGTCAATGAACGTGGAAAAGAGGCATCTCTCGAGTTGAAATTCAAGAAAGTCATCGAGAGCAAGGTAAGAAGGTGCAATAAGAAGCTTCAATCGGGTAGGCAATCATTCGTTGCTTGAAACAGAGTGTGAAAGGGTTTCAGAGCGACGGGAATAAGTATTTTGTCTGATACCAGAATTGGTGATCTCTCGAAAGGTGGCTCGTGAATTACATACGAGACCAAGCGTGGGGAAAAACTTATATAAATAGCGGTATACATGAGAGTCAGGTTTCGATCCTTGGACCTGTGGGTTATGGGCCCACCATGTGGGTTAAAAGTAGAAAGGGGGCCAATAGCAAGGCATGACAGAGTGATAGACTGCCAGTTATGTTGCCAACAACGTTGGTACCAAGGGCGAGGGTCGAAGAGAACTATTTTCCTGCTCGTTGAACGAGGTGGACCAATAGGCAAAGTTCTCGTCCATCGGTGGTTACCGGAATGCCATCAACAAAAGCAACAGGGTCTTACTGACACAGTTGTACAACAAGGTGTTTACATAAGCAGAAGAATATTACTGTTTAGATCATATAGATCACCAGAAAGGTTAAATAAAACAATGGAAAGGAAAATGTGATCATCAGATTAAACAGAACAATGGAAAGTAAAATGTGTTTAAACACATATTTCGGGGGTATATCCTTCCCAAGGACAAGCAAAGCATGACATCCATGATAGGATAGAAAGTACAAAACCATTTAGGTAAGGGGAGAGGAATTTCATGTCGTTAGCCATACAACAGTGTTCGGATAAGTGATCAAGAAACATTTAGCATTATGCTTCCAATGTTCTTGTTGATGTTTGAGTACCACAATCCTGCTTTGGGATAGCATTGGCATGGTCATCAGGTAAAGGTCGGACCTTGGTTCACAACGGATCCATCGGGAATTTCTAGAACATCTCATGAAATTTTTATCAGAAAATAGATGGGGATGTGGCCGATGGGTTCAGCTGCAATCCTTTGACATATCAAAAAGGATGTAATTCCAAAATTATATGAACAAGTTTGTGTTGGAGAAAAGGCAAGAATATTGTCGATGATAACACAAATCATCGAGGGGCAAGGATGGTATTTCTCATCATGAATTTAATTGGTATCCTGGAAGAGCTCAGAATGTTGATGATGATCACGACACATTTGTTGAGAGATCTCGTGAAGATGTAATCAATCGGCGATGACATCAAGTCAAAGGAATGATGAAACAAAAGGTTATTGGAACCACGAATACGACACAAAGTCAGAATCAAGCTTGCTATTCGAGGTGAAACGATAAGACGAGGAAGATCAACGTAGGCTTAGCTCATCATCAAAAATTGTGCTTCGGGAAGAAGGACCAGGTAGCACAGTTAAAATTTAGCACGATAATGATATAGCCGATCAGGCTAGGAATGACTTGAAGGATTATTAAACTCATAAGCAACAATAATTACTTAAGAGTTATAGAATCGGAGTGTGGAATCGATTCACTTATCGGCGTTCTCGAATGACTAAGAACTCAAAACCCAGGGAAATAAGAAATCGATGAGAAGCAATACCAGATGAAGACTCGTAGGAAGCAACACTGTTCTTTGTTATTCTCGAGATACCAGAGGGTAATACTCAATGGAAGATCAAAATAGAGATTGCAAAGATGCATTTATCTATAGAAGACAAGTGCTTTAACTTGTCCGAGAAATGGAATGAAAGGGGAACAATCATGGTCAGAACCACGGTTGCAAAGGATCAAATCCTAGATATAAGATGATCTTATACCAAGGGGGTAATTAATTTTAAGAGGAGCTTCCATGATAAGATCTACCTTGTGTCCATGGGCATGAACACAAGGTTCAAGGTCGAATCCCACTTCTTCAATGCATATCATTTCATTTACTTCTCGCTTTTGATGAAGTTGTAGTGTTGAAAAATTATATCTGGCAAAACACCAGAAGAGTCTGACTCGTGAAAACTCTCGGGTTCACACGGATTAGGGAAGGCATAGGTTCAACCCATAGGGGCATCTTAGGAACATATACCACAAACCTTAGGAGTAATATAACACAAGCTCGAAGGCAGAGCATGGTTGAGAAGGCAGAGGATAAAATTTACCAAAGGCATTATGTATCCGATGAAAGGCTCAAAAGGTTATTGAATATGAAGGACGTTGTCGGATAAAATCCAACAAAGGATCTGGCGGTCCACATAGGATCTGATGTGAGTATCGGTACTCAACTAGAAGAATAAAGAATGCAAAGGCTTCGGATTATAGAAACATCCTGATTTCAAAAATAGAAGATCAGAAGCAGACGCTCTGATCAAAAGATAAGTAAGTTGAATAGCCTTAGGGATACAATCGACAACAATTTGATTGGTCGAGAAACAGCTCTTGGTAAAATGACGTCCTAGCCCAAAAGGATGAATTCTATGATCCGACTGAGGATTGCGAGCATCCGCAACATATTGAATCAACGGACTCAAAAGAATAGTGACAAAGGATGCCAATAAGATTACCAGACTTATGGGATTATCCATAATGCAAACAAGCAAGAATTTTAAGAACAACAGGCTATTGAGGATTATCGAAAGATCGAAAATTATTACAAAGACTTTTGTGAAACATATGAACAACTGGGGAAAAAACAAATCCTCGATACGTGTGAGGATCAATTTGTCGGTGTATTCAGGCGACAAGGAACTGCAAGGCAGTAGGCACAAAAGGATTCTCGGAACAACGATAAGTATTTCGGGGGTATCTTGTAATAACAAGAGCAACTAGGGATGAAGGTATGAGCGACAAGGATATGCAGTTAGTCATAGGGCTTATCGGTGGTAGGGAATTGCAAACGCGATGAGCACAAGTTATCGAGATAACATCAGAGAGTATCTTCAGAATCTTCTGGTGCAGCACGCGATCATCTATAATAAGGGGCTCTCCGGGAGGAAGTAGTTACGAGATCCTAATGTTAGAGTTAGCAAAATCGTTTAACCCGAATGGAAGAGAGATCAGAGTCCCAGAGTATAGACGAGGAATAAAAGATCCTAATACCACCCAATGGCGACGTGGGCCCGTAAGCCACACAGCCAGGTTAGTAAAACAGTTTTGGATGACTAGACTCAATTTCGGCCAAGGAGTTGGAAAGGGGGCTACCTACAGGCAGTCGGCTCTGATACCAACTTGGCATCCTCCGGGTAGTAGTAGTCATCAGTGGCGTCGTCTGGCTCCTGGGATTCGTCATCTGGTCGCAACAATCGGGTAAGGGGGGAAAAGAAGTAGCAAAGCAACCGTGAGTACTCATCCAAAGTACTCGCAAGACTTACATCAGATCTAAACTAAGTATGCATCTGTATCAAAGGAAGGGGTTGTATATGTGGACTGGGCTGCAGAAATGCCAGAATAGAGAGAAGGCCTAGTCCTATCGAAGACTAGCATCTTCTGGAAACCACCATCTTGCAGCAACAGGAGGGAGTAGAGTAGCATAAAGTAAAGTAGTAGAAGTGTTATGAACCTCGGCCAGAGATCCTTTCTCGACTCCCTGCGAGAAAGCAATTCCAGAGCCATACTATCCAGTTATCATCACAATTATCCAGTTCTAGTTGTATCGATCGGGATACAACTCCAAGTGTCCGTTACCGTAGGACAGGCTATCGATAGATGTTTTCTTCCCTGCAGGGGTGCACCAACTTACCCACCACGCTCGATTAACTCCGGCCGGACACACTTTCCTGGGTCATGCCCGGCCTCGGCCAAACAATACGCCGCAACCCGACCCAGGCTTAATAGAGAGGCCAGCACGCCGGACTAAACCTATGCTCCCAGGGGTCATGGGCCATCTCCCCGGGAACTCCTGCACGTTGCGTACGCGACCGGTGAGCAGACCTAGCTACCTCCTTCAGCAAGGTAGGTGCTTACTAGTCCAACCCGGCGCGCGCCGCTCAGTCGCTGACGTCTATTAAGCTTCGGCTAATGTATACGACGCAGAACGCCCATACTATGCCCACGTGATGGTTAGTGCTATCAGGCCAGAGGCCACTCAGATCAAATATCCAAATCATAGTGGATTAGGAGCACGCGGTAACGAGCAGAGACTCACGATCGATGTGACCCCGTCGCCCCGTCTCGAGTACTTGCGGCAAGGGCTAAGAATGCCCGGCCACGCCTCGTAAGTATCTCGCGGGCACCTTCCAGGTCAACCCGACTCCACATCACTCGCAATTAAGCTCGCACGGGTACCCCTCAGGGCCGACCCGTCTTTAGTAACATGGCTCAGTGCAAAGTCATAGTAACCATAGTAACTGTGTGTCTAACACCAAGGGGAAAACCCGAGGAATCACCCGTCGTGAATTCCACTCGATGTTATCATCAAGGTGAACGTAAGAGGATCCACCCTCGAGGTTCACACTTGAGGAGTTGCACGACAGAGCCGTATCGGAAGTGGTTAAGGAGGAAATCACCCTCGATGACCACAGGGCCAGCCACACACACAGAATCACACACGTACACACACCACGCAACACACTCGGCCATGGCCTTGGCCATGGCCAGCCACAAGCAGCCGTATAGAAGAGCAGCGGCATCAACGAACAAAAACAGCAGCGCATCGGCCTAAGTAGCAGCTACGGCAGCAGAAGCAATGACGGGTAGCAGCGGCAAGTGCATAGCAGCAGCTAGCAGGAGCACCAGCAGGCAAGAAACAGCGGCACCCGAGCAGCGGCAACAACAGCAGTACAACGCGGGCGCACGCAGGAGGCTGATGGTGCGCGACCAACTCGCCAGGAGCAGTGAGCGGCGCGGGAGCGGAGCTCCGAGCGCGCGACGGCAAAGGCGGCCAGCAAGCGCTGGTGCTGACGGCTGCGTGCGTGAGCAGGGGCGCGGCTGGAGTGGCGAGCAGCTGCTTGGGTCACGGACGGCGCGGGGGCTTCGGACGACGACGGCAACACGACGGGCGGACGCAGTAGAGAGCAGCGCCGGGCGCGCGGTCAGCGACGGCGGCCATGGCCGGGGTGACCAGGACGTGACCAGGGGACGGCCGGAACGCGGCAGGACTCGGCCAGGGGTGGCGCGCACGGGCGCCGTGGCGTGATGCGTGGACGCGGACCGCAGCCGACGGAGTTTGGAGGCGCAGGACGGTGACAAACGGAGTCGGGGAGAGGCGAAGAAAGGGGGAATGGGTGGAGGCTCACCCAGGGGAGGCCGTGGACGAGCTTGGCGAGGCCGAGAGGCGCCGGTGGTGGAGATCGACGGTGAGGTCGCGCGGTGGCCGTAGCTGAGGAAGAGGAAGAGGAAGAATGCGACGGCGGTGGTGCTCTCGGTCCCGATCCAGTGTTGAGGAAGAAGAGCCGGACCATGACGGAGCTCCCGGACTTGTCGGAGCGGCGAACGGGCGACGGTGGCCGCGAGCTTCACGGTGGCGAGGCCATGGCGGAGAGGAGAAGCAGCAGCGCGTGGGGGAAGGGGTTCTCGTGGGGAGAGGGAGAGGCGGATAGGGCGAGGGGAAGTGGATAGAGTTGCCAGGGGTGTCGTGGGCGAAGCCCTTATCCATCCACGGGCTCCTGTAGTGGCGTGGACGGCAAGCTGGCTTGGAGGGGACGAGCGAGCGCGGGCACGGTCGGAGGAGCAGTAGGAAGGAGGGAGACAGGGGTATTGCGGGCTGGGCCGTCCAGTTTGTTAGATGGGCCATAGTGCCTAGTAGATTAGGCCTTTTATTTTGTACTTTCTGTTTTATTTATTTATTTCCTACTTTGCATTATAATTGAGCTACTAAAAGAGTTTTGTTTAAAACAAAACTTGGCACACAAAAAATACCGCACAATATTCTGGGTAGCTACAAAAAGTTTCCAAGCATTTGGGAGTGCTTAACTATTTTTTAGAAATTGAAAAGGCCAATTGAATTGCTGCTGGAGCACTAAATTAATTCCCAGGGGATTTTGTGAATTCGAAAGAGTCTGGTTTTAACATGACCATGGTCAGGGGAATTTATCGGGCAATGTGAACATTTTTGTTTTACTGCTTGAAGAAATAAATATTAGACTTGCATTTTAAATTTGAATTTGACTTTGATTTTTAGACAAGTGGCAAGTTGCATAGTAATCACGATGACATGGCCACCATTAGGAGGAGATCACTGTAGCAAGATTCTCGGGGTGTTACAATGACTTAGCGGAATCTTCGGGATTCCTCCGCATTAACGAAGGCCGTTTCCCGGTCACGTACGTACGCGCCCCGTATTCAGATGAGCCGGAGGTGCCAGGGGCTATCTAGTAGTCCTGCAGTCAAACTCCTATGGCTAAGTGAAAGTGTTAAAGCAATATAGTCCGATTACCTTGTTCGCTGCGCTACCACCTCCTTAATGGACCAAGACGTTGGATCAAGTGTGAATGTGCTTTTTTTATGAACACCCCCGCATTATATGCGTGGGGGCTGAAGCCGACGACTGCAAACTTTCAGTTATATACATATATACATAAACGGCCGCACATGAGGCATCATAATACTTTCAGGAAAAAGTATAAACACAGCCTTCATAATTCAATAAAATATTGTTTTTACAATGGGATTACGTGTCACTAGAACATAATATTCTTCGAGCACTGCGCCTCTATTGAACGAGCGCCTTCAAGGACCTCTTCAAGTAGTGCTCGGCAGCTACTCGGCCCACGGCCGAACCCTGTGTTGCAATAGTGGTGGCCTCCATCTCTGCCCAGTATGTCTTGACACGGGCAAGTGCCATCCGCGCACCCTCTATGAACGCTGACCTCTTCATAGCGTCGATGTGCGGCACAACACCAAGGAATTGTTGCACTAAACTAAAGTAACTATTCGGCCTTGGCCCTTCCGGCCACCGATGATCCACAACAGACCTCATGGCAAGTCCGGACAACCTATGGAGCTCGGCCCACTCGGCCATTTGCTCATTCAACAGCAGCGGACGCACTAGAGCATGGAACTGTGACCAGAACAGCTTTTCCACTTCACGATCTTGTTGATCCTTGAAGTACTCGGCCGCATCAGCAACACTTGCTGCCAAATCCACGTATACGTCTGCAGAACTCCATAGCTGATCAAGAGGGGCATACTTCGGATCTCCGAACTTAGTCCGTAACAAAAAGGGCTTCCCAGCCGCGATATCTCCAGCTTGACGCAGTTCCTCCTTCGTCGCTCTGATTTTGGAGCGGGTTTCCTTGGCTGCTACCATGGCCTTCTCCAGGTCCGTCGCCTTCGCTCGGCTTTCTTTTTCAAGAAGCTGGTAACAGTCGGCAGCATCTTTCAACTCAACGGCCACCTTGGCTATTCTTTCCTTGCTCTGGCAATGCGCGGCCTGTTCGGCCCTCAGCTCTTCGACCGCCTTTAGAACGGCCGCATCACTATTTCTGGCTTGTTCCTTGGCTCGGGCAAGTTCCGCCCGAAGGGTCTCCAGGGTGACAGCTCCATCTGCAGTCACAACATATTAAAGATACTGGCATCATGCTCCTCTTACTATGTGTTGATCACCGGAGAAATCACATACCCTGTGCCTCGTCAAGCCGCTTGTTGACAAGCATGATGTCGGCATCTGCCGCATCAAGTTGTCGCTTTAGCTCGGCAAATTCATCAGTCTGGCTAGCCATCGGACCTTCAGCCACCTGCACATGAAGGCGATCTGATTATTACCTGGGACTATGATCCTCTGTTTGCCGCCGTTTTCGACGGCAACCAGAGTCTCAGGGGCTACTATCTGCATAGGGCACACCTAACGTGTGCGGTACTATCAAAAACATACACTATTTCATGTACCTCAAAGCCTTTCAGTAGACTCATAAAAGCTTCATGCAACCCGCTTTCGGCGGATGAAATCCTTTCAATCACCGTACCCATTAGCGTACGATGCGCTTCTGAGATGGCCGCTTGCTCCAGAAGATCCTTCAGTGCGTCCGACCACACACTGTATGGTTCCAGATTCTTTTAGTTGCTCTCTTCAGGAGCCGAATACTGAGGACTTCGGGTGGCCAAAGGATTACCCTCTGGCCTTGGCGGATCAGGAGAAACCCTCCGCGACGACACTTCAGGGTCGCCCGCCTCATGAGGCGGGGTGGCCGGGGGAGGTGTTTCGCTCTCCATCATCTCCGGAAGAAGATCCCCCGAAGACAAACTCTGTCGAGAAGGGCTACGATCCGAACTGCAAGATATATGTTTCGGTTATTATCTTCAGAAGTAATGTAAGATATTTTTACTATTAAGTACCTTTTTACTTACAACTCGGTAGAGGGCTGATCCCCTTGCGGACACTATGCGGCAAGGATACCCTCCGAGGCAGGACCCTTTGGCGAAGATTTCTTCCCCCGTTTGCAAACCTTTATTTCCGGGTCTTCAGAGGTGGTCCTCTTCCTTCCTTGGGGAGAGGGAATTTCAGATTCTTCTCCCTGGTTATCCTCCTTTGCGGAGGCACTAATTCCCCCGGTTCAGATGAATGATGAGTGAGGCCTGCTTTCAGCCTCTTTATTCCCCCCCTTCATCTTCCCTTGAGGGCGCCTGATAAGGCGCCGACTCGAGCATTCTGGCCAGTAGTGGATTGGCCGAGCCTTCGGGAAGGGGGGCCGAACACCTGATCATCTTCGCCTTTGTTATCCAGTCCTGGTCAAAGAGCGACTTTTCATAATGATGTTATGATAAATAAAAAGAAAGCGTATTCGTCCATGGGGTTACTTACTTGGGTATCGGGGCGATTACAGCTCAGACCCGCATCCTCGGTGGTGTCCGTACACTCTATTTGGGGTCCAAGGAACAATTTGTACATCCATTCGAGTGTCATGCCGAGGAAGTGCTGAATAGTCTGCGGTCCTTGGGTTGAATTCCCACAATGGAGGGGTCGACGTTCGCAAGGATGGACTCGACGAACTAGCATGACTTGCATTACCATGACCAGGCTGACATCTCTCTCAAGGAGATCTCGGATGCGACTCTGCAACATCGGCACATCATTTACTGGCCCCCAGTTCAGCCCCTTGTTGATCCATGACGTCAGTTGTGGTGGGGGGGCCTGAGCGAAAGGCAGGGGCGGCTACCCACTTGGAACTCCGGGGAGCTGTGATATAGAACCACTCCCGCTGCCACAAACTGGACACCTCCGGGAAGGAACCCTCTGGTGATGGAGCCTCAGCGCTTTTGCTTATTACGGCACATACGCACTCTGTGTGCCGCCCCTTGATCATCTTCGGCTTCACATTGAAGGTCTTGAGCCACAGGCCGAAGTGTGGGGTAATGCGGAGGAAGGCCTCGCACACGACGATGAACGACGAGATGTGAAGGAGGGAATCTGGGGCCAGATCATGTAAATCCAGCCCATAATAGAACACGAGCCCCTAACAAAGGGATCCAGAGCAAGGCCTATCCCTCGGAGGAAGTGAGAGATGAACACAACACTCTCGTTGGGTTCGGGAGTGGGGATGACCTGCCCTCGGACGGGCAGCCTGTGCGAGCTTTCGGCAGTCAAATACCTGGCCTCCCTCAGCTTCTTGATGTCCTCCTCTATGACAGAGGAAGGCATCCACCGACCTTGGAGGTTGGATCCGGACATGGTTGAAGGTCCGAAGAGCCTGACCTGAGCCTTGGGTGTTGGAACTGGAGGCGGGGGAAGGATTCGATTGAGCACGAGAGGGAAAAAAGGACAGGCTTGGCCTCTTTATAGAGAGGGTGAATATCAAGCGTCCTCCTCGTGGCCGTTTGGGACTTCCCTAAAATCGAGGAGTCATACCAACATGCACGATTGGGTTACCCACGTCCGTATTGATGAGAATCCCGTAATAAGGGGGACACGATCTCTGCTTTGACAAGACGTGTCAGGAAAATCGCCTCGCGATATGTGTAGTGCTGGTTGAGAAAAACGGTTCGAATAAAGACCGGGCCATGACATGATGTCATGATGTCAAAACGTGTCAGCAGATTAGATTTGTGGAAATATTATTCTCTCTACGATGGTATGTGGAACTTGTTATGCAGAGCCGGACACTATCCTTGTGTTCAAAATCTTCTATGGAGTATTTGGAGGAGGAACCCGCCTTGCAATGCCGAAGACAAAACTGCGCGCCGGATTCATCGTCATTGAAGTCTGGTTCAGGGGCTACTGAGGGAGTCCTGGATTAGGGGGTCTCTGGACAGCCGGACTATATCCTTTGGCCGGACTGTTGTACTATGAAGATACAAGATTGGAGACTTCGTCTCGTGTCCAGATGGGACTTTCCTTGGCGTGGAAGGCAAGCTTGGCAATACGGATATGTAGATATCCTCCCTTGTAACCGACTCTGCGTAACCCTAGCCCCCTCTGGTGTCTATATAAACCAGAGGGTTTAGTCTGTAGGACAACAACAATCATACCATAGGCTAGCTTCTAGGGTTTGGCCTCTTCGATCTCATGGTAGATCAACTATTGTAATACTCATATCATCAAGATCAATCAAGCAGGACGTAGGGTATTACCTCCATCAAGATGGCCCGAACCTGGGTAAACATCGTGTCCCTGCCTCCTATTACCATCTGCCTTAGACGCACAGTTCGGGACCCCCTACCCGAGATCCACCGGTTTTGACACCGACAAAGAGTGTTGAACCCAACGAGTAGCAGAAGGAAATGATAAGCGGTTTTCAGCAAGGTATTCTCTGCAAGCACTAAAACAATAGGTAACAGATAGTTTTGTGATAGGATAATTTGTAACGACTAACAAGTAACAAAAGTAAATAAAGTGCAGCAAGGTGGCCCAATCCTTTTGGTAGCAAAGGACAAGCCTGGACAAACTCTTATATGCTGTAAAGCGCTGCCGAGGACACATGGGAATATCATCAAGCTAGGTTTCATCACTTTCATATGATTCACGTTCGGTACTTTGATAATTTGGTATGTGGGTGGACCGATGCTTGGGTACTGTCCTTACTTGGACAAGCATCCCACTTATGATTAACCTCTATTGCAAGCATCCGCAACTACAACAAAAGTATTAAGGTAAACCTAACCATAGCATGAAACATATGGATCCAAATCAGCCCCTTACGAAGCAACGCATAAACTAGGGTTTAAGCTTCTGTCACTCTAGCAACCCATCATCTACTTATTACTTCCCAATGCCTTCCTCTAGGCCCAAATAATGGTGAAGTGTCATGTAGTCGACGTTCACATAACACCACTAGAGGAGAGACAACATACATCTCATCAAAATATCGAACGAATACCAAATTCACATGACTACTAATAGCAAGACTTCTCCCATGTCCTCAGGAACAAACGTAACTACTCACAAAACATATTCACGTTCATAATCAGAGGGGTATTAATATGCATATAGGATCTGAACATATGATCTTCCACCAAATAAACCAACTAGCATCAACTACAAGGAGTAATTAACACTACTAGCAACCCACAGGTACCAATCCCGGGCTTAGAGACAAGAATTGGATACAAGAGATGAACTAGGGTTTTGAGAGGAGATGGTGCTGGTGAAGATGTTGATGGAGATTGCCCTCTCCCGATGAGAGGAGTGTTGGTGATGAAGATGGCGATGATTTCCCCCTCCCGGAGGGAAGTTTCCCCGGCAGAACAGCTCCGCCAGAGCCCTAGATTGGTTCCCCCAAGGTTCCGCCTCGTGGCGGCGGAGTCTCATCTGGAAAGATGGATTATGATTTTTTCCTCATTGAAAGACTACATATAGCAGAAGATAGCCACCGGAGGGCCACCAGGGGGCCCATGAGGTAGGGGGGCGTGCCCAGGGGGGTAGGGCGCGCCCTCACCCTCGTGCGCAGGGTGTGGCCCCCCTGGTGAACTTCTTGCGCTCAATATTTATTATATATTCTGAAAATGTCTTCCGTGAAGTTTCAGGACTTTTGGAGCGGTGCAGAATAGGTGTCTAATATTTGCTCCTTGTCCAGCCTAGAATACCAGCTGCCGGCATTCTCCCTCTTTATGTAAACCTTGTAAATTAAGAGAGAATATGCATAAGTATTGTGACATAATGTGTAATAACAGCCCATAATGCAATAAATATCGATATAAAAGCATGATGCAAAATGGACGTATCAAATCCCCCAAGCTTAGACCTCGCTTGTCCTCAAGCGAAAGCCGAAATCGAAAAATATGTCCACATGTTTAGAGATAGAGGCGTCGATAAAAATAAAATACAGACATGAGAGCATCATGATCATTCTTAGGACAACAACTTATATAATTCTTGTCATATGATCTCTTATGCTAAAGTAATAATTCAATCACAATTTCAAGTATGAATCATAAACTTCATTGAAAACTAACAAACTATAATCTCAGTCATTGGAGCAATTGCAATTTATCATAACATAGGAAAGAGTCAATATAAGAGCTTTTCAGCAAGTCCACATACTCAACTATCATATAGTATTTCACAATTGCTAACACTCACGCAATACTTATGGGTATAGAGTTTTAATCGAACACAGAGAAAGATAGGGGCTTATAGTTTCACAATTGCTAACACTCACGCAATACTTATGGGTATGGAGTTTTAATCGAACACAGAGAAAGATAGGGGCTTATAGTTTTGCCTCCCAACATTTTACCTCTAGGGTAATGTCAACAATAATAGTTCATGAAAACTCACATCCAATTAGCCATATATGCCAGGATCTTTCCATCATGTTGTGCTTGCCAAAAGATAAAATGTAAAAAGGAAGGGTGAAGATCACCACGACTCTTATGTAAGGTAGGAGATAAAGGTAAAGGATAGGCCCTTCCCAGAGGGAAGCAGAGGTTGTCATGCGCTTTTATGGTTGGATGCACAAAATCTTAATGCGAAAGAACGTCACTTTATATTGCCACTTGTGATATGGACCTTTATTATGCAGTCTGTCGCTTTTATTTCTTCCATATCACACGATCGTATAAAGCTTATTTTCTCCCACACTAATAAGTCATACATATTTAGAGAGCAATTTTTATTGCTTGCACCGATGACAACTTACTTGGAGGATCTTACTCAATCCATATGTAGGTATGGTGGACTCTCATGGCAAAACTTGGTTTAGGGATATTTGGAAGCACAAGTAGTATCTCTACTTGGTGCAAAGAATTGGCTAGCATGATAGGGAAGGCAAGCTCAATCATGTTGGTTGATCCATGACAATATAATTTATCTCAGATGTAAGAAAACACAACCCATTACGTTGTCTTCCTTGTCCAACGTCAACTCTTTAGCATGTCATATTTTAATGAGTGCTCACAATCATAAAAGATGTCCAAGATAGTATATTTATATGTGAAGACCTCTCTTTCTTTATTACTTCCTATTAATTGCAACGATGACCAAAACTATGTTTGTCAATTCTCAACAACTTTTATTCATCATACTTTTTATATGTGAGCTCATTACTCTCCATAAAATCCATATGATCTCTTTGTTTATTTTTATTCTTTCTCTTTTCTTTTATTCACTCAAGATCATGGCAAAACAATCAAGCCCTTGACTCAACACTAATCTTTATTATATATAGCTCACGGACTCGATTATATAGAAGGATCATAAAGCAAAACTCACAACTAGATCATACTAAAAACTTGTATTCTACTAGATCAAAATATTATCAAAAGGACCGAACTAAGAAAAACGGTAAAGATAAAAGTGATGGTGATACGATACCGGGGCACTCCCCCAAGCTTGGCAGTTGCCAAGGGGAGTGCCCATACCCATGTGGTTATGTCTCCTTTGTTGGTGAAGAAGATGGTGGTTTTGTTGATGGCGCGGGCTTCTTCCTTAATTTGCGCTTGAGGACAGAATTTTGGTCCCTTAGGTCCTCGATCTCCTGCTCCAGGCTCAGTATCTTTTTGCATAGTTCCTGCTTGTTTTCCTACAAGAGGTTAAAAGGGATAAACTCGATCTTAGGTTTCTTTACTCTATTCGGGAGGCTTGACTTTTTGAACTCCACATGCATGTCCCCAGGTTGAGGTAATGGGACTTCATCTTCTTCTGAGCTCGTCTCCTCCCTTCCTTTGGGTTCGTGGTCCTCTTCTTCTGCCGTAGTCCAACCACAATGCTCCAAATCCCCATAGACCTTAGGATCTGCAAGGTAATCAACCACATAGCTTTCTCCTTCCGAATCCTGGGACGACATGTTGCTTTAATCTGCAGCAGGACAACTTGAAACAAAGACATGAGATATTTGCGTGATACAGGAGTCAAAACCTTCGGGAGATTATATAATGAATTTTTACCGACCAAAATACGTGTCATGTAAGAAAACGGAGTCCGGAGAGCACATGAGGTGCCCACGAGGTAGGGGGCGCGCCCTCCACCCTTGTGGAGGCCTCGTGTCCTTCCCGGACTGCTTCTTATTTTTCTATTTTTCTAAATATTCCAAAACGGAGAAATATTGCCATAAAAACTATTTTGGAGTCGTTTTACTTACCATACCACATACCTATTCCTTTTCGGAGTCTGAAATGTTCTGGAAAGTGTCCCTTATGTATTCCTCCGGGGTTACGGTTTCAATAACATTGGTTTCAACATTTATAGGATTACCTGAGATATAATGTTTAATTCTTTGACCGTTCACCACCTTCGGATTTGTGCCTTCGAAGTTGTTGATTTTTATGGCACCGGAACGATAGACCTCCTCGATAACGTAAGGACATTCCCATTTAGAGAGAAGTTTTCCTGCAAAAAATCATAAACGAGAGTTGTATAGCAATACATAATCACCTACATTAAACTCACGCTTTTGTATTCTTTTGTCATGCCATCTTTTAACTTTTTCTTTAAATAATTTGGCATTCTCATAGGCTTGGGTTCTCCATTCATCAAGTGAGCTAATGTCAAATAACCTCTTCTCACCGGCAAGTTTGAAATCATAATTGAGCTCTTTAATAGCCCAATAAGCCTTATGTTCTAGTTCGAGAGGTAAGTGACATGCTTTTCCATAAACCATTTTATACGGAGACATACCCATAGGATTTTTATATGCAATTCTATAGGCCCATAATGCATCATCAAGTTTCTTGGACCAATTCTTTCTAGATCTATTAACAGTCTTTTGCAAAATTAATTTGAGTTCTCTGTTGCTCAATTCTATTTGACCACTAGACTGTGGGTGACAAGGTGATGTAATTCTATGATTAACATCATATTTAGCAAGCATTTTACGGAAAGCACCATGAATAAAATGTGAACCACCATCAGTAATTAAATATCTAGGAACTCCAAACCTTGGAAAAATAACTTCTTTAAGCATCTTAATAGAGGTGTTATGATCAGCACTACTAGTTGGAATAGCTTCTACTCACTTAGTAACGTAATCAACAACAACTAAAATATGTGTATATCCATTAGAGGCAGGAAAAGGTCCCATATAATCAAAGCCCCAAACATTAAATGGTTCAATAACAAGTGAATAATTCATAGGCATTTCTTGACGTCTACTAATATTACCAATTCTTTGACATTCATCACAAGACAAGACAAACTTACGGGCATCCTTGAAGAGAGTAGGCCAATAAAAACCAGATTGCAATACCTTATGTGCAGTTCTATCTCCAGCATGGTGTCCTCCATAAGCCTCAGAGTGACACTTGCGTAGGATCTGTTCCTGTTCATGCTCAGGTACACAACGTCTAATAACACCATCTAATCCTTCATTATAAAGGTGTGGGTCATCCCAAAAGTAATGTCTCAAATCATAGAAGAACTTTTTCTTTTGCTGGTATGTAAAGCTAGGTGGTATAAATTTAGCAACGATGTAATTAGCATAATCAACATACCATGGAGCAGGATGAGAAGCATTTATGACATTTAATTGTTCATCAGGAAAGCTATCATCAATAGGTAGTGGGTCATCAAGAACATTTTCTAACCTAGACAAGTTGTCTGCAACGGGGTTCTCAGCTCCCTTTCAATCAATAATATGCAAATCAAATTTTTGTAGCAAGAGAACCCATCTAATAAGTCTAGGTTTAGCATCTTTCTTTTCCATGAGGTATTTAATAGTAGCATGATCTGTGTGAATAGATACTTTAGAATCAACAATATAAGCTCTAAACTTATCACAAGCAAATACAACCGCTAAGAATTCTTTTTTAGTAGTAGCATAATTTCTCTGAGCATTGTCTAGAGTTTTACTAGCATATTGAATAACATTTAATTTCTTATCAACTCTTTGCCCTATAACAGCACCTATAGCATAATCACTAGCATCACACATAATTTCAAAAGGTAAATTCCAATCAGGTGGCTGAACAATAGGTGCAGAGATCAATGCTTTCTTAAGTATTTCAAATGCTTCTACACAATCATCATTAAAAACAAATGGTATATCTTTTCGTAATAAATTGGTTAGAGGCCAAGAAATTTTTGAGAAGTCCTTAATGAACCTCCTATAAAAACCGGCATGACCAAGGAAACTTCTTATACCTTTGATGTCCTTGGGACATGGCATCTTTTCAATAGCATCAACCTTGGCTTTATCAACCTCAATGCCTCTTTCAGAAACTTTATGCCCCAAGACAATACCTTCATTAACCATACAGTGGCACTTTTCCCAATTCAAGACAAGATTAGTTTCTTCACATCTCTGCAAAACTCGGTCAAGGCTGCTTAAGCACTCATCAAAAGAGGATCCATAGACGGAAAAATCGTCCATGAACACGTCACAAATCTTTTCACATAAGTCAGAGAATATAGCCATCATGCATCTTTGAAAGGTAGCAGGTGCATTACATAAACCAAAAGGCATACGTATATAAGCAAAAGTACCGAAAGGGCAAGTAAAAGTAGTCTTTGATTGATCATTGGCTGACACAAGTATTTGAGAGAAACCAGAATAACCATCTAGAAAGCAAAAATGAGTATGTTTGGATAATCTTTCTAGCATTTGATCGATAAAAGGTAAAGGGTAATGATCTCTTTAGTAGCTTTATTTAACTTGCGGAAATCAATTACCATCCTATAACCTGTAATAATTCTTTGCGGGATCAACTCATCTTTATCATTAGGAACGACAGTAATACCTCCCTTCTTAGGGACACAATGGACAGGACTTACCCATTGACTATCAGCAATGAGATAAATTATACCTGCCTCAAGAAGTTTTAGTATTTCCTTTCTTACCACTTCCTTCATCTTAGGATTCAGCCGTCATTGATGATCACGAACTGGTTTGGCATCTTCCTCCAAATTTATTTTGTGTTGACACAGAGTGGGACTAATGCCCTTAAGATCATCAAGAGTATATCCAATAGCAGCACGGTGCTTCTTCAGAGTTTTCAATAATCTCTCTTCTTCATGCTCTGAAAGGTTAGCACTAATAATAATAGGATATATCTTTTTCTCATCAAGATAAGCATATTTAAGAGTATCAGGTAATGGTTTAAGCTCAAACACGGGATCACCCTTGGGTGGAGGAGGATCCCCTAGGATTTCAACAGGAAAATTGTGTTTCAGGATGGGTTCCTGTTTAAAGAATACTTCATCTATTTCCCTTCTTTCATTCATAAACATATCATTTTCATGGTCTAGCAAATATTGTTCTAAAGGATCACTAGGAGGTACGACAATAGAAGCAAGACCAATAATTTCATCTTTACTAGGAAATTCCTCTTCACGGTGTTGTCTACGAAATTTAGAGAAATATATCACCTAAACCAATAGTAACAACATCCTTTTTGCAATCTATCTTAGCATTAACAGTGTTCAAGAAGGGTCTACCAAATATAATGGGACAAAAGCTATCTTGTGGGGAACCAAGAACAAGAAAATCAGCAGGATATTTAGTTTTCCCACACAAGACTTCAACATCTCTAACGATTCCCATTGGTGAAATAGTATCTCTATTGGCAAGCTTAATTGTGACATCAATATCTTCTATCTCAGCTGGTGCAATATCATGCATAATTTCTTTGTATAAGTCAAAAGGTATAGCACTAGCACTTGCACCCATATCACATAAGCCATGATAACAATGATCTCCTATTTTAACAGAAATAACAGGCATGCCTACCAAAGATCTAGTTTTATCTTTAGCACAAGGTTTAGCAATTCTAGCAGTCCCATCACGGAAATGAATAACATGCCCATCAATATTATCAGACAAGAGATCTTTAACAATAGCAATATTAGGTTCAACTTTAATTTGCTTAGGAGGTGTATAAGTTCTAATATTGCTTTTATGAACCACAGTTGAAGCTTTAGCATGATCTTTTATCCTAACAGGAAAAGATGGTTTCTCAACATAAGCAGTAGGAACAATAGGATCATTATAAGTGACAGTCTTTTCTTCAACTTTAATAGGTGTAGCTACTTTTACTTCTATGGGAGGATGATATTTAAACCACTTCTCCCTAGGGAGATCAACATGAGTAGCAAAAGATTCACAGAAATAAGCTACTATCTCATAGTCAAGTCCATATTTAGTGCTAAATTTACGGAAAACATCGGTATCCATAAAAGATTTAACACAATCAAACTTAGGTGTCATACCTGACTCCTTACCTTCGTCGAGGTCCTAATCTTCAGAGTTGCGTTTAATTCTTTCCAATAAATCCCATTTGAATTCAATAGTCTTAGTCATAAAAGAGCCAGCACAAGAAGTATCGAGCATGGTGCGATTGTTATCGGAAAGCCGAGCATATAGATTTTGAATAATCATTTCTCTTGAGAGCTCATGATTGGGGCATGAATATAACATTGATTTAAGCCTCCCCCAAGCTTGAGCGATTCTTTCTCCTTCGCGAGGCCAAAACTTATATATATAATTGCGATCACGATGAACAAGATGCATAGGATAAAACTTCTGATGAAATTCCAATTTCAATCGTTTGTAGTTCCATGACCTCGTATCATCACATCGCATATACCATGTCAATGCATCTTCCTTCAAAGATAAAGGGAAGATCTTCTTCTTAATAACATCTCTAGGTACACCTGCAAGCTTAAATAATCCACAAACTTCATCCACATATATTAGGTGCTCATCAGGATACGTTGTTCCGTCTCCTGGAAAAGGATTAGCTAGCAGTTTTTCTATCATACCCGAAGGAATTTCAAAGCAGACATTTTCATTTTCAGTAGGTTCAGTAGGTTGAGGAGCAACTCTTTGCTCTACTGGTCGGGGTGAAGATACCCCGAACAAGCTCCTCAGAGGATTACTTTCCATAGTAACAAGTGACAGTAAATTTCAGGACACTATATAAATTTTCCCTACCAAATTCCACCTACCAAAGGCGCTTCGCTCCCCAGCAAAGGCACCAGAAAAGAGTCCTGATGACCCACAAGTATAAGGGATCTATCGTAGTCCTTTCGATAAGTAAGAGTGTCGAACCCAACGAGGAGCAGAAGGAAATGATAAGCGGTTTCCAGCAAGGTACTCTCTGCAAGTACTGAAATACATGGTAACAGATAGTTTTGTGATAGGATAATTTGTAACAAGAAACAACTAACAAAAGTAAATAAAGTGCAGCAAGGTGGCCCAATCCTTTTTGTAGCAAAGGACAAGCCTGGACAAACTCTTATATAGAGAAAAGCGCTCCCGAGGACACATGGGAATATCGTCAAGCTAGTTTTCATCACACTCATATGATTCGCGTTCGGTACTTTGATAATCTAATATGTGGGTGGACCGGTGCTTGGGTATTGTCCTTACTTGGACAAGCATCCCACTTATGATTAACCTCTATTGCAAGCATCCACAACTACAACAAAAGTATTAAGGTAAACCTAACCATAGCATGAAACATATGGATCCAAATCAGCCCCTTACGAAGCAATGCATAAACTAGGGTTTAAGCTTCTGTCACTCTAGCAACCCATCATCTACTTATTACTCCCCAATGCCTTCCTCTAGGCCCAAACAATGGTGAAGTGTTATGTAGTTGACGTTCACATAATCCCACTAGAGGAGAGACAACATACATCTCATCAAAATATCGAACGAAGACCAAATTCACATGACTACTAATAGCAAGACTTCTCCCATGTCCTCAAGAACAAACGTAACTACTCACAAAGCATATTCATGTTCATAATCAGAGGGGTATTAATATGCATATAGGATCTGAACATATGATCTTCCACCAAATAAACCAACTAGCATCAACTACAAGGAGTAATTAACACTACTAGCAACCCGCAGGTACCAATCCCGAACTTGGAGACAAGAATTGGATACAAGAGATGAACTAGGGTTTTGAGAGGAGATGGTGTTGGTGAAGATGTTGTTGGAGATTGCCCTCTCCTGATGAGAGGAGCGTTGGTGATGACGATGGTGATGATTTCCCCCTCCCGGAGGGGAGTTTCCCCGACAGAACAGCTCCGCCAGAGCCCTAGATTGGTTCCGCCAAGGTTCCGCCTCGTGGCGGCGGAGTTTCGTCTGAGAAGATGGCTTCTGATTTTTTCCTCATCGAAAGACCTCATATAGCAGAAGATGGTCATCGGAGGACCACCAGGGGGGCCCATGAGGTAGGGGGCGTGCCCAGGGGGGGTAGGGCGCGCCCCCACCCTCGTGGGCAGGGTGTGGCCCCCTGGTGAACTTCTTGCGCTCAATATTTATTATATATTCTGAAATTGACTTCCATGAAGTTTCAGGACTTTTGGAGCTGTGCAGAATAGGTCTCTAATATTTGCTCCTTTTCCATCCCAGAATCCCAGCTGCCGGCATTCTCCCTCTTTATGGAAACCTTGTAAAATAAGAGAGAATAGGCATAAGTATTGTGACATAATGTGTAATAACATCCCATAATGCAATAAATATCAATATAAAAGCATGATGCAAAATGGACGTATCACATGCGTGTAGTACTTTGTTTCGATAACTAATAGATTTTTGCAATAAGTATGTGAGTTCTTTATGACTAATGTTGAGTCGATGGGTTATACGCACTCTCACCCTTCCACCATTGCTAGCCTCTCTAGTACCACGCAACTCTCGCCGGTACCATAAACCCACCATATATCTTCCTCAAAACAACCACCATACCTACCTATTATGGCATTTCCATAGCCATTCCGAGATATATTGCCATGCAACTTTCCACCGTTCCGTTTATTATGACACGCTTCATCATTGTCATATTGCTTTACGTGATCATGTAGTTGACATCGTATTTGTGGCAAAGCCACCGTTCATAATTATTTCATACATGTCACTCATGAGTCATTGCACATCCCGGTACACTGCCGGAGGCATTCATATAGAGTCATATCTTGTTCTAAGTATCAAGTTGTAATTCTTGAGTTGTAAGTAAATAAAAGTGTGATGATCATCATTATTAGAGCATTGTCCCAGTGAGGAAAGGATGATGGAGACTATGATTCCCCCACAAGTCGGGATGAGACTCCGGATGAAAATAAATAAAATAAATAAAAGAGGCCAAGAAGCCCAAATAAAAAAAGAGAAAAAAAGAGGCCATAAAAAAAGAGAGAAAGACCCAAATAAAAAAATAAAAAAATGAGAGAAAAAGGGAGAAGGGATAATGCTACTATCCTTTTACCACACTTGTGCTTCAAAGTAGCACCATGATCTTCATGATAGAGAGTCTCCTATGTTGTCTCTTTCATATACTAGTGGGAATTTTACATATAGAACTTGGCTTGTATATTCCGATGCTAGGCTTCCTCAAAGTGCCCTAGGTCTTCGTGAGCAAGTGAGTTGGATGCACACCCACCTAGTTTCTTTTGTTGAGCTTTCATACACTTATAGCTCTAGTGCATCCGTTGCAAGGCAATCCCTACTCACTCACATTGATATCTATTGATGGGCATCTCCATAGCCCGTTGATACGCCTAGTTGATGTGAGACTATCTTCTCCTTTTTGTCTTCTCCACAACCACCATTCTATTCCACATATAGTGCTATGTCCATGGCTCATGCTCATGTATTGCGTGAAGATTGAAGAAGTTTGAGAACATCAAAAGTATGAAACAATTGCTTGGCTTGTCATCGGGGTTGTGCATGATTTAAATATGTTGTGTGGTGAAGATGGAGCATAGCCAGACTATATGATTTTGTAGGGATAACTTTCTTTGGCCATGATATTTTGAGAAGACATGATTGCTTAGTTAGTATGCTTGAAGTATTATTGTTTTTATGTCAATATTAAACTTTTGTCTTGAATCTTATGGATATGAATATTCTTGCCATAATAAAGAGAAATACATGGATAAATATGTTAGGTAGCATTTCACATCAAAAATTCTGTTTTTATCATTTACCTACTCGAGGACGAGCAGGAATTAAGCTTGGGGATGCTGATACGTCTCCAACGTATCTATAATTTTTGATTGTTCCATGCTATTATATTATCAACCTTGGATGTTTTATATGCATTTATATGCTATTTTATATGATTTTTAGGACTAACCTATTAACCTAGAGCACAGTGCCAGTTTCTGTTTTTTCCTTATTTTAGAGTATGGCAGAAAAGGAAAATCAAACAGAGTCCAATTGACTTGAAACTTCACGGAACTTATTTTTTGACCAAAAGAAGCCCACGGAGTATCGGAGTTGGATCAGGAGAGTCCCGGGCTGCCCACGAGGGTGGGGGGCGCGCCCACCCCCTGGGCGCGCCCCCTGCCTCATGGACAGCCTGGAGGTCCACCGACGTACTTCTTCCTCCCATATATACCCATATACCCTAAAAACTCCGGGGAGCACAATAGATTGGGAGTTCCGCCGCCAGAAGCCCCCGTAGCCACCAAAAACCAATCTAGACCTGTTCCGGCACCCTGCCGGAGGGGGAATCCCTCTCCGGTGGCCATCTTCATCATCCCGGTGCTCTCCATGACGAGGAGGGAGTAGTTCTCCCTCGGGGCTGAGGGTATGTACCAGTAGCTATGTGTTTGATCTCTCTCTCTCTCTCTCGTGTTCTTGAGGTGATGCGATAGCTATTATAGTTGGATCTTATGTTTCTTCTCCCCCTCTTCTCTCTTGTAATGGATTGAGTTTTCCCTTTGAAGTTATCTTATCGGATTGAGTCTTTAAGGATTTGAGAACACTTGATGTATGTCTTGTGTGGGATACCCGTGTTGACAATGGGGTATTCTATTGATTCACTTGATGTATGCTTTGGTGATCAACTTGCGGGTTCCGTGACCTTGGGAATCTATGCATAGGGGTTGGCACACGTTTTCGTCTTGACTCTCCGGTAGAAACTTTGGGGCACTCTTTGAGGTCCTATGTGTTGGTTGAATAGATGAATCTGAGATTGTGTGATGCATATCGTATAATCATACCCACGGATACTTGAGGTGACATTGGAGTATCTAGGTGACATTAGGGTTTTGGTTGATTTGTGTCTTAAGGTGTTATTCTAGTACGAACTCTAGGGCTGTTTGTGACACATAGGAATAGCCCAACAGATTGATTGGAAAGAGACTTTGGGGTGGTTTCGTACCCTACCATAATCTCTTCGTTTGTTCTCCGCTATTAGTGACTTTGGAGTGACTCTTTGTTGCATGTTGAGGGATAGTTATGTGATCCAATTATGTTATTATTGTTGAGAGGACTTGCACTAGTGAAAGTATGAACCCTAGGCCTTGTTTCAACGCATTGCAATACCGTTTGTGCTCACTTTTATCATTAGTTACCTTGCTGTTTTTATATTTTCAGATTACAAAAACCTTTATCTACCATCCATATTGCACTTGTATCACCATCTCTTCGCTGAATTAGTGCACCTATACAATTTACCATTGTATTGGGTGTGTTGGGGACACAAGAGACTCTTTGTTATTTGGTTGCAGGGTTGCTTGAGAGAGACCATCTTCATCCTACGCCTCCTACGGATTGATAAATCTTAGGTCATCCACTTGAGGGAAATTTGCTACTGTCCTACAAACCTCTGCACTTGGAGTCCCAACATCGTCTACAAGAAGAAGGTTGTGTAGTAGACATCAGTAGCACCTAGTACCACGTTAGGGCATACCTAGCACCGCTTATTGTCATTTCATGCATCTATTTGCATCGTATTCATTGTTTTTCCCCTTCTTCTCTCTGGTAGACTTCGAGACTGACACCACTGCTGCCCCGGTCGACTACGGTGTTGACGACCCCTCGTTCTCAGCAGAGCTTCCAGGCAAGCAAAACCCCCTTGATCATCCCGACACTGCCTGTTCTTCTCTCTACTGCTTGCATTAGAGTAGTGTAGCTATTACTGCTTTCGGATGATCATATTTTGTTGCATAGCCTATCTTTGTACTACTGTTGTTACCTTTACCTGCAATCCTAAATGCTTAGTATAGGTTGCTAGTATTACACCAGTGGCCCTACACTCTTGTCCCTCTGCCATGCTATACTACTCGGTCGTTATCACTTCAGGAGGTGATCATGGGTATATACTGTATACTATTACATACTTATGTTACTGTTCATATATGGGGGCTGAAGGGACAAGTGGTTCCACCCAGGTAGTGGTGGGCCTGGGTTCCCGACGACCCCCGAGTGTTAGTTTGTGGTGGAGCGACAGGGCAGGTTGAGACCACCCAGGAGAGAGGTGGGCCTAGTCCGTGGTTACATCAATTAACATGCTTAACGAGATCTGGGATTTTGATCTGAGTTGGTATTGACCTATACGCACTAACCTCCATGCGGTACAAGATATGGGCAACCGACGTCGTAGTATCAGCCGAAGCTCTTCATACGTTAGCGACTGAGCGGCGCGCGCCGAATTGGAATGGAACGCCTGTGTTTGCATAAGGGGGCTAGGTCTGTTTCCGGCCGCCCACACAACATGCAGGAGTGCAACGGGCGATGGGCCCAAGACCCCTGCGCACTTTGGATTTATATCGGCATGCTGGCCTCTCTATTGAGCCTAGGTAGGGCTGCAACATGTTGATCTTCCGAGGCCGGACATGACCCAGGAAAGTGTGCCCGGCCAGAGTGATCGAGCGTGTCGGGTAATGTGGTGCACCCCTACAGGGAAGATTGATCTATTCGAATAGCCGTGTCCACGGTAACAGGACGACTTGGAGTTGTACTTCGACCTCTGACAACTAGAATTGGATACTTAATAAAACACACCCTTACAAGTTCCACATACAACCCGGTGATCTCTCTTCCACAGGGCGCCGAGGAGAGGGTCGTCGGGTAGGATTATGCTATGCGATGTCACTTGTTACTATAGTTGCTACTCTCTTCTACATGCTTCAAGTTGGAGGCTTCCAGAAGCGTAGTCTTCCACATGACTAGCTTCTCCCCCTCTTATTCTGGCATTCTACATTTTAGTCCACATATACTACCCCTTTGTTGATACCGATGCATATGTAGTATAGATCTGATGTACGTATTGCGAGTACTTTGGATGAGAACTCATGGTTGCTTTGCTAC
Source organism: Triticum urartu (assembly GCF_056163025.1). NCBI lineage: Eukaryota > Viridiplantae > Streptophyta > Magnoliopsida > Poales > Poaceae > Triticum > Triticum urartu. The sequence goes on along the minus strand of NC_141879.1, from coordinate 741,347,052 downwards.
CTCGTTTCCCCTCTATACCCGGTTGCTGCGATCAGATCTTGGAGCCCAGAAGCCAGATGCCACCGCCGACGACTGCTACTGCCCCGAGGGTGCCTACTACTATGTGCAGGCCGCTGACGATTAGGAGTAGTTTAGGAGGATCCTAGGCAGGAGGCTTGCGCCTCTTCGATCTGTATCCATGTTTGTCCTAGCCATCTTATGTTATCTTGTTTAAATTCATCTCTATACTGAGATATTGTTGCTTCCGCTGACTCGTTTATGTTCGAGCACCTGTATTCGAGCCCTCGAGGTCCCTGGCTTGTAATATGATGCTTGTATGACTTATTTGTGTTTAGAGTTGTGTTGTGATATCTTCCTGTGAGTCCCTGATCTTGACCATACACGTTTGCGTGTATGATTAGTGTATGATTGAATTAGGGGCATCACATTTCTCTTCCAGGCTCCGATCCTTCTCAAGTCTGAGGGGGGCCAGAAGTGTGGAAAGCCGCCAGACTTTTTTAATATTATTTGAAGCTCCTTTTTATTAATAACACATTTTATTTTATTTTATCTTTTTTAGGTCCAAAACCTACTTATATTTCGGTTTACTAACCACGAGGTATCTCTTCCGTACTTCTAGCGCCATAGGCAACATCTCTTCATCTTGTCCAAATTTTCAATGAATCATAGTCGAATTCTGATGGCTTGCATACTATAGACCTCAAGGGGAGAAATGAAGAGTTCACCGACTAGAGTTTAATACTTTGAGAAATGAAATTGATGGTCGTGAATAATCTACGCTCCATTCTTGATCGACGGCATGAGAGCAAGCACTATTGGCCTGGTGGTGCCCAATGCAGGACCGACGTATGTGAAGGGTATCTCTCCAACCGAACGAAAAAAGGTAAACTCTCCCCTCCAAGCTTCATAGGAAAGCCTGTAAATTCTCCTCCCCTCTTCCTGACGTTCCGGCGGCCAATGGCAGAGAGGAGAATCTCGGTGCCTTCACTCCGACTAGGAGTTCAGGTTTGGGCCTTTATTCCTCGCGGGGGCGGTGCTCGGGCTGATGGTGACGCATCCTGGTCGAGTTTGTCTTCCAGGATCTGATCCTTCTCAAGTATGAGGGGGGCCAGAAGTGTGGAATGGCGTCAGACTTTTTTTAAATATGATTTGAAGCTACTTTTATTAATAACACATTTTATTTTATATTATATTTTCAGGTGCAAACCCTAATTATATTTCGGTTTACAAACGACGAGGTATCTCTTCCGTACTTCTAGAGCCATAGGCAACATCTCTTCATCTTGTCCAAATGTTCAACGAATTGTGGTCGAATTCTAACGGCATGCATACTATAGACCTCAAGGGGAGAAATGAAGAGTTCACCAACTAGAGTTTAATACCTTGAGAAATGAGACTGATGGTCGTGAATAACCTACGCTCCATTCTGTCGACCGACGGCATGAGAGCAAGCACTATTGGCCTGGTGATGCCCAATCCGAGACCAAGGTATGTGAAGGGTATCTCTCCAACTGAATGACAAAAAGGTAAACTCTCCCCTCCAAGCTTCATCGACAAGCCTGTGAATTCTCCTCCCCTCTTCCTGTCGGTCCGGCGGCCAATGGTAGTAGTTTAGGTTTGGGGTTTTATTCCTCACGGGTGCGGTGCTTGGGCTGATGGTGATGCCTCTTGGTCGAGTTTGTCCTCCAGGCTCTGACCCTTCTTAAGTTTGTTCATCTTGACATAGTAGACGGAGCTTTGGCATAGATTCATGTCATTTCCTTGGGCTAGCAAAATTAGGGTCTCTCGTCATGAGTGCGCGATGGCGAGATTTGTTGTCAGTTCCTTCAGATCTATTCAAGGGTTCAGTGCGACTACTGCGGTTCTAGGACATTGGTCCTTAGGGGCACGTGTACAGAGACTTTCTGACTGTCATTGACAAGATCAAGCCGTCTCTGATAGGAGAGCGGTGACAGCGGCACATCGGTGGCTCATTCTGACAATGGTACAAGTCGTTCAACGGTCTAGAGCCTAGCAAGCGCCTACCATGCCCCCCTTCCGCCTTGCCCTCATTTACTATTGCCTTCCCATCCAACTTGTTCCGATCCCCACGCCACTCCGGACGGCGCCCCCCTAAAGTTATTCCCGTGGCGAGTTCCCGTGAACAACGTCATGAGCGACAACCAGGAATGTGGGCAGGCACAAGAAGCAGGGGTCCTGGGCCATGGCACGGACTTGTCCCCTCACGCTGGCCTCGTCGAACGACGTCACGCGGCCCGGTTGAGCAGCCATGCCACTCCAGACGCCCCCCACCCAACACCTTTTTTTTGTTCAATTTTTTTTGTTTTCGGCTCTCTTTTTTGCTTTATTCTCTACTTTTCTTTATATAAAATATTACAAAAATACTCTCCAAAAACATATTCGCAAAAACGTTGAACAGGTATTTGAAAATGTTTCATAAGTACTAAAAAATGTTGAACAAGTATTTGAGAATATTGAATAAGCATTAAAAATATTGAACAAGTATTTGAAATTTTTTGAACTTCTATTTGAATATTTGAAAAAATATTGAATAAATGTTCCGACAATGTTGAACGTGTATACAAAAAATGTTGATCCTTTATTAAAATAATGGTTTTGACATATGAAAAGATGTAGAGTGAAAAGGAAAACAAAAGAAAACCAAAAATAGAGGAGAAAAAAGAAAAAATAAAAAAAATGTAAAAAATGGAGAAGAAAGCAGAAAAGAAAGAAAACCAGGACCGAAAAAAGGAAAAAACGGCTCGACTCGGAAGGCGCGTCCTTTAAAGTAAAACCTATTGTACGATGGCGAAGTGGCTAGCAGCGTTCTCTTTATTGCCTGCGACCTGGGTTCGAGCCATCATACTGCCCTTTTCCTTACCTTTTTATTCAACAGTGTGCAAAAATAGGCTGGTTCAGTAACGAGCAGGACCGCGAAATTGTAAGGCGATAGTTACGATGGAATCGCTCAAAGCTGTTGGGCCGAAAAAAAAACACCCAAGAGGACTTTATTATCGGCCCGTTCGTTCCTATCCCGTCTGTTTAGTACCACATCGCCTGCTAGAGAACTTGTTTTGCAGCTTAAGTAGTGTGTATACGGCGCTCTACTTGCCGATGACGCAAAGCTGTTCCATTAAGTCTGTCGAGGCAAAAAGCAGTCACAACATACTTCTGGCTGGGCCAGGCCGTGGGCCTGTCACCTTAAGTTGCTGTTAAGTCGTGCATGAGGGGGGCCAGAAGTGTGGAATGGCGTCAGTCTTTTCTTAAATATATATGATTTGAAACTGCTTTTATTAATAACATATTTTATTTTATCTTTTTCAGGTTTAAAACCTACTTATATTTCGGTTTACTACGCAACATCCCTTCATCTTGTCCAAATGTTCAACGAATTATGGTCTAATTCTGATGGCATGCATACTATGGACCTTAAGGGGAGAAATGAAGAGTTCACCAACTAGAGTATAATACTTTGAGAAATGAGACTAATGGTCGTGAATGACCTACGCTCCATTCTATCGACCGACGACATGAGAGCAAGCACTATTGGCCTGGTGGTGCCCAATGCGAGACCGATGTATGTCAAGGGTATCTCTTCAACCGAACAACAAAAAGGTAAGATCTCCCCTCCAAGCCTGTGAATTCTCCTCCCCTTTTCCTGCCACTCCGGCGGCCAATGGCGGAGAGGGGAATCTCGGTGCCTTCGCTCCGGCTAGTAGTTCAGGTTTGGGGTTTTATTCCTCACGGGTGCGGTACTCGGGTTGATGGTGAAGCCTCTTGGTCGAGTTTGTCTTCCAGGCTCTGATCCTTCTCAAGTTTGTTCATCTTGACATAGTAGACAGAGCTCTGACGTAGATTCATGTCATTTCTTTTTTTAAATATGATTTGAAACTGCTTTTATTAATAACATATTTTATTTTATCTTTTTCAGGTTCAAAACCAACTTATATTTCGGTTTACGCAACATCTCTTCATCTTGTCCAAATGTTCAACGAATTATGGTCTAATTCTGATGGCATGCATACTATGGACCTTAAGGGGAGAAATGAAGAGTTCACCAACTAGAGTATAATACTTTGAGAAATGAGACTAATGGTCGTGAATGACCTACGCTCCATTCTGTCGACCGACGACATGAGAGAAAGCACTATTGGCCTGGTGGTGCCCAATGCGAGACCGATGTATGTCAAGGGTATCTCTTCAACCGAACAACAAAAAGGTAAGATCTCCCCTCCAAGCCTGTGAATTCTCCTCCCCTTTTCCTGCCACTCCGGCGGCCAATGGCGGAGAGGGGAATCTCGGTGCCTTCGCTCCGGCTAGTAGTTCAGGTTTGGGGTTTTATTCCTCACGGGTGCGGTACTCGGGTTGATGGTGAAGCCTCTTGGTCGAGTTTGTCTTCCAGGCTCTGATCCTTCTCAAGTTTGTTCATCTTGACATAGTAGACAGAGCTCTGACGTAGATTCATGTCATTTCTTTTTTTAAATATGATTTGAAACTGCTTTTATTAATAACATATTTTATTTTATCTTTTTCAGGTTCAAAACCAACTTATATTTCGGTTTACGCAACATCTCTTCATCTTGTCCAAATGTTCAACGAATTATGGTCTAATTCTGATGGCATGCATACTATGGACCTTAAGGGGAGAAATGAAGAGTTCACCAACTAGAGTATAATACTTTGAGAAATGAGACTAATGGTCGTGAATGACCTACGCTCCATTCTGTCGACCGACGACATGAGAGAAAGCACTATTGGCCTGGTGGTGCCCAATGCGAGACCGATGTATGTCAAGGGTATCTCTTCAACCGAACAACAAAAAGGTAAGATCTCCCCTCCAAGCCTGTGAATTCTCCTCCCCTTTTCCTGCCACTCCGGCGGCCAATGGCGGAGAGGGGAATCTCGGTGCCTTCGCTCCGGCTAGTAGTTCAGGTTTGGGGTTTTATTCCTCACGGGTGCGGTACTCGGGTTGATGGTGAAGCCTCTTGGTCGAGTTTGTCTTCCAGGCTCTGATCCTTCTCAAGTTTGTTCATCTTGACATAGTAGACAGAGCTCTGACGTAGATTCATGTCATTTCTTTTTTTAAATATGATTTGAAACTGCTTTTATTAATAACATATTTTATTTTATCTTTTTCAGGTTCAAAACCAACTTATATTTCGGTTTACGCAACATCTCTTCATCTTGTCCAAATGTTCAACGAATTATGGTCTAATTCTGATGGCATGCATACTATGGACCTTAAGGGGAGAAATGAAGAGTTCACCAACTAGAGTATAATACTTTGAGAAATGAGACTAATGGTCGTGAATGACCTACGCTCCATTCTGTCGACCGACGACATGAGAGAAAGCACTATTGGCCTGGTGGTGCCCAATGCGAGACCGATGTATGTCAAGGGTATCTCTTCAACCGAACAACAAAAAGGTAAGATCTCCCCTCCAAGCCTGTGAATTCTCCTCCCCTTTTCCTGCCACTCCGGCGGCCAATGGCGGAGATGGGAATCTCGGTGCCTTCGCTCCGGCTAGTAGTTCAGGTTTGGGGTTTTATTCCTCACGGGTGCGGTACTCGGGTTGATGGTGAAGCCTCTTGGTCGAGTTTGTCTTCCAGGCTCTGATCCTTCTCAAGTTTGTTCATCTTGACATAGTAGACAGAGCTCTGACGTAGATTCATGTCATTTCTTTGGGCCATCAAAATTAGGGTCTCTCGTCATGTGTGCGCGATGGCAAGATTTGATGTCAGTTGCTTCAGATATATTCAAGGGTTCAATGCGACGACTGCGGCTCCAGGACATTGGTCCTTAGGAGCATGTGCACTGATACGTCTCCAAAGTATCTATAATTTTTGATTGTTCCACGCTGTTATATTATCATTCTTGGATGTTTTTAATCATTTTATAGTCATTTTATATCATTTTTGGTACTAACCTATTGACATAGTGCCAAGTGCTAGTTGCTGTTTTCTGCATGTTTTTTACTGAAGGAAATATGCCCTAGAGGCAATAATAAATTTACTATTTATTTCCTTATTTCATGATAAATGTTTATTATTCATGCTAGAATTATATTAACCAGAAACTTGATACATGTGTGAATACATAGACAAAACAGAGTGTCACTAGTATGCCTCTACTTGACTAGCTCGTTGAATCAAAAATGGTTAAGTTTCCTAGCCATAAACATGAGTTGTCATTTGATTAACGGAATCACATCATTAGAGAATGATGTGATTGACTTGACCCATTCCGTTAGCTTAGCACTTGATCGTTTAGTATTCTGCTATTGCTTTCTTCATGACTTATACATGTTCCTATGACTATGAGATTATGCAACTCCCGTTTACCGGAGGAGCACTTTGTGTGCTACCAAACGTCACAACGTAACTGGGTGATTATAAAGGTGCCCTACAGGTGTCTCCAAAGGTACTTGTTGTGTTGGCGTATTTTGAGATTAGGATTTGTCACTCCGATTGTCGGAGAGGTATCTCTGGTCCCACTCGGTAATGCACATCACTATAAGCCTTGCAAGCATTTTAACTAATGAGTTAGTTGCGGGATGATGCTTTATGGAACGAGTAAAGATACTTGCCGGTAACGAGATTGAACTAGGTATTGAGATACCGACGATCGAATCTCGCGCAAGTAGCATACCGATGACAAAGGGAACAACGTATGTTGTTATGCGGTTTGACCGATAAAGATCTTCGTAGAATATGTAGGAGCCAATATGAGCATCTAGGTTCTGTTATTGGTTATTGACCGGAGACGTGTCTCGGTCATGTCTACATAGTTCTCGAACCCGTAGGGTCCGCACGCTTAAAGTAAGATGACGATCGGTATTATGAGTTTTGTGTTTTGATGTACCGAAGGTAGTTAGGAGTCCCGGATATGATCACGGACATGACGAGGAGTCTCGAAATGGTCGAGAAGTAAAGATAGATATATTGGACGACTATGTTCGGACATCGGAATGGTTTCGGGGAGTTTTGGACATATACCGGAGTACCGGGGGGTTACCGGAACCCCCCGGGGAGATAATTGGGCCTAGTGGGCCTTAGTGGAGAAGAGGAGGGGCGGCTAGGGCAGACCGCGCGCCCCTCCCCCTCTAGTCCGAATTGGACAAGGAGGGGGTGCCCCCCTTTCCTTCCCCTCTCTCTCCTCCTTCCCCCTTCTCCTACTCTGACTAGGAAAGGAGGAGTCCTACTCCCGGTGGGAGTAGGACTCCCCCCCTTGGCGCGCCCTCCTTGGCTGGCCGCCTCTCCCCCCTTGCTCCTTTATATACGGGGCAGGGGGCACCTTTAGACACACAAGTTGATCTATTGATCTATTCCAGCCATGTGCGGTGCCCCCTCCACCATACTCCACCTCGGTCATATCGTAGCGGTGCTTAGGCGAAGCCCTGCGTCGGTAGCAACATCATCACTGTCACCACGCCATCGTGCTGACGGAACTCTCCCGTGAAGCTCTGCTGGATCGGAGTTCGCGGGACGTCATCGAGCTGAACGTGTGCTGAACTCGGAGGTGTCGTATGTTCGGTATTTGGATCGGTCAGATCATGAAGACGTACGACTACATCAACCGCGTTGTGCTAACGCTTCCGCTTTTGGTCTACGAGGGTACGTGGACAACACTCTCCCCTCTTGTTGCTATGCATCACCATGATCCTGTGTGTGCATAGGAATTTTTTTGAAATTACTACGTTCCCCAACATTTACATCGCAGGAAATCAATACCAAACGGAGTCCAAACGCAGTGAAACTTTTTGTGGATTTATTTGGACCAGAAGACATCTAGTGGTCCAAAGATGTACCAAGGAGGGGTCCCGAGGTGAGCACAAGACAACTGGGCGCGCCTGGAGGCCCAGGCGCGCCCTGGTGGGTTGTGCCCACCTCGGTGGCCTCCCGCACCGCCTCTTTGCTCTATAAATACCCCAATATTCCATAAACCCTAAGGGAGTCGATGAAAATCAATTCCGGCCGTCGCAGAGTCCAGAACCACCAGATCCAATCTAGACACCATCACGGAGGAGTGCATCATGTCCATTGGTGCCTCTTCGATGATGTGTGAGTAGTTCTTTGTAGACCTACGGGTCCGTAGTTAGTAGCTAGATGGCTTCCTCTCTCTTTTGATTCTCAATGCAATGGTCTCTTGGAGATCCATATGATGTAACTCTTTTTGCGGTGTGTTTGTTGGGATCGGATGAACTTTGAGTTTATGATCAGATCTATCTTTTTATCCATGAAAGTTATTTGAGTCTTCATTGATCTCTCATATGCATGATTGCTTATAGCCTCGTATTTTTTCTCCAATATTTGGGTTTTGTTTGGCCAACTTGATCTATTTATCTTGCAATGGGAAGAGGTGCTTTGTAGTGGGTTCGATCTTACGGTGCTTGATCCCAGTGTCAGAAAGGGAACAGACACGTATGTATCGTTGCTACTAAGGATAAAACGATGGGGGTCTATTTCTACATAAATAAATCTTGTCTACATCATGTCATCATTCTTATTGCATTACTCCGTTTCTCCATGAACTTAATACACTAGATGCATGCTGGATAGCGGTCGATGTGTGGAGTAATAGTAATAGATGCAGGCAGGAGTCGGTCTACTAATCTTGGACGTGATGCCTATATAAGGATCATTGCGTGGATACCGTCATGATTATTTGAAGTTCTATCAATTGCCCAACAGTAATTTGTTCACCCACCGTTTGCTATTTTTCTCGAGAGAAGCCACTAGTGAAACCTACGCCCCCGGGTCTCTTCTTTGATATATTTGCCTTTGTGATTTATTTTATTTACCTTTTATTTTCAGATATATTAAACCAAAAATACAAAAATACTTTGCTGCACTTTATTTTATTTGGCGTTCGATCTATCAATATTTACAACTACATCACATCCATTATCCAATTTCTGGCGCCGTTACCCGAAAGGGACTGACAACCCCTTTAACACGTTGGGTTGCGAGTATTTGTTATTTGTGTGCAGGTGCTGTTTACGTAGTGTTGCTTGGTTCTCCTACTGGTTCGATAACCTTGGTCTCATCACTGAGGGGAAATACCTACCGTTGCTGTGCTGCATCATCCCTTCCTCTTTGGGGAAATACCGACGTAGTTCTAGCAGACATCAAAAGGAATTTCTGGCGCCATTGCCGGGGATGATCATCAACATCTACGAGGCTCCTAATCACAAATATCATCTCCTCGCAATTTACATTATTTTCAATTTCCTCTCATTTTCCTCTCCCCCATTTCACAAAAATTTGCCGTTTTATTCGCCCTCGTTTTCGTTCGCCATTTTCTTGCTGGATCTGTTTTTGAGTGCAATCTTGTTGCGTAGTCATAGTGACTCAAGAGAACACCAAGTTGTGTGATTTCTCAAATACCAACAACAATGATTTTATTGGCACTTCGATTGCTCCCACCACTAGTGCGGAATCTTGTGATATTAATACTGCTTTGTTGAATCTTGTTATGAAAGATCAACTTTCCGGTACTCCTAATGAGGATGCTGCGTCCCATCTTAACACATTCGTAGACTACTATGTATTTTGGACTCCTCCTCGATATGGTTGTGGTGTGGCGCCTAGCTCTGAGGCATTGTAGGTCTGGACAAATGTCCAGAGAGAAATAGAAAGCTACAGCGAGATACAGCTCAGAGTGGCGCCTAGCTCAGAGGCACCGCACTGTACAGTGTAACGCCTCCGTGCTAGGCATTGCACCAACACTTAGCGATTTTTCTGCCCTCAAACTGGGTGAAAAGCTTCTGTTGCTCTCTGGATAGCTCTTTCCCAGACGTGCAACGCCTTAGAGCTAGGCGCCACACCATGCAGTGCAACGCCTAGCTCTGAGGCGTTGCACATCTGGGAAAGAGCTATCCAGAGAACAACAGGAGCTTCTCACTCAGTTTGAGGGCAGAAAATCGCTAAGTGTTGGTGCAACGCCTAGCACGGAGGCATTGCACTATATTGTGCAATGCCCAGCTCCGAGGCGCCGCACAATATAGTGTGACGCCTCTAGTCACTACAAAAAAATACACTTCTGTGATGATACGTGTTTGTCACAGTAGGTTGCTTTTTTTGTCATGCATGTACATCCATGACAAATTTATGACAGAATCAAGATAGTCATACCTGTGCTGTCGTAGAAGTGTTTCATGACATTACCAAAATTATCATCACAGAAGTGTCCACTTCCATGACGATAAATCGCGCGTCACAGAAGTGCTTTCGTCAAGGGTGACCAACACGTGGCATCCACCGTAATGGAACGCCGTTAAGCTATCGGGTCGGGTTTTGGATCCGATAACCTGTTAACAGCCCCGACCAATGGGGATTTTCCATGTGTAAAATCATCATTGGCTGGAGGAAACACGTGTCGGCTCATCGTTGGGACAGATGTCAACCACTCATTGGACGGAAGGCGCCTATGGTACGTCGACACGTGGCACAGCCCAACAGAGACCCATTCCTGTGAAAAGGCCGGCCCGTTTGACTTGGTCAAAAGCTGGCGGGCCGGCCCATGGAAAGCCTGTTAACGGCCTGTTCGAATATAGCCCATTTACAGCCCGCTAACCCAAGGCCCGTTACACCCTATCCGCATTAGGCCCAGTAGCGTCATCTGGGCCATCCAATATGATTCCAGCCCGCTTTCACTTCTGGCCCATGTATGGCCCATGACGTCTTTCGGCGCATATGAGGCCCTATGTAACTCTTGGCCTACTAACGGCCCGTGGAGAAACTGGGCCGTAATGAACAGTGTATCACTTTACACCCATTAACGGCCCGTGGTGAAACTGGCCCGTAATGAACAATGTATCTTTATACCCATTAATGGCCCATTATTCCGTTGGGCCGTTTCTAGCCCATGTTATCTTTCGGCCTTCTCAGAGCCCATTTATTTTTGGGCTCATTTCCAGCATTCGTTTACTTACGACCCGTTACTGTCATTTTCTGCTTGTGGGCCAAATTCAGCCCGTGGTTACAGTCGGCCCGTTTGTGGTCCGTTAATACGTTGGGCCGATTTCATAGCGTCATCAAATACGGCCTATTAACGATGGCCCATTATGGTTTACCCATGAACAGACGATTCCAACTCTAGCCCGTTTACGGCCATAATGCGGTCTGTTTGGCCCATGTTTGGCCAATCGATTATACGGCCCGTATAAGGCCCATTGATAATATGGCCCGCAGAAGGCCCATTGTTTCTATGGCCCGTAGAAGGCCCATTGTTTCTACGGCCCATAGAAGGCCCACTGTTTCTACGGCCAGTAGGAGGCCCGGTGTCATTACAATAAATATTAGCCCATGGTTATTGTGGCCTAGTTTTAAAAAATAGGTTATTGCAGCCACTAGCTAACCGTGGAAAAAGAACTGCAATGACTACAAGCAAACAAATAAACAGGACAACAAGGAAATAAATAAGCAAGCAACTAACGCTAGGCTATCACGGCTATTACACATACTACATCCACTGGGCATCAAAGTTCTCCACCAGTGCAAATATAGGGAACAAAGCAGCATATCATATACACTGGTTGTCAAAGTTGGCGACCAGCGCAAATAAACGCCGCAGCAAAACAAATCCAGAACTAAAACCACTTCAGAAGATCTCAAGAAACAATATCCTGGGTACCCATAATGCTGGCAAGATGCTTAGCAAGCTTATTAACTTTCTCTTGTTTGGCGCTTAAATCCTCCAGCGCTTGTTGTTGCACCAGAAAATATGCATCTGAATTCTGCAGGGACTTCCTCAGTCCTTCAGCTTCCTGTCGCAGCACATCTGATCGATGTCTTTCAACTTGAAGTTGAGACTCAAGAAGATGAACTGATTCAGGCAGCGAATTCGAAGAGCTTGTGCCAGCAGTAGTGGCCAGTAACTCGAACACTACATCAAGACAGGACTTTTGGGTTCCCTCACTGTCGTCAAGATAGTTTTTATCAGCTTTCTTGGAGACCAACAGGGATGTCTCACTATCTTGAACCTTATCTGCATTACTTCCTTTACCATTGGATAACGCGGTACTGTTCTCCAATATTTTGTCCGCATTCTAAAAGAGAAACAAGTAGACACATCACATGTTTACCATGTTGTATATGAAACTCATTTTGGTAAATGAGTTCAGTAGTAAAGTGGACATGATAACAACATGAAACAAACATATATCTATGTACCATGGTCACTTTATGGTCTATACCATTCTAGTTTTTGTTGCCAAATCAAGATAGAGACACAGTTCAAATAATATTTGTTCAAGACAAAGCAGAATAGACAGAATATAAGTGTGGGTAACTATAGAGCAATAACAACACTTGTAATGTGCATGACATGAGAACATAACTGTTTATTCAATTGAAACTGAAATCAACATAGAGCAGGTTACAACAGCAAACTAGTTAAAGAAACAGGTTTAAAACATACCTGTTGCGCCATTGGAGTTTCAATTCCATTCTTCAAATTTGAAAATAGTTGGTATGAGTAAATATAGTCATGCAAGAGCAAAGGAATATGAACCATAGCTACAGAACCTGACCTGGGAACAAATCTTCTTTTCCTTTAAGCGTTGAGTTGGGATTCGGAGTGGTCATCCTCGTGCTTTGGGCACTGCAGTTCCCTTACTAACTGCTCGTGTTTGGGTGCTCTGTGGTGGAGACGGTGCTGTGTCAACTGGAACTGGGTTACTATCTGCCGGGGTTGGGGTTAGAAGGGGTGTAGCTGGTTCTCTGTCCAACTGGGTAGGGGTACAATCTGCGAGAGTCTGGGTTATGTGTGGTGGATCTGGTCCTTGGGCAAGTACAACCGTGGTTCTATCTGCATCAACTGGTAGCACTATCTTTTCTGAAGACCGTGTTGTTACTCCCTTAGATACTGCCATCACGCTTTCCAATTCAAATGGCTGATAAACAAGAAAAGTAATTGAAAGTATAGACATTGTATGATAGATAGGTGCAATGGATAGTGGGGAATAAAAGAGGGCATGAAATAATTCATATTTATGTTGTCTAACCAAACAGGATAGCATGCCACAATTTCACATATATGATGGCTAACTAAACAGGATAGCAAGACACAATTTCACATTATGATCGCTAACTAAAAAAGATGGAAAGACATAGTTCAAAATATGAGACTATGTAAACAGGATGACATGACATAACTATATAATGTGTTTATTAAATAGGTTGGCATGCCATAATTCACATACATTCACGGATAGAATGCCATAATTCAAAATATGATGACTGTAAACACTAAACATGATGAGATGATATAACTATATGATGTCTTTATTAAATGGGTTGCCATGCCATAATTCAGATAGATGATGTGTATGTACTATGTAAACATGATGGCATGATATAATTCAAATATATGATTTATATAGTAAGCAAGTAAGCAGATGGCAATCCATATATGAAGTAAAAACTAAGCAATGCAAGACAACATGCATGACGTAATATAACCCTGGCAAGTTTGAGCATAGATCTCAGGGGGAAAATAGGACTGGTCATCAGTCTCTGAATCCTCCTCTGAGGAGCTCTCTGTAACCAGCAAGATGTCTGCTTCAGCAGGTAGCATTGTCTGCTCTGAATACCTTGTTTTCACTCCTGATACTTCCATCACCGCTTCAAATGGCTGATGCACAGGAAGAGTAGTTGAATATACACACGTTGTCGCCAAATGGAACACGTAATACAAAAAAATGATAGCATGATATAATTCACATACATGATGATTGGCTAAACAGCATGGCATTGCATAATTCACATATATAATGCCTTTGCAACAAGATAGTATTGTATAATTCACATATATAATGTCTTGCAACAAGATGGCAATTCATAATTCACATATATGGTAATTAGACACTGAACAGGTGGCATTCACACAAAGCATGTCTAAACTAATCAAATGACATAGCAATGCGAGACACCATACGCACGATATGAGCAACATAACCCTGCCAAGTTAGAGCATACACCTCGGGGGGGGGGGGGATAGGACTGGTCATCTGTCTCTGAATCCTCCTCTGAGGAGCTATCCGTAACCAGCAAGATATGTGCTTCGTCAGATAGCATAGTCTGCTCTGAAGACCTTGTTTTCACTCCAGAATTTGCCATCACCGTGTCAAATGGTTGATGCACACGAAGAGCAGTTGAATGTAATAACATTGTTGATAAATGTAATATGTAACGAAAAAAAGGATGGTTTGATATAATTTACATATAAGATGACTGGCTAAGCAGGATGGCATTGCAAAATTCACATATATGATGCCTGGCTAAACAAGATGGCGTTGCATAATTCACATAAACGATGAATAAACTAAACAGATGACATTCACACAAAGGATGTCTAAACTAAGTAGATGACATATTTGATGTATAAAGTAAGCAATGCAAGACACCATATGCATGATATAACCAACATCAGCATGCCAAGTTAGAGCGAAGACCTCAGGGGGTAAATAGGAGCTGTCTTCTCCTTCTGAATCCCCCTCAGAACAGATATCTTCCTCTCGATTACAATCCAAAATGCGTGGAGGGGGGGCTGCCTTTGCGCCTACCAAGGAGCGACATCTGCATGAAATTTTATTGTCACACAAGGCTCGTATCTTTTGCTCTACATGTTCAGTTCCATTGTTTACAATAATTGTCATGCATAGGAATAAAACATAGTGAGATTATGTAAGGAGTGCATGTAGAAATCCAGAGTGATGGTAGCAACCTGTGGATAGACCCAAAACCAATAATAGCAGGCAGATAATGGCTTTAGTTAAAAATATAGATAATGGCTTCTTTACTGTTTGTTTCCCACCCAACATGAAACTCATAGTAGACACCGGAGATTAACCAGATAGTAGATAGATACTATTGATAGCGGCCCCGATGTGTACCCCACAACCATTTAAAAACTCAAGTTTGACCATTAGTTTGGAGCTGACTCAGAGTCTAATCGGTGAACAGAACGATAAAGTAGGATGTAATATTAAGCGATGCATAACGTAAGCAGACACGAAAGAGTGCGACCTCTCTTGCGGACCCGTGTAGTCCTCGAGGTCATCTGCTCGGTTGATGATGGTAGTGCAGTTTTCATGGCTGCCAGCGGCGGGGAAGAAGATCTGAGGCGGTGAAAGATAGTCTGGAGGCCAGATCCCTACTGTGCTGGACCCTTCTGTCGTTGGAGCAGCTGAGCTGGGATGGACGACGACGCAGCAGGAGCGGGACAAACCACGCAAGGTTTTCTTTGACAACTATATGTAAGAGAAGTAATTCTGTAAGGGCTCATTTGAATTGGAGGATTACAACAATGCAGGGACAGGAAATAGACAGGAATATGATAGGAATGCACGTGCAAAACAAAGAATTTAAAAACACAGGATTTCTGCCAATCTGGGTGTTTGATTCACAATAATTGGAAGATCACAGGATGCAAAGAAGCATGGTGAGATTAAGTCAAACCACAAGAAAATGTACGGTTATAATGCTATTATGCTACTATCTCTTAGTCTTGTGCTTCATGAATAGGAATTTGAAAAGGAGGACAAGTGAAAATTAAAAATCCTACATTTTTTCTTTCAAGGAGACACTAAAGGAACAAATCTGTGTGCTCAGTGGACAATATATATAACATGTAGAGTAAAAAAGATATGCAACAAGTGTACAACCTCTTTGGCGAAGCCATGTCGATCTCAGCGTGATTGGGTTGGCCGCTGAGGATGCTCCGGCTGACTTGGATGTCGGAGGAGGGGAAGAAGATCTTAGGCGTCTGGAGATGGAGCCCGAGGTACTGCTCTGCTGTGATGGAGGGTTTCATCGTTGGAGCAGCTCCGGTGAGTTGTACGACACCGAGGCTGAAGCAGGACAAGAGAGACAACGAACAACGTTAACCTGAGTGGAATTCTAATAGCATCTCCAATACATGACGTAAAATACATAACCACAAAGTGCTAGATGTAAAATACATCAGCCGCTCATCTCTGAACTTAACTGTCGAAACCGAATTTAACTGTCGAAACTGAACTTAACTGTCGAAACTGAATTTTGCTGTCGAAACTGAATTTTGCTGTCGAAACTGGACGCACTAGCAAGGTGAGGCTACACGTCGGTCGACTGACTTTTTCATCTCTGGTCAGTCAATTTTGCAGCCGTTGGATACGAAATCAAGGGCCTTCGGTTCATCTTCAACCTCCACCCCCCTGAGCCGGCCAAACAGCAGCCCCTTGCCGCCCGCGGTGCGCCGCCCCGCCCGCCCCGAAAACACTCCCCACCGCCGGTCCGCCGCCGCCCCGGCCATCACTCTAGCCCCCCTGTTGGGGAACGTAGTAATTTCAAAATTTTCCTACGCACACGCAAGATCATGGTGATGCATAGAAACAAGAGGGGAAAGTATTGTCTACGTACCCTCGTAGACCGGAAGCGGAAGCGTTAGCACAACGCGGTTGATGTAGTCGTACGTCTTCACGGCCCGACCGATCAAGCACCGAAACTACGGCACCTCCGAGTTCTAGCACACGTTCAGCTCGATGACGATCCCCGGACTCCGATCCAGCAGAATGTCGGGGAAGAGTTCCGTCAGCACGACGGCGTGGTGCGATCTTGATGTTTTACCGTCGCAGGGCTTCACCTAAGCACCGCTACAATATTATCGAGGATTATGGTGGAGGAGGGCACCGCACACGGCTAATAGATCTCAAGGATCAATTGTTGTGTCTAGAGGTGCCCCCCTACCCCCGTATATAAAGGAGCAAGGGGGAGGGGCAGCCGGCCAGGAGGAGGCGCGCCAGGGAGGAGTCCTACTCCTACCGGGAGTAGGACTCCCTCCTTTCCTTGTCCAACTAGGAGAGGGGGAAGGAAGGGAGAGAGGAGAGAAAGGAAAGGGGCGGCGCCGCCCCTCCCTCCTTGTCCAATTCGGACTAGAGGGGGAGGGGGCGCGCAGCCTGCCCTGGGCGCCCCTCCTCTGCTCCACTTTGGGCCCATGAGGCCCATTAACCAACCCGGGGGGGGGGGGGGGTCGGTAACCCCCGGTACTCCGTTTTATATTCGATAACTCCCGGAACCATTCCTGTATCCGAATATAGTCGTCCAATATATCAATCTTTATGTCTCGACTATTTCGAGACTCCTCGTTATGTCCGTGATCACATCCGGGACTCCGAACAACCTTCGGTACATCAAAATATATAAACTCATAATGAAACTGCCATCGTAACGTTAAGCGTGCGGACCCTACGGGTTCGAGAACAATGTAGACATGACCGAGACACGTCTCCAGTCAATAACCAACAGCGGAACCTGGATGCTCATATTGGTTCCTACATATTCTACGAAGATCTTTTATCGGTCAGACTGCATAACAACATACGTTGTTCCCTTTGTCATCGGTATGTTACTTGCCCGAGATTTGATCGTCGGTATCTCAATACCTAGTTCAATCTCGTTACCGGCAAGTCTCTTTACTCGTTCTGTAATACATCATCCCGCAACTAACTTATTAGTTGCAATGCTTGCAAGGCTTATGTGATGTGCATTACCGAGAGGGCCCAGAGATACCTCTCCGACAATCAGAGTGACAAATCCTAATCTCGAAATACGCCAACCCAACAAGTACCTTCGGAGACACCTGTAGAGCACCTTTATAATCACCCAGTTACGTTGTGACGTTTGGTAGCACACAAAGTGTTCCTCCAGTAAACAGGAGTTGCGTAATCTCATAGTCATAGGAACATGTATAAGTCATGAAGAAAGCAATAGCAACAAACTAAACGATCAAGTGCTAAGCTAACGAAATAGGTCAAGTCAATCACATCATTCTCCTAATGATGTGATCCCGTTAATCAAATGATAACTCATGTCTATGGTTAGGAAACATAACCATCTTTGATCAACGAGCTAGTCAAGTAGAGGCATACTAGTGACACTATGTTTGTCTATGTATTCACACATGTATTATGTTTCCGGTTAATACAATTCTAGCATGAATAATAAACATTTATCATGATATAAGGAAATAAATAATAACTTTATTATTGCCTCTAGGGCATATTTCCTTCAGCCTCCCACTTGCACTAGAGTCAATAATCTAGATTACACAGTAATGATTCTAACACCCATGGAGCCTTGGTGCTGATCATGTTTTGTTCGTGGAAGAGGCTTAGTCAGCGGGTCTGCAACATTCAGATCCGTATGTATCTTGCAAATTTCTATGTCTCCCACTTGAACTAAATCCCGAATGAAATTGAAGCGTCTCTTGATGTGCTTGGTTCTCTTGTGAAATCTGGATTCCTTTGCCAAGGCAATTGCACTAGTATTGTCACAAAAGATTTTCATTGGACCCGATGCACTAGGTATGACACCTAGATCGGATATGAACTCATTCATCCAGACTCCTTCATTTGCTACTTCTGAAACAGCTATGTACTCTGCTTCACATGTAGATCCCGCCACGACGCTTTGTTTAGAACTGTACCAACTGACAGCTCCACCGTTCAGTAAAAACACGTATCCGGTTTGCGATTTAGAATCGTCCGGATCGGTGTCAAAGCTTGCATCAACGTAACCATTTACGATGAGCTCTTTGTCACCTCCATATACGAGAAACATATCCTTAGTCCTTTTCAGGTATTTCAGGAAGTTCTTGACCGCTGTTCAGTGATCCACTCCTGGATTATTTTGGTACCTCCCTGCTAGACTTACAGCAAGGCACACATCAGGTCTGGTACACAGCATTGCATACATGATAGAGCCTATGGCTGAAGCATAGGGAACATCTTTCATTTTCTCTCTATTTTCTGCGGTGGTCGGACATTGAGTCTTACTCAACTTCACACCTTGTAACACAGGCAAGAACCCTTTCTTTGCTTGATCCATTTTGAACTTCTTCAAAACCTTGTCAAGGTATGTGCTTTGTGAAAGTCCAATTAAGCGTCTTGATCTATCTCTATCTATCTATACCTATACTAATTACAGACTCCCAACTAATTACCACATTAATTAGACTTTAGGAGCCGTTTATCTGGTGTGGGACCAAATTATTATGGTGGAGATCTTCCCTTTTCAGAGTTTTTTTTGTTCCACCGAAGGATTATATATATGTCTAAAAAAGAGTCTAGTACGATCCATGAAGTCAAACCCAGCCCAACATCTTTCCTTCGTAAAGCCCTTGGCTTACCCTATTCATGATGTATCTTCCCCTTTCAGAGTTTTTTTGGGCCTCACTGGGTTCCACCGAAGGATTACATATATCTCTAAAAAAGAGTCCTATACGATCCCATGAAGTCCAACCCGGCCCTGGATCTTTCGTTCGTAAAGCCCTTAGCTTCTCCTACTCTTCATGATCTGCTTCCAGCCGCCGCCGTTCTTCTCTTTCCTCAGTAGGTCGGCAGCGCCATCAAGGTCTTCATCGAAGTCCTCTCCTATTCGTGATTTGCATCAAGTTGCCGCTGTTCTTCTCTTTCCTTGGCAGCTCGGTAGCGCCATCAGGGTCTTCCTTAAAGTGTTTACCCTACAGCCATGCGTTGTCGTACACATCGCACATCGGAATCCATCCATCCATCAAGGCAGTAAGATTTACTTTAGCCTCCTCCTCCATGCCATGGAATCAAAATTACTGCGCCCAATTATATATGTCTAAGCGCAGATAAAGAAAGTTTGGTGCAGTCAGCCGACTTAAGCATATATTGTTGCCCTTGGTGATTACTCCCCAATGAGGATCAAGCTAGGCCTACCATAGCTTGTCGGCTGGACAACATGCACCGGTACGTGCAAGGCTGGATCCAAGAATTAATTCTGTTGTATTGTTGCCCTTGGTGATTACTCCCCAATGAGGATCAAGCTAGGCCTACCATTGCTTGCCGGCTGGACAACATGCACAGGTACGTGCAAGGCTGGATCCAAGAATTAATTCTGTTGTAAATAAGAAGCATGTACATGTATACAAGCCGGCTGTGAAATCTGGCAGGTGGATTAATTACGTTGTAAAGAAGGAGCATCCGCAGCGAATGCGTAGGGAAGCCAAGTGACTGTTTGCTATGTTGATTCTATAAAATCTTCGACACCTTCTCTCCTTTTGGTTATTTCGTTCTTCCTCATGTCTAATAGGTATGTGTCCTGCATTGATCCTTTGTATAGATGAAAACCTGAAACAAATATGTATCTTTCCTCAACACCACATTAGATTTACTAGTCGTCAACCCGTGCACCTGCACGGGCTAGCAGCTATTTTACAAACCATTAATAATATTAGAATAAATATATAAGAATTTGAATGTCAAACTTAGAGCAAGATATGCCCAACTATTACGATTGGGAAAACCTAGTTGTTGTTACACAAATGTTGATTTTTTGTAGGGGTTCACATAAACCTTCCTACTTGTGTTCATATGTATATTTTGAAGGATAGCAATGTTGAGTAGAAAAACCTTGTTGATTAGTATATGCTAAAAAAAAGAAAACATGTCACAATAGTGTTCACATTGTCTGTTTGTAAATGTAGGCCACTGCATACTGGATTTTTTGAAACTGTGCAGGAAACCAATGCTCGATCGCCATAGCTGTAACCTACTCGAACATTGTTTGTAAGGCCAACTATTTGATGAAGCTGGTCAGTATCTTGGAACAATAAGTGGTCCATTGACATGGTTATAATTTTTATTACCTTTGTTGTTCTTTGTACTGCCATGATTGAAAATGAATAGATTGAAAGTTTCTCGCAAGAAAAAAAGTAATAACTATACTTGACCACCCATCTAGTAGATCAATCCAATATAACTTAAATTTAATATTATGTTCAATGTCTGAAGAGTAAATCAATTACAAAAGAAGCATGCATTTACCTTCAAAGCTGCAAGTAATTGGAATTTCTAACGTTCAATTCACTCTAAGGAATCAGTGTTATTGGTATCGAGAGGCATCACCATTAGTGCAAGATCTTTTTAAAGGAGATGATCAAAATACCGACAAAAGTTAGATCCTTCTAGAAAATCTAGCATGTACTAAACAGCCAGGATACACACAAACATAATTTATGGCATTTGAAGGTTTATCATTATGAATCTCCAAGATGCCAAATAATAAAACTACATTTAAATGGCTGGCCAACCTATGTCAAAGGATAAAGGGCAGTGTCCTATTGACGAAATAATACAATGAAAAATTGTAAGTACGGAAGTTGATCATTAGAATGTTTGTAAGATACGACCTTCTATAAACTTGCAGCAAGAATTAAGACCATTAATTTTGTAAAATGCTACTGCTGTAACTATTACATTATATAAATTTAACTATTCACAGGGTCACACGGTAAGGTGAAGGAAAATGTCTGGTCAGGGATCATGTATTAATCTGGCTGGAAAACCACAGATAAACAAAATGTTTATGTTTCAGTTTTGTTTGGGACAACAAAAAGATAGCGTACTGATGATGTCAGTGTGCTAATAGGCTTTTACAAATCAACATTAGAATTAACTACATGAAGCTCATTAAAAAGCTCAGTTTGAATGTAAATATTCCTAATCTGGTATCAATAGCATGTGGCCACAATATACTTAGCCGGATCGGCTTTGAAGCAACAACAAAAAAAGGCGCACCTGTATTTGTGGCTAGATTCAAATGGAAGAAGCAAGGTTGCTTACCTCTGTAAATGGCAAAACTGGCATTGGAAACCAAGCAGAGGCACTCATTAATCATTTAGTAGATGAAAGTCGACGCTCTGGAGGCGCACAATCTGGGCGATGAGAAGAGGCCACTGGGATGCAATGCACAGGATCACGATCCTGGGAGCAGCACTGGGAGACGCTGTCTTCCCAGAACAACTGCAAGAAGCAGCAGCATTAGAGGCCAGGTGGTCAAAATTCATTTATATGATGGAAAAGAGAACCCAATTGTTGTCTCCAAGAAGCCCCATGGAAAAAATGATATGTAAAATGGGGAAATATGTATAAGCGACCCAACTGAATGTTCTGCTGATGCAAGGCGCTAACAGTCACAATCATAGCATGAAATTTTATCTGCCCTCACGATGGAGAAAACATTTGTTATGCTAAGAAGGATAACGAATATAGCACACCAAGAGAAAAGAAGTGGAAGCTCATGCATATGAAACAAAATTAAATCTAACTGAATGTGTGGTTATCTGTACAGGTGTGTGACTATTTGAAGGATATATATATTCAGAATTTCTTCATTGGAATAGAATAGAGAACACTTACATATGGTTTGTGGTTCAAGATTATACAAACAAACTACGAATTACATTCTACTACAGCAATTATGGATGTGCAATCGGATACAGTTATACTGAAATAACTGGATTGCTATACAATAATGCCACTGAATGAACTCATGAGGATAACTTTGTTTGGATCAAAAGGGCCTCATGCCCGGTTCCATGCATTTTTCATTGAGAATGAAAAACACATAGAACAGCGTTTTATTTTTTGCGGAAACACATATAACAGCGTTATATGGATCAACTTACAGCAACACTGCTAGTGCAGTGAAAGGAGTAAAAGAAAACAGAGATCATCCCGTGCAAGAAAACTCGATAAAAAAAATTAGAAACTGCTGGATCACAACAGTTTGAGTCTTTGGCAACTTCACTTCAGTGGTAATCCTCTTCTTCAGTAGCAACTGAGCGCTGGATTTCCCGGGTGCACTCTGTTGAGCCTGACTATAGCATGTACGACTGAAAGTCCACTCTTACCAAACCTAGTCTTCATGTAATTTATTCGTGAGTATATACATATGGCAAAGATCAATCCAACTGGCTTATTTATCAAGAGCAGCTCATGGTATTACCTCTTGTTCGCCATTCCTAGGGTGGATGGAAGTGGGGAGACAAAGCCAACATGGGTTGTTAAGTAATGGTGACCTCGCGATGATTTATAATGGTGTTGGTGATCCATTGGCCCGGCCTGGCCAAAGACTTGCCCTTTTACCCTCTCCAGTTTTAGCTAATTAATCAATCACATATAATTGTCAGTATATATACGTACATGCTTGGACGATCCATGCTTGCATGCATTAGCTATGATAGGCCTACACGTCCTGGCGCTGTGCTTGTGGGCTTGTGGCAATAGGGATTCCCATAGAGAGTGAGCGCCAAAGAGGACTCCTCCTTCGTCAGCTTCTTCACGTAGACACATACTTGCCCTCCACTTCCTCCTTGAGCAGCAGAAGGGCCAGCTTCTGCTTCATCTTCTGCAATTCCTTAAGTCACCCCTCGCCCGGTCTAACATTCTGGCTGCACAAACACACTAATAAAGGCTATATGTATACGTGCTTAATTAATTTGTTAATTCTGGTTTTACAAAATCTAACTGCCCGGTCAGATATCTTCTTACATATAAGTGAAGTTCCATTATTAGGGTATACAAAAATATCAAACGATCTTGCAAACTGTTAATTGTTTACTTAATTATATTTGTTCACCTATCAGTTTTGGCGTTATTATTCACCTTGAGCTGATCGAGCAGCTCGTCCATATGCCTAATATCTTGGCTAGCGCCTAATCTGCCATCTCACAACCCTCGAATTCTGTAGGCTCCTGCGGTATCTTCACTAATCATAATAAATTAATGACACACATGAAGAACAAAAGGCAGAAATCATAAACTTAACTAAATTCTGGCACCTCGTACTGCTAGAAGAACATCTAAACTCCAACCAAGATCAGTCCAGAGATCAAGACTCTCATGCAGGAACCCCACATATATAAATTACACAAAATAGGTCACCTTAATCAGATTGAGGAAACTATGACTTCCCTGAGACAGATGCTGCAGAAGAGAAGAAGTTGGGGATGTGATCGTTGCAGGATATGTAGTTAGGATTGTCAGTTCATCTATCGGCCAGTCTAATATGAAATCAAGGGCAACCATGAATACCTTGGAAAAGAGAAGGACATCTCGCAAGATGCAAGTCAAGAAGATCCGACGGAGGCGGCACACGGCAAGTGGCGGGGGAGAGGGAGGGGAAGAAACCTCAGAACGATTCCCTTTTTTCTCTAATGGGGCATGTTGCAATTCTTGCATGGCGGAGAATCCATGGCGCTGGAGGTGGAGGGGCTGATCGATAGGATAGGGGCGTGGTCTCTTGCCTTTTTCAGATCGATAGTTTTTTTTTACTTCACGCACATCGGATGAATACAATTTTTTCACGTGTAAGTATGGGCTTTGTGTGCCTAGGCCCACAGCTTAGGGAGGTGTTTTTTCCTAAATGAGTTGTACGTGGGACAACAACATAGGACTCTAGGGTAGCACATCCCACGGCTGTAGATAATTAATCTAGAGATCTAACGGACAATTTGTTTAGTTGTTTAGAATTAACGTGGAGCATCGTATGGTGCCTCCAATTAGTAAATATAAGACTGTTATGGTCTCTTCAACCAACTGCCGCTCTCGACAGTATTCAGAGCGGCGTGAGGCGGTGATACTCCGTGTTAAGTCATGTCGGCTGGCGCGTGTTTGACGTCATTCTTGATGGGATTCAGATCACCGGCACGCTCGTGCATGAAGACGCCATCCACAATGTGCTCCTGAGGCTTGCTTGATGGAACGGCTCCGCGTAAACGTCTTATGGAACAATTTTCGGGCCCAATCCCCAATCCCCAGCATGAGAACGTCGACGAGGTCATCATCGCATGCAACCACCACTCCAAGCATATTACGTAATGAATCTTCACGTTCTATATTTTTTGTTCATTTCTTTTCGCAACAATGCTGAGGTCAGACTTTAATTAGTTATATGAACCCTCTTTAGGTTATAAAGTATTTTATGTCGGCAGCTTAGCACTGACTTCGTCAATATAAAGAAACTAATTTATACAAGAGTTGTACTAACTTATTTTTTTGGATATGTGTGCATTTCGGACAATGGTGCCAAATAACTATGGCACACATATTAGATTCATTGCTTTGCTTTTCTCATGCTACATCGAGACATTTCTAGGCTTCAAACCAATCTAAGAATGTTCACATTATTTCACAACCCTGAGCATTCTCGCCAGTTAGCATCTAATCACTATTGCTGTACTTTGTTTTCTTCATCTTACCTTTTACTCATTTTGTAATCACTTATGCAGATGAACTGGACAACAGTCTGCACCAATAACTTCACATGCAAGAATACGGCGAATTGGTAATGATTCACTAAAGGAAAAGTATATATTAAAGCAAGGATTAGACTGTTTATACATGTCCTGTTGACATGCTGACACCATATCGACATGCCAAAGCATACTTGGAAGCGACATGATATCACTAAATTTATATATAGCACTGAGCGTTGAGTCGAGCAGTAGCCGTTTACAGTTTAAGATGTACGCTTACCTTTTCAGTCTGCAGGAACAATGATGCGATATGCTTCCACTGGAATTTTAAAACACGTGCACACACCCGCGTACACCAGATGCGTTTGTGTTAGACAAGAATTTACATGCTGGCTAATCTTCCTAAGAAGTTATGTTTGGTCATATGAGGTCATTTGGTCCGCGAGAAGATTAATAGAATGTAGTTTGTACTGCTGCAATGAAGCACATGATCCAATAGTCGATGTTGGGCTTGACCCTGCAGTAAATTTATGGAGAAGTCTGCATGGAAAAACATAGGTATGTGATATCTATGGTGTTCCAGTGGTAAACTTACATTGGGCTGATAAAACTTTTAAGTCGAACTCAATCTGGTCTGCTTTTGGTTCAGGTCGATATAGCAACCATACATTAATTGGTAAATGCAGCCGAGAGGAAATCAAGATTCTTGATATGCTACAGATGGTTGATGCTAACAGCATATCAAGTACAACAGTGGGGCAATTGTTGTTGGTCGTGTTGTTCTTATTTAGTAAATATTAGTATTTCCGAACTTTGATTTATCTTTTTGTATTATCTCTGACCTAACAATGTTTTTCTGAAAGTGTGAGTTATGCTTTGTTTAAAAAACTTGAATCTTGCTGCATGAAGCAATAATACTGTGAATATAAATCCATATGTAGCACTTTTATTCCCACAAATATTGGCCCAAGTTCCTTAAACTTAATTGGTAATACATCGGAAGGCACTTATCCTCTTTCACTAATTGCCTATTCCGTTTACCTATCCAAAATCCTAAGGATCCCTTTTAATTGGTTTTAAGTATTTCTGCATCATTAGTGTCATATTGTACCAGAAAGCATAAAGCGCGTGGAGAGGATACTTAGTTCAGTTGTTAAACCAATAATTGTTGCTTAGTTTTATTAGATTAACTGACTACTTTGCTTGACTTGAACTATTTATAGATACCCTATGCTGAAAGGTATTAATTTATTTGTTCCAGTTATATATATCATCCTATAAGATGTTAATTGCAGAGGGCAGAAGTTAATCAGTTTATTAGGTATTAATATTTTCCCATTTACCTATCTTCTTTTTGATGGGATTTCTTGAAAAATAATAACTAGCATAGAGATGCAGAAGGAGTTTGCACTGAGTGGAGACACCTCGGAAAGGAATGGGTTATGAGGTGATAATGCAGATGGCGCCTGCCTATTCAATTTTAGGTTCTATAGAGAGGTGTAATGGGATTTGGAAACCGCTGTCACATTCATCGGAAGAGGTTCAGAGTTGGTCACTGTTGAGATGACAAGAGGTGGACCCAAAGATTCAAAGTAAAAAAGTTGCTTGAGACAAATGGATACAACACTCACATAAAAAGGGAAAACTTGGTAATAGATGTGATACGGATTTTAACTCCTTGCAAACATAGCAATTTTTTAAGATGGAAAGGTTAACACTTTTTCAAATGCACAAAGTTAGATTCTTTCTATCATAGAGTTCCGCTAAATTTTAAATAGTACACTCAAGCTTATTGCTTAATGCAATTTTTCCCAATGTGAAATAAATTAAGACGCCAATTCTAAATTGGACAGATTTGTTTAAGAATGGCTCTAAATCCATAGTATGTATGGTGACACAAATGGGTATATGGGAAAATGTATCGTGCCTTACATGTAATTTTATGTTTGCCCAGCAATAAAATGATTAATTAACCACAAATCAATTATAAACTAATAATAAGTTAATTATATTGTTGTTCACATTTGTACAAAGTTATCTTTCTTAATAGGCTAGCCCGTGCGAATGCACGGGTTGGCGACTAGTAGATCTTAATGCCCAATATGTAAGCAGCTTTACCGAGGTCTTTCATTCAAAAACTCTTATTCAAGTATCCCTTTATGCTATCCAGAAATTCTATATCATTTCCAATCAATAATATGTCATCCACATATAATATCAGAAATGCTACAGAGCTCCCACTCACTTTGTTGTAAATACAGGCTTCTCCAAAAGTCTGTACAAAACCAAATGCTTTGATCACACTATCAAAGCGTTTATTCCAACTCCGAGAGGCTTGCACCAGTCCATAAATGGATCGCTGGAGCTTGCACACTTTGTTAGCTCCCTTTGGATCGACAAAACCTTCTGGTTGCATCATATACAACTCTTCTTCCAGAAATCCATTCAGGAATGCAGTTTTGACATCCATTTGCCAAATTTTATAATCATAAAATGCAGCAATTGCTAACATGATTCGGATAGACTTAAGCATCGCTACGGGTGAGAAGGTCTCATCGTAGTCAATCCCTTGAACTTGTCGAAAACCTTTTGCAACAAGTCGAGCTTTACAGACAATAACATTACCGTCAGCGTCAGTCTTCTTCTTGAAGATCCATTTATTCTCAATTGCTTGCCGATCAACGGGCAAGTCAACCAAAGTCCACACTTTGTTCTCATACATGGATCCCATCTCAGATTTCATGGCTTCTAGCCATTTTGCGGAATCTGGGCTCACCATCGCTTCTTCATAGTTCGTAGGTTCATCATGATCTAGTAGCATGACTTCCAGAATAGGAATACCGTACCACTCTGGTGTGGATCTTACTCTGGTTGATCTACGAGGTTCGGTAGTAACTTGATCTGAAGTTTCATGATCATTATCATTAGCTTCCTTACTAATTGGTGTAGGTGTCATAGAAACCGGTTTCTGTGATGTACTACTTTCCAATAAGGGAGTAGTTATAGTTACCTCATCAAGTTCTACTTTTCTCCCAATCCTTTAGAGAGAAACTCCTTCTATAGAAAAACTCCGAATTTAGCAACAAAAGTCTTGCCTTCGGATTTGTGATAGAAGGTGTACCCAACAGTCTCCTTTGGGTATCCTATGAAGACACATTTCTCCGATTTGGGTTCGAGCTTATCAGGTTGAAGCTTTTTCACATAAGCATCGCAGCCCCAAACTTTCAGAAACGACAACTTTGGTTTCTTGCCAAACCACAGTTCATAAGGCGTCGTCTCAACGGATTTCGATGGTGGCCTATTTAACGGCAGCCGTCTCTAAAGCATAACCCCAAAACGATAACGGTAAATCAGTAAGAGACATCATAGATCGCACCATATCTAATAAAGTACGATTACGACGTTCGGACACACCATTACGCTGTGGTGTTCCGGGTGGCGTGAGTTGCGAAACTATTCCGCATTGTTTCAAATGTAGACCAAACTCGTAACTCAAATATTCTCCTCCACGATCAGATCGTAGAAACTTTATTTTCTTGTTACGATGATTTTCAACTTCACTCTGAAATTCTTTAAACTTTTCAAATGTTTCAGACTTATGTTTCATTAAGTAGATATACCCATATCTGCTTAACTCATCCGTGAAGGTGAGAAAATAACGATATCCGCCACGAGCCTCAACATTCATTGGACCACATACATCTGTATGTATGATTTCCAACAAATCTGTTGCTCTCTCCATAGTACCGGAGAACGGCGTTTTAGTCATCTTACCCATGAGGCACGGTTCTCAAGTACCAAGTGATTGATAATCAAGTGGTTCCAAAAGTCCATCAGTATGAAGTTTCTTCATGCGCTTTACACCGATATGACCTAAACGGCATTGCCACAAATAAGTTGCACTATCATTATCAACTCTGCATCTTTTGATTTCAACATTATGAATATGTGTATCACTACTATCGAGATTCATGAAAAATAGACCACTCTTCAAGGGTGCATGACCATAAAAGATATTACTCATATAAATAAAACAACCATTATTCTCTGATTTAAATGAATAACCGTCTCGCATCAAACAGGATCCAGATATAATGTTCATGCTCAACGCTGGCACCAAATAACAATTATTTAGGTCTAATACTAATCCCGAAGGTAGATGTAGAGGTAGCGTGCCGACCGCGATCACATTGACTTTGGAACCATTTCCCACGCGCATCGTCACCTCATCCTTAGCCAATCTTCGCTTAATCCGTAGCCCCTGTTTCGAGTTGCAAATGTTAGCAAAAGAACCAGTATCAAATACCCAGGTGCTACTGCGAGCATTAGTAAGGTACACATCAATAACATGTATATCACATATACCTTTGTTCACTTTGCCATCCTTCTTATCCGCCAAATACTTGGGGCAGTTCCGCTTCCAGTGACCAGTCTGCTTGCAGTAGAAGCACTCAATCTCAGGCTTAGGTCCAGACTTGAGTTTCTTCTCCTGAGTAGCAACTTGTTTGCTGTTCTTCTTGAAGTTCCCTTTCTTCTTCCCTTTGCCCATTTTCTTGAAACTGGTGGTCTTATTGACCATCAACACTTGATGCTCCTTCTTGATTTCTACCTCCGCGGCTTTTAGCATTGCGAAGAGCTCAGGAATAGTCTTATTCATCCCTTGCATATTATAGTTCATCACGAATCTTTTGTAGCTTGGTGGCAGTGATTGAAGAACTCTATCAATGACACTATCAACAGGAAGATTAACCCCCAGTTGAGTCAAGTGATTATGATACCCAGACATTTTGAGTATATGTTCACTGACATAACTATTCTCCTCCATCTTGCAGCTATAGAACTTATTGGAGACTTCATATCTCTCAATCTGGGCATTTGCTTGAAATATTAACTTCAACTCCTGGAACATCTCATATGCTCCATGACGTTCAAAATGTCTTTGAAGACTCGGTTCTAAGCCGTAAAGCATGGCACACTGAACTATCGAGTAGTCATCAGCTTTGCTCTGCCAGACGTTCATAACATCTGGTGTTGCTCCTGCAGCAGGCTTGGCACTTAGCGGTGCTTCTAGGACGTAATTCTTCTGTGCGGCAATGAGGATAATCCTCAAGTTACGGGCCCAGTCCGTGTAATTGCTACCATCATCTTTCAACTTTGCTTTCTCAAGGAACGCATTAAAATTCAACGAAACAACAACACGAGCCATCTATATACAATCAAATATAGACAAGCAAGATACTATCAGGTACTAAGTTCATGATAAATTTAAGTTCAATTAATCATATTACTTAAGAACTCCCACTTAGAAACTCTAATCCTCTAAGTGATCACGTGATCCAAATCAACTAAACCATGTCCGATCATCACGTGAGATGGAGTAGTATCAATGGTGAACATCAATATGTTGATCATATCTACTATATGATTCACGCTTGACCTTTCGGTCTCCGTGTTCCGAGGCCATATCTGTTATATGCTAGGCTCGTCAAGTTAAACCTGAGTATTCCGCGTGTGCAACTGTTTTGCACCCGTTGTATTTGAACGTAGAGCCTATCACACCCGATCATCACGTGGTGTCTCAGCACGAAGAACTTTCGCAACGGTGCATACTCAGCGAGAACACTTATACTTTGATAATTTAGTGAGGGATCATCTTATAATGCTACCGTCAATCAAAGCAAGATAAGATGCATAAAAGATAAACATCACATGCAATCAATATATGTGATATGATATGTCCATCATCATCTTGTGCTTGTGATCTCCATCTTCGAAGCACCGTCATGATCACCATCATCACCGGCGCGTCACCTTGATCACCATCGTAGCATCGTTGTCGTCTCGCCAATCTTATGCTTCCACGACTATCGGTACCACTTAGTGATAAAGTAAAGCATTACAGCGCAATTGCATTACATACAATAAAGCGACAACCATATGGCTCCTGCCAGTTGCCGATAACTCGGTTACAAAACATGATCATCTCATACAATAAAATTTAGCATCATGTCTTGACCATATCACATCACAACATGCCCTGCAAAAACAAGTTGACGTCCTCTACTTTGTTGTTGCAAGTTTTACGTGGCTGCTACGGGCTTAGCAAGAACCGTTCTTACCTACGCATCAAAACCACAACGATAGTTTGTCAAGTTGGTGTTGTTTTAACCTTCGCAAGGACCGGGCGTAGCCACACTTGGTTCAACTAAAGTTGGAGAAACTGACACCTGCCAGCCACCTGTGTGCAAAGCACATCAGTAGAACCAGTCTCGCGTAAGCGTACACGTAATGTCAGTCCGGCCCGCTTCATCCAACAATACCGCCGAACCAAAGTATGACATGCTGGTAAGCAGTATGACTTATATCGCCCACAACTCACTTGTGTTCTACTCGTGCACAACATCAACGCATAAAACCTAGGCTCGGATGCCACTGTTGGGGAACGTAGTAATTTTAAAATTTTCCTACGCAGATGCAAGATCATGGTGATGCATAGCAATGAGAGGGGAGAGTGTTGTCTACGTACCCTCGTAGACCGGAAGCGGAAGCGTTAGCACAACGCGGTTGATGTAGTCGTACGTCTTCACGGCCCGACCGATCAAGCACCGAAACTACAGCACCTCCGAGTTCTAGCACACGTTCAGCTCGATGACGATCCCCGGACTCCGATCCAGCAGAATGTCGGGGAAGAGCCGTCGTGCTGACGATCTTGATGTTCTACCGTTGCAGGGCTTCGCCTAAGCACCACTACAATATTATCGAGGATTATGGTGGAGGAGGGCACCGCACACGGCTAATAGATCTCAAGGATCAATTGTTGTGTCTAGAGGTGCCCCTGCCCCCGTATATAAAGGAGCAAGGGGGAGGGGCGGCCGGCCAGGAGGAGGCGCGCCAGGGAGGAGTCCTACTCCTACCGGGAGTAGGACTCCCTCCTTTCCTTGTCCAACTAGGAGAGGGGGAAGGAAGGGAGAGAGGAGAGAAAGGAAAGGGGGGCACCGCCCCTCCCTCCTTGTCCAATTCGGACTAGAGGGGGAGGGGGCGTGCAGCCTGCCCTGGCCGCCCCTCCTATGCTCGACTTTGGGCCCATGAGGCCCATTAACCCCCCTCGGGGGGGGGGGGGGGTTCGGTAACCCCCGATACTCCGTTTTATATCCGATAACTCCCGGAACCATTCCTGTGTCCGAATATAGTCGTCCAATATATCAATCTTTATGTCTCGACTATTTCGAGACTCCTCGTTATGTCCGTGATCACATCCGGGACTCCGAACAACCTTCGGTACATCAAAATATATAAACTCATAATGAAACTGTCATCGTAGCCATCACCAAGCTGGACGAGCTAGCATTCTCCGTGCCAATGCGGGAGGAGGACCGAGCGATCCCTTCCCCGTCGATCCGACGCACCCCCCGGCGAAACCCTAGTCAACGTAGCCACCGCCAGAGGTATCATGGGAAGAAAGGGCTGTAAATTATTAGAAATAATGGCAGATGGGTTGTATGCTGTTTTCCATAGATTTAAGGCTTTCCTAAAAAAAGGTTGACGCACAAACAGTGACTGTTGGATGTCCATCCAACGGCCGTCATGCTTCTTCAATCTCTGATCTTCCTGCTCTAGCCGCTCAAACAAGCGCCGGCGGGACTGCCTGCTCCTTCCTCCCGCGGCCGGCTATGCTGCTGCGCAAGCCTCACGGCCCTACCGTACTCCATCGCTGGCCTAGCCATCCCTCTACTCACCCACACCTGCTGTTATTCTCCGGCAACGGCAGATGAACCAGTAAACCCTCGTATAGTCGTACTCCCCTCCGCGTGGGAAACAACTGCCGAGTCTTCCCTGGCTCCGTGTCGTTCCCTTCCTAGGCCTCGTCGTCATCCACCGCCCTGGTGCTCTCGGCGCGGCGTGGTCAATGTGGTCAACGACCGACATGCATATGAAGTGGAATATACGTGGAGAGGCTGACAGCTGGGTCAACGGCCGCACGCAAGGAAATACCTCCTTATTGCACGCAAAATAATGATTCCTCCACCTGACATCCGGGACCCACCGAAAGGACCTCTGTATTTCGTGAAAAAAACCATCCTGCCGCTGATAGCTTGGACCCACCAGCTATATCTTCGCACGCAAGGAAGTGCCTCCTTATTACGCACAAAAAATGAATACCCCCTGCTAGCTGGGACCCAGCATAATGGGAGGCTGACTTGTGGGCCTACTAAGTTGACGGGGTCGGAGGGCTTTGTCAACTTAGTCAATATGAACGATTCTAGCTCCAGTGACCGTACGATGTCCATCCAATGGCTGTAGTGTTTCTTCAACCTCTGGTCTTCTTGATCTAGCCGCCCAAAGCAGCGCCGGTCGTGCCGCCTGCTCCTGCCTCCCGTGGCCGGCTGTGCTGCTGCGGAAGCCTCACCGTCCCTACTACTCCCACCGCTGGCCAGACCCTGCGGCGATGGCAGCCTCACACCGCAGCCGAACTAGTGAACCCTCATACTCCTCTCCGCGTGGGCACCCACTGTCGCGTCTTCCCCGGCTCCACGTGGTCCACTTCCTAGGCCTCGCCGTCGTCCACCACCCTGGTGCTCTCGGTGCGGCGTGGTCAACATGGTCAAGGAACAACTTCCATCGGA
Source organism: Triticum urartu (assembly GCF_056163025.1). Taxonomy (NCBI): domain Eukaryota; kingdom Viridiplantae; phylum Streptophyta; class Magnoliopsida; order Poales; family Poaceae; genus Triticum; species Triticum urartu. The sequence goes on along the minus strand of NC_141879.1, from coordinate 741,313,380 downwards.
AGAGTACTGTACATGAAGAGGCTGACAGCTGGGTCCACGGCCGCAGCAAGGAAGTGCCTCCTTATTACACGGAAAATAATGATTCCTTCACCTGGCAGCAGGGACCCACTGGATGGGCCACCGTAATTCGTGAAAAAACGTTTCCCCCCTGACTGCTGGGACCCACCAGTTATATCTTCGCACGCAAGAAAGTGCGTCCATATTACGGGCAAAAAATGATTCGCCCCCTGACTGCTGGGACCCACCAGCTACATGTTCGCACGGAAGGAAGTGTCTGACAGTCGGGACCCACCTGATTGAAGCGTACGTAGCATCGTCATTCTGGTCGCGAACGTGTACGTACATATGATCGGACTGTCTGCAGGCTGCAGCGATGAGCCGTGGCCGTATAAGGAAGGGCACGTTCGTAGTAGAGGCGCGCACGTGTGTTGTAGTAGAGGTGCGCACGTAGCATGTACATGTACATATGGCGGCCAGGGTGCAAGAAATTAAATACAACCACGTACGTACATACGGGCGGGGTCTCGAACACCTACTCGCGCATACGTACGGCCAGGGCTCCTGTACATGGCTGGGTCGGAACGGAGAAGCTGCGCCATCGTCGTGATCATTGGGAGGCAAACGGCTGGGTCGGAACGAAATGCGTCGTCGTGTTTATCGGGAGCCAACCGGCTTGGACGGAACAGCCGATGGAAACGAGGCCTGACGTATAGCAGAACAAAGGAAACGGCCTTGTGTTCGACCGACCATGATCGAAACGGGATCCTGTTCATCGGGAGGGGTCTGGCGTACCGCAAAACGGTGGAAACAGGGTCCTGTTGATCGGGAGGGGTGTGGCGTACCGCAAATCGGAGGAAACGGACTTGTGTTGGAGCGCTACGGTCGAAACGGGGGTCCTGTTCATCGGGAGGGGTGTGGCGTACCGCAAAACGGGACTCCACGGGATAATGTTCATCTCCACCGTCGACTTCCTCCACGGGCTACTGTTCATCCACCGTCGACCTCCTCCAGCCTCCACCCGCGACTGTTCGTCCACGGGCTCCTGTTCATCCAACAGCCTCCACCACACGCTCCTCCATCGGCTACTGTTCAACCAGCCCTTTCCACGGGGTCCTGTTCAACCACCCTCCACAGGCTACTATTCATCCAGCCCTCCACCGGCTACTGTTCAACCAGCCCTCCACGGGGTCCTGTTCATCCACCCCCAACCGGCTCGATCGATCGGGGTCCTGTTCATCCAGCGGCAACGGCCTCTACTACCACGGGGTTCTATTCATCCACCCCCCCACCGGGAACTATTCATCCAAACCCCCCAACAACGCTCACTGTTCATCCAGAGGCAGCATCGATCGGCTTCAGTTAGCAGCAGTAGAGAAGGAATCACTCGGGTTCAGTTAACAGCAAGGGATCGATCGATCGCTCGGGTTCAGTAACGCGTAACCTGCAGTGCAATCGCTCGGTTTCAGTTAGAGCCCAATGCCTCACTCGGGTTCAGTTAGAACACAAGGCCTCGCACACACGCGCGTACGTACGAGGGAAACGCGCATCGCTCGGCCCCAGACCACCCACCGTAACCGGGAACTCCCCTGATATTTCCCTCGTCCTCGCTTTTACCACGGTTTTCTCCGTCATGGATGGCCCAAAGAATGTCATGCAGCTGCATCTCCGGCCCACCCAGGACGAAAAGCCCATTTTCTGTCATGATTTTTTGTCATAGAAGTAGGACCTCACCACATCTATGATGATACCGGGTTTTGTCACAATTATCGTCATAGAAGCGTCATAAGCATGACAGAAAAAAAATTCATTTGGCCCAAAATGTCACAGATATGTCTTTTTTTGTAGTGATATCTACTTTATGAAACATAAGTCTGAAACATTTAAAAAGTTCAAAGAATTCCAGAGTGAAGGGGAAAATCATCGTAACAAGAAAATAAAGTTTCTACGACCTGATCGTGGAGGTGAATATTTGAGTTATGATTTGATCTTCATTTGAAACAATGTGGAATAGTTTCGCAACTCACGCCACCTGGAACACCACAGTGTAATGGTGTGTCCGAACGTCGTAATCGTACTTTATTAGATATGGTGCGATCTATGATGTCTGTTACCGATTTACCACTATCATTTTGGGGTTATACTTTAGAGACAACTGTATTCACGTTAAATTGGGCACCATCTAAATTCGTTGAGACGACACCATATGAACTGTGATTTGGCAGAAACCTAAGTTGTCGTGTCTTAAAGTTTGAGGCTGCGATGCTTATGTGAAAAAGTTTCAACCTGATAAGCTCGAACCCAAATCGAAGAAGTGCGTCTTCATAGGATACCCAAAAGAAACTGTAGGGTACACCTTCTATCACAGATACAAAGGCAAGACTTTTGTTGCTAAGAATGGATCCTTTCTAGAGAAGGAGTTTCTCTCGAAAGAAGTGAGTGGGAGGAAAGTAGAACTTGATGAGATAGTTGTACCTTCTCACGAATTGGAAAGTGGTACATCACAGACATCAGTTCCAGTGATGCTTACACCAATTAGTGAGGAAGTTAATGATGATGATCAAGTTACTACCGAACCTCGTAGCTCAACCAGAGTACAGTCCGCACCAGAGTGGTACAGTAATCTTGTTTTGGAAGTCATGTTACTAGACCATGACGAACCTATGAACTATGAGGAAGCGATGATGAGCCCAGATTCCGTGAAATGGATTGAGCCCATGAAATCTGAGATGGGATCCATGTATGAGAACAAAGTGTGGACTTTGGTTGACTTGCCCGATGATCGGAAAGCCATAGAGAATAAATGGATCTTCAAGAAGAAGACTGACGCCGACGGTAATGTTACTGTCTACAAAGCTCGACTTGTTGCGAAAGGTTTCGACAAATTCAAGGAGTTGACTACGATGAGACCTTCTCACCCGTAGCGATGCTTAAGTATGTCCGAATCATGTTAGCAATTACCGCATTTTATGATTATGAAATTTGGCAAATGGATGTCAAAACTGCATTCCTTAATGGATTTCTTAAAGAAGAGTTGTATATGACGCAACCAGAAGGTTTTGTCGATCCTAAAGGTGCTAACAAAGTGTGCAAGCTCCAGCGATCCATTTATGCACTGGTGCAAGCATCTCGGAGTTGGAATATACGCTTTGATAGTGTGATCAATGCATATGGTTTTATACAGAATTTTGGAGAAGACTGTATTTACAAGAAAGTGAGTGGGATCTCTGTAGCATTTCTAATATTATATGTGGATGACATATCGTTGATTGGAAATAACACATAATTTCTGGATAGCATAAAATGATACTTGAATAAGAATTTTTCAATGAAAGACCTCAGTGAAGCTGCTTATATAGTGGGCATCAACATATATTGAGATAGATCAAGACGCTTAATTGGACTTTCACAAAGCACACACCTTGATAAAGTTTTGAAGAAGTTCAAAATGGATCAGTCAAAGAAAGGGTTCTTGCCTATGCTACAAGGTGTGAAGTTGAGTCAGACTCAATGTCCGACCATTACAGAAGATAGAGAGAAAATGAAAGTCATTCCCAATGCCTCAGCCATAGGTTCTATCATGTATGCAATGTTGTGTACCAGACCTGACGTGTGCCTTGCTATAAGTTTAGCAGAAAGGTACCAAAGTAATCCATGAGTGGATCACTGGACAGCGGTCAAGAACATCCTGAAATACCTGAAAAGGACTAAGGATATTTTTCTCGTTTATGGAGGTGAAAAACAGCTTGTCGTAAATGGTTACGTCAATGTAAGCTTTGACACTAATTCGGATGACTCTAAGTCACAATCCGGATACGTATTTATATTGAATGGTGGAGATGTAAGTTCATGCAGTTCCAAGCAGAGCATCGTGGCGGGATCTACGTGTGAAGCGGAGTACATAACTGGTTCGGAAGCAGCAAATGAAGGAGTCTGGATGAAGGAGTTCATATCCGATCTAGGTGTAATACCTAGCCATCGGGTCCAACGAAAATCTTTTGTGATAATACTGGAGGAATTGTCTTGACGAAGGAATGCAGATTTCACAAGAGAACCAAACACATCAAGAGACGCTTCAATTCCATCCGCGATCAAGTCAAGGAGGGAGACATAGAGATTTGCAATATACATACGGATATGAATGTTGCAGACCCGTTGACTAAGCCTCTTCCACGAGCAAAACATGATTAGTACCAAGACTCCATGGGTGTTAGAATCATTACTATTTAATCTAGATTATTGACTCTAGTGCGAGTGGGAGACTGAAAGAAATATGCCCTAGAGGCAATAATAAAGTTGTTATTTATATTTCCTTATATCATGATAAATGTTTATTATTCATGCTAGAATTGTATTAACCAGAAACTTAGTACATGTGTGAATACATAGACAAAAACGGAGTGTCCCTAGTATGCCTCTACTTGACAAGCTTGTTTGTCAAAGATGGTTATGTTTCCTGACCATAGACATGTGTTGTCATTTGATGAACATGATCACATCATTAGAGAATGATGTGATGGATAAGACCCATCCGTTAGCTTGGCATAATGATCATTTAGTTTTATAGCTATTGCTTTCTTCATGACTTATACATGTTCCTATGGCTATGAGATTATGGAACTCTCGAATACCCGAGGAACACTTGATGTGCTTTCAAACGTCACAATGTAACTGAGTGATTATAAAGATGCTCTACAGGTGTCTCCGATGGTGTTTGTTGGGTTGGCATAGATCGAGATTAGGATTTGTCACTCCGTGTTTCGGAGAGGTATCTCTGGGCCCTCTCGGTAATGCACACCGATAAAAGATCTTCGTAGAATATGTAGGAGCCAATATGAGCATCTAGGTTCCACTATTGGTTATTGACCAGAGATGAGTCTCGGTCATGTCTACATAGTCCTCGAACCCGTAGAGTCCGCACGTCGTGAGTGGCAACCAGGAATGCAGGCAGACACGTGAAGCTGGGTTCCTGGGCCATGGTGTGAACTTGTCCCCTCACGCTGGCCTCGTTGAACGACGCCACAGCCTGGTTGAGCAGCCATGCCGCCCAACCCTGCCCAGGATCTCTTCGGCTGACATGCACCTGCGTGTTGCACGAACATACGTTGGCCTGCTTCGGCGTTCGTCAAGACGTCGTACGTCGTCTCCATGCACCAGCGTGTTAGGCGCCGGACATAGCACAACACCCCTATTTTAAGCGAGAGGGGGGGAACCTTCGCATCGGGGGGAGCCCCAGAGGGTCGGCCTAGCCGCGCGGGAGGCCACGGCCGTTTTTTCTTCTGTTTTATGTTCTTGTTTTTTGCTTTATTTTTGTACTTTTCTTTATACTTTAAAATATTGTACATACACACACACAAATACCTTCAAAAACACATATTCAAAAATGTTGAACATGTCATTGAATTTTTTGTCATAAGTATTAAAAACTGTTGAACAAGTATTTGAAAATGTTGAATAAGTTTTAAAAAATTTGAACGAGTATTTTAAAATGTTGAATAAGTATTTGAATTTTTTAAAATCTATTTGAAAAATGTTGAACAAGTATTTGAAAAAAATATTGAATTAACGTTCAGACAATGTTGGAATATGTATACAAAAAGGTTGATCACTTATTAAAATAATGTTTTTGATATATAAAAAATGTAGAGTGAAAAGGAAAACAAAAAATAGAGAAAAAAAGAAAAACGGAGAATAAAAACAAAAAAATGTAAAAAAATTGAGAAGAAAAAAGAAAAGAACGGAAAACAGGACGGAAAAATATATATGAAAATACGGCTCGACTCAGTTAAAGCTGGACGTCCGGAAAAATGTTCGAAACCAGGACGGAGAAATGTTAAATAAGTGAGTGGCGCCCTTTAATATAGGATGGCGAAGTGGCTAGTAGCGTTCATACTCCCGTGCAACTGGGTTCGAACCCTCATTCTGCTTTTTTTATTCAACAAGTGTGCGAAAATGGGCCGGTCCAGTAACCACCAGGATCGCGAAAATCTAGACGCGCGATGGAATCGCTCAAAGCTGTTGGGCCAAAAAATCCAACCGAGAGGCTAGCTGCTCTGTGACTTTATTATCGGCCCCGTTCGTTTCTATTTAGTACCACATCGCCTGCTAGAGAACTCGTTTTGCAGCTTAAGTAGTGTGTATACGGCGCTGTACTTGCCGATGACGCAAAGCTGTTCCAATAAGTCTGTCGAGGCAAAAAGCAGTCACAACATACTTCTGGCTGGGCCAGGCCGTGGGCCTGTCACCTTAAGTTGCTGTTAAGTCGTGCATGAGGGGGGCCAGAAGTGTGGAATGGCGTCAGTCTTTTTTTAAATATGATTTGAAACTGCTTTTCTTAATAACATATTTTATTTTATCTTTTTCAGGTTCAAAACCTACTTATATTTCGGTTTACGCAACATCTCTTCATCTTGTCCAAATGTTCAACGAATTATGTTCTAATTCTGATGGCATGCATACTATGATTATATGATTATTTTTGCATATTACGGTAAAGTGCAAGTTGTGCACAAGTTTTTATTTAATTTTCCGACTTCTTAAAGGAAATACATTATTTCAGTTACACTATGTGTAAACTATAGTAGAATGCGAAAAATGCACTATTATATGCTTATTCTTTGCATATTTCAAAAAGTGTAATTTCAGTGTCAATTGTGTGTAAGCTTTGAAAGTTTTTCCTTTTCCTTTTCCTTTTCTTTCTTCTTAAAGGGTTTCATTCTTTCTTAGAAAACTTCATTATTTTGATTTTGTTTTAGTTTTTTCTAAAAGGGTAATACTAGTGCCACGCATTCATTTTTCCATAGAAAACTTCATTTTTTACCTTTTTACTTTTTATTTCATGTTTTATTTTGTTTTAATTTTCATTTCTTTTCTTTTGTATGGGTAATACAGATGCCTCTAATCCATTACTTTTTAGAAAACACTTTTTTGTGAAAATCTCACTATAATATGCTCAGTTTTGCATATTAATAATATATTTTCCAAATATATCTATGTATAAAAATAAATATGTGTGAGAATTCTATTCATCGGTGAGATTGCACATGTATGAAAATAAATATGTGTGTTGAGATTGCACAGTCACTGACCATTGCATGCAATTATGTGTGAGAGTGCTATCCATTGGTCATGTACGAAGATTTGGCCAATTACTATACTAGAGCAGCCAGTAATTATAACGTACAAAAAAAAGTATGCAGGCTTGGTAGTATTGAACTGGAGCAGCCCATGGTCCAGCTTGCACCTGTGCGGACGCTGCTAGGGCTTGTGTGGCTGCCCAATGACTCATGCTTGACTGAAACAGAGTTTGGGGTCAATCGACTGACCCAAAATCCATTCAGCCGATTGACCAGTAGCCACGCCTGCGGTTGTCCACCTGAACGTGCATCTCGTTATGCCAAGTTCCAAAACGATGAGCCTTCGTCTTAAATCGGGAACGAGCGAGGGCTCGCTCCAACGAAAACCCTCACTCTCTGGCCAGCCGTCACAAATTGTGTATCTATTATGGAAATGTTGTTAGTTAAATTAGAGGTAAATTGTGTATCTATTAGATGTAAATTGTGTATCTATTAAATGCACGTTATAGATCTAATTAAATTGTTTATTTGTTTTGAGTTTGCTAGTTAATTAATTTAAAGCAAATAATTAAGTATATGTGTAGATGGAGCATGCATGATTGGTTATTTGTTAGCAAATTGATAAAATAATGTAGCAAATGCTACTTATAGCTAGCTAGTTTCTTAATTAATCTTTAGAAAGCTAGCTAGATATTTGCAACTTATTCTTGGTGCAAAAAATACAGCCCGGTCAAGTACTAGGATGGGCCATGGGTTGTTCCCTCCTCAAGCGAGGAGGTGATCCCTCCTGATTATAGCGAGGATTCGGGTGTTAGCTCGCCGTCCCCCATTCCAGATGACACTCGATGAAGATGACATTGTGAGCATGGAGGGGGAGGTGGCAGAGGACACCGACTCAGAGATGGAGTATGCTGAGACGGAGGAGGAGCACGGCGACGATGACGATGTTGAGTCCACCGCCGCTGACGTCGATGACATCGATCAGTCTGCCGCCGCCGCCGACGACCAGGCTTAGTTTGAGGGTCCGAGTTGTGGAACCCTAGTTTGGACGTTTGTATTTTTGTTGTAACTAGCTATAGTATATGACATCTTGTCTCACTTGTACGAGGGCTCTTATAGTGAGGATTCACGTGTGCTATCACCACCTCCGAACCCGCTTTTGAGGACCCCGACATCATCGAGCCCATGGAGGGGCCCAAGGACACACCGTCTCGGAGTTTTGTAGCATCCCGAGTCAGAGGAAGAGGAGGACGACATTGATGACGATGATGACAACCTGTTTTGAGGGTCCGACTTGGGAAACCCTACTAGCTAGGTGCATGGTTATAGTCCTACTAGTAGTATGACACGGTTATTGTTTATATATCGATGTATCCATGCAGTGGTTTTATATTTATTTGCGTGTATGGCATGGTTATTGTTTATATATTGATGCATGCACTAGTTTTACGTTATTTGTGTGTGTCGTATGACATGATTATCGACGAAAAGCTACAAGCACACAAAAAGCTACGAATAGACGTGCTAGGGCCCTTCGTAGAATCCAGTACTGTAGTAAGTGCAAAAGATATTACAGAAAGATCAAAAGTCAATAGTAACTTACTGAATCACTTAAGAGTTAACGGTGCCATAAACAAGCCACATCAACCATACGCAGATAATACAAACACATCACATCATCTTCGCAGCTCGAGCTCATCGAAAAAGCATGCTTTTTGGCCTCCTTCACCTTGTCGACACATAACTAATTACCATTTCTAACGAAAATTAGCTACCAGATAGACATTGTGGAGCCCTACCCTACCATTGTCCTATCTGAAAAAGTCGGGTGAAAGTACTATAAAATATACAAAGGAAAATGATATTTACATTGGGTATAACCAACAATTAAATAATTGAATTAAAAGAAAAAGAAAAAGATCAAATGAGATATGATTTATGTCACAACTTTGACAAGACTAGTAAATATGTACGTGCAATGCACGTTAATATTAGGTAATATATTAAATACATGTAAATATTATGTAGGATATTATTTGCGTATTAATTATGTGATTAGCATTGGTATTAATATTTGGTATGATATTAACTGTACACTAAACGTGTTTAGCGCTCACCATTGGAGCAGCCTGAGTCATTGAATTGACCTGATTTGACGGTCAGGATTTGTTGGATCTACCCCCTTGGGTCTTCTTAATTTGGTATAGATATAAATGCCAAAGATCTATGCCAAGAACCAAAGATCTATGCCGAGAACCAGAGTGTGGGATGTCGGCAAAATGTTAACATAAAGTTCACCATGTGTGTTCTTATTCCCGGGTTTAGATCTCCGCAATTGGTTGGGGCTTTTACCGAGTTTCACATCTCGGCATATACATCAGCGTGCCTAGTTCCGCTTTATAATTTAGAACCTACCAAATAACCCCGCAGTAGGCTGAGTCATAGCCAGCAGGAGCACACACTGCTTGGAAAACCCTATAGGCAGCCACCTAATAGCGCCCGCGCTGCAGGTAAGCAATAGTTGTAGTGCGGGTTTACTGAACCCGCACTACTCCTTAGGTATTCCACAGTACACTACTAGGAAAATGCTTATAGGTAGGACATCAGTAGTAGAGCTGGAAAATAGCAAGCGCTGTTGCTAATTAGCAGTAGCTCTAGGGCGGCGCTACAAGTAACGTTTTAGCAGTAGCGCTGGAAAACTAAAAAGCGCTACTAATAAGTGGGACCCAACGAGTCCCCTGATGCTAGCTGTAGTAGCAGCGCTATTCAAAATAGAGTGCCACTAGTAGAAAAACTACTTTACATGAGACACATTAGTCCCGGTTTGTAAATGAACCGACACTAATGGTACCATTAGTCATGGTTCGAACGGCTATGCATTAGTCCCGGTTCATTTGTGACCTATAGTACCGGTTGGTGGCTCCAACCGGTACTAAAGGGGGGGGGGTCTTTAGTAACGATTAGAGCCACCAACCGGTACTAAAGGTGTTTAGTGCCACCTCGCTAGTTGAGAGGAGCTCGCACCGGTTTATAAGCCCCGCTGCGGCTATCGTGTCGAGCTCCTCTCTAAGCAGGCCTTTGTGGGCCTATTGCAAGTCTTCTGCCCTGTGGGGCCTACTAGGCCGTATGGGGCTCCATCCTGGCCCAACTAGAGGTTGGGTTTCTAGCCGTATGGAGGCCGTGCCGGCCCAGTAGGCGGGCTGTTTTTGCTTTATTTTGATTTTTTTCAAAATAACCTTTAGTCCCGGTTCGTGTTGAACCGGGACTAAAGGGGGGACCTTTAGTCCCCACCCTTTAGTGCCGGTTTCCAGAACCGGTACTGAAGGTCCTTACGAACCGGTACTAAAAGTCATTTTTCTACTAGTGCGCTACCCGTAAGGTTTTAGCAGTAGCGCTTTATTTGACAGCACCGCTACTGCAAATGGGACCCGTTGTTGCCGCACTGGCTAGGTATAGTAGTAGCACTGTAAGGGCATATTTATCCCTAAGGTGTTTTGGTGATTGATGACAACGCGTTTGTGGACTAATCGTGTGCCTTGAGTATCCCAGACATTTCATCGCTAGGCACAAGACGGTTGGGTGCCCCTCAAAGACTGTTGAAGACGGCGTCTTTTCTACGTTTCTTTTTGGTAGACTTGAGTCGTAGGAAAGCCATACTATTAAGAGGGGGTCCGCGTTGGAAAGGTTTGGGTGGAATCATCACGTACACGTCTCCTTCTTGTCCCCTCCTTTTTCTCTTGGAGTTTCCTCCGTTTTCTTGCCTCCCTAGTTCTGGCTGCTGAGTTGGGTCGCGGTAGTACTGCTCCCAGGAAAGCGGTAGTACCGTAGGCATCAGCGGTAGTACCGTGCGGTGGCGCGGTAGTACCGCAGGTGCCCACGGTAGTACCGCTCCCTGGAGCCGCACTACCGCCGCCCACCAGGCTAGTACCGCTTTTTCGCGGTAGTAGGGGCGGATGTAATTTTTTACATCCGCACCTACCGCGGTAGTACCGCTTTCGCTCTGCGGTAGTACCGCGCTATGCTGTCAGGCAGTAGTACCGCCCCTCGGCAGTACTACTGTTTCGGGTTTTTTCTTCTTCCGTTTCTTTGCGGAAGTAGGCACGGATGTTTCCTTCCCCTGGCTAGGGGATTTCTGCCTTGCGGTAGTACCGCATGGAGACGCGGTAGTACCGCGCTTGCGAAAGTACCGCCCTCAGTTCCTGCGCGTCAGTTTTGTGGAAGTACCGCGGGCCAGTTCGGTAGTACCGCATAGACGTGTGGTAGTACCGCTTGGTAGCAAGCGGTAGTACCGCGCGGCCCTGCGGTGTTGGGGAACGTAGTAATTTCAAAAAAATTCCTACGCAGACGCAAGATCATGGTGATGCATAGCTACAAGAGGGGAGAGTATTGTCTACGTACCCTCGTAGACCGGCAACAGAAGTGTTGACACAACGTAGAGGATGTAGTCGTACGTCTTCCCAATCCGACCGATCCAAGTAATGAACGTACGGCACCTCCGAGTTCTAGCACACGTTCAGCTCGATGACGATCCCCGGACTCCGATCCAGCAAAGTGTCGGGGAAGAGTTCCGTCAGCACGACGGTGTGGTGACGATCTTGATGTTCAACTGTCGCAGGGCTTCGCCTAAGCACCACTACAATATTATCGAGGATTATGGTGGAAGGGGGCACCGCACACGGCTAAGAAAACGATCACGTGGATCAACTTGTCTGTCTAGGGGTGCCCTCTGCCCCCGTATATAAAGGAGCAAGGGGAGGAGGCTGGCCGGCCCTATGGCGCGCCAAGGAGGAGTCCTCCTCCTAGTAGGAGTAGGACTCCTACTAGGACGGGGAAGGAAATGGGGAGGGAGAAGGAAAGGGGGGCGCCTCCCCCCTCTCCTAGTCCAATTCGGACCAAGGGGGGGAGGAGGCGCGCGGCCCACCCTGGCTGCCCCTCTCTCTCTCTCCACTAAGGCCCATATGGCCCATTACTTCTCCCGGGGGGGGGGGGGGGGAGGTTCCGGTAACCCTCCGGCTCTCCGGTTTTCTCCAAAATCACCCGGAACACTTCCGGTGTCCGAATATAGCCGTCCAATATATCAATCATTATGTCTCGACCATTTCGAGACTCCTCGTCATGTCCGTGATCACATCCGGGACTCCGAACTAACTTCGGTACATCAAAACTCATAAACTCATAATATAACTGTCATCGAAACCTTAAGCGTGCGGACCCTACGGGTTCGAGAACAATGTAGACATGACCGATACATGTCTCCGGTCAATAACCAATAGCGGAACCTGGATGCTCATATTGGCTCCCACATATTCTACGAAGATCTTTATCGGTCAGACCGCATAACAACATACATTGTTCCCTTTGTCATAGGTATGTTACTTGCCCGAGATTCAATCGTCGGTATTTCAATACCTAGTTCAATCTCGTTACCGGCAAGTCTCTTTACTCGTTCTGTAATACATCATCTCGCAACTAACTCATTAGTTGCAATGCTTGCAAGGCTTATGTGATGTGCATTACCGAGAGGGCCCAGAGATACCTCTCCGACAATCGGAGTGACAAATCCTAATCTCGAAATACGCCAACCCAACATTCACCTTTGGAGACACCTGCAGAGCTCCTTTATAATCACCCAGTTATGTTGTGACATTTGGTAGCACACAAAGTGTTCCTCCGGAAAACGGGAGTTGCATAATCTCATAGTCTTAGGAACATGTATAAGTCATGAAGAAAGCAATATCAACATACTAAACGATCAGGTGCTAAGCTAATGGAATGGGTCATGTCAATCACATCATTCTCCTAATAATGTGATCCCGTTAATCAAATAACAACTCTTTGTCTATGCTTAGGAAACATAACCATCTTTGATTAACGAGCTAGTCAAGTAGAGGCATACTAGTGACACTCTGTTTGTCTATGTATTCACACATGTATTATGTTTCCGGTTAATACAATTCTAGCATGAATAATGAACATTTATCATGAAATAAGGAAAAAAATAATAACTTCATTATTGCCTCTAGGGCATATTTCCTTCAGTCTCCCACTTGCACTAGAGTCAATAATCTAGTTCACATTGTCATGTGATTTAACACCAATAGTTCACATCATCATTTGATTAACACCCATAGTTCACATCGTTATGTGACCAACACTCAAATGGTTTACTAGAGTCAATAATCTAGTTCACATCGCTATGTGATTAAGACTCAAAGAGTACTAAGGTGTGATCATGTTTTGCTTGTGAGAGAAGTTTAGTCAACGGGTCTGCCGCATTCAGATCCGTATGTATTTTGCAAATTTCTATGTCAACAATGCTCTGCATGGAGCTACTCTAGCTAATTGCTCCCACTTTCAATATGTATCCAGATTAAGAGTTAGAGTCATCTGGATTAGTGTCAGAACTTGCATCGACGTAACCCTTTACGACGAACCTTTTTGTCACCTCCATAATCGAGAAACATATCCTTATTCCACTAAGGATAATTTTGACCGCTGTCCAGTGATCTACTCCTAGATCACTATTGTACTCCCTTGTCAAAATCAGTGTAGGGTATACAATAGATCTGGTACACAGCATGGCATACTTTATAGAACCTATGGCTGAGGCATAGGGAATGACTTTCATTCTCTTTCTATCTTCTGCCGTGGTCGGGGCTTTGAGTCTTGCTCAACTTCACACCTTGTAACACAGGCAAGAATCCTTTCTTTGCTTGATCCATTTTGAACTTCTTCAAAACTTTGTCAAGGTATGTGCTTTGTGAAAGTCCAATTAAGCGTCTTGATCTATCTCTATAGATCTTAATGCCCAATATGTAAGCAGCTTCACCGAGGTCTTTCTTTGAAAAAACTCCTTTCAAACATTCCCTTATGCTTTGCTGAATAATTCTACATTATCTCCGATCAACAATATGTATTCACATATACTTATCAGAAATTTTGTAGTGCTCCCACTCACTTTCTTGTAAATACAGGCTTCACTGCAAGTCTGTATAAATCTATATGCTTTGATCAACTTATCAAAGCGTATATTCCAACTCCGAGATGCTTGCACCAGTCCAAACATGGATCGCTGGAGCTTGCATATTTTGTTAGCACCTTTAGGACTGACAAAACTTTCTTGTTGCATCATATACAACTCTTCTTTAATAAATCTATTAAGGAATGCAGTTTTGTTTATCCACTTGCCAGATTTCATAAAATGCGGCAATTGCTAACATGATTCGGACAGACTTAAGCATAGATACGAGTGAGAAACTCTCATCGTAGTCAACACCTTGAACTTGTCTAAAACCTTTTTGCGACAATTCTAGCTTTTGTAGATAGTGACACTACTATCTGCGTCCGTCTTCCTCTTGAAGATCCATTTATTTTCTATGGCTTGCCGATCATCGGGCAAATCCATCAAAGTCCATACTTTGTTCTCATACATGGATCATATCTCAGATTTCATGGCCTCAAACCATTTCGCGGAATCTAGGCTCATCATCGCTTCCTCATAGTTCGCAAGTTCGTCATGGTCTAGTAACATGACTTCCAGAACAGGATTACCGTACCACTCTGGTGCGGATATCACTCTGGTTTACCTACGAGATTCGGTAGTAACTTGATATGAAGTTACATGATCATCATAATTAGCTTCCTCACTAATTGGTGTAGTAGTCACAAGAACAGATTTCTGTGATGAACTACCAATAAGGGAGAAGGTACAATTACCTTATCAAATTTCCTACTTTCCTCCCACTCACTTCTTTCGAGAGAAACTCCTTCTCTAGAAAGGATCCATTTTTAGCAACGAATGTCTTGCCTTCGGATATGTGATAGATGGTGTACCCAACAGTCTCCTTTGGGTATCCTATGAAGACATATTTCTCCGATTTGGGTTTGAGCTTACCAGGATGAAACTTTTTCACATAAGCATCACAACCCAAAACTTTAAGAAACGACAACTTTGGTTTCCTGCCAAACCATAATTCAGATTGTGTCATCTCAACGGATTTATATGGTGCCCTTTTTAACATGAATGCAGCTGTCTCTAATGCATAACCCCAAAACGATAGTGGTAGATCGGTAAGAGACATCATAGATTGCACTATATCCAATAAAGTACGGTTATGACGATCGGACACACCATTATGCTGTGGTGTTCCAGGTGGCATGAGTTTGTGAAACTATTCCACAATGTTTTAATTGAAGACCAAACTCGTAACTCAAATATTTGTCTCCGCGATCAGATCGTAGAAACCTTATTTTCTTGTCACGATGATTTTCCACTTCACCCTGAAATTATTTGAACTTTTCAAATGTTTCAGACTTATGTTTCATCAAGTAGATATACTCATATCTGCTCAAATCATCTGTGAAGGTCAGAAAATAACGATACCCGCCGCAAGCTTCAACACTCATTGGACTGCATACATCAGTATGTATTATTTCCAATCAAGTTTGTTGCTCGCTCCATTGTTCCGGAGAATGGAGTCTTAGTCATCTTTCCCATGAGGCATGGTTCGCAAGCATCAAGTGATTCATAATCAAGTGATTCCAAAAGCCCATCAGCATGGAGTTTCTTCATGCGCTTTACACCAATATGACCTAAACGGTAGTGCCACAAATAAGTTGCACTATCATTATTAACTTTGCATCTTTTGGTTTCAATATTATGATTATGTGTATCACTACGATCGAGATCCAACGATCTATTTTCATTGGGTGTGTAACCATATAAGGTTTTATTCATGTAAACAGAACAACAATTTATTCTCTTTCTTAAATGAATAACCGTATTACAATAAACATGATCAAATCATATTCATGCTCAACGCAAACACCAAATAACACTTATTTAGGTTCAACACTAATCCCGTAAGTATAGGGAGTGTGCGACGATGATCATATCAATTTTGGAACTATTTCCAACACACATCGTCACTTCACCCTTAACTAGTATCTGTTCATTCTGCAACTCCCGTTTTGAGTTACTACTCTTAGCAACTGAACCAGTATCAAATACCGAGGGGTTGCTATGAACACTAGTAAAATACACATCAATAATCTGTATATCAAATATACCTTTGTTCACTTTGCCATCCTTCTTATCCGCCAAATACTTGGGGTAGTTCCGCTTCCAGTGACCAGTTCCTTTGCAGTAGAAGCACTTAGTATCAGGCTTAGGTCCAGACTTGGGCTTCTTCACTTGAGCAGCAACTCGCTTGCCGTTCTTCTTGAAGTTCCCTTTCTTCCCTTTACCCTTTTCTTGAAACTAGTGGTCTTGTCAACCATCAACACTTGATGTTTTTCTTGATTTCTACCTTTGTCGATTTCAGCATTACGAAGAGCTTGGGAATCGTTTCCGTTATCCCTTGCATATCATAGTTCATCAAGAAGTTCTACTAACTTCGTGATGGTGACTAGAGAATCCTGTCAATCACTATTTTATCTGGAAGATTAACTCCCACTTGATTCAAGTGATTGTAGTACCCAGACAATCTGAGCACATGCTCACTAGTTGAGCGATTCTCCTCCATGTTTTAGCTATAGAACTTGTTGGAGACTTCATATCTCTCAACTCGGGTATTTGCTTAAAATATTAACTTCAACTCCTGGAACATCTCATATGGTCCATGACGTTCAAAACGTCTTTCAAGTCCCGATTCTAAGCTGTTAAGCATGGTGCACTAAACTATCAAGTAGTCATCATATTGAGCTAGCCAAACGTTCATAACGTCTGCATCTGCTCCTGCAATAGGTCTGTCACCTAGCGGTGCATCAAGGACATAATTCTTCTATGCTGCAATGAGGATAAACCTCAGATCACGGATCCAATCCGCATCATTGCTACTAACATCTTTCAACACAATTTTCTCTAGGAACATATCAAAATAAACACAGGGAAGCAACAACGTGAGCTATTGATCTACAACGTGATCTGCAAAATACTACCAGGACTAAGTTCATGATAAATTTAAGTTCAATTAATCATATTACTTAAGAACTCCCACTTAGATAGACATCCCTCTAATCCTCTAAGTGATCACGTGATCCAAATCAACTAAACCATGTCCGATCATCATGTGAGATGGAGTAGTTTCATTGATGAACATCACTATGTTGATCATATCTACTATATGATTCACGCTCGACCTTTCGGTCTCCGTGTTCCGAGGCCATATCTGTATATGCTTGGCTCGTCAAGTATAACCTGAGTATTCCACGTGTGCAACTGTTTTGCACCCGTTGTATTTGAACATAGAGCCTATCACACCCGATCATCACGTGGTGTCTTAGCACGAAGAACTTTCGCAACGGTGCATATTCAGGGAGAACACTTCTTGATAATTAGTGAGAGAACATCTTAAAATGCTACCGTCAAACTAAGCAAAATAAGATGTATAAAAGATAAACATCATATGCAATCAAAATATGTGACATGATATGGCCACCATCATCTTGCGCCTTTGATTTCCATCTCCAAAGTACTGTCATGATCTCTATCTTCACCAGCATGACACCATGATCTCCATCATCTTGATCTATATCAATGTGTCGTCACGTGGTCGTCTCGCCAACAATTGCTCTTGCAACTATTGCTATCGCATAGCGATAAAGTAAAGCAATTATTGGGTGCTTGCATCTTATGCAATAGAGAGACAACCATAAGGATTTTGCCAGTTGCCGATAACTTCAACAAAACATGATCATCTCATACAACAACTTATATTTCATCACGTCTTGACCATATCACATCACAACATGCCCTGCAAAAACAAGTTAGACGTCCTCTACTTTGTTGTTGCAAGTTTTACATGGCTGCTACGGGCTTAGCAAGAACCGTTCTTACCTACGCATCAAAAACCACAATGATAGTTTGTCAAGTTGGTGCTGTTTTAACCTTCGCAAGGACCGGGCGTAGCCACACTCGGTTCAACTAAAGTTGAAGAAACTGACACCCGCCAGCCACCTGTGTGCAAAGCACGTCGGTAGAACCAGTCTCGCGTAAGCGTACGCGTAATGTCGGTCCGGGCCGCTTCATCCAACAATACCGCCGAACCAAAGTATGACATGCTGGTAAGCAGTATGACTTATATCGCCCACAACTCACTTGTGTTCTACTCGTGCATATAACATCAACACATAAAACCTAGGCTCGGATGCCACTGTTGGGGAACGTAGTAATTTCAAAAAATTTCCTACGCACACGCAAGATCATGGTGATGCATAGCAACGAGAGGGGAGAGTATTGTCTACGTACCCTCGTAGACCGGCAACGGAAGTGTTGACACAACGTAGAGGAAGTAGTCGTACGTCTTCCCGATCCGACCGATCCAAGTACCGAACGTATGGCACCTCCGAGTTCTAGCACATGTTCAGCTCGATGATGATCCCCGGACTCCGATCCAGCAAAGTGTCGGGGAAGAGTTCCGTCAGCACGACGGCATGGTGACGATCTTGATGTTCAACTGTCACAGGGCTTCGCCTAAGCACCACTACAATATTATCGAGGATTATGGTGGAAGGGGGCACCGCACACGGCTAAGAAAACGATCACGTGGATCAACTTGTGTGTCTAGGGGTGCCCTCTGCCCCCGTATATAAAGGAGCAAGGGGAGGAGGCCGGCCGGCCCTATGGCGCGCCAAGGAGGAGTCCTCCTCCTAGGACTCCTACTAGGAGGGGGAAGGAAGTGGGGAGGGAGAAGGAAAGGGAGCGCCCCCCCCCCCCCTCTCCTAGTCCAATTCGGACCAAGGGGGGGAGGAGGCGCGCGGCCCACCCTGGCTGCCCCTCTCTCTCTCCACTAAGGCCCATATGGCCCATTACTTCTCCCGGGAGGTTCCGGTAACCCTCCGGCTCTCCGGTTTTCTCCGAAATCACCCGGAACACTTCCGGTGTCCGAGTATAGCCGTCCAATATATCAATCTTTATGTCTCGACCATTTCGAGACTCCTCGTCATGTCCGTGATCACATCCGGTACTCCGAACTAATGTCGGTACATCAAAACTCATAAACTCATAATATAACTGTCATCGAAATGTTAAGCGTGCGGACCCTACGGGTTCGAGAACAATGTAGACATGACCGAGACATGTTTCTGGTCAATAACCAATAGCGGAACCTGGATGCTCATATTGGCTCCCACATATTCTACGAAGATCTTTATCGGTCAGACCGCATAACAACATACATTGTTCCCTTTGTCATTGGTATGTTACTTGCCCGAGATTCGATCGTCGGTATCTCAATACCTAGTTCAATCTCGTTACCGGCAAGTCTCTTTACTCGTTCTGTAATACATCATCTCGCAACTAACTCATTAGTTGCAATGCTTGCAAGGCTTATGTGATGTGCATTACCGAGAGGGCCCAGAGATACCTCTCCGACAATCGGAGTGACAAATCCTAATCTCGAAATACGCCAACCCAACATTCACCTTTGGAGACACCTGTAGAGCTCCTTTATAATCACCCAGTTACGTTGTGACGTTTGGTAGCACACAAAGTGTTCCTCCGGAAAACGGGAGTTGCATAATCTCATAGTCTTAGGAACATGTATAAGTCATGAAGAAAGCAATAGCAACATACTAAACGATCGGGTGCTAAGCTAATGGGATGGGTCATGTCAATCACATCATTCTCCTAATAATGTGATCATGTTAATCAAATAACAACTCTTTGTCTATGGTTAGGAAACATAACCATCTTTGATTAACGAGCTAGTCAAGTAGAGGCATACTAGTGACACTCTGTTTGTCTATGTATTCTCACATGTATTATGTTTCCGGTTAATACAATTCTAGCATGAATAATAAACATTTATCATGAAATAAGGAAATAAATAATAACTTTATTATTGCCTCTAGGGCATATTTCCTTCATGCGGTAGTACCGCTGGCCCGGCGCGGTAGTACCGCTGGCCGCGGGCTGGTTGGTGGGTAACGGTTGGATCTTTGTCCTACACTATATAAGGGGCCCCCTTCTTCCCCGTTGACTTAACTCTTCCAACCCTAAGCTCCATTGTTGCTCTAAGCTCCATTTTCGCCCGATCTCACTCCCTAGCCAATCAAACTTGTTGATTTGCTCAGGAGTGGTTGAGAAGGCCTCGATCCACACTTCCACCAAGAGAAATTTGATTCCCCCCACTAATCCCTTGCGGATCTTGTTACTCTTGGGTGTTTGAGCATCCTAGACGGTTGAGGTCACCGCGAAGCCATAGTCCATTGTGGTGAAGCTTCGTGGTGTCATTGGGAGCCTCCAATTGAGTTGTGGAGATTGCCCCAACTTTGTTTTTAAAGGTTCGGTCGCCGCCTCCAAGGGCACCAATAGTGGAATCACGGCATCTCGCATTGTGTGAGGGCGTGAGGAGAATACGGTGGCCCTAGTGGCTTCTTGGGGAGCATTGTGCCTCCACACCACTCCAACGGAGACGTACTTCCTCTCAAAGGGAATGAACTTCGGCAACACATCCTCGTCTCCACCGTCTCCACTCTTGGTTATCTCGTGCCTTTACTTGTTCAAGCTTATTTGTTTCATATCTTTTGCTTGCTTGTGTTCCTATCCTTGTTGCATCATATAGGTTGCTCACCTAGTTGCATATCTAGACAACCTACTTTGATGCAAAGTTTAGATTGTTAAATAAAAGCTAAAAGTTGTTAGTTGCCTATTCACCCCCCCTCTAGTCAACCTTATCGATCCTTTCAAGTGCGTTTCCAAAACAAGCGCTACGGCTAAGTAGGTATAGTAGTAGCGTGTATCCTAAACAAGCGCTACTGCTACGGCTACCTCATCCTCTTCCTCTCCACCTGTCTCTCCCCCGCCTCACTCACTCCCTCTCCCTCTCTCAAGTACGTCGTCGTGCTCCTCCCGCCGTCGCTGCATTATCGCCGTCCGAGAGCTCCTTCTGCTACTCTCCTCCATCGACGCCCTAGGTGAGCTCCTCCCTCCTCCATCCAGCCGCCGCCAGCCCTCCGCCCTCCTCCTCCACCCACCATCGGCCCTCCTTCCTCCTCCAGCCGCCGCCGGCCCTCCACTCTCCTCCTCCACCCACCGCCGGCCCTCCTCCCTCCTCCTCTAGCCACCGCCGTCCCTCCTCCACCAGCCGCCGCCGGCCCTCCTCACTTCTCCTCCTCACTCCTCCCTTCTAGGGTTCGTACTAGTTTATAGTTTGTAAATATTCTAGTTTATAGTTTGTAGTTTATAGTTGTAGTTTATAGCTTGTATTTTACTACATTTAGTTGGTAAAAAATGTCATCTGCTTGTTATATTCTAAAATTAGGGATTTTTCTAGGGTTCATATATAGTTTGAAATATATTCCAGCAATCAAACTCTAAGTTATTTCAAATTATGGCATTTCTCTATGGTTCAAGAAGTAGATAGTAGGTAAAAACATGAGGATAATAATGTTCTTAGGGTTTAGGAAACAAATTGCACGCAGTTGAAAATTTTATTTGGAATCAAATTGGATATATACTTGATAGCTTATAGAGTTTCACTAAGTCCTAAGATGAGGATAATAATGTTTTTGTTTATATTTTGCTTTTGCATAAATTAAGGTGCCCCTGAATTATCCCCGCCGTCGTCCCCATCACCGATCCCCTCCGACCTCGAGGTGAGACCAGCCACCCCATGTTGTTGATGTCGATGATGATGTAGATGTTTTCATAGCTGTATAGTAGAGTAGTAGATGAGTAGCTACTCCCTGTAATTAATTTTCAAAAATGCCGACAAAATGGATGCATAGATTGATAACCCACAAGTATAGGGGATCACAACAGTTTTCGAGGTAGAATATTCAACCCAAATTTACTGATTCGACACAAGGGGAGCCAAATAATATTCTCAAGTATTAGCAGCTGAGTTGTCAGTTCAACCACACCTGAAAGACTTAATATCTGCAACAAAGTATTTAGTAGCAAAGTAGTATGAAAGTAACGGTAACAGTGGCAAAAGTAACAGTAGCAGTTTTGTAGCAATCGTAACAGTGGCAACGGAGAAGTAACTTAGCAAAGATTAATATGTGAAAAGCTCATAGGCAATGGATCAATGATGGATAATTATGTCGAATGTAATTCATCATGCAACAGTTATAACATAGGGTGACACAGAACTAGCTCCAGTTCATTGATGTAATGTAGGCATGTACTCCGAATATAGTCATACGTGCTTATGAAAAAGAACTTGCATGACATATTTTGTCCTACCCTCCCGTGGCAGCGGGGTCCTATTGGAAATTAAGGGATATTAAGGCGTCCTTTTAATAGAGTACCGGACCAAAGCATTAGCACTTAGTGAATGCATGAACTCCTCAAACTACGGTCATCACCGGAAGTTGTCCCAATTATTGTCACTTCGGGGTTGCCAGATCATAACACAAAGTGGGTGACTATAACTTGCAAGATAGGATCAAGAACACTCATATATTCATGAAAACATAATAGGTTCAGATCTGAAATCATGGCACTCGGGCCCTAGTGACAAGCATTAAGCGTGGCAAAGTCATAGCAACATCAATCTTAGAACATAATGGATACTAGGGATCAAACCCTAACAAAACTAACTCGATTACATGGTAAATCTCATCCAACCCATCACCGTCCCGCAAGCCTACGATGGAATTACTCACGCACAGTGGTGAGCATCATGAAATTGGTGATGGAGGATGGTTGATGATGACGGTGGCGATGGATTCCCCTCTCTGGAGCCCCGAACGGACTCCAGATCTGTCCTCCCGAGGAAGAACAGGGCTTGGCGGCGGGTCCGTATTGTAAAACGCGACGAATCCTTCTCTCTAATTTTTTTCTCCCCGAAAGTGAATATATGGAGTTGGAGTTGAGGTCGGTGCAGATCCAGGGGGCCCACGAGGCAGGGGGCAATGCCCTAGGGGGGCGCCCCGCACCCTCATGGACAGGGTGTGGGCCCATTCTGTTGATTCTTTTGCCAATATTTTTTATTAATTCCAAAACGTGACTCCTTGTAGTTTCATGTCATTCGAGAACTTTTATTTCTGCACAAAAATAACACCATGGCAATTCTGCTGAAAACAGCGTCAGTCTGGGTTAGTTCCATTCAAATCATGCAAGTTAGAGTCCAAAACAAGGGCAAAAGTGTTTGGAAAAGTAGATATGTTGGAGACGTATCAACTCCCCCAAGCTTAAACCTTTGCTTGGCCTCAAGCAATTCAGTTAACAAACTGAAAGTGATAAAGAAAAACTTTTACAAACTCTATTTGACCTTGTTGTTGCAAATATGTAAAGCCATCATTCATGTTTTCAGCAAATATTGTGAACTAACCATATTCACAATAACACTTAGGTCTCATGTTTACTCATATCAATGGCATAATCAACCAGCGAGCAATAAGAATAAATCTCGGATGACAACACTTTCTCAAAATAATCATGATATGATATAACAAGATGGTATCTCGCTAGCCCTTTCTGAGACCGCAAAACATAAATGCAGAGCACCCCTGAAGATCAAGGACTGACTAGACATTGTAATTCATGGCAAAAGATATCCAGTCATACAATCAATATCAACTAATAACAATGCATACAAATGAAAGTGGTGCTATCTAACTGGTGCCTTTTATAAGAGGATGATGACTCAACATAAAAGTAAATTGATAGGCCCTTCGCAGAGGGAAGAAGGGATTTGCAGAGGTGCCAGAGCTCGAGTTTTTGAAACAGAGATAAATAATATTTTGAGCGGTATACTTTCATTGTTAACATAACAACCAAGAGATCTCAATATCTTCCATGCTAAATACATTATAGGCGGTTCCCAAATAGAATGGTAAAGTTTATACCCCCCCACCACCAATGAGCACATTCCATGGCTGGTCCGAAACAACGGGTACCGTCCAACTAACAACAATCCTGGGGGAGTTTTGTTCGCAATTATTTTGATTTGATTTGAGCATGGGACTGGGCATCCCGGTTACCATCCATTTTGTTGTGAAAGATGATCAGAGTCCACTCATCGTGAAAATAACCCACCTAGCATGGAAGATATTGACAATCCTAGTTAATACATGAGCTATTTGAGCATACAAAACAAAATTTCATTTGAAGGTTTAGAGTGTGGCACATACAAATTTACTTGGAACGGCAAGTAAATACCGCATATAGGTAGGTATAGTGGACTCATATGGAACAACTTTGGGGTTTATGGAAATGGATGCACAAGCAGTATTTCCGTTTAGTACAGGTGAAGGCTAGAAAGAGACTGGGAAGCGACCAACTACAGAGCGACACAATCATAAACATGCATTAGGATTAACCAACAATGAGTGCAAGCATGAGTAGGATATAAATCACCATGAACATAAATATCATGAAGATTATGTTGATTTTGTTTCAACTACATGCGTGAACATGTGCCAAGTCAAGCCACTCGAATCATTCAAAGGAGAATACCATCCTATCATACTACATCACAACCATTTTCATTAGCATGGTGGCACGCAAGATAGACCATTATAAACTCCTAGCTAAATAAGTATGGCATGAGTAACTATCTTATACCTTATATCTTATATATATATATATATATATATATATATATATATATATATATATAAAATTGGAGGCACCATTCGAGTCTTTACATTAATCCACATCAGCAAAATTAATGTAGCCATTAGATTAAAATGTTAATGGTCAAGATATATTAGAAGACCCTATAAAAATTTGACAGAAAAAATAGCAGTATGTACATCAAAAGGATAAAACCATCACGAACATATTAGAGTCCTCAACAATCGAGTTTTAAAAAAAAGAGTCCTCAACAATCACGTTATGCTTCCCACGTGCCTTCCTTTGTTATGGAAAAAATACCTACATCAAAGAGTCCACGATGCCTACGTTTCCCTGAAAAAGAACAGTTTCAACCTATATAAATTCCATGTACTCACGATTCAGTTTCGACCTAAAGAACAAGTCCACGTGCCTTCTCCCTTTGTAATGGAAAGATAATACATACAATGGTTTAATGGTCAAAATATATTAGACTTCCGGAGAAGAATTTTTATAGAAAAACTAGCACGTACATAAAACAGATTAAACCAACGCGTACATTATTTGCAACAAAAAAAACACGTACTTGGAAGAGTCCTGAGCCACGACGTTACGTTCCAACTTACACAAAACCCATGCGCCTTCCTTTGCGATGGAAAAAATGATAGGTCGTAAAAGAGTCCTCAGTTTCACCTAAAAAATGAGCCCCGCCTTAGAAAAAGAAGTCTGATCTAAAAAAATAATGTGTCCACGTCCCAGTTATTACCACATGCAAAAGAATATGTTCCTTTTCCCTTCAAAATTGACAAGGACACGTACAAATGTTCGTGTTCCTTCAAAAATGAGAAGGACACGTACAAATAAATACTTGCCAAGCATCACACTTTAAAAAGTTAGACTCATTGCCTGATTGAAAATAAATTCAATCCTACCTTATGAAATAAAGACCCGGGGAATATTAATAAATATGTGAAATCACCTAATTATAACGTAACCAAGAAAACATCCCTTAAAATTGAATCTTAACGGGGAAAAAATATTTCAAGTATTGTGATATACCCCACTATTTTATGTGATACACGATAGATACATTCTAAATGAAGTATAAGATTATATTTAAAAATAAATTTATATAAGGACTACTATCCAATGCACAAAGAAGGAATGGAGATTATGTAAATGAGAATAATAGCATTGTAGAAACTAGTCATCAGCCCGTGCATCTGCATGGGCTAGCACTTCTAATATTAAATATGAAAAAGTGGGTACCAGATATAAATGTTGGACAATAATATAAATATGTTATTATTATATTGGTAGACAACATGGTTACAAATTATAGTTATTGCAGGTATCATGTATTCATGACATATAAGTCTCTAGTTGGTATATGATAAAGTGCCCTATTGTAGCATATATGTTCCTTTACTTTCGCTACCTATAAAAATACATCTTCATTTTTGCCATAGAAGTACGATAGAATTTGATCTTAAAACCTATTCGTGGATTTGGTTTTATATGTGTACACCATTTAAGAAGATGTCCTCCCTCGGGAACAATGGACATGCACGGTTTTCTATCAACATATGTGATACTGTAGAAAATAATATATATTAGAGATTTCTATTTTCTCATACCTTTAAGAGACATAAACTATTCAGATTTTAAGTTGTTGTCTTTTTTTGGCGAGTTTGTTGTCGTAACCAATCAATTTTTACAATATTTCTTTTATGAGTAATAGCATGGCTGGGAACTATGTGATAGATTATTCGTATTTAAGTTAAATAACTTCTTTCATAATTATGCCTTTTTAATACTTTCTATTCCTACTACACACACTTTTATATATCACATACATAATCATGTGTTTACATGAGATCTTTGTGGCGAATGATACATCCAAATTTTTTTGGTTACTGTAATAATTAAGGAGTTTTAAAGATATCTTAATAGTCTAATTTTCTATTAGTATTTATAAGGCCAAATTAAAGAAACGCATAGATTTTTTCAAATTCAAATACATGCATAGATGTATATATACGATAGCAGGATTGAAGGAGGAGTCCACGATGATTTTAATCAGCAGAATATTTTATTGATTTTCTAGTGCTAATCAGCCGCATCATGTGTATGTCTGTCCTATTTCGGGGTGACTTGTTATGGATGGAGGCTTTTCCTTTTTTATTTGACGGGAGAATTTCCTTTTTATTTTGAGTGACCGGATGGTTGTTGTTTTTTTGCGAGATGGATGCTTTAATAGTAGAGATATTTTGTGGGGCGGGACCATATGTGTTACGGGCATAGTTTTAAATAGCTGGCTATAGCTCCGCTATAGCTGTTTGAGAGTGTTGCCGCTAAATGATTTCATGTACAATTTGCCGCTATAGCCCAGCTATAGCTGTTTTTAAGGGTCACTGCTAAATACCATAGCCCGCTATTTAAAACATTGGTTACGGGACGTGTCACATGCCTTTTTTGTGGGATGGGACCATAAGTGTTACGCAAGTATTCCTTTTATTCCGAACGTAAATTATGCATTACAATCCAAAAGTGTAATTAAATTTGATGATATATTAGATTAATGAGAGAAATTGGAAGGTGCGTGTAATCTGCTGGGTCACGTGGATTTCTTTCCTGTTTTTCGACTTTATATGGACATTGGCCTTTTTTTTATGTTTTTTACATGCGGTTGTTTCAGTTTTTGAAAACTGCACGTGAGGACGTCCTTTATATTTTGAGGAAACAGATAGAATCTTTTTTTTGGTTAGCACTAAGGTTTGACGTGTCAGATGCATTTTTTTGTGTGACAGGACTATCTGTGTTACGTATATTTTCCTTCTATCCTACACGTAGATTCCACAATCCAATGGCGCAATTAATTTTGATGATGTGGATTAATGAGAGATTATGAATGGTGCCTCCAATTAGTGTATATATATATATATATATGTATATGTATATATATATGTATATGTATATATATATGTATATACATATATATAGGAAAATGGTTGTGTACTCCTGGGAGTACGTACTCCCACTTCTCATATACCACATAGATGAATCTTTTATACCATTTTATTATTTTTAATATACTTCATTAGTAATTATTAGATATCCCAAAATGAGTTCCATGAAAAAATTCATATGAGTCTACATATTTTTAAATGTTTATGTATATATTGATGTGTTTGTACGTGAAAAAGGTATATTACAAAAAGTACATCACAGATGATATTTTTTCAACAAAACTCGTATTGGGGTATCTTAGAATATTTAATAAAGTATATTGAGAATAATAAAGAGGTATAATTAATGCGTATATGAGGTATATTGAGAATGGGAGTACATACTCTCACGAGTACAGAAGAGGATGGTACATATGTAGACCGACAAAGACCTACCCGTACATGCTAAGGCAAAGGAGTCTAACACCGAATTAAACACATATCCAGCTAATAGTAGTCTATAAATAATATTTCAAAAACACTAGGCACCACCTCTGATCATTTAAGTTTATGTAATATTTTTTGAGAGTAAGTTCAAGCAAATGGCTGAGTACCATTGTAGTAGTATGTTAACAAAACATGCCTAATCTTGGCTGATCCAAGGGTGGACGTTAATTTTATTTATTCATACATATCATCGACTCTCTTTAAAACTGCATAATAAAAATAATATGAAATTGCACAATAATGTTAAGATAAACGATTCTCTAGCCCGTGTTGATGCACAGGTTGATGACTAGCAATCTCTAATTGTCATTACAAACATGTTTCATTCATAATAAGCTCAATCAAGAACGATGAACTAATCATATTTACAAAAATAAGATAGGTCGAGTTCATGCCAGCTTTTCCTCATCTCAATCATTTCATAATATATCGTCATTATTGTCTTTCACTTGCACGACCGAATGGTATGGATAATAATAATAGTGCATGTGCATTGGACTAAGCTGAAATCTGCAAACATTTAATTCAAAGAAGAAGACAAGGTAATATGGCCTCTTGGTTAGATCAACAATAATGCATATGAGAGCCACTCATCATTTTCATCGTGGTCTTCTCCTCTCGACCCTCCAAAAAAAGAATTTCAAAGAACGAGAAAAAGTATTTACACGGGAAAACTCCCAACAAGCAAAAGAAGAACGGGAAATCTTTTTGGGTTTTCTTTTAATATTACTACTACAAGCATGGAAAGTAAACTAGCTAAAAGCTACAACTAATTTTTTTGGTTTTTTCTCAAAGTTTTTCAAACACACAAGAAGAAAGCAAGAAAAGAAAATAAACTAGCATGGATAGTACAATGAAAAAGTATGAACACCGACAACTAGAATGAGTGTGTGAACATGAATGTAATGTCAGTGAGAAATATGTACTCCCCCAAGCTTAGGCTTTTGGCCTAAGTTGGTCTACGCCCATGGATCAAAGTAGTCCTCTCCGGTGTACTGAGGAGGGTCCTCGGGGTGCCACTGGTTAGCGAGATCCTCTGGGTCCCACTGATAGATAGACTCTCGATATGGATCAAGAGGTGGCTCAGGCTCAGGCTTTGGACTCGTGTCAGCTCCCAGTATGCATAAATGTCCTCAGGCATGATGAGGTACATGCCTGAATGTATGTTAAACAAGGAGGGTGCAGGCAAGGTAATAGTCTCACAAGTAATTTTACTAAATACCAAGTTATACTTAAGTCTCTTCTCCTTATCTTTAATAATAAAATCATGTGCTACCATACTCTTATAGTCTAAGAAAATAGTGGGCAACACCTTTTCCTCTTTCTCATAATGCCTAATAGGTATCTCAAAGTGTTTAGCAAGGCATGAAGCAAAGATACCTCCAAAAATGGGGCCCTTTGAACAGTTCAGACTCAGCCGTTTAGCAACCATAGCGCCTAAACTGAAAGTTGTATCACGAAATAAAGCATGGCGCAAAATAGCAATGTCAGGAGCACTGAGGTCCTCATTGTTCCCGCGACCAACTAAACATCTACTAGCACATATTGCATAGTAAAGTAGAACAGGAAAATGAACACTATTAATCCTTGCATCAGAAACTTTTCTCGTTTCCCCTACGGCACTTCTATCAATAAACTCGACGCTACCCTCAAAGGGCAACTTGCGAACCGCACAAAAAATCATAGAGTGACATCTCTTTAAATTCGTCATATAAATAAAAGTCTACCATAGGTGGTGATCTCCTAGCATAGAAATGAAAGTTTTGCACAAAAATATTAGTGAGTAGGAGGTATTGATCACACTTATCATGGATGAATTCGGTGATGCCTGCATTCTTAGCCGGATAATAAAAGTCTTCATAGATCCCAGCGGCCCTCAAGAATGAATCACAAGGCCATTCACACAGCCGAACCTCCACGGTGTGAGGAAGGTTATACTTGGGTTTTTCAGTCTCTTCATTCTCATTTTCCTTCAATCCCCGGCTCGAGGAGCCTCTCAACAATCTCTTCAACATTTTCTTCCTCTGAAAATTTCTAAAAAATTTAGTGAATCATAATAAAAGTGAACCAAACTCAACAAGATTGTTAGCAATTACTCCTACAAGTGCCTAGAGGCTAAATCATGCATTAAAACTACTTTGGACCATATAAATTTGACATGCAAGCTCAAGAACAGGGTCACCTCAGCAGCAAAAATTTGCAATACATAAAGCACTAGAACAAAAACTAATTGGACCATTGGACGAGTCACATACCGAAGAACAATCCCCCCAAAGCAGTTTTGTGAATGGAGTTTTGAACAAAGAGATCGAAAACGACAACAAAACGAGCAAGAACACGAGTTTGAGCTACGGGATGATTTTTTTCTGGAGGAAGACGAAGTGTGTGGGTACTAGAATAAGTGGAGGGGGCCACATGGGACCCACGAGGCAGGGGGCGCGCCCAGGGGGATAGGGCGCACCCTCCACCCTCGTGACCAAATGGTGGGTCCCCCCTGGTGTGTTCTAAGAGCCAGAAATTCTCAAATATTCTACAAAAAATCATACTCAATTTTCAGGGCATTCGGAGAACTTTTATTTTCAGGATATTCTTTTATTGCACGGATAATTTAGAAAACAGACAGAAAATGCTATTTTTGCTTTATCTATACCTAATATTAAAGGGAGGAAGCTTTCATAGTTCTCCATAAGTCATCTCTTCATATCCATGATTTTATGTTAACCATCGAGATTGCCGGTTGAGATTTAAAAGTAGATCTACATAACGTTACGTAAAATATAAAGCATAGACACAAACTATCATTGGCACGTCTATGGAGAGTCCCTTCTTTTTGAAAGGTATGGAAAGTCTGAGTTGCACACAAACACATGATCAGAACCCACACAACTCAGTACGCAGTAAGAGAAGGTGGAGAGAAAAGACACAGAACACACAATAGCAAGAACAACCAGAGCTGAGAGGTGATTGCATCTGGTGGGGGCACTGAAGATGGAGCAGCACAGGCGAGCGCTTGAAGGCCGCAGCTAGGAGCAAGTAGCACATACGAGTCAAGGCTAAAGAGTAGGCCGTTGGGCTCGCCGGAGGCACCAGTGTACCCGGCGGATCACTCAGCTGACTATAGAGGTGCGGCTCATCCTTGCAAACGGTGAAATTTTCACCTAATATGTTTCATTCTTTTTTTTGCATGCAAGTACGGCACGGTGATGCTGGATGGAGCCGTCACGCAAGACCCCGGAACACTCGTCAAGATGCAGCAAACCATCGGCGCCGTCGTCGTGGGGTTGCCGTTCAATAGTCTTCATCAAGCTCCCCAAGACGGCTGTCCGGAGCATGCCAACGATGCAGCCCTGTTGGCGCCGCCTCTCGTCGCAGCGCCGCTCCTCTTCTTCCTCACACAACTTTCTTTTCCTCTTGTTTATGTCAAAAACACACACCATGGAAGAACCGAGAAACACACACACACACGCATGTACCAGGGAAGGAAGTCAACTAGCTTTGCCAAGAGGCTCTCCTCCTTGGTCACACAAGTGCTACATCTTTTTCACTAGCCCTTACGGCCACACTTTTCTCATTGACTTACAACACTTAAATAGAGGCACACACGTACTATACTACTGCTGATCTCCTCTCCACTAGCCGGCTGCTTAGGCCACGAGTAACAACCTCTTGGCAACGCCCCACGATTCGGCCGACACCCTCCTTCCTAGCTGAATACTCGGTCCATATCTGAGCCTATCTAACAGCTATGGAGCTTGGTCAAGCAACGGTACAAACGTACATGCATGCAACAAGAAATAATCTAAACTTATCACTAATAACAAGATTAGTTCTAACATTCACCTTCCTAATCTTGTTAACTTATTTTTCTCTTGAAGCCCGTGGTCGTCGATGTCGTCGGTGCAACACGGAGATGGCCGCCAATGCCATCTTGTCACGCCGATTGCCGCCGTCGCCGCTGGCTTCACCGAGAGCCGCACCTCGTGCTCCTTCACCATGAGCGCGCCGCCGTGGCACCCTCGCTGCCGCATGTTTGCCACCAGTGTCGCAACTCGTCGGTGACTTGCCTCCATATTTGCCACCGGTGCCGCAACTCGCCGGTGACTCGCCTCCATGTTCGTCACCGGTGACGCAACTCGCCGATGACTCGCCTCCATGTTGCCGACGATGACGTACCTTATCACCGACTCGGACATGGAACTCCTCGTGGCAATGGCCTCAGCTCCATGGCCATCACCTCCTTGCCGCCGGTGACGCAAATTACCGGACAACACACCTCTCTCCATCGTTCGTGACACAGCTCGACGATGATGAAGACACACACCGGCCACTAGCAGCATGGTGCCACCAACGGCGTCCACCGCGCCGTCGCCGTCGCTTTGGATCGACAAGGCTCTGATGCCAATTGTTGGCGCCGCCTCTCGTCGCAGCGCCGCTCCTCTACTTCCTCACACAACTTTCTTTTCCTCTTGTTTCTCTCAAAAACACACACCATGGAAGAACCGAGAAACACACACACACAAATGTACCAGGGAAGGAAGCCAACTAGCTTTGCCAAGAGGCTCTCCTCCTTGGTCACACAAGTGGTATATCTTTTTGACTAGCCCTCACTGCCACACTTTTCTCATTGACTTACAACACTAAAATAGAGGCACACACGTACTATACTACTGCTGATCTCCTCTCCACTAGCCGGCAGCTTAGGCCACGAGTAACAATATCTTGGCAACGCCCCACGATTCGGCCGGCACCCTCCTTCCTAGCTGAATACTCGGTCCACATCTGAGCCTATCTAACAGCTATGGAGCTTGGTCAAGCAACGGTACACACGTACATGCATGCAACAAGAAATAATCTAAACTTATCACTAACAACAAGATTAGTTCTAGCAAGCCCACTGCCGGCAACGTCCACATGCCAAAACACACCCGAGGATGATGCCCAGCCCATGCACGGCTATGCTGTAGTTGCTTCGCCAACTTACGATCTCAAGCTGAACACTTCACCGCATGGAAGCCGCCGAGGACAAGGATGAGGAGCTCCGCGCCATGACGCCCCGTCACCGCTCGCCGTCCGCTTCGTCATGCCCGACACAGATGACAACGAGGACATGGAGCTCAGGGTCAAGGCGTATGCCATCCACTTTATCAAGCCAGTGTATAGTGGACACGCTCCGGGCCGGTCGCTCACCAAGCCACCATTTGGATCGCCGCCGGCGGTCCAGACTGGACCGGACCGGCCACCTTGTCGGCCCTGTTTTCAGGGACTGGAACTGCAATAGCGAAGCCCGGGCCGGACCGAGCGGACCGGTCAACCACCACCGGCGGCGAGGTGGGGCGATGTGCACGGGTGTTGTAGCAAGGTGGGCGACATGTGCGAGCGCCGGTGGCGAGGTGGCGACGTGCTGTTGGAAGTGCGATGGGCAGCACAGCTGTTAGCCATGAATCTGCACATGGACGTTCATTAGCAGTTTTTTCGGTTGCATACAAGTAGTGTAGTGCGTGCATGAGACCACGATTTTCTTTGTGAGGTCTTTGCCGTGATTAGTAAATCAAACGTGAAGTTAGTCCTAAAAAACACATTGGTTTTCTTTTTGTTTTGAAAATAACACATACAGATTATTAGTTAATTCAGAATAGCTACACGGAGTCTTTGTTGTGTATCAAGGTAATGTGCACGGGTGAACCACCACCGGCGGCGAGGTGGGGCGATTGGCACGGGTGTTGTAGCAAGGTGGGCGACATGTGGAACATCAATTCAGAATACAAATGACCTACTCACAGCCCATCTCCAATTCTCCATTATGAGTACAACATGGGTACGTGAAAAGCAATCTATGGGAAGACTTACCCGTGATAAAAAATATATGCACACACCACTCGCTAGCTAGAGAGCTCACGCCGATTCCTGAATAGCTACATGGAGTCTTTGTTGTGTATCAAGCAGCATCCATCTGGAGACATTGCAAAAGGGAAAATGGTCATTGATTTTAGCAGCAGAATGCCTCGGATTACCAAAACAACACATTTGGCATCTGTGGAACCATGGCAGTTTCCTTCCCCGAGCTGGTTAAAGTTGAATCTTCATGGGTCATATTTACCAGCAGTCCAGGACATGGCGTTAGTGGGTTGGGCATAGTTCTAAGAAATGAAGCTGGTGCAGTCATTTTCTCTGCTAACAGATACCTTCTATCATGTTTGTATGTGCTGGCAGCGGAGATGACGGCGTGTAGGGAGGATGTTAATCTCGCCTTGGATTGGTCTGACAAGCCGCTAATATTTTTTGCGTTTTCTCCAGGAGGGTGGACCTAATCAGTCAGCTGTGGCAACATTTGTAGAGGAGACGAAGAGGAGTCTGATTGAAGGACGTGAACATCAAATCATGAATGTCAAACATGGAGGCAATGGAGCAGCGCACTACATGGCTCAATATAGCCGCACCTCTCGTCGCACAGCCGTATGGTTGGGCTCTGGTCCGGTTGACTTCTGTAATCTCTGTCAAAACAAGTATAACTCCATGATTTAATCAATATAATCTTGTTTGATCCGAAAAAAAGTAAATCTGCCTGCCTATAAGGAAATGTACATGTACAAGCTATATTTGCTCCATATATGTTCGTTCGTAGTTACAAACAGGCCATCAGAGAAGTTGATCAAGATTTTAAGTTACTCAAATTATTAATACTAGAAATATATTATTAATTAGATGGATAAACAATACTACTTTATTAATATGTGAATTGAAAGTAATAAGAATTATTTTATGTGTTTCCTTTATATAAAATTCAGCTATTGGACTTAAATATGAAATTTAACCTGTGAAGTTGAACATAAAATTGAAGAGAAAATAAATTTGAATCTGATTTCAGTCTGAGTAGAATATAAACTAATGTAATCAAACCTGCCTAAATAGATCCATGTATTTTTTTGCATGGTAGGTCGATGTATGTACAAGTCAAATAGAACTTGACTTCCGAACTGTACCACGTTTGCCTAAATAGAATGATGTGTGTATTTTCTTTGACTGAAAGATGCATATAGGTTGATCACGTGCATGTATACCAAGAAAAAATACAACTTCACATGAAGAAGAAAAAGAAAAAAGCAAAGTTCTCATAGTATATATCTAATTTTTTGATCTATTTTTACTCAATAAAAATCCAATTCTATGCTCAAAACCACATAGTAGGTGACTATAACTTGCAATATAGGATCAAGAACACTCATATATTCATGAAAACATAATAGGTTCAGATCTCAAATAATGGCACTCGGACCCTAATGACAAAGATTAAGCGTGGCAAAGTCATAGCAACATCAATCTTAGAACATAATGAATACTAGGGATCAAACCCTAACAAAACTAACTCGATTACATTGTAAATCTCATCCAACCCAACACTTCCAGCAAGCATACGATGGAATTACTCATGCACGGCGGTGAGCATCATGAAATTGGTGCTGGAGGATGGTTGATGATGACGATGGCGACTGATTCCCCTCTCTGGAGCCCCGAACGGATTCCAGATCTGCCCTCCCGAGGAAGAACAGGGCTTGGCGGCGGCTCTGTATTGTAAAACGCGATGAATCCTTCTCTCTGATTTTTTTCTTCCCGAACGTGAATATATGGAGTTGGAGTTGAGGTCAGTGCAGGTCCAGAGGGCCCACGAGGCAGGGGGCGCGCCCTGCACCCTCGTGGACAGGGTGTTGGCCCCCTTCTGTTGATTATTTCGCCAATATTTTTTATTAATTCCAAAACGTGACTCCGTGGAGTTTCTGTTCATTCCGAGAACTTTTATTTCTGCACAAAAATAACACCATGGCAATTCTACTAAAAACAACGTCAGTCCGGGTTAGTTCCATTCAAATCATGTAAGTTAGAGTCCAAAAAAAGGGCAAAAGTATTTGGAAAAGTAGATACGTTGGAGACGTATCATAGATGCATTTTGCAGAGAACACCTCCGAGTGGTCTATGTTTTGCCGGAGTGTTGATTAATTTCTGTTTCGGCAAATTTTAGGTGCTCAATATGTCCTTTTTTAGCAAAGGTCATGCCGGATTTTTCCATGAATTTTGGCATGGCTTGTGCTATAATATAGGAAATACCGAGTGCATTGGAAATGCCGGAAAGAGCATTAAACGACATTTCAGGTTTTGCCGTCGAGTTATAATCTTTGAATTTGAACACAGGAGATGTCTGATGACGATGAGATCCCGGAGTGCGGGTACTGCTACGATGACCGGGGTTTCTGCGTCAGGTTTCCTCACCTGCAAAATGATAGGTTTTTCACCGTGAAGCTGGAAGAGACCTTTGATGTTTGTACGGTACGTAACGACAAGCATTTCATAGTAATTAATATATCATCACTTGTGCTTCTTTTGTTTAACGTGTAATTTCTGGATTTTTTTCTATTTGATTAGTACATCCCGTGCCATGCTAGACCATATGTATTGGGGAAGATTGGTTTTGGTTTAGATAACTTTGAGAATGTGGAGACGCGGCGGGCTCACTTAAGAACTAAACATGGTTATGAGTTTCTGGTTAAGCTGTATAATGCGGTCAATCACTGCCATTTCGGTTGCTCTAATTGGTAAGCTTTCTGCAAGGCATATGGATTTCAGGAGGGTATGCAAATAAGATTTGATATTCGTCCCGAAGATTATGATGATGATGGTAATATCGACATCTGGGTGGATGTGGATATGCCTCCAGTTTTGCCTAGATGTGAGTTTGTCAAACTAATTTGTTAAGTAATTTATATTGTTAATTTAAAAATATTTGGTGTTCGTTGGTACTAAACTTATTTATTTATAATTGTCAGCTTATTTCTTATCTTCAAGAAATACTCGGAAGGTTGTAGACATCACATACTACAGCTATGAATCTGAGCTTAATTGTGAGGAGAAAGGTTATCTTTTCTCATTCATAGAAGATGTTGAGGCCTTTAAAACCAATCACTCTATCAGCCCAAATTATACTAGATACGTGCCACTAGTCCATATATTACTTGATGGTAACTTCATTGCCAAAAACTTGGTAGGATTTTGTTAATGATGGTAACTTCATTGCATACATTATTTTTAAGTAAACTACATTGCTAACTATATATATGTTATATTACGTTTTTCAACAGAGGCTCCCGAAGGAGGTTGTGCCTGACTTGATGTTTATCGAAGGTGATATGCATATGGTTAGCTTATGACCAAATCCTTCAAAGGCTTACCATAGTACATACTCAATTTCTTCAAACGATGGAAGGCTCAAAATCAAAGCATGGAGCAAAGTGATGAATGGGCACACGCAAATAATAGGAGACAAAATGAATGTGGGCAAGCCACAAGTTGGAGATAGGTTTATCTCCATTCTCCATTATGGAGATGGACCGGTTTATCTGTTTTATGGTATTTTACCTAGGAGAGAGGATTAGGTCCTAGGTATTAAGAACAATTAGTTAGTGTTGATTATATATCAGTATGATGATTATGAGAAGTTGTTATTATGTGCTACAATGTGTTAGAGTTGATTATGATGATGATGAGGAGTAGTGACTATGAGTACTATGATGACGATGATAGGAGTTGTTATTATAACTAGTGACCAAGTTGTTATATGATGTCTCATGGACGAAAATGATGATGAGGAGGAGTTGTTATATGACAATGATGTATTATGATGATAAGTTATTAATAATATTATGATGATGATGAGTTATTATATCATTGGGTAAAAGAACCGCGCGCGCTAATCCAACTTGGTCACTTTGGATCCATCCACTTGAAACTAATCTGCGGTTCTTTGACCCAATGATGTATTAACAATCTCTAAATTTTTACTGTATGAAAACTTGTATAACGGTGTATGAATACGACATAAAATAAAAAAGAAACAGAATACTACATAATAGTAGTAGCGCGGGTCAGAGAGGCGCTGCTAGAAACTACTAGTAGCGCGTTCCTGGGACAGTGCTACTACTAAGTAGGTATAGTAGTAGCGCTGGAAAATAAACGTTACTGCTATACGTTAGCTGTAGCGCCTTAGCAGTAGCGCTGCCCCAGCGCTACTGCTAGGCAAAAAACCAGCGCTACTGCTAGGCTTTACCCTAGTAGTGGTACCCTCGCCGGACAGGCCGTTGCAGCAGCGCTCGGTCTAGGACCCACACTATAGTTAATAGGATACTAGGAGCGCGACTCCTAGCCCTGCGCTACTGTTGTGGTTACACGGGGCCAACTGGCAGGCCCCACTTAGTAGCAGTGTGGCCCTGGCACCCCGCGCTACAACTAATGGGCTTAGTAGTAGGCGCCGCATGCTACTACTAAGCCCAGCACCTTATCCCCTCCGCGCGCCTGTTTTCTCTCACTCCCTGTCCTTACTCTTGCTCTCTATCGCCGCTGGTCGTCCTCCCGCTGCCGCCGTCGCGCTCCTCCTCCCTACTCCCTACTCCCTCCATCCTCCCTCTTTCCTTTGCTTCCTCCCACCTTCCATCCTCTTTCCTTCGCTTTCTCCCACCTTCCTCCACTCGCCGCCGACCACTCCCTCCCACATCGCCGCCCCTGCCTCCTCCCTTCCTCCCACGTCTCCTCCGCCCTCTCCTTCCCTCCGAGGTCGCCAGCCGTAGGAGCAAGGTGAGCAGCGTTCAATCACCTTTATTACATATATAGCTTAGCTTACAAGGTGAAATGCAAGGAAGTTCCACCAATAGGTAGCATCTACTATATACTGTAGGTTGTAGCATCAATTTTTTTATAAGCTAAGAGCATCTACAGTCGGGCACCCTAAATCCGCCTCATACACCCGGGTGGGCTGCCCGGTCACTGACCGGTCATGATTTTTTGACCTAGACGACCCCCTCAAACGGGCCTCAAATGCTCGGGCTGATCGGCACCCCTCATATTCAGCCCTAATATGGGGCAGATATGGGGGCTCCCAGGCACGTCCACCACATAGGACTGAGGGTGGGGCCCCATGCGGACTCACTCGGAAACCCAGCGATACGACAGACGCCTCCTCCGTCGCCGTGGTGTGAACGCCGCATGGCGCCGCTCCGGCTCGCCGCCCTAGGCCAAATCTAGCTATTTAAGTCGGCCGGTGTCCCCCAACCATAGCCCATCCACCTCCTCCCTCCCATGCGCAGCCACCGGAGCCCGTCCGCCTCCTCTCCCCCGCTCTCCCACGCTCTCCGGCATCACCATGGTCCTGTGGCTGATCACCACGTATGCTATGCTCACGCCCGAGCGCCCGAGGAAAAATCGCGGAGGAGATCCAGGAAAGGCAGGCTACCTGCATCGCTGCCGGGCTGCCTCCGGACTCACCGTGGTCGGAGGAGGACGAGGAGAAGCAGACAGAGGAGGAGGAAGGAGAGCCGCTGCCGGAGCTGATGGAGCAGGCGGATCCGGAGGAGGACGAGGAGCAGCAGCCGGAGGAGTAGGAGGGAGAGCCGCTGCCGGAGCCGATGGAGGAGGCGGATCCGGAGGACGAGGCGGAGCTGCCGGAGCAGGGCTTCAACATGCGCGGGGCCGGAGGTGGAGTTCACCGCCAATTAGCTAGAGCAGCAGGTGTTGTAGCGAAACTCATTGCAAAAGAGGGTAATTTGCCAAAGCTTTGGAGATGGCGGAGTAGCAGGCCATCCTGGAGTCCATCCAAAATGAGGCCTACGTGGAGGCCAACCGACAGTACCTCTGGCAGGAGCGGGCATGGTCCGACGCGCTATTCGCCGAACTCCACGTGGAGATAGAGGAGGAGGAGGCTGGAGCGGAGCATCCAGAGGCTTGGGAGCTGCAGCTATAGCCCATGCTGCCGGAGCCAAGCACGGAGATTGTCGACATCTCCGACGAGGAGTAGCTAGATCTCTATATAGTACGTAGGTTTTACTAGCAAAAGGGACCGTGCGTTGCGACGGGAGAGGAAACACACACTTCCTTAGCGAGTGTCTCATGTAGACCCTCCGCCCCTCCACACACACATATATATCATGTCCCCACACTCGACGACATCAGCCAACTCCTTGAAAAATCCTTGACACTACCACACCAGAAACTACATGATAAGTGGTGTTTTCCAAAATATGAACTTATGACAATTCTCAAACGCAAACGTCCGTCGGCTTCTCTTCATGAGATTCGGTTAGGTGGCCTCATAAATTTCTAAGTTTTTTCTTATCTAGTATAAGCTCATACAGAAACTTGAGTTCATACACTTGTTACTCATCCAAATTCTCCATGAGTAGAAGTGCTTAGGCAGCCAGTCATGTGTAAAACAAATCCTGTGCATCAACGTGAGAGGTCAACTATAGTAGGGAAAACTCAGTAGTGGGTTTATGAAAATAGGGTAAATCATCATAGACATACGTATAACAACTTTGACTTGTAGCCAAGCATTGTATTTTTCGTGAACACTAATTTCAGGCTTTATAATAAAAAAAGAAATATGAAATTCTGGGGGCACCTACTAATAAGAGAATAAAAAGACTAAGTGCAACCTTCTGCTATGTAGATGAACCAAAAACGTCAGCTTCCTTTCTGAACTCCAAAATTGCAACAGTAAATAACTAAGAATTGTTTAAGTATGTGGAAATCGAACGCCAAAGCTGCCAGACAATGTGAATACGATTACAAAAAAGTCTGCTTCAAAGACTAAAACGCATTTAGTAGAAAATTATATACTAATATCATATATGATACCAATATATGATACCATACATTAGAGAAGTAGTATCATATGCATGATATTAGTATATGATACTCCCCATTACAACCAGCCTAATTCTCAGCCCCCTTTCAAACTCCTCCACGAAGAAACATGCTGCATGAGTTCACTCCTTTTGGCCTCGCGGGGCGGCGCGACCCATCTATTGCTCTCCAGCGCACCCAATGGGCGGAGCGACCCATGAGGAAGAAGATCCTATACGACCGGGTCGTTTGGAGCGAACGGAACGACCCACTCCATCCAACGAATCTCAAAGCAGCTACTCCACATCTTCTTCCCCAACAGGCCATTATCTGTTTCTGTGCAGCAGCGCTGCTGTACAGGCATGTAACACAATCCCGTCGTGAGTCCGCAGTGGCCGGAGGCTCGCCGGCGACCTCGTGGAGTTGATGCTCACCTTGTTTCGTGTTGCCTTCTTCCACTCGGGAAGTCCATGGAGAAATCGGTCAAATCCTGCCGCTCCTGCTCCTTTTCTCGGCGATTTCCCTCTTGCTCTCGCCGACAGTGCACGCGGCGCCGGCATGCGGCAGCCTTCGCGGGGAACCTTACCGTCGCTGGCATCATCCGCGCTGCGTTGTCTAGCAGAGAGCACTGCTGCGGTTGTGATGTCATCTCCGTGGACGCCGCCCGCCGTGTCATGGTGCTACGCCTCCTCGGGTGCGACCTTAGCCTCTCCAGTAGCTTCTCCCACTCTTCCTCGCAGGACGTCGGGTAACGGAAGTACAAATCAATACAATGGCGCTGCCGCACAGGAGGTGTGGAAGAAGATGGAGTGGCTACTTTGAGATTCGTGGATCCATGTGTGGTTGGATGGAATGGGTCGTTCCGTTCGCTCCGAACGACCCGGTCGTATAGGATTTTCTGTCGGAAAAAGATTGAGTCTGCTGCGACTCCTGATAGAGAGGAAAAAGAGGATCGGCAAGGCAACAATGGAGAAGATGGGGTCGACCCCGATAGCGTACCGATATTGATTCTGTAGAATTGGGAGCGTGAAGGCCAACTTAAGAGAAGAAGGCCCAGTCATGCGACATAGAGGCCAATTTAATAGAAGATAGGCTCAGTTGGGCATGACTGATCTATATTTAATCTCAGTCATCGATCTTTATGGGTAATATATATGAAGAGCTGACATATGGGGAACTATGAAAGCTCCGTCTTTAATATTAGGTAAAGATTGTTTGCATGCTTTTCTATGGATGTGACAATCTAGTATAACATGTCCGGATGTAGTTGTGCTAATTTGAGAAGTTGCCGGTCATTGTCCGCGGACGCGATGGCGCCGGACGCGTCCACGAGCGTTTGTGGGGTCATATTTATCACATGCGGTCGTAGATGCTCTAACCATGTAGCAGTTGTAGGCTAGTAGCCTAGGTTGTAGAGTCTACAGCACGCCGTAGCATCGCGCAACGATGCAGAGGAA
The DNA here is from genome assembly GCF_056163025.1 of Triticum urartu. Classification (NCBI taxonomy): domain Eukaryota; kingdom Viridiplantae; phylum Streptophyta; class Magnoliopsida; order Poales; family Poaceae; genus Triticum; species Triticum urartu. The sequence goes on along the minus strand of NC_141879.1, from coordinate 741,271,229 downwards.
AAAAGATCATCTTGTTCGACCGATCGCGTTCGTACTAAGTAGAATCTGACGCCTGCGTAACCCGCGCCACCAGAGAGCTGTGGTGCGTCGCTACTACTTAGATTTTCCCTTTATTTTGTTATATATAATATGGGAAATCTGTTCCGCTTTTCTAGAGGCCCAGCTTACCTGGTGGGCCGAAGACGAGCGCATTGCTTGGGTCACGCTGCGTGCTACAGTCATATTTATTGAGTTTTTTTTTGAGACAAAGTCATATTTATTGAGTACCACACCACTTCGCGGCCTAAACACCACATACTTCTGGCTGGGCTTGGCCCAGCAGCCTGTTACCCTAGGTCGATGCTTTTTTTTTTTGCGATAGACCCTAGGTCGATGCTAACTCGTGCATGTTGGGGGCCAGAAGGGAAAATCCTATACGCCGCTTGCTGCATCGTAATGTCAGTTCTAGCTTTTTAGTCAGTTCTGTTTCTTTTCTCTTTTCTTTTTTTTTGTTTTTGTGTTTGTTCTCTTTCTTTGGTTTGTTATTTATTTTTATTTTTCTTTTCTCCTCTTTTTTTCAAATTATTCAATTTTTTTTGTGTTTCCATAAAATGTTCAGTCTTCGAAAAAATGTTCTCAAAATAAAAAAAAACGTTTTTACACAAAAAAATCAAAACTTTCGAAATTCATATAATGTACCAGATTTCAATTTTTTGTTCATGTTTTCAAAAAATGTTCGCGCTTCCAAATTTGTTCTCCGTTTCAAAATTTCTTCTAAATATTCAGAAAATGTTGGTGCTTTAAGAAATTGTTAGCGCTTCCAAATTTGTTCTCCCTTTCAAAATCCGTTCTCAAGATTAAAAGAATGTTCGTGCTTTAAGAATGTTCATGTTCAAATTCTGTTCTTGATTTCAAAATTTTAGTTCAAATTAGAAAATATTTCAGAATTTTCAAAATTTGGTCGTGTTTGTCAAGATTGTTCGCAAGTACAATTAAAAAATATTCAGAAATTTTCAAAATGTTTTGGTTTTCATTTTATTTTTACCTTTTTAAAAAAAGTTTGAGATTTCAAAAATGTTCTAATTTCTTTTCACAATTTTGAAAGTGTTCGCATTTTTCAAAAATTCTTCGCAATTTTGAATAATGTTCTTGTTTTCAAATTTGTTCCTTTTTTATCCCGCAAAAAAGTTTGCATTTTCACACAATGTTCTAATTTTAAAATTCTGTTCACAAATTATAAATGGTTGCATTACTAAAAATATTTATCTTTTCAAAACGGAAAGTAACATTTGATTTTTTTTGAAAAATTACGGTCTTTTTCGCGGCTTATAGTTCATATATGCCGGGCTACCTTTTTTGACATGAAATTTCAGGAATTACAGTGGCTAGCTGCTTGTTTGCCTGGAGCAAGCTAGCGCGTTCGATCCCTCACTCACACTTTAGTTCATTGTAGTTTAGCGAACTGATATTTTAAGTTTGGTCGCTACTGTTAGTTTCTTTTAGGTTTGTGTTGCCAAATTAGCATAAGAACTAGCTAGTCTTAGTTGCTAGCTCAGTGCATGCATCAATAGGAAGACGCGGGTTCGATTCCCAGCGGCTGCCAGAAGTCTGGAGCGACGTAACAATTTTTTACCTTGCATGGTCAGAAATGATAAACATATGCATAAGCATAAGTAGGTGCTAACACACTAAAACGACTGCAAAAATAAATTTATGGTTGCTCTCGGTTTATATTTTCAAAACAATTAATCATATGAAGCATTTGATAAAATGAGGTATCATAAGAGAAACTACTGGATTGAAGTAAACGGGGTGCCATTTTAGACAAAAATGTGTAACGTGATCTACATATATTTTCTCTAAGCTTTCAATCTACATGTCGTTTATGTCCACACACAAAATCGTGAAACAGTGGGTACATTAATGCACAAATTTTGTAATTTATTAGCACATGCATGACTCTAAGCTTATTGTAATATTGTATTAATTACCGAGTGGGCCCTGAGATACCTCTCCGTCACACGGAGTGACAAATCCCAGTCTTAATCCATGCCAACTCAACAGACACCCTCGAAGATACCTATAGAGCACCTTTATAGTCACCCAGTTACATTGCGACGTTTGGTACACACAAGGCACTCCTCCGGTGTTAGTGAGTTGCATGATCTCATGGTCATAGGAACATATACTTGACATGTAGAAAAACGATAGCAATAAACTTGATACGATCATATGCTATGTTCATAGTTCGGATCTTGTCCATCACATCATTCTCCTAATGATGTGATCCAGTTATCAAATGACAACTCATGTCCATGGCTAGGAAACCATAGCCATCTTTGGACAACGAGCTAGTCCGGTAGAGACTTACTAGGGACATGTTGTTGTCTATGTATCCACACATGTATTTGAGTTTCCGGTCAATACAATTATAGCATGGATAATAAACGATTATCATGAACAAGGAAATATAATAATAACCAATTTATTATTGTTTCTAGGGCATATTTCCAACAGTCTCCCGCTTGCACTAGAGTCCATATTGTAGCATTACATGGTAATGAATCTAACACCCATAGAGTTCTGGTGTTGATCGTGCTTTGCCCGTGGAAGAGGTTTAGTCAACGGATCTGCAACATTCAGGTCCGTATGCACTTTGCAAATGTTTATGCCTTCCTCCTTGATGTAATCGCGGATGGAATTGAAGCGTCGCTTTATGTGTCTAGTCCTCTTGTGAAACCATGGTTCCTTGGCTAGAGCAATGGCACTAGTGTTGTCATAGAACAGGGTCATCGGGTCCAGTGCACTGGGCACAACTCCAAGATTTGTCATGAACTGCTTCATCCAGACACCTTCCTTTGCCGCCTCCAAGGCAGCTATGTACTCTGCTTCGCATGTAGAATCAGCTACCACGCTTTGCTTGGAACTGCACCAGCTTACCGCTCCCCCATTTAGAATATATACGTATCCAGTTTGAGACTTATAGTCATCCGGGTCAGTGTCAAAGCTTGCATCGACGTAACCCTTTACTACGAGCTCTTGATCACCTCCATAAACGAGAAATATTTCCTTAGTCCTTTTAAGGTACTTAAGGATATTCTTCACCGATGTCCAATGATCCACTACTGGATTACTTTGAAACCTTCCGGCCATACTTATGGCAAGGCTGACATCCGTTCTTGTGCACAACATCGCATACATGATAGAGCCTATGGCAGAGGCATAGGGGATGACACTCATCTTTTTGCTATCCTCTGTAGTCGCTGGGCATTGAGTCTGACTCAACTTCATACCTTGCAAAACAGGCAAGAACCCCTTCTTGGACTGATCCATTTTGAACTTCTTCAAAATCTTATCAAGGTATGTGCTTTGTGAAAGTCCTATCAAGCGTCTTGATCTATCTCTATAGATCTTGATGCCTAATATGAAAGCAGCTTCTCCTAGGTCCTTCATTGAAAAACTCTTGTTCAAATATTCCTTCATGTTTTCCAAAAGTTCTATATTGTTTTCAATCAGCAACATGTCATCCACATATAATACTAGAAATGCTATAGAGCTCCCACTCACTTTCTAGTAAATACAAGCTTCTCCATAAACTTGTATAAACCCAAATGCCTTGATCACCTCATCAAAGCGAATATTCCAACTCCGAGATGCTTGCACCAGCCCATAAATGGATCGCTGGAGCCTGCACACTTTGTCAGCATTCTCTGGATCGACAAAACCTTCCGGTTGCATCATATACAACTCTTCCTTAAGAAAACCATTAAGGAACGTTGTTTTGACATCCATCAGCCAGATTTCATAATCGGAAAATGCAGCTATTGACAACATGATTCTGACAGACTTAAGCATCGCTACAGGTGAGAAAGTCTCATTGTAGTCAACTCCTTGAACTTGTGAAAACCCCTTTGCCACAAGTCAAGCTTTATAGACGGTGATATTTCCGTCTGTGTCTGTCTCGTTCTTGAAGATCCATTTATTCTGAATGGCCTTGCGCGCTTCAGGTAATACTTCCAAAGTCCATACTTTGTTTTCATACATGGATCCCATGTCAAATTTCATGGCCTCTAATCATTTGTCGGAATCTGGGACCACCATCGCTTCTCCATAGCTCGTAGGTTCATCGTTGTTGTTGTCCAATAACATGACCTCCAAGACAGGGTTACCGTACCACTCGGGAGCGGTCTGTATCCTTGTCGACATACGAGGTTCGATAGTAACTTGATCCGAAGCTTCATGATCATCATCATTTGCTTCCTCTTCAACTGACGTAGGTGCCACAAAACATCTTTCTGTGATGTGCTACTTTCTGGTTGAAGTAAAGGTTCAACAACCTCATCAAGTTCTATCTTCCTCCCACTCAATTCTTTTGAGAGAAACTCTTTCTCGGGAAAGGATCCGTTCTTAGCGACAAACACTTTTCCTTCGGATCTGAGATAGAAGGTGTAACCAACCGTCTCTTTTGGTATCCTATGAAGACGCATTTGTCCGCTTTGGGTTCGAGCTTTTCCGGCTGAAGCCTTTTGACATAAGCATCGCAACCCCAAATCTTAAGAAATGACAACTTAGGTTTCTTACCAAACCACAGTTCATACGTGTAGGATCGAAAGTATGTCTAGAGGGGGGTGTGATTAGACTACTTGACTAAATAAAAATCTAGCCTTTTCCCAATTTTAGTTCTTGGCAGATTTTAGCTGTCTTAGCAAAAGTCAAGCAATCTCCACACAATTCAAGAAAGCATGCAAAAGAGTATATGAGCAGCGGAAAGTAAAGCATGGAATTTGCAAGAATGTAAAGGGAAGGGTTTGGAGGATTCAAACGCAATTGGAGACACGGATGTTTTTGTCGTGGTTCCGATAGGTGGTGCTATCGTACATCCACATTGATGGAGACTTCAACCCACGGAGGGTAACGGTTGCGCAAGTCCACGGAGGGCTCCACCCATGAAGGGTCCACGAAGAAGCAACCTTGTCTATTCCATCATGGCCGTCTCCCACGAAGGACTTGCCTCACTAGCGGTAAATCTTTACGAAGTAGGCGATCTCCTTGCCCTTACAAACTCCTTGGTTCAACTCCACAATTTTGTCGGAGGCTCCCAAGTGACACCTAGCCAATCTAGGAGACACCACTCTCCAAGAAGTAACAAATGGTGTGTTGATGATGAACTCCTTGCTCTTGTGCTTCAAATGATAGTCTCCCCAACACTCAACTCTCTCTCACAGGATTTGGATTTGGTGGAAAGAAGATTTGAGTGGAATGCAACTTGGGGAAGGCTACTGATCAAGATTCATATGGTTGGAATGGAATATCTTGACCTCAACACAAGTGTAGGTGGTTCTCTCTCAGAAAATGTGTATTGGAAGTGTAGGTATGTTTTGATGGCTCTCTCCACGAATGAAGAGTGGGTGTATATATAGCATCCACACAAAATCTAACCGTTACACACAATTTGCCACACTCGGTGAGACTGAATAGTTAAACTCGGTCGGACCGATTCAGCAAACCTAGTGACCGTTAGGATTTTCAGTGGGACTGAGATGCAACTCGATAGGACCGATATGGTTAGGGTTAGAGCATAACGTAATCTCGGTGTGACCAATTACACAAACTCGGTGGGACCGATTTTGGTAATAATCTAACCAGAGAGTTGGTCAGGTAAACTCGGTGGGACCGATTCGCTCATCTCGGTGAGACCGAAATGTTACAAAAGGGAAACAGAGAGTTTACATTGCAATCTCGGTGGGACCGATCGCTCATCTCGGTAAGACCGAAACGTTACGAAGGGAAACAGAGAGATTACAATCCCATCTCGGTGAGACCGAGATCCCTATCGGTGAGACCGATTTGCCTAGGGTTTGTGGCAGTGGCTATGACATTTGAAACTCGGTGGCGCCGGACAGAAAGAATTGGTGGGGCCGAGTTTGACTTTTGGTTTAGGTCATATGTGGATGTGGGAAGGTAGTTGAGGGTTTTGGAGCATATCACTAAACACTTTGAGAAAGCAAGCCATTAAGCAACACCTCATCCCTCCTTGATAGTATTGGCTTTTCCTATAGACTCAATGTGATCTTGGATCACTAAAATATAAAATGTAGAGTCTTGAGCTTCAAGCTTGAGCCAAACTTTTTGTCCTTAGAATTTTGAGGGATCCACTTTCCTCATCCATGCCATGCCATTCATTGAGCTTTTCCTGAAATATTAATCTTGGAATAATGTTAGCTCAATGAGCTATATGTTGTTAGGAATTACCAAAACCACCCAGGGATAGTTGCACTTTCAATCTCCCCCTTTTTGGTAATTGATGACAACATATAGATCAAAGCTTCGACAAATGATAATAAGAGAAAAAATATTGTCGCTTTGAGAAGTATGTGAAAAGCAAGAGCTCCCCCTAAATTTGTGCATATCTTAAGATTTGCTTTGGACTGCAAATGCACAATGAGTTAGGATCATGGGTTACTCTTCCATGTCACATACATCTTGGTGGAGCGCTCAAAATGATAAGAATTAAATATATGCACTCATCACCAAGCAAAGTGAATGATCAAATAGGGATAAAATGATAGTATCATCCAACAAGCATTAATGTAGCATATGATCAAACACACATGATCAACCAAGTATCACAAACAAGCAAATAAAGTTCAACCACCAAAGCAAGAGAGAATAAAAAGCAACGCACTCTCTCGAAGCCTATGATCTATACATTTTTCTCCCGCTTTGGCAACAAGTTACCAAAAAGTTCATAGAAAATGCATAGCACTAAAACGTCTCTCAAGCTTGGTCTTCAGGTGGTGGTGTCCGGATAACTCCAAGAACGAAGGCTTTAGTCGAAGTAGATGGAGCTGCTGGGGTAGGTGCTGGAGCTGGTGGCATTGAAGCTGTAGTTGGTGCAAATGAAGTGGCTCTAGTGTTTGGTATTGGTACTGCAGTTGACCTCTGAGCTCTAGGCACTCTAGCAAATGCCTCAGTTGTTGTTGTCTTGCCCTTCCTCTCCTGCATGTCATCATGAAGTTGCTCCACAACAGACTGGATCTCAGTTACCTTCACATCCATGTCATAGAACTTCTGCTCCATGATTCTTTCCAAGCTCTCCTGGTTTCGAGTCAGGGTGGCCAGTCCTTTCTCTATCCTTAGAGTGGATGCAATCAAGTAGCCAAGCTAATCTTGCTTGCTTTTTAGAAGATACTGAGATGCCTCCTCCTGGGTTGGCATCTTTGCTGCTGTTTCTGTCTTTGCCTTCTCTCTCTTGGCTTGTGCTTGTACTGAGGATGGCTCATCTTCATTCATAACCACTTGGTTGTCCTCAAAATCTGAATAGATGGCCAAGTGTTCCTTGTCCAACAAGTATGTGCCAGTGCCCATCTTTGAGTTAATCAACTCCTGGATCTGTGGGGCATACCCACAGCTTCTCTTTTGGTCTGCAGCACTCCTCTTGATAGTTTCAACAATGAGACTCATAACCTTGAACTTTTGGGGCACATCAAATATATGTAGCAAATTTATGGAGTGGCCTCTGATCATCCTGTGATCTTCAGACTTGGGCAGAAGAGTATGCCTTAGTATCCAATTGATAGTAGGCAGTCCTGACAGCAAATGTTTCACTGACCCAAACTGGTGAGTCTCAAGGTCTGCATCTGGAATTTCCTTGTACATGCTGGCCATGGAGTTGTGATCCTTCTTCTTCTTGGCATAGACATCCAAGTCATCTTCTTGCTCTTCTGGGGCATTGATCAACTGAGCCCATTCTGCAACTGTAGACTGGTATCTAGTGCCTTCAGACATCCAGACGATTCTTCCATCTGGGTAGAAGTGAGCTGTGGAGTAGAATTGCATGATAAGTTCATCATTCCACTTAGTGAGCTTTTGAGCCACAAACTCATCCACTCCACAAGCCTTGAAACTGTCATACACACCAGGATAGTGTTCCTCATTCTCCTTCATGTAGGTCCAGTCGACCCACCTCATGTCACACACTATAGGTTTCTTGTCAAGCAGCATTGTCTCATAGAAATCCTGTTGTTCCTTGGTGTGAAACCTGTAATCCACATCAGTTCTTCTTCTTGTAGCATATGGATCTGTCTCTCTCCATTTCCTCAGTCCTGAGTCTCTCCTGATCTTCATGTTCTCAGCCACAGGATGAGCATCATTGTGGTCTGGAATTTTTGGCTTCAATTTTCTCAGAACATGCTCTTCATCTCCTTCTACTTCAGCAACAGTCTCAGGCACTGGGGCCTTGTTCTTCTCAGCAGCAGATATGTTTCTAGTATTTCTCTTTGGTGCAGTCTTGGGCTTGGAGGCAGCTTTGGGTGCTTCTTTGGGCTTTGATGAAGCATCCCCTGTCCTGATAGCATCACCCATAAGCTTCTGGGCCTTAGGTGCTGGTGCAGCAACCTCTTATTCTTCTTCTTCTTCTTCTTCTTCTTCTTCTTATTCTGAATCTCTCCTCATAGAGGGTTTGCCAAGAACTCTGGCAGTAGTGGTTCTGACTCTCTTTTTCTTTTTATCTTGGCCACTAGCTTCCTCTTCTGACTCAATGGTAAACTTTATGGTTTCTCCAGTGGCAACCTTCCTAGGTTTGGAAGTGGGAACTCTCCTTGCAGGTGCCTTCTTCTGCATACCTGGCTTTGTGGCTGCAGCTGAGCCATATTCCTTTTTCAGCACTTTCTTCTTTGATGTGGCAGCATCCTCAATGGCCACATAGTCTTCATCCTCAGACTCTGAAGTTTTCTTCTTCCTTGTTCTGGTGGCAGCTTTGGGTAAGTTGCTGGGAGTGCTCCTGCTTCCATCATCTGAGCTGCTAGAGGGACTAGTGCCCTCACTCATGTGAGCTTGCTCCTCTGACTTGTTGTGACTGTCACTCTGATCAGACATGATGCAAACACTGACAGCTGACCCTGTGAATAGATTATAGATGAGGTAGAGTGGATAAGCATCACAAAATACAGAGGTTTTTGCAAAAGAATGAATCAAAAACTTAGTTTTAGTTTTCCTCAGAAAGCATTTCGGATCAACCGATTTGTAAACTCGGTGATACCCAAGCAGCTGTTGGAACCAAAACTAGTGAACTCGGTCAGACCGAGTCACAGTTCGGTGGCACCGAGACTGCTAGGGTTTCACAAAGTCCTGAACTCAGTCACACCGATTTTCAATTCTCGGTCAGCCGAGAATCTCATGTGCAATGGCCTGAGCCGAATCGGTGGTACCGAGTTCCACAACTCGGATGGCCCAAGATGGTTTCGGCGGAAACCTAACCCTAAATTTTCAATTCAACTCTAATCTACGGAGTGTTTTGACTGGATAAGATTGTTTCAATCGTGGCAAGATTCATGGCAAACACAATGTGCTAGGAATCGGATTAAGGATAGCACAGTGATCAAGTTCATACCCTAGTTCGGCTATGAACTTGCTACGGCAGCAACGGCAGGAATGATTTCCGTTGACGACAGCGGAGACCAGCGGCAGGAGGCAACTGGCGACGAGGAGGATGATCCGGAGACCCTGGAGGCAGAGCGGGCTAAGCGCGGGCGAAAAGACTTCGGAGAAATTTCCAAAATTTTGCCCGTGGGTATATATAGCCTGACCCTGTTGGTGTGACCGAGTGGAACAACTCGGTGGCACCGAGATTCATAACTGCAAGCAGTTACTGAAACTCGGTGTGACCGAAAGGTTCAAATCGGTTGCATCGAGATTGAAAACCTAGATCGACTTAGTGATCTCGGTATGATCGAAATGGATGAATCGGTCAGATCGAAACGCACAAAGAAGTTTTGGAAGTTTAAGTCTATGACGAATCAGGGACTCCGAGTGCTCCTCACACAGAGTGGTTCGAATCTGACTTGATCAAATTTTGTGATGTAGCATGAATAGAGTTTGAGACGAGAAAAGCATAGATAGCTAGAGAGGGTTCTTAGGCATTCTTGTCCATCCACTTGGCAAAAGAAAAGAAAACCAATCAATCAAAACAATAAGTGTGAAAGTGCGTTATATCGACTAGAGGGGGGGTGAATAGGCGATTTTTATGAATGTCTTCAAAACATGGAAGTTTCGAAGACAAACGATAGAAATAAACCTATAACCATGCAGCGGAAGGTAGACTACACTAGGTAAACCACAGTCATGTATTCAATGAAGTGAAAGCACAATGACTAATAGCAGCTAGGTAGTAAGGATCAGGTAGGAAGATATTAAGAAGCCAAACAGAACACGCAGTCACTCAGTGAAGACAAAAGATAGTGCAATCATACAACAACTTCACAAGGAACAACAGTAAGTAAAGGGAAGGGAAGGATGAAACCAGTGACTCATTGAAGACAATGATTTGTTGGACCAGTTCCAGTTGCTTTGACAACTGTACGTCTGGTTAGGGCGGCTAGGTATTTAAACCTGAGGACACACAGTCCCGGACACCCAGTCCTGAACACGCAGCTCAGGACACCCAGTCCTCACCGTATTCCCCTTGAGCTAAGGTCACACAGACCTCGCCCAATCACTCTGGTAAGTCTTCAAGGTAGACTCCCAAACCTTCACAGACTTCGTTCACCGGCGATCCACAATGTCTCTTGGACGCTCAGAACGTGACGCCTAACCGCTGGAGGATTCACAGTCCTCAAGTGTAATAAGTCTTCAGATCACACAGACAAGAAGACTTAAGTGATGCCTAATTCTCTTTGGCTCTGGGTGGTTAGGGCTTTATCCTCGCAAGGAATTCTCTCTCAAAGGCTTCGAGGTGGGTTGCTCTCAAACGACAAAAGCCGTACTCTAACTCTGAGCAGCCAACCCTTTATGGTTTTAGGGGGTGGGCTATTTATAGCCACTAGGCAACCCGACCTGATTTGTCCGAAATGACCCTGGGTCACTAAGGAACTGACACGTGTTCCAACGGTCAGATTTCAAACTCACACGGCAACTTTACTTGGGCTACAAGCAAAGCTGACTTGTCCGACTCTGGACAAGATTCGCTCGAATAGTCTTCACTCGAAGACATAGGTTTTGGTTAAGCATCACTTCAGTCATTCTGACTGGTTCTCTTGGACCCCACTTAACAGTACGGTGGTTCCTATGACTCAATAAAGAAGAAACAGAACTACGAAAGAGCTAAGTCTTCGAGCTCCATATGCTTCATGTCACGTCTTCTGTTGTCATAGTCTTCAATGTGAATATCTTCATATACCACCTTTGCCATCGATGTCTTCATACATTTTTAGGGGCCATATCTGGTAGGAAAACTGATCAATGAGGGACTTCTACCTGTGTTATCCTGCAATTCTCACAAACACATTAGTCCCTCAACTAGGTTTGTCGTCAATACTCCAAAACCAACTAGGGGTGGCACTAGATGCACTTACAATCTCCCCTTTTTGGTGATTGATGACAAACTAGTTGAAGTTTTCAACGGGGAATATAATATGTGAAATTGTAAAGGATAAGGAATTGTCTTCATAAGTTGCAAGGGCTCCCTCTGAAGATGTGCATATAAGTAATTTGCTTTTGGAATGCAAATGCACATGGCAGGTTGTGCTTGTGGATATCCTCTTCAACTTATGATGACAATCCACTATGCATGTGAAGGTATGTGAAGATAATGACATGCATAATGGAAAATGGACGTCTGCAAAATGATCTAAGTGCGGAATTTATCGTCGCACATGCGGAATTTATCATCGCATCACAAGGTGGCAAATAAGTAGCAGACGACTATCGAGTTTAAGTGTTACAACTCAAAGAACCAAATGTATCAAAACGAGAGTTGTAAACACGAAGCAAAATATAAAGCACCCGCCCATATGGACCCGCTCGAAGACTATCAAACTCATATGCTTCCCCCCTTTTTTCAGTAAGGACCAAAAAGGTTCGAAGACATAGAGCATCTACTCGTTCCCATGAAGAGTAGGTGAAGCAGCAGGGTCGTTAGTGGTGTTCGGCGGTGCAGAAGAACTTGGAGCAGTGTCGAAGCGTGCTAAAGGAGGTGGCGGTGAAGTAGCATCGTCTTCATCCTCGATCACTCTGGCATTCACAGCTGCAGCAGAGGAAGAGAACTCAGAGTCTTCAAGAGATGGAGTTCGTCGCAGCACTGCCCTTCGAGGAGGTGTGGAGTCAAACTTGAAGCGTTCAGAGAAGCCATCCTCTTGAAGATCATCTTCAGAGCACATTAGCGTCAGCCCTTTCCAGGTGTGTCGAGAGGTTTCGTGTGCAACAAAGGCATTCTTGGTGGCAAGATTGCGAATGTGATTAACATCCACCAAGAGGCTTTGCATTTGACGCTTCAGCCAGTCATGATGCCTATCCTGTTTCTGATGAAGAGCCACAAGAAGATCTCGGTCATTGAGAACACGAGTGCGCTTCTTGGGTCGTTGGGCAATTGTGCTATCGGTGGCTTCAGTGAGAGCAGGATGCGGTGCACGTGTAGTTCCAGCCAAAGGATACACACGAGTGACTGCTTCAACTCCTTCAATGTTCTGAGAAAAACTTTGATGCTCCGCATTCTGAAGACTTAGAGGTTCCTTGGCAGGCTCAGGATAAATTGCTTCAACAGACATATCCACATCAGGTAGAAAGATCCGATGATTGCGAGCAGATGGCTGATATGAGATGGCGGAGTGGAGTTTGATCAGCCGCATTATCCATGGAGCGTAGAACTTCAAGCCAAAAAGATCAGAGCCTGATGCAGCAAGTTGGCGGATGAAGAAGTCCTGTGCATTGAAGCATTTGCCATGAAGAATATAGAAGACCAAAGTCTTCATTGCACCTACCAGCTTGGCATGTGGAGAATGTCCTTTGATGGGCCAGAGAGTTCGCCTTATGATGTGATAGATAGTCCTTGGCAGATACTCAAGGTCTTCAACAAAGAACTCCGTGGGATATGCAGCATCTTGGGGCAATGGCTTCATCATGCTGAGCATCTGACTCATGTTAGGTTCAGGCTTTTGAAAGATGCTCTCCACAGCTTCACTATGAAGCTGACAGCCATGTTTGTAGAGATCGCCAGGAGTGGGCAGACCAGTGAGCTCAATGATGTCAAAGGCTTTGGCTTCGTGATGAACATTTCCTGTCATCCACTCCAGGACCCAAGTCTTCGGATCTCGGTTGTACCCACGGATGTGAAGTGTGGCATAGAATTGGAGCAGCAACTCTTCATTCCAATGCTCTTGGTCGGTGATGAACGGCAGCAATCCAACCTCTTTGAAGCAATCCAGAGCTTCTTCCAGACAGGGCAGACCAGCTATTGCTTCAATGTCAAGACGCTTATGTGGGAAGATGCGACCTTGATTGTATAGAATGCAGGAGTAATAGCTTCACTGCGGATAGCTCCAGAACCGATTAGATGATATTCTTTCCCTTGAGTAGGGGTTCCTGGAGCTATTGAAGAAAGTGTTGTCTGCTTTGAAGCCATTGATATTGAAGGATCCAGGTGCTGATGCAGGACCTGGAAACCTGGGCTATCTTGGGATTGGCTTCTGGACCTGAGGCCTGTGCTCAACATGATAGTCGAACTGAGGACCAGCAGCAGGCGCAGGAACAGAAGCAGTGGGATCAGTGGCTTCGCTGACTTCTGGTGCTTGGGTTGGTGAAGGCTCCACATTAGCTTCAGCCATGACAGTGTAATTGGCTTCATTGGTGTTAGTGGTGGCAGCCTCAAGATTCTCAACCTCCACTTGATGAGCTGGAGGGTCGGTCACAGTCATGTTCTCCTCGAGAATAGCTTCTTGGTGAGACGGGGGTGTAACAGTGCTTGGTGTTTCTTCTTCATCGGCTGATGCAGCCGGAATGTCTTTAGCAGCTTTAGCTTCAGACTCAGAGACTGGAGGCCTTGGTCCTTTGCGAAGCCTGCGTAACACTGGCGACGCCTGTGGAGTTGGAGTTGGCTGGGCCTCAAAGTCTTCTTCCTCTTGTGCTTGTGGGCGATCAGCCCATGATGCATCCTGAGCAATTGGCGTCAGAGGACGACCAATGCTGATGAGTTCGCTGTGCGTTAGCACAGGCGATGATACCTGTTGGTGCTCGAGCTGAGGAAGAACTGCATCATCTTCAACATGGTCATGATGACCAATGTCTTCAGCAGCGATGGGATCAGCTGCTGGAATGTCTTCAGCTTCATGAGCCCCTGTGAAAGCAGGCTCGTGGACAGTCAGTTGGCACTCTTGAGGTTCAGCGTCAGGGTGAACCATGGAGATGGGTTCAACAATTAATCAAGGGCTCTGTGGGAGCAGCCCGTTCCTTCTTGGTCTTTCGCTTCTTCTTGGAGGGGGCAGTAGCAGAGGCTTCAAGATGTTTCCTCTTCCTTGCTTCAGCCTCAACAGTCCTCGTCTTCTTCAGTTCTGAAGTAGTAGACCTAGCTTTTGGCTTCGAGCCAGTCATGCTAGTTGGGAAGACAATGGGAACTGCTTCCTACCTTGGTGCATCGGGTTCAGCCATAGCGGGCTTCTTCTTCTTCTTTGCAGCCATCCTGGGGTCGATGCCAGGACGCCCAAGGGCCTTGCGCTTCTCAGCCTCATTGTAGGCTTGCACACACTTGTCAGCCAGGACCTTCATGCGCTCACGAGAACCCTGAGCTTCTGCATGTTTCTTGAGAAAGGCTTCCTTGAGCTCGTGCAGCATAATCTTGAAGTTCTTCACCTCTTGCACGCTGAGCTTGGACATATGCTTCTTGAACTAAGATTTCTCAAAGTCAATCTTCTGCTTCAGTTCAACAATGCACTGGGCGATAGCTAACTCTGAAGCAATGGCGCCATGGAAGGCGACACTGAGGCCAATGAGAAGTTGCAGATCTTCGAAGCTGATGTTGGGCGTGTCAAACCATTCATCAATGAAGTTGTGGATGATTGCCACGTCAAAGAGAGGAAGATTATTGAATATTTCTGCTTCTTCTTTGCTCTTGATCAGTTGCTCAAGAGCGTCATCTGCAAGATCTTCATCACTGGACAGATCAATGGCATCATTATGCAGAACAGCAGCAGCTGTCAGTTCTTGGCCGGTGTGTGGCAGAGGCATCTTGACCTTTTGGGGCTTGGAGATGCGTGACAAATCTTCAGACTGCACACTGTCTTCAGGAGGTGCAGTTGCCAGTGGCTTCGCCCGTGAGATTTTTGGAGCAGAGGCATGCTTTGAAGCTTTAGGCTGCTTCTTTGGCTTCGGCGCTGCAGGCGCTTCATCTGATTCAGCGTCATCTGCAGGCTCATTCACGGCTATCCCTTGAACCAAGATATGGGTGATGAGACCTTCAAGGTTGTAGAAAGGACCGACGACATTGGGTTTTGCATCTCGTGTGCCGTCAGCCCTTGGAGCAGAAGGACCAGGGTTGAAGTCTAGTCCCAATGACTTCTTGTTCTGCTTTGCTGAGTTCTGGGCAAACTGGAAGTTGCGCTTGAACAGAATGTTGTCACGACACCATACTAGTGACGATGAGTGTGCATCTGCAGGCTGTGGCCCACGGACCATGCAGGGATACAAGCCTTGTTCAATGGCTTCATCTCTGGTCCTGGGTTGAAGATTTTTGTAGAGGATGTCTCCCCATGGTCGCTTGATGGCATTCTTTTCAGCATATTCCTTTGTCACAAATCTGTACTTGAACCACTGTTCTACCCAATAGCGTCGAATCCATTGGATTCGTGTCTTGCGCTGATTGTAATCCTCTTCAGGATCTGTCTTGTACAGCTCTGAGAGGTCATCGGGCAGATCTCTTGATGTTTCTCCACGACGCTTTCTGTCACCCTTCCTTGCTGATTTCTCTGAAGCCATGAACTTTAAACTGAAAGGCTTTAATATGTTCAAAGGCTTCAAAGGCTTTCGCTTGCTGGACAGACAGGAACTGGCTTCGGGAGAATTTATGTGATACTGTAAGAATTCTGCAAATGAATGCAGACTATGAGAACGAAGGGATTCTCCCACGGACATGTACCTGTGACAGCATTAAGGTGCGAGGGAAGGGGAATAGGTCATATGCATTCTCAGAAGATTTTGAATATAAATCAGTTTAGAAGACATTGACCTCATTATGCGAAGACATTCACTCATAAATAAGGAGTTGGTTCCAGATTTGTACGAATCCACGGATCAGTACAAGTGAGGAATCTAACTACTTTGTGAAGCATAAGTGAATATACTAGACATGTTATGAGATGCAGTATGAAAGAGATCCAACTTGTGTGAATAGAAACTGCTTGTGGTAGAAAGTGATAAAGCTAAAGGATCAAAGGGGCCATAAAAAGGAAGTTTTATTTACCACACGAAGAACTGCTAGACGGAGTGGAAGAGGAGGCCGAGCAGTTCGATCTTCCGTGCCCTAACTTGGTGACGGAGGACACCTACGGTGACGGTGGAGAGGACGATGTCCGCGGTCGGCATGAAGACGGCGTCGGAGAGGTTGCGGCAGCCAAGCGCTTCGTCACCGGCGTCATCAAGGGCTAGCGGTGGCGCTAGGGTTCGTGCGAGAGTGGAAGAAGAGATAATGACTGTGGTGAGGCATGTATTTATAGGGACAGGGGCGGCTCAGTGTTATTACATAGGTGCCCCTGGTGATTCATATTTGAGGAACACGTGGCCATCATGCAGCATATCGGGGGTTGTTCCACGTCCCACGCACGCCTGGATTGTCGGGTAGTCGTTCCCACTTCTCCGGGTTTCAGGTGAAGGAATGAGCATTGAAAACGGACTTAATGTTTGTCTCTGTATCTTCTGCTGACAAGGACGCAGAGAAGACATTCAACAGTTTCAATAGAATGCATATGATTTGGAGAGATAGAGTTTGAGATAGAAAGCATAGAGAGGTTAGGGTCCGATCACATTCACTTAGTTCAAAAGATTCAACAAGAAGACATAGCTATAAGTGAATGCTGTAGAGGGTAGAACACTAGTATATATATATATATAATCAACATAGTGAAGATAATCATGAAGACATGTTGAGATTGAAGCCAAACCAAATGTGAAGACATAGCAAATGTAACGCCATGAGTGAAACACTTCAAACAGAAAATTTGGTGGTGGCGTTACCCACCGTATAGGAAGTATTAGACCCAGACACGGCGCACAATTATCGTGGCGCTCCGAAGTCAAATTCCACATTAATGTATTCACACTTAGAATGTATGTCTTCATTGATTGAAGATATACTTTACTTCGTGTGTTGCACATCTAAGTCATCAATATGCATAAGTGTTAGGATGTGTGCCTGATCACAGGATATTTGAGGATTCCAAGATATTTAGCTCACACCGTAACTTGCAAAATCTCTTCTCATCCAAGGGCTTGGTGAACATATCTGCCAATTGCTCTTCAGTGTTGACGTGTATGATATCAATATCTTCCTTCACAACATGATCTCTGAGAAAGTGATGACGAATTTCAATGTGCTTTGTCTTCGAGTGCTGAACTGGGTTGTTGGCAATCTTGATGGCGCTTTCGTTGTCGCAGTAGAGTGGCACTTGCTTCAGATGAATGCCATAGTCCTTGAGTGTTTGCTTCATCCACAAAAGCTGAGCGCAGCAAGATCCAGCAATAATGTATTCAGATTCAGCAGTGGAGAGAGATACACAGTTCTGCTTCTTTGAAGACCAACATACAAGTGATTGTCCCAGAAAATGACATGTGCCTGATGTAGACTTGCGATCCACTTTGTCACAAGCATAATCAGCATCCGAGAATCCAACCAGATCAAACTCTGAGCCCTTTGGATACCATAATCCTAAAGTTGGGGTGTGAGCCAAATATCGAAGAATTCGCTTCATAGCTAAGTGATGCGACTCCTTTGGTGCCGCTTGAAATCGAGCACACATGCAAACACTAAGCATAATATCTGGCCTAGATGCACATAGATAAAGCAAAGAACCAATCATGGAGCGGTATACCTTTTGATCGAACTCTTTACCATTGTCGTCAGGACCCAGATGATGCTTGGCTGGCATTGGCGTCGTGAAGCCTTTGCAGTCTTGCATACCAAACTTCTTCAGGCAATCTTTGAGATACTTCTCTTGAGATATGAAGATGCCGTTGCGTTGCTGTCGTATTTGAAGACCGAGGAAGAACTTCGGCTCTCCCATCATGGACATCTGATATTGCTCTTGCATCATATATCCAAACTCTTCACTGTACTTCTGATTGGTGCAGCCGAAGATAATGTCATCCACATATATTTGGCACACAAACAGTTCACCATCATATGTATTCGTGAAGAGAGTGGGGTCGAGGGAACTAGGTATGAAGCCTTTGCTCTTCAGGAAGTATTTGAGTGTGTCATACCAGGCCCGAGGGGCTTGTTTGAGGCCATACAGTGCCTTGTTGAGCTTGTATACCATGTCAGGATGTTTTGGATCTTCAAAGCCAGACGGTTGTGCAACATACACTTCTTCTTCAATCTTGCCATTGAGAAAGGCGCTCTTCACATCCATTTGATATAGAAGTATGTTATGATGATTTGCATAGGCCAGCAGTATGTGTATGGCTTAAAGTCTAGCCACAGGAGCAAATGTTTCATCGAAGTCAATGCCTTCCACTTGAGTATATCCTTGAGCAACGAGACGAGCTTTGTTTCTGACAACTTGACCATGCTCATATTGCTTGTTGCGGTATATCCATTTCGTGCCTATTATGTTGTGCTTCCGAGGATCAGGACGCTTAACCAGTTCCCATACATTATTCAGCTCAAACTGTTGAAGCTCTTCTTGCATAGCTTGAATCCATTCAGGTTCCATGAAGGCTTCTTCAACTTTCTTGGGTTCTGTTATTGAGACGAATGCGAAGTGCCCACAGAAATTTGCTAGCTGAGTTGCCCTTGAACGAGTGAGCGGACTGGGTGCATTGATGCTATCAATTATTCTCTCAATCTGCACTTCATTGGCAACACAATGATGTACAGGGCGAAGATTTTGCTCTTGCTGATCATTGTCGTTGTTAGAGGGATTGTCTTCAGGATGAGCATTGTCTTCAGGTTGATCAGGTGCGGAGATGATAAGTTCCTCTTCAGGTTGAGCTTCAGAAGGTATGATTTCTCCAGTTCCCATTAGATTGATTCGCTGGATGGAACATCATCTAGCACATTTGGCAGGTGTTCTCTTTGTGAACTGTTAGTCTCATCAAATCGCACATCCACTGTTTCAACCACTTTATAATGAAAGAGATTGAAGACTCTGTAGGAGTGCGAATCCTTTCCATATTCAAGCATAAAACCCTCATGTGCTTTTGGTGCAAATTTTGAAGTGTGATGTGGATCCTTGATCCAGCACCTGGCGCCAAATACTCTGAAGTAATTGACATTTGGCTTCTTGCCAGTAAGGAGCTCATAAGATGTCTTGTTCAGAAGCTTGTGAAGATAAACATGATTGATTGTATGGCATGCAGTATCAATGGCTTCAGGCCAGAATTTTCTTGGAGTCTTGTATTCATCAAGCATCGTTCGGGCCATCTCAATGAGTGTTCTGTTCTTGCGTTCGACGACGCCATTCTACTGTGGCGTGTACGGGGCTGAGAATTCATGTGTGATGCCCAAGGTATCAAGATATGTATCAAGGCTAGTGTTCTTGAATTCAGTGCCATTGTCACTTCTGATGTGCTTTATCTTGGCGCCATAGTTGTTCATTGCTCGATTGGCGAAGCGTCTGAAGACATCCTGCACTTCAGTCTTGTAGAGGATTATGTGCACCCAAGTATATCTAGAATAATCATCAACAATGACAAAGCCATAAAGACAAGCAGTAGTAGTAAGAGTTGAGTAATGAGTGGGACCGAAAAGATCCATGTGGAGCAGTTGTCTTCGAGGGATGTTTGGCCTTCGTCATCTTTCCTGCTTCACAGGCACCGCATAAGTGATCTTTCTTGAACTTGACGCCCTCGATGCCTATGACATGCTTCTTCTTTGCAAGGGTGTGGAGGTTCCTCATGCCAGCATGCCCAAGCCTCCGATGCCAGAGCCAGCATTCTGAAGCTTTTGCTAGAAGACATACGGCAAGTTGTGGTCCTGCTGAGAAATCTACCACGTACAAATCATCTTTCCGATACCCTTCAAACACTAGAGACTTGTCAGATTCCATTAGAACAAGGCAACGATATTTTCCAAATATTACGATCATGTTCAAATCGCAAAGCATTGAGACAGACATTAAGTTGAAGCCAAGGGATTCAACAAGCATGACTTTATCCATGTGTTGATCCTTTGAGATTGCAACTCTACCTAGACCCAATACCTTACTTTTACCAGTGTCAGCAAATGTGATGTGACTCTTGTCGGATGGATGTAAGGTTGAGTCCATAAGAAGGCTTCTTTTGCCATTCATGTGGTTGGTACACCCACTATCAATAATCCATTCTGAAGACGCTGGTTTCGTACCCTACAGTGCAGTTAGGGGGATAGGCTTCACGAAGAGAATTGTGAAGCAAAAACATTTGACGAACCAGTGGGTTATGAAAGCTTAGATCCAGATTAGGACTGATAGGGAGAGTAGCAAGCGATTCAGGAACGAAGTACATAGTAAGACCATTCAGGCATTTGATCTTGCGCCCTACAAGATGTTTAAGGTCCCCACCAATAGCGTCAGACGATTTTGGTTTTCTGCTGGAGACCTTTCCCTGCAAAAGAGAGTTAAGCTTTCTTAGCCACCCACATCTTCAAGGGTGGCTTAGAAGCGATAAGTCTAAGTGCAGCGTCTGAGAACTTTGGCTTTGGAGCCATAGAAAAAAGTCTTGCAGGCGGACAATAGTACTCATAAGAATAAGCAGAATAGTTCTTGGTCTTATGAACATGGCGGTTCGATGAACCGCGCTCATATTCATAGGCCTGAGTAAGATTTCCCTGCAAAACATTTGCGTTAGTGCGACTTAGGTGAGTCCTCTGTCTGTATGAAGCCTTTGGACCATATGAAGCCTGTGGTCTGGGGTTTGTCTTCTTCACGTGTGGTGTCATGATGACATTCACAGGAAGATTTTCCAAACACTTTTTTGGCACCCAGATCTTCTACATAGGCGGCCCATTCCTGTAGTTAGTACCAATATACCTGGCAAACACTTTACCATTCTGATTCTTAAACAGTTTATAGTTTGCATCAAAGGATTCATCAATGACAATGGGGTTAGCACAAGTGAAGCCAGATAGATTGGATGGATCTGCTGAAGGTTCCTTTGCAGCAACCCAGGTGGTTTTGGGGTACTGCTCAGGTTTCCAGTAAGAGCCATCAACATTCATTTTCCTTACGAACCCAACACCCTCTTTCCTCGGGTTTCGGTTCAGAATCTGCCTTTTGAGGACATCACATAGTGTCTGATGCCCTTTAAGACTTCTGTACATCCCTGTTTCAAGCAATGTCTTCAACCTAGCATTCTCATCAGCAATAGCAGTGGTATCCTCAGCAGAGGGGTTAGTTACCACATCAACAGTTGAAGATATTGCAAAGTAGCAGCAGTAGAACATTCAGCAATAGAAGTAGCATTATCGCGCTCAATGCATTTAAGACATGGTGGTTCAAATCCTTCCTGAGCGGAACTGACCTGTTCGGCGCGAAGTGACTCGTTTTCCTTTTGAAGATCTTCATGAGCCGCTCTCAATTTCTCAAGATCTTGCTTCCTTTGAAGATAATCATAGGAAAGCTTTTCATGAGTTGTTGAGAGCGTTTCATGACGACTTTCAAGTTCCTTATACTTAACGTGAAGATTTTTTATGTCTTCAATTAAGGACTCAGATCGAGTCATTTCAGCGCCTAACAGATCATCGCTTTTGTCTAACAGTTTTTGAATATGTTCCATAGCTTTCTGTTGTTCAGTTGCAATTTTAGCAAGTGTTTTGTAGCTGGGTCTTGAACCACAATCAGAGTCATCTTCACTAGATGTTTGATAGTGAGTAGTGCGTGTGTTTACCTTGGCACCGCGTGCCATGAAGCAGTAGGTAGGAGCGGAGTAGTCCTTGTCATCTGCATTGGTGTCGGTGATGAAGTCATTGTCTTCAGTGTTGAAGATGGACTTGGCAACGTATGCTGTAGCCAGACTTGCAACGCCGGAATCGGACTCCTCCTCAGACTCCACCTCCGCCTCCTCAAAAGCGGACTCCTCCTCTGAATCCATTTCCTTGCCAACAAACGCACGTGCCTTGCCAGATGAGCTCTTCTTGTGTGATGAAGACTTTGAGGAAGACTTGGAAGAAGACTTTGAGTATTTCTTCTTCTTCTTCTTGTCGTCAGAGTCATATTCCTTGCTCTTCTTCTTCTTTTTGTTCTCATTGTCCCACTGCGGACACTCAGAGATGAAGTGGCCAGTTTTCTTGCACTTGTGGCATGTTTTCTTCTTGTAGTCATGAGCAGAAGCTTCATCATTCCTTGAGCTTGATCGTGAAGACTTCTTGAAGCCTTTCTTCTTGGTGAATTTTTGGAACTTCTTCACAAGCATAGCAAGTTCCTTTCCAATGTCTTCAGGGTCATCAGAACTGCTGTCAGATTCTTCTTCAGATGAGGAGACAGCTTTTGCCTTCAAGGCACGAGTTCACCCATAGTTTGGACCATAGATATCTCTTTTCTCAGAAAGCTGAAACTCATGTGTGTTGAGCCTCTCAAGTATGTCAGATGGATCGAGTGTCTTGAAATCAGGACGTTCTTGAATCATCAGGGCTAGGGTGTCAAACGAGCTGTCAAGTGATCTCAGTAGTGTCTTGACGACTTCATGCTTGGTGATCTCAGTAGCGCCGAGGGCTTGAAGCTCATTTGTGATGTCAGTGAGTCGATCAAACGTGAGCTAGACATTCTCATTGTCATTTCGCTTGAAGCGGTTGAAGAGGTCGCGAAGGACACTGATTCTCTGATCTCTCTGGGTTGAGACGCCTTCGTTGACCTTGGAGAGCCAGTCCCAGACTAGCTTAGATATTTCCAAAGCACTTACACGGCCATACTGTCCTTTGGTCAGATGACCACAGATGATATTCTCGGCAGTAGAGTCCAGTTGAACGAACTTCCTGACATCAGCAATAGTGACACCTTCTCCAGCCTTGGGAACGCTGTTCTTGACGACATACCATAGGTCGACGTCAATGGCTTCAAGATGCATGCGCATCTTATTATTCCAGTAGGGATATTCAGTTCCATCGAAGACGGGGCACGCAGTGGAGACTTTAATTATCCCTGCAGTCGACATAGCTAAAACTCCAGGTGGTTAAACCGAATCACACAGAACAAGGGAGTACCTTGCTCTGATACCAATTAAAAGTGCGTTATATCGACTAGAGGGGGGGTGAATAGGCGATTTTTATGAAAGTCTTCAAAACATGGAAGTTTCGAAGACAAACGATAGAAATAAACCTATAACCATGCAGCGGAAGGTAGACTACACTAGGTAAACCACAGTCATGTATTCAATGAAGTGAAAGCACAATGACTAATAGCAGCTAGGTAGTAAGGATCAGGTAGGAAGATATTAAGAAGCCAAACAGAAGACGTAGTCACTCAGTGAAGACAAAAGATAGTGCAATCATACAATGACTTCACAAGGAACAACAGTAAGTAAAGGGAATGGAAGGATGAAACCAGTGACTCGTTGAAGACAATGATTTGTTGGACCAGTTCCAGTTGCTGTGACTACTGTACGTCTGGTTAGGGCGGCTAGGTATTTAAACCTGAGGACACACAGTACCGGACACCCAGTCCTGAACACGCAGCTCAGGACACCCAGTCCTCACCGTATTCCCCTTGAGCTAAGGTCACACAGACCTCGCTCAATCACTCTGGTAAGTCTTCAAGGTAGACTCCCAAACCTTCACAGACTTCATTCACCGGCGATCCACAATGTCTCTTGGGTGCTCAGAACGCGACGCCTAACCGGCTGGAGGATTCACAGTCCTCAAGTGTAATAAGTCTTCAGATCACACAGACAAGAAGACTTAAGTGATGCCTAATTCTCTTTGGCTCTGAGTGGTTAGGGCTTTATCCTCGCAAGGAATTCTCTCTCAAAGGCTTCGAGGTGGGTTGCTCTCAAACGACAAAAGCCGTACTCTAACTCTGAGCAGCCAACCCTTTATGGTTGTAGGGGGTGGGCTATTTATAGCCACTAGGCAACCCGACCTGATTTGTCCGAAATGACCCTGGGTCACTAAGGAACTGACACGTGTTCCAACGGTCAGATTTCAAACTCACACGACAACTTTACTTGGGCTACAAGCAAAGCTGACTTGTCCGACTCTGGACAAGATTCGCTCGAATAGTCTTCACTCGAAGACATAGGTTTTGGTTAAGCATCACTTCAGTCATTCTGACTGGTTCTCTTGGACCCCACTTAACAGTACGGTGGTTCCTATGACTCAATAAAGAAGAAACAGAACTACGAAAGATCTAAGTCTTCGAGCTCCATATGCTTCATGTCACGTCTTCTCTTGTCATAGTCTTCAATGTGAATATCTTCATATACCACCTTTGCCATCGATGTCTTCATACATTTTTAGGTGCCATCTCTGGTAGGAAAACCGAATCAATGAGGGACTTCTACCTGTGTTATCCTGCAATTCTCATAAACACATTAGTCCCTCAACTAGGTTTGTCGTCAATACTCCAAAACCAACTAGGGGTGGCACTAGATGCACTTACAAAGTGGATGTCCTCGAATGAGTAAAATATGCAATCAACATGCTCACACAATAAAATGGTAATTGAAATATGTGGCAAAGCATGCACAACCAATTCTAGCATCTATCAAACAATTTGCGACGACTAGGTCATCTATATATGAGTATATTGATCTAGGAGTCAAATGAGAACTTTTGATCATAGGTCATACTAGTGGGGTTACCACTTTTACATAAAGCATTGTTGTGTTCACACCATTAGAGTTGCTTTAGCTCAATTCTTAGAGTAAAGCTCCCCCTAGATGTGAGATCCCCCCTAAGAGGGTTGAACTAACCTTGGGTTTTGTCGATGATGACTTCATGTAGATGTTGAAGATGTGGATGCTCAATGTTGATGTAGATCATTTGGAGCTATCCATTGGAGTGAGTTGCACTTTCAATACCTACACGGGTTAGTCCCACAAGGAACAAACAAGGATATCCATAGACATAAAGTGATGCACACAAAAGATGATGTCTATGAAAGCTTTTAGGTTACCTTGTCCCTTGTCTTACCAACAAGAGGGTTTGTGACTCCTTGAACTAGTGCAAGATGTGGAAGTTGATTGCACTTGTTCTTGCCAAGATGATAAGAGTGAAGTATGTTGGCAGAGTCACCCTCAAGAACTCTCTAGTTCTTCTTCTTCGGGATCCACACCATCTTGATGGGAATCCTCGGAGTTGTAGTTGTACTTGATGAAGTGGAACTTGATGTAGTCTTGGGAACCCACTTGACCAAGGCCTTAGGAGCTTCTTCAAATGCATCAATTTCCTCTTGAAGCTTGTCCTTGCCTTTTTGCTTGTGGTCTTGTGGTGGAAGATCATCTTGAGCTTGTGTCCCTTTGAAAGAAGTAGGATCATACTTCTCTTGTTGAGGAACAAACTTCATCTTGGGGTATTGATCTTCTTCCCACTCAACTCCATTGGCAATGAACTTTCGTTCAAAACCAACACCTTGATTCTTCCGGTGCCTTCCTTGCTTGCGTACAATTTCCTCGAATTGCTTACTTCCGGCAAGGCTCTTGTAAACACCTTTCTCTATAATTCCCTTCATTAAGCTATTTTCTTGCTCAAGTGTAACTTGGCTAAGAGAATCATTAGTGGAATCAAGAGAACTATTAGAAGAAACAATATTGGATTTAGCATGATTATTGTTACTACTAGAGGAAGAATCTTTCTTGTTCTTGTTACTAGACTTGACTTGAGGCATGTAAGTGGATAAGAGTAAACGCTTGGCAATGTAAGAAGAACTTTTCTTACGAAGATCATCATTGATTGGTTTTAAGAACTCATGCTCTTGCTCAAGGTTGAGCTTTTCAAAGCGTAATTTCTCATGAGTCCTTAAAAGTTCTCGATGATCTCCTAAGATAGTTTCATGAGCTAACTTAAGACTGTTTAGTTCTTTAGTTAGAGACTCAATCTTATCCTTATCATTGTCATTCGTTTTATCTTGATTAGCATGATTAATTGACGTTTCATCATAGTATTCATCACTAGAGTTGTCAACAAGTAAATCATCATCACCTAACAAGTCATCTTCATCACTATTGAAATCAACATACTCGGGGTGTGATACCTTTGGGCCTTTAGCCATGAAGCATGTTCCAACTCCTTCATTTGGTGAGTCAAATATGTCGTAGGAGTTGGTTGTCACAAGTGCTAGACCGGCAACACCTTCATCTTGAGTATATTCGGAGTCGGAGTGATAGCTTCTCTCGGAGTGGTTGTCGGAGTCGGATACCCATTCACCAACATGAGCTTGATGTCTTCGTTTTGTGTAGCTCCTTAATGACTTGTCCTTTCTTTCCGAATCCTTGCTTCTCCGTGAGGGTCTTCGTTCATAACGATCATCTCTACTCCTTCTTTCTCTAGATGGTGATTCTTCTCTTCTACTTCTTCTCTTGGGAGAACCTTCTCTTCTCTTGTAGGGGGCCGTACACTCATTGGAATAGTGTCCGGGCCTTCCACAATTGTAGAAGTTTCGCTCTCGACTAGAAGATCTTTTGTCATTGTAGGACCTTGACTTGGAGCTTCTCTCTTTGCTTCTACTCTTGTAAAACTTGTTGAAGTTCTTCACCATTAAGCTCAATTCTTCATTGAAGGTTTGTTTCTCACTCGATGATGTGGGGGCTTCACATGAGGATTTGTAAGCACCACTTGATTTGTTGTGAAGTTCCTCTTTATCCTTGAGTGACATCTAATGAGCAACAATTCTTCCGATGACTTCCGTTGGCTTGAGATCTTTGTAATTTGGCATCATTTGGATCAATGTGCACATGGTATCATATTTTCCATCCAAGGCTATTAGGATCTTCTTGATGATGAATCTATCGGTCATCTCTTCACTCCCTAAGCCAGCAATCTCATTTGTGATAAGAGCAAGCCTAGAGTACATTTCAGCGACACCTTCACCATCCTTCATTTTGAACTTGTCAAGTTGACTTTGAAGCACATCCAATTTGGATTCCTTGACGGAGTCGGTACCTTCGTGCATATCAATCAAAGCATCCCTAATTTCCTTTTCATTCTCAAGACGGCTGATTTTGTTGAATTCTTCCACTAGTAGAAAAAGGGCCTTCAGTCCCGGTTCATAAGGGCCTTTAGTCCCGGTTCTGGAACCGGGACTAAAATATCGGTACTAATGCCTCTCCCTTTAGTCCCGGTTCAATCCAGAACCGGGACTAAAGGGCGCGGCCACCAACCGGGACTAAAGGAAATTTTATGATTTGTTTTTTAAAAAAATTGAATTTTTTTTTATTTTCAAATTTCTGAATTATTTTAACCTCTAGTCTGTAATCACCACCCCTCATCATTTCTCAATTTATCCTCTAATCACCCCTCATCATTCCAAATCATCTAACTTCCCGAACGGTCACCCATCCTCCCACTCCCCCAGCCTGAGCACGCTTAACTTCCGGGTTCTATTCTCCCTCGCTCCAAGTCTGCACTTGTTGTTTTCCTGACAATACTAAGATGTCATTCCTATTAACCTTCAGGAATTTTGCTTGAGCATGAAGTGACACATTTCATAGTTTTATTTTGAAACTATTGTTTTAAAAAACAATAATTATTTAGTAACACTAATATTTCTTGAATAATTAGTTTGACCATTGTTTGACCACAGTTTGACCAGATTTGACCAAAATTGAAATAACTGAAATAATTATTTAGTAACACTAATATTCTAGAATAATTAGTTTGACCATTGTTTGACCACAGTTTGCCCACTATTTGAATTTTTTTCGATTTTTTTCACTCTAGATCTTAAAAGCCCCGTAACTTTTTTTCTATTAGGTTTTTGAGGATTTTGAAAATGTTTTCGAGTAGATGATTTTTCATATAAGATCTAGAGTGAAAATCCTCAAAAACCTAATAGAAAAAACTTTTCGAGTTATGACTTGTTAAATTCGGATTTTGAGGATTTTGCCCACTGTTTGAAAAGTTATGCCCATTTGAGGATTTTGTTAAATTCGGATGTAACTTTTCGAGTAGATGATTTTTCATATAAAAAACTTTTTCATCCGAGTTAGTATGCAAAAGTTATGCCCATTTTTACAAATTTCAGAGAGATTTTGCAAATAAAGTCAAAATTCACATTTGCAAATTTTCCCAACAACTAGACCACATATCACATGGGAAACTTATTTTCTTTTATTTTTTTGACATTTCCATCATTTTCTTTTATTTTTTTTAAAACTGAAAAGGCGATCCCCGGGGGGGGGGGGGTAGAGTTTGAAAATGGGACCTTTAGTACCGGTTCGTGGCACGAACCGGGACTAAAGGTCTCATCCCCATTAGTCCTGGTTCGTGCCTCAAACCGGGACTAAAGGTCTAATCTTTAGTCCCGGTTTGAGGCACGAACCGGGACCAATGGTTGTGGGCGAGGAGCGAGGCCCATTGGTCCCGGTTCATCCCACCAAGCGGGACCAAAAGGTCCAGATGAACCGGGACCAATGGCCCACGTGGCCCGGCCGGCCCCCTGGGCTCACGAACCGGGACCAATGCCCCCATTGGTCCCGGTTCTGGACTGAACCGGGACTAATGGGGTTACCCGGCCTGGACCAAAGCCCCCTTTTCTACTAGTGTTTGGGGCACAATCCGTTGAAGAGGATATCACAAGCTTGAGCGTTGTATTGCAGCATCTTCAACTCTTCTGCAGTAGCTTCATGGTTCGGTTCTTTCCCATCAAAGAATTCACCTTGCAAGCCAATACACACAATAGCCCAAACGGCGGGGTTATGTCCAAGAATATGCATTTTCATCTTATGCTTCCAACTAGCAAAATTAGTACCATCAAAAGCTATGGAAATAATTTCCCTCGCTAGACGCCATACTCTCCTAGGTTGTGAAACCAAGGCTATGACCACCAAAAGCTATGGAAATAAAAGCAAATGGAGACCAAAGCTCTGATACCACTTGTAGGATCGAAAGTATGTCTAGAGGGGGGTGATTAGACTACTTGACCAAATAAAAATCTAGCCTTTTCCCAATTTTAGTTCTTGGCAGATTTTAGCTATCTTAGCACAAGTCAAGCAATCTCCACACAATTCAAGCAAGCATGCAAAAGAGTATATGAGCAGCGGAAAGTAAAACATGCAATTTGCAAGAATGTAAAGGGAAGGGTTTGGAGGATTCAAACGCAATTGGAGACACATATGTTTTTGTCGTGGTTCCGATAGGTGGTGCTATCGTACATCCACGTTGATGGAGACTTCAACCCACGGAGGGTAACGGTTGCGCGAGTCCATGGAGGGCTCCACCCATGAAGGGTCCATGAAGAAGCAACCTTGTCTATTCCATCATGGTCGTCGCCCACGAAGGACTTGCCTCACTAGCGGTAGATCTTCACGAAGTAGGCGATCTCCTTGCCCTTACAAACTCCTTGGTTCAACTCCACAATCTTGTCGGAGGCTCCCAAGTGACACCTAGCCAATCTAGGAGACACCACTCTCCAAGAAGTAACAAATGGTGTGTTGATGATGAACTCCTTGCTCTTGTTCTTCAAATGATAGTCTCCCCAACACTCAACTCTCTCTCACAGGATTTGGATTTGGTGGAAAGAATATTTGAGTGGAAAGCAACTTGGGGAAGGCTAGAGATCAAGATTCATATGGTTGGAATAGAATATCTTGACCTCAACACAAGTGTAGGTGGTTCTCTCTCAGAAAATGTGTATTGGAAGTGTAGGTATGTTCTGATGGCTCTCTCCACGAATGAAGAGTGGGTGGAGGGGTGTATATTGCCTCCACACAAAATCTAACCGTTACACACAATTTTCCACACTTGGTGAGACCGGATAGTTAAACTTGGTCGGACCGATTGAGCAAACCTAGTGACCGTTAGGATTTTCGGTGGGACTGAGATGCAACTCGGTAGGACCGATATGGTTAGGGTTAGAGCATAACGTAATCTCAGTGTGACCGATTACACAAACTCGGTGGGACTGATTTTGGTAATAAGCTAACCAGAGAGTTGGTCAGGTAAACTCGGTGGGACCGATTCGCTCATCTCGGTGAGACCGAAATGTTACAAAAGGGAAACAGAGAGTTTACATTGCAGTCTCGGTGGGACCGATCGCTCATCTCGGTAAGACCCAAACGTTACGAAGGGAAACAGAGAGATTACAATCCCATCTCGGTGAGACCGAGATCCCTATCGGTGAGACCGATTTGCCTAGGGTTTGTGGCAGTGGCTATGACATTTGAAACTCGGTGGCGCCTGACAGAAAGAATCGGTGGGGCCGAGTTTGACTTTTGGTTTAGGTCATATGTGGATGTGGGAAGGTAGTTGAGGGTTTTGGAGCATATCACTAAGCACTTTGAGCAAGCAAGCCATTAAGCAACACCTCATCCCTCCTTGATAGTATTGGCTTTTCCTATAGACTCAATGTGATCTTGGATCACTAAAATATAAAATGTAGAGTCTTGAGCTTCAAGCTTGAGCCAAACTTTTTGTCCTTAGAATTTTGAGGGATCCACTTTCCTCATCCATGCCATGCCATTCATTGAGCTTTTCCTGAAATATTAATCTTGGAATAATGTTAGCTCAATGAGCTATATGTTGTTAGGAATTACCAAAACCACCCAGGGATAGTTGCACTTTCAATACGGTGCCGTCTCTACGGACTTAGATGGTTCCCTATTTAAAATGAATGCAGCTATCTCTAATGCATAACCCCAAAACGGGAGTGGCAGATCGGAAAGGGACATCATAGAACGCACCATATCCAATAAGGTACGATTATGACGTTCGAACACACCATTACGCTGTGGTGTTCTAGGTGGCGTCAATTATGAAATCATTCTACATTGTCTTAAGTGATTGCCAAACTCATAACTCAGATATTTCCCCTTTGATCGGATCATAGGAATTTAATCTTCTTGTTACGATGATTCTCAACTTCACTCTGAAATTGCTTGAACTTTTCAAATGTTTCAGACTGCTTCATCAAGTAAATATACCCATATCTACTCAAGTCATCGGTGAAGGTGAGAAAGTAAGGATATCCACTGCGCGCGTCAATGCTCATCGGACCACACACATCAGTATGTATGATTTCCAACAAGTCACTTGCCCGTTCCCTTGTTTCAGAAAACGGGGTCTTAGTCATCTTGCTCATGAGGCATGGTTTGCATGTGTCAAGTGATTCAAAATAAAGTAACTCCAAAAGTCCATCAGATTGGAGTTTCTTCATCGGCTTTACACCAATATGAGCTAAGCGGCAGTGCCACAAGAAAGTGGTATTATCATTATCAACTCTACATCTTTTGGCATCAATATTATGAACATGTGTATCATCACTATCGAGGTTCAATAAGTATAAACCCCTTACAATGGGTGCATGACCATAAAAGATAATACCATATAAATAGAAAAACCATTATTCTATGATTTAAATGAGTAACCGTCTCGCATTAAACAAGATCCAGATATAATGTTCATGCTCAACGCAGGCACTAAATAAAAATTAGTCAGGTTCACTAATCCCGATGGTAATAGAAGAGCGAGCGTGCCGACGGCAATCACATCAACCTTGGAACCATTTCTCACGCGCATCGTGACTTCGTCCTTTGCCAGCCTCCATCTATTCCGTAGTTCCTGCTTTGAGTTGCAAATATGAGCAATCGAACCGGTATCAAATACCCAGGCACTACAATGAGAGTTGGTAAGGTACACATCAATAACATGTAGATCATATATACCTTTGTTGATGTTGGCCCCCTTCTTGTCGGCCAGATACTTGGGGCAGTTCCGCTTCTAGTGGCCAGGTCCCGTGCAATAGAAGCACTCAGTTTCTAGCTTGGGTCCAGCCTTGGGTTTCTTCACGGGAGGAGCAACTCTTTTGCCACCCTTCTTGAAATTTCCCTTCTTTTCCTTACTCTTCTTGAAACTAGTGGTTTTATTCACCATCAACACTTGATGCTCCTTCTGGATGACTGACTCGGCGATTTCAGCATCGCGAACTGCTCGGAGACTGACTTGTTCATCCCTTGCATGTTATAGTTCAACGCAAAGCTCTTGTAGCTAGGTGGTAGCGATTGAAGAACTCTGTCAGTGACAGCCTCTGGTGGGAGCTCAATTTCCAATTCAGCCAGGCAGTTGTAGTACCCAGACATTCTGTGTATGTGCTCACTGATAGACCCGTTCTCCTCCATCTTGCAAGCATAGAACTTATCGGAGGTCACATTCCTCTCGACCCGGGCATTCTTCTCAAAGATAAAATTCAACTCTTGGAACATCTGATATGCTCCATGATGTTCAAAATGCCTTTGAAGTCTCGGCTCTATGCCATACAACATGGCGCACTGAACTATTGAGTAGTCACCAACACGCGACTGCGAGGCATTCACAACGTCCACAGTCGCTGGAGGGGGTGGCGCACCAAGTGGTGCATCAAAGACATAAGGCTTATGGGAAGCCATGTGGATAATCCTCAGATTACGGGCCCGGTCCACAAAGTTACTTCCATCATCTTTCAGCTTAGCTTTCTCTAGGAACACATTGAAATTCAAGGGAGCTACTGCGCGAGCCATTGATCTACAATATAAATTTGCAAAGGCAATTTTAGACTATTGTTCATGATAATGAGTTCAATTAACCGTATTACCTAAGAACACCCACTCAAATCAACATCCCTCCTTTTGTCCGACTGTAACACGATCCGAATTCACCAACCCAAGTCCGATCATCATGTGAGATGAGGTGGTTTCAATGGTGAACATCTCCATGTTGATCATATCTACTATATGACTCGTGTTCGACCTTTCGGTCTCTTGTATTCTGAGGCCATGTCTGTACATGCTAGGCTTGTCAAGTTTAACCCAGGTGTTCCGCATGTGCAAAACTGGCTTGCACCCGTTGTATGCGAACGTAGAGTCTATCACACCCGAGCATCACGTGGTGCTTCGAAACGACGAACTTTCGCAATGGTGCACACTTTGGGAGAACACAATTTTTATCTTGAAATTTTGGTGAGGGATCACCTTATAATGCTATCGTCTTCCTAAGCAAAATAAGATGCATAAAAGTATTAACATCACATGCAAATCATAAGTGACATGATATGTCCATCAACTTGTGCTTTTGGTCTCCATCTCCAAAGCACTGGCATGATCTCCATCTTCACCGGCATGACACCATGATCTCCATCATCATGTCTCCATCGGGGTTTTCACGCCAACCATGCTTCTACTACTATTTCTATCGCTTAGCGATAAAGTAAAGCATTACATAGCGCTTAATAATTGACACGCATGTCATACAATAATTAAAGACGACCCTATGGCTCCTGCCGGTTGCCGTATGCATCGATATGTGATGACCCACAAGTGTAGGGGATCTATCATAGTCCTTCCGATAAGTAAGAATGTCGAACCCAATGAGGAGCAGAAGGAAATGACAAGCGGTTTTCAGTAAGGTATTCTCTGCAAGCACTGAAATTATAGGTAACAGATA
Organism: Triticum urartu; assembly: GCF_056163025.1. NCBI lineage: Eukaryota > Viridiplantae > Streptophyta > Magnoliopsida > Poales > Poaceae > Triticum > Triticum urartu. Next base: position 741,237,730 of record NC_141879.1, on the reverse strand, counting down.
GTTTTGTGATAAGATAATTAGTAACGAGTAACAAGCAATGAAAGTAAATAAGGTGCAGCAAGATGGCCCAATCCTTTTTGTAGCAAAGGACAAGCCTGGACAATTTCTTATATGAAGGAAAACGCTCCCGAGGACACATGGGAATTATCGTCAAGCTAGTTTTCATCACGCTCATATGATTTGCGTTCGGTACTTTGATAATTTGATATGCGGGTGGACCGGTGCTTGGGTGCTGCCCTTACTTGGACAAGCATCCCACTTATGATTAACTCCTATTGCAAGCATCCGCAACTACAAAAGAAGTATTAAGGTAAACCTAACCATAGCATGAAACATATGGATCCAAATCAGCCCCTTACGAAGCAATGCATAAACTGGGGTTTAAGCTTCTGTCACTCTAGCAACCCATCATCTACTTATTACTTCCCAATTCCTTCCTCTAGGCCCAAACAATGGTGAAGTGTCATGTAGTCGACGTTCACATGACACCACTAGAGGAGAGACAACATACATCTCATCAAAATATCGAACGAATACCAAATTCACATGACTACTAATAGCAAGACTTCTCCCATGTCCTTAGGAACAAACGTAACTACTCACAAATCATATTCATGTTCATAATCAGAGGGGTATTAATATGCATTAAGGATCTGAACATATAATCTTCCACCGAATAAACCAACTAGCATCAACTACAAGGAGTAATCAACACTACTAGCAACCTATAGGTACCAATATGAGGTTTTGGGACAAAGATTGGATACAAGAGATGAACTAGGGTTTGAGAGGAGATGGTGCTGGTGAAGATGTTGATGGAGATTGACCCCCTCCCGATGAGAGGATCGATGGTGATGACAATGGTGATGATTTCCCCCTCCCGGAGGGAAGTGTCCCCGGCAGAACAGCTCTGCCGGAGCCCTAGATTGGTTCCGCCAAGGTTCCACCTCGTGACGGCGGAGTTTCGTCCCGCAATCTTGCTTATGATTTTTTCCAGGGTAAAAGACTTCATATAGCAGAAGATGGACACCGAGGCCTGCCAGGGGGCCCATGAGGCAGGGGGGCGCGCCCAGGGGGGTAGGCGCGCCCCCACCCTCATGGCCAGGGTGTGGGCCCCCTCTTGTATTTTCTTCGCTCAGTATTTCTTATAAATTCCAAAAATAACTTCCGTGGAGTTTCAGGACTTTTGGAGTTGTGCAGAATAGGTCTCTAATATATGCTCCTTTTCCAGCCCAGAATTCCAGCTGCCGGCATTCCCCCTCTACATGTAAACCTTGTAAAATAAGAAAGAAAAGGCATAAGTATTGTGACATAATGCGTAATAACAACCCATAATGCAATAAATATAAATATCAAAGCATGATGCAAAATGGACGTATCAACTCCCCCAAGCTTAGATCTACCTTGTCCTCAAGCATAAGCCGAAATAGAAAAATATGTCCACATGTTTAGAGATAGAGGTTCGATAAAAATAAAATACGGACATGAGGGCATCATGATCATTCTTGTAACAACAACATATATGAATATTGTCATATGCATTCTTATGCTAAAGTAACAATCTATTCACAATGTCAAGTATGAATCAGAAACTTTATTGAAAACCAACAAACTATAATCTCAGTCATTGAAGCAATTGCAATTTATCATAACATCGGAAAGAGTCTATATAAGAGCTTTTCAGTAAGTCCACATAGTCAACTATCATTTAGTCTTTCACAATTGCTAACACTCACGCAATACTTGTGGTTAAGGAGTTTTAATCGGACACAGAGAAAGATAGGGGCTTATGGTGTTGCCTCCCAACTTCTTACCTCAAGGGTAATGTCAACTATAATAGCTCATGCTAACTTACATCCAATTAGATATATATATCAGGATCGTTCCAACACAATGTGCTTGCCAAAGGATAAAATGTAAAAAGGAAAGGTGAAGATCACCATGACTCTTGCATAAGGTAGGAGATAAAAGTAAAAGATAGGCCCTTCGCAGAGGGAAGCAGACGTTGTCATGTGCTTTGAAGGGTGGATGCACAAAATCTTAGTGCAGAAGAACGTCACTTTATATTGCCACTTGTGATGTAGACCTTTATTATGCAGTCCATCGCTTTTATTGCTTGTACATCACAAGATCGTATAAAGCTTATTTTATCCCACACTAATAAATCATACATATTTAGAGAGCAATTTTTATTGCTTGCACAATGATAACTTACTTGAATGATCTTACTCAATCCATAGGTAGATATGGTGGACTCTCATGGCAAAACTGGGTTTAAGGGTATTTGGAAGCACAAGTAGTATCTCTACTTGGTGCAAAGAATTGGCTAGCATGAGGGGGAAAGGCAAGCTCAACATGTTGGATGATCCATGACAATATACTTTATCTCAGACATAAGAAAACATAACCCATTATGTTGTCTTCCTTGTCCAACATCAACTCTTTAGCATGTCATATTTTAATGAGTGCTCACAATCATAAAAGATGTCCAAGATAGTATATTTATATGTGAAACCTCTTTTCTTTATTACTTCCTACTAATTGCAACGATGACCAAAACTATGTTTTTCAACTCTCAACAACTTTTAATCGTCATACTCTTATATGTGAAGTCATTACTATCCGTAAGATAAATATGATCTCTTTATTTCTTTTTGTTTCTTTCTCTTTCTTATTATCCATTCAAGATCATAGCAAGATAATCAAGCCCTTGACTCAACACTAATCTTTATTATATATAGCTCATGGACTCGATTACATAGAAGGATCATCAAGCAAAACTCAAAACTAGAGCATACTAAAACTTTATTCTACTAGATCAAGATATCACTAAAAGGATCGAACTAACAAACACGGTAAAGATAGGAGTGTGATGGTGATATGATACCGGGGCACCTCCCCCAAGCTTGGCAGTTGCCAAGGGGAGTGCCCATACCCATGTGATTATGTCTCTTTCCTCGGAGGTGGAGAGGATGGTGGTGATGATGGATAGTCGCACATCGAGCGTAAGAGATCCTCCAACTTGCGAATGATGCCCTTGAGTGCGACGATATGCTCCTTCAACAAAATATTTTCACTTGTGAGATATTTGTTTTGTATACGAGCTAACTCAATCATCTTGAAAGCTTCAATCTCAGTCGGGGTAAAGAGAGGTGGAAGGATGTCTTCTTCTTTCTGCTGCCGGAGCTTGATCCTTCATGGCCTTCTTGATCCCATCATCCTTGTTGATCTCCCCGGGTTCTTCTCTCTTCAGCTCTATCTTCATTAGCCAAGCATCGTTGCCCTGATCGTCGGAGGAGGGGGATGACATGATGCCTGGCCTTCACGACTCTGACATAAAACAGCTTGAAACGAAAACAAAGGATAATTGCGTGATACAGTTGTCAAAACCTTCAGGAGATAATATAATGAATTTTTACCGACCGAAAGAAGTATCGTGCAAGAAAACAGAGTTCGGAGAGCACACGAGGTGCCCACGAGGTAGGGGGGCGCGCCCTCCACCCTCGTGGAAGCTTTGTGTCGTTCCCGGACTGCTTCTTACTTTCCTATTTTCTTTAATATTCCAAAACGGAGAAAAAATGCCATTAGAACTGTTTTGGAGTCGGTTTACTTACCGTACCACATACCTATTCTTTTTCGAAGTATGAAACATTCTGGAAAGTGTCCCTTATGTATTCCTCCGGGGTTACAGTTCCAATAATATTAATTTCAACATTTATGGGATTACCTGAGATATAATGTTTAATTCTTTGACCGTCACTAGTAGAAAAAGGGTCAAATGTGAAGCACATTAGTGCCGGTTTGTAAAAAAACCGGCACTAATGTGATCAATAGTACCGGTTCGTGGCGGCGATCAATAGTACTGGTTCGTGGCGAACCTTTAGTACCGGTTCATGCCACGAACCGGTACTAAAGAGGCCGTGTCAGCCTGCGGTCAGGCTATGGCCCCACCATCACCATTTAGTGCCGGTTCGTACCACGAACTGGTACTAATGAGGTTATGGCAAGCTGTTTTTAGTCCCACCTCGCTCCCCTAACAAGGCTTTTACCACCTTAAATATGTTACTTCTCAAACTATCACAAGCACTTGGTCTTCATTGAACTCTATGTGTAGAATTTGTGGCCGCAATATGAGTCTTCACCGGTTTATAAATCGCTGAGGACTCATATTGACAATTCAGATTGTACACAAAAAGATCATTGATGATCAAAGTATTTTTGATGTATAAGATCATATTGACAATTGAGACTGTAAAGAAATATAAGATCATGATCTAAATGCTCTTATATTTTTTGCGTTCAGTATGCACCATTCAAAGCGACGCCATCAACTTTCAACCATTTATGCCTTCATTTGCTATTTTTCATGCATTTAATGATTTGTTTTGAGAACTAAATGACCTGGAAATTGAAAAGCACTACAAATGAACTCTGAAAAAGTTGAAACTTGGCATGGTATCATCATTTCACCCACATATCATGTTCAAAAAAGTAGAGAGGGTTATGGCAAAAACTGGATGCACTTCGTTTACAAACTGGACAATCTCTTTTGAAGTATTCAGGTTTCTGACAAAATTAAACTCATCTGTTACAAAGGCATTTCATTTTTTTAAACTTATTACAGCTCCAGACTTTTTGTGCATTCAGTATGCACCATTCAACTGCTAGGCGGGAGGAGCTCTTTAGTACCGGTTTCAATTGCTAGGCGGGAGGAGCTCTTTAGTACCGGTTCGTGGCGAACCTTTAGCACCGGTTCGTGCCACAAACTGGTACTAATGAGGTTGTGTCAGGTAAGGCTGGGGCCCCACGAGCACCTTTAGTACCGGTTCATGGCATGAACCAGTACTACAGTTTCTTAGTAAGCTGTTTTTTAGTCCCACCTCGCGAAGAGAGAGGGACTACGAGCGTTTTATAAGCCCTGAGTGCAGAGACGATAAAGAAGAGGCTCAATGCTCACGTTGCTTAGCTTCAAGCCTTGAGGAATATGGTAGACTGCACGGAGCTATGTGCAGTGCAGTTTACACTATTCCGAAAGGCTTGAAGCTAATTAACGAGCATTACACCTCTTTTTTATTTTTAATAACTTATTACAACTCCAGACTTCTTCTGTTATGGCAAAAATTAGTTGCACTTCGGCATTTCATTTTTTTAAACTTTGGTTATAACTCCAGACTATGACCATCAAGTTTTAACCATCAACTTGGCATGGTATATAAAAATAAATGAATAGAAGAAAATAATTAAAGTAGAAAAGAAAAAATAGCAGAAAAGAAAAAAACTATAGCAGAAAAGAAAAAAACTATATAAAAAAACTACTCAAAAATAAATAGAAGAAAATAAAATAGCAGAAAAGAAAAAAACTACTCAGAAATAAATAGAAGAAAAATAAAGCAGAAAAGGAAAAAAAACTATATTTGCTATTTTTCATTCGTTTACTGATTTGTTTAGAGAGCCAAATGACCGTGAAATTAAAAATCACTACAAAATGAACTCTGAAAATGTTGAATTTTGACAAACTAGATAAAAAAACTACTCACAAATAAATAGAAGAAAATAAATATAACAGAAAAGAAAAAACTATACAAAAAACTACGCAGAAATAAATAGAAGAAAATAAAGCAGAAAAGAAAAAAACTATAAAAAAATTGGGGCGCTGTCCTGTGGGCCTGCTAGGCTACGGGCGTGCAATTACAGGCCCTAAAGGCCCAGCAGGCTCACAGGGCAGCGCGCAGAAGTTAGGCCCAGAAGCCTGCTATATAGAGGAGTTCAAAGAGGCAGCCGCGGCTGGGTTTATAAACCAGTGCGGCTGCCCTTCGCCCGGCGAGGTGGGACTAAACTTTGTGCACCGCGGGTCGCAGCGCAAGGCCTTTAGTACCGGTTGGTGGCTCCAACCGGTACTAAAGGTCGTGCCTTTAGTACCGGTTGGTGGCCCAAACCGGTAATAAAGTCCAACGGTTCCCTCCGCTTGGCCTGGCGAAAATAGGCCTTTAGTACCGGTTGGGGCCACCAACCGGTACTAAAGGCCCATCCTATATATATAGCACTTACGAAATTTTTAGTTTCATCCCCCACTTTTCATCTCTCCAACCACGCGCGCCGCTCGACCCCGTCGTCGTCGTGTCGCCGCCCGTCGCCCGTCGCTCGCCGTCTGTCGTCGTCGCCCGTCGCCCGTCGTCGTCGCTGCCTCGAACGCCGCCGCCGTCTGTCGTCGTCGCCGCGGCGCCGCGCCCGGTACGTCTCTCCCGGCCGCCCCGTACGCCGGCCAGCGCCCCCGCCCCGTACGCCGCCGCCCCCGCCCCGTACGCCGCGCACCGCCCCCGCCCCGTACACGCCGGCGCCCCCGCGGCGTACTGCATGCACATACGCACACACACACACACGTATACGTATACACGCAGTACACACACACATACACACACATACACACACACACATACACATACACATTTTTTACTAGTTGAATAATTAATATAACTAGTTTATTTTTAGTAAGAAAATAATCGAACTACTTTATTTAGGTATATATATGAGATTTGAACTAGTTGAATAATTAATATAACTAGTTTATTTTTAGTAAGAAAATTTTCGAACTAGTTTATTTAGGTATATGAGATTTGAACAAGTTAAATAATTAATATAACAAGTTTATTTTTAGTAAGAAAATTGTCGAACTAGTTTATTTAGGTATATGAGATTTGAACTAGTTGAATAATTAATATAACTAGTTTATTTTTAGTAAGAAAATTTAGGTATCTGAGATTTGATGATCTAATTAAAATATTATTTGTTAATGAGTTTTTCTGTTTATTTAATTTTTTATATATTTTTAGTTTATATAAATGTTAGATTAATGTCGAATGTTAGATGAATTAGATAGAAAAGTTAAATATATAGTAATGTCAATTGTTAGAGATGAATATAGTTAGATATATTAATGTCAAATGTTAGATGAATATATATTTGAATCAGCTCGATATTAATTAATGTTAGATAGTAATAAGTGTTTAATGTTTCACCTATATGAACATAGGAAATGTCATCTGACGACTAAAAATATTTAATTATGTGCGAACACTGTGAAGACCAGCGCGGCCTGTGCGACAGAAATTTCCTTGTTGATGGTAGGCGCTTCAGCATCAAGCTGGATGGGACATTCGAAGTGGATACAGTAAGTCACAACGGCAATTATTATTTGAATGCAAAACTTATGCTTCATTTGCTTCAACTTATAATTTTAAAGCATGACTTATGCTTCATTTGCTTCAACTTATAATTTTAAATTTTCACTATTCTACTAGCGCATCCCCTGCCATGCAAGAATTGTTGTCTTGGATAAGATAGGTTTTAGTGCTATAGATGATATGGAGGTAAAGAGAGTTTACTTGAAGACCAAGCATGGGTATACTTTCAACGTCAAATTATACAATGGAGACACATACACCCATTTTGAATGCAAAACTTGGCAAGCACTATGCAAGGCTTATGCATTTGAGCCTGATATGGTTATCACCTTTGATATTCGTCCGGAAGATGATATTGAAGGTAATAGAGAAATCTGGGTCGATGTGCAAACGCCTCCAATTCTACCATTACAATTCTACCATTACGTGAGTTTTTCTCAACCATGCATGCATATGTTTATGTCTTTGATATTGTTTATTCAAAAATAGTTGACAACTAATTTGTATTGTCAGCTTATTTCGGTTCAAGCAAACATGTCTGACGCTTGGTAGACAGGACCTACTACTGCCCCGGGGCTGAACTAAACTGCGAGGAGATAAGTCATTATGTTTCATGGCTTGAGGATCTTCATACCGTCAAGACAAATTTTCTTCCTGAACTTAGAAATGTTAGTACTCAAAACGTGCGACCAATAGTGATCATATTGAACTACGGTCACATATATAATCGAAAGATGGTAAGATTTTTACTATTTGTCCTTAGTGCATCTTTTGCATACATTATTTTTGAAGCTAAACTTTCATTGCTAAGTATATTAATTACTATACGATGTTCTTCAACAGGGACTCCCGATGACAGTTGTGCCTCAGTGTATCGAGACAAAAGGTCGCATGTCAATGGTTAGCTTACGACCAAGATTTCCTACATTGCACATGAGTGCATTCAGGATTTCTGAAAGCGATGAATGCTTAATAGTGAAAGAAACCGCAAATTAGTTTAAACTGGATGGATCCTAGCTAAGTGATCAAGTATATATATATATATGCCATATCCATATCCATATCAAGTATAACAACTCATTATAACGTAAAACAATCGTAAATTAAATTGATAACACAAATTTAAAGGAAAAATAAATAATAAAACCAAAACCCACAAACATTTAGTACCGGTTGGTGTTACCAACCGATACTAATGATCTACCGCACCGTGGCCTGGCTCGTGCCACGTGGTGGCATTTTAGCGCCGGTTCATGCTGAACCGGTACTAAAGGGGGGGGGGGCCTTTAGTGCCCACACTTTAGTGCCGGTTACAGAACCGTCACTAAAGGTCCTTACGAACCGGTGTTATTGCCCGGTTCTGCACTAGTGCGTCCACCACCTTCGGATTTGTGCCTTTGAAGTTGTTGATTTTTATGGCACCGGAACGATAGACCTCCTTGATAACGTAAGGGCCTTCCCATTTAGAGAGAAGTTTTCCTGCAAAAAATCTTAAACGAGAGTTGAATAGCAAAAACATAATCACCTACATTAAACTCACGCTTTTGTATCCTTTTGTCATGCCATCTTTTAACTTTTTCTTTAAACAGTTTGGCATTCTCATAAGCCTGGGTTCTCCATTCATCAAGTGAGCGGATGTCAAATAACCTCTTCTCACCGGCAAGTTTGAAATCATAATTGAGCTCTTATGCCTTATGTTCAAGTTCGAGAGGTAAGTCACATGCTTTTCCATAAACCATTTTATATGGAGACATACCCATAGGATTTTTATATGCAGTTCTATAAGCCCATAATTCATCATCAAGTTTCTTGGACCAATTCTTTCTAGATCTATGAACAGTCTTTTGCAAAATTAATTTAAGCTCTCGATTACACAATTCTACTTGACCACTAGACTGTGGATGGTATGGAGATGCAATTCTATGATTAACATCATACTTCGCAAGTATTTTACAAAAAGCACCATGAATAAAGTGTGAACCACCATCAGTTATTAAATATCTAGGGACTCCAAACCTCGGAAAAATAACTTCTTTAAGCATCTTAATAGAGGTGTTATGACCAGCACTACTAGTTGGAATAGCTTCTACCCACTTAGTAACGTAATCAACAACAACTAAAATATGTGTATATCCATTAGAGGCAGGAAACGGTCCCATATAATCAAAGCCCCAAACATCAAATGGTTCAATAACAAGTGAATAATTTATAGGCATTTCTTGACGTCTACTAATGTTACCAATTCTTTGACATTCGTCACAAGACAGGACAAACTTACAAGCATCCTTGAAGAGAGTAGGCCAATAAAAACCGGATTGCAATACCTTATGTGCAGTTCTATCTCCAACGTGGTGTCCTCCATAAGCCTCGGAGTGACACTTGCGTAGGATCTGTTCATGTTCATGCTCAGGTACACAACGTCTAATAACACCATCTACTCCTTCTTTATAAAGGTGTGGGTCATCCCAGAAGTAATGTCTCAAATCATAGAAAAACTTTTTTCTTTTGTTGGTATGTGAAACTAGGTGGTATAAATTTAGCAACAATGTAATTAGCATAATCAGCATACCAAGGAGCAGTACGAGAAGCGTTTATGACAGCTAATTGTTCATCAGGAAAGCTATCATCAATAGGTAGTGGGTCATCAAGAACATTTTCTAACCTAGACAAGTTATCTGCAACGGGGTTCTCAGCTCCCTTTCTATCAATAATATGCAAATCAAATTCTTTTAGTAGGAGAACCCATCTAATTAGTCTAGGTTTAGCATCTTTCTTTTCCATAAGATATTTAACAACAGCGTGATCAGTGTGAATAGTTACTTTAGAATCAACAATATAAGGTCTGAACTTATCACAAGCAAATACAACTGCTAAAAATTCTTTTTCAGTAGTAGCATAGTTCCTCTGGGCACTTTCTAGAGTTTTACTAGCATATTGAATAACATTTAATTTCTTATCTACTCTTTTCCCTAGAACAGCACCTATAGCATAATCGCTAGCATCACACATAATTTCAAAGGGTAAATTCCAATCAGGTGGCTGAACGATAGGTGCAGAAATCAAAGCTTTCTTAAGTATTTCAAATGCTTCTACACAATCATCATCAAAGACAAAAGGTATATCTTTTTGTAATAGATTAGTCAGAGGCCTAGAGACTTTTGAGAAGTCCTTAATGAACCTCCTATAAAAACCGGCATGACCAAGGAAACTTTTTATACCTTTGATGTCCTTGGGGCACGACATCTTCTCAATAGCATCAACCTTAGCTTTATCAACTTCAATACCTCTTTCAGAAATTTTATGCCCCAAGACAATACCTCCATTAACCATAAAGTGGCACTTCTCCCAATTCAAGACAAGATTAGTTTCTTCACATCTCTGCAAAACTCGATCGAGGTTGCTCAAGCAATCATCAAAAGAGGATCGATAAACGGAGAAATCATCCATGAAAACCTCACAAATCTTTTCACAAAAATCAGAGAATATAGCCATCATGCATCGTTGAAAGGTAGCAGGTGCATTACATAAACCAAAAGGCATACGTCTATAAGCAAAAGTACCGAAAGGGCAAGTAAAAGTGGTCTTTTCTTGATCATCCGCTGACACATGTATTTGAGAGAAACCAGAATAGCCATCTAGAAAGCAAAAATGTGTATGTTTGGACAATCTTTCTAGCATTTGATCAATAAAAGGCAAAGGGTCATGATTTTTTTAGTAGCTTTATTTAATTTGCGGGAATCAATTACCATCCTATAACCTGTAATAATTCTTTGCGGGGTCAATTCATCTTTATCATTAGGAACGACAGTAATGCCTCCCTTCTTAGGGACACAATGGACAGGACTTACCCACTGACTATCAGCGGATGTGGGCCCCCTCTGGTATTTTCTTCGCTCAGTAATTCTTATAAATTCCAAAAATAATTTCCATGGAGTTTCAGGACTTTTGGAGTTGTGCGGAATAGGTCTCCAATATTTGCTCCTTTTCTAGCCCAGAATTCCAGCTGCCGGCATTCCCCCTCTTCATGTAAACCTTGTAAAATAAGAGAGAAAAGGCATAAGTATTGTGACATAATGCGTAATAACAGCCCATAATGCGATAAATATCAATATCAAAGCATGATGCAAAATGGACGTATCAACATGCAAGTCGATATAAACTATTACAAACATGATCATCTCATAAATGAAATATATCTCATCATGTCTTTGGCCATATCATATCACAACATACCCTGCAAAAACAAGTTAGACGTCCTCTAACTGTTGTGACATGTTTTACGTGGCTGCTATGGGTATCTAGCAAGGACAATTCTTACCTACGCAAAGCAACAACGGTGATATGCAAGTTGCTATTTGACCTTCTACAAGGACCGCCATTGTCAAATCCAATTCAACTAAGGTCGAAGAGACAGACACCCACCAGCCATCTTTATGCAACAAAGTCACATGTCTGTCGATGGAACCGGTCTCATGTACATGGACATGTAAGGCTGGTTCGGGCCGCTTCATCCCACAATACTGCCGAATCAAGAAAATACCAAGGAAAGAAGCAGTGTGAATATCAACACCCACAAACTCCTTTTGTGTTCTACTCATGATGTCATCTACGCATAGACCTAGCTCTGATGCCACTGTTGGGGAATGTTGCATGGGAAACAAAAAAATTTCCTACGCTCACCAAGATCCAATCTAGGAGATGACCATCTACGAGAGGAGAGTTTGGATCTACATACCCTTGTAGATCGCTAAGCAAAAGCGTTAAGAAACACGGTTGATGTAGTCGAACGGCTTCGCGATCCAATCATGATCCGTCCCGCGAACTCCCGATCCAAGTGCCGAACGGACTGCACCTCTGCATTCAACACATGTACGGCTTGATGACGCCTTCACCTCCTCGATCTAGCGAGCGATGGTGAAGTAGTAGCTCGAGTCCTCCGGCAGCACGATGGCGTGGTGGCGGTGGTGGTGGGGGAATCTCAGCAGAACTTCGCTAAGCACTATGGAGAGGAAGAGGGATGCGAGGGAGAGGAGAGGCAGCGCCGTGGCATGGAGATGTGCTCTGGGGTGCGCTGCCCTCTCTCTACCTCTCAATATATAGGGGAAGGGAGGAGGGGGTGGTGCCACTAGGGTTTCCCCTAGGGGGCGGCGGCCAAGGCAGATGGGATCTCCCCTAGGGTGACTTGCCCCCCAAGCCGGGGGGTGGGAAGTCCTAGGGGGGCGCCCCCAACCCTCCTGGTTACGTTTTTTTGAGACAATCCTGGTTACGTGAGGTGGGGTGAGGGGGCGCTCAGCCCCTTAGTGGGCTGGTTTGCCCCCCTCTCCTTGGCCCATATGGTCACTTACTGGGGCCCTCCGAAACCCCTTTCGGTGACGCTGGTCATCACCCGGTATCCCCAGAGCAATTCCGGACTCCAATACCCTTCGTCCAATATATCAATCTTCACCTCCGGACCATTCTGGAGTTCCTCGTCACGTCTGGGATCTCATCCGGGACTCCGAACAAACTTCGGTAACCACCATAATGACTCAACTATATTTATACCGTCACCAAACGTTAAGTGCGTAGACCCTGCGAGTTTGAGAACTATGCAGACATGACTAAGACACCTCTACAGTCAATAACCAATAGTGAGACCTGGATGCCCATATTGGTTCCCACATATTCTACGAAGATCTTATCGGTTGAACCTCGATGTCAAGGATTCAGCTAATCCCGTATGTAGTTCCCTTTGTCTATCGGTATGTTACTTGCCCGAGATTCGATCGTTGGTATCTCCATACCTAGTTCAATCTCGTTATCGGCAAGTCTCTTTACTCATTCCGTAATACAAGATCCCGTGACTAACCCATTGGTCACATTGCTTCCAAGCTTATTGTAATGTCGTATTACCGAGTGGGCCCTGAGATACCTCTCCGTCATACGGAGTGACAAATCCCAGTCTTGATCCATGCCAACTCAACGGACACCCTCGGAGATACTTGTAGAGCACCTTTATAGTCACCCAGTTACGTTGCGACGTTGGGTAGACACAAGGCACTCCTCCGGTGTCAGTGAGTTGTATGATCTCATGGTCATAGGAACATATACTTGACATGTAGAAAAATGATATCAATAAACTTGATACGATCATATGCTACGTTCATAGTTTGGGTCTTGTCCATCACATCATTCTCCTAATGATGTGATCCAGTTATCAAATGACAACTCATGTCCATGGCTAGGAAACCATAACCATCTTTGATCAACGAGCTAGTCCGGTAGAGGCTTACTAGGGACATGTTGTCGTCTATATATCCACACATGTATTTGAGTTTCCTGTCAATACAATTATAGTATGGATAATAAACGATTATCATGAACAAGGAAATATAATAATAACGATTTTGTTATTGCCTCTAGGGCATATTTCCAACATATACATGGTGGGTTGGGAATATCAGTGCGACTGTACGAGAGGGATAACTAGCTCATCTATGCTCGAGCTCAGAATAGCACTTCTTGCATTGGGGTCTTTTCCTCAAAAATACACCAAATATTTTTTTGTGTGTTTCTCAACCATGCACTGATGCACACTCCACAGGTAAGAAACTATCGTAAACACAATCGAGGAATTGACAATTGAGTAAAATGCACTAGTGGTCATTGAACTTATCGTGTACTCCCACTTTGATCATTGTACTTATGAATATGGTCACTATATACATGTTGAGGTGACTAGTCTATGCAGGTCCTACCTGTCAGTGGGTGGACGAAAGAAGAGAAAATAAAATTATGTTTCACCGGTCAAACAATCCACATGGTGTCTCGTCAGCTCATTTTATCTCAATAGCATGCGGATTCGAACCCCAAATCTCGCCCTTATAACCACGGGCACCTGTCTCGCCTAGTGCCCGACTAGAGGGAGTAAATTACAAAAAAACAACCACATTTGTGGACTCTAAATAAAAACCCACCACCATTCATTTTCCTTGAAAAACTCACTACCATTGTACTCACAGTTTGCGAAAAACACTAATCGCACAATAAGCAACAGGTCACACGAAACTGACCGGTGGGTCCCCCTGTAAGTGATGACATGACATATGAAAACTGACACCGTTTGAGAAACCTGTCAAGGGCCCAACCGTCATACTGTCATCCCCGGTCTCCCATTTCTTGCTCCTCGGGCTACATTGCCACACCCACAGCTGTCCTCCCATCGACGCGCTGTGGGGAGGCGGCCGCCACCGCTGCCGTTGTCTAGGAGAGCAGCCTCCTCTGCCTCCTGCTACACTCCGGTGCGACTTCCCCACGAACCACTTGAATGTGCCGAGACCGGCGGCAGCCATGGGTCGAGGCGGAGGTCCGTGAATGGTCGCCCTCATTCTGCGCCTCACTACTAGAAAAAAAGTTGTTAGTGGTGCACCAGTTTTTGCTATTAATGGCGCACCTTTATTAACACGCCACTAGTAACAAATAGTAATGGCGCACTTCGTGCGTCATTAGTATCCCAGATAGTAATGGCGCACCACATAGTGCGTCATTACTATGTCCAACGGTGCGCCATTACTATCTGACACTTAGTAATGGCGCATCACATAAAAGTGCGCCATTACTAACATTTTTTTCAAATTTTTTTCAAATTTTTTTTCCAGTTAAAACTAATAATGGCGCATTATCCCTTGATGCGCCACTGCTAACAATTTTTTTTCAAAACTAGTAATGGCGCACCACACCAGGTGCGCCATTAGTAATGTGGCCAATAATGGCGTACCTATATCTGGTGCGCCATTAATGTCCATATTAGTTATAGCCATTTTTCTAGTAGTGCCTCTCCGGCATCGTCCTGCCAAGCTCCAAGGTCTGCACACGTCGATCCATCCTGCCGCAGACGTCCGTGGCTCACCTGATCCACATGGCTGGAGATCTGGTGCGGCGGCTGACGGACGTAATCGGGGAAGAGAAGACCTTGGCATCAGCTTGTGGGCTTCCCGACGCGATTCCTTCGACCGCGAGATCGAGTGCGGCATGTCGGTGCTTCCGGACAATGTGGCTTGCCCGGGGATGTTAGTTGGCCGCGGCGGCGACGACGGTGGCAGTGAGCACGAGCCTCGAGCTTCGGGCGTGCACGCTCCAGGATCTCGGCGGAGGAAGCACGGGGCTCACCGGCGGTGGAGATCGAGATCGACGATGCCGGTGAAAAGCACGTGCTCCCGGCGGTTAGATCTCGCCACCGCATTGACTCTGCCATTCGTCCAGCCTCCAGCCTGGCCCTGCGCTCGCTTCCCTTGTCTCCGTGGAGGACGAGTTGCTGGAGCCTCGTCCTAGCTCGCTCCGGCAACATCACGAGCATCGCGTGCAGCTGGGTGCTGGCAGACAAGGAGCACGAGCTCCAGTTCGTGGCTCCCGACTGGCAGTCACGCGCGCACCTCCAGGCATGGGCGGGGGAGTGACAGCCAGGGTCATATGGGGAGCCCAGCCACCGGCGTCTTCCTCCTGGCTGCGGCGGCCTTGTCGCGGTATCAAGCACTGCACGGCACTAGCCCAGCGACGAAGAAGACGCCACACCAGGAATCCATGCCTGCTAGGTGTTGGTACAAATGCTAACGTTCTAGTTCAAGTCTTGGCTTGAGCATTTAATACTGACGGAGTTTTCTTCTATAAAAGAATGCCAGCAGACTAGTCTAGTCTGGGTTGGTCTCATTTTTTTTTACGTTCCAGTCCACAGTCCAACGGCGTAACCCATTCCATGGCACGTCATCACTTACAGCAGGACCCACGAGTCAGTTTTGGTGTCAAACACTGTTAATTGATCGATCAACGTTTTCCGTAAACTGTCAGCACCACGGTGGTGGGTTTTGCAACAAAAAAAAATGAATGACGTGGTTTTTTAATTTAGGGTCCACAAATATGGTGGTTTTTTTGCAATTTACTTACTAGAGGAAGAAATCATTTTACTCGTTGAGGCATTCATTTGACAGCCACTGGGATATTTCTTTTTGCGTGGGAGCCAATGGAGTCCAAGTGACCGCTGGCACCGCCCCCTTGGACACGGGAGTCCGAAGCAGTGTCTTTGGAGGAGAAGGTGGTCGCTCCTCGAAAAAAAAGGTGGTCACGTACGTACATGGCCAGAGAGTCATCCTCGGCGGGCGCAAGACGATGATGCTTGCGGGTGGCGCCGGCAGGTGAACGTGCTGCGGACAAGGACGCCATGCACGCGGACACGGCCAGGCTCCATATGCGTGCCCACCGTCTCTACGGACGACGCCGCCACCACCACCGCTGGACGGACACCAGCTTGCCGCCGCCCAGTCATAATTATCGGGTTACAGTCGTCTTAGCGTCTAGGCTCATTACATTGACCTGCTCAAAGTTTTCAGCTCCAGGAAAAAATTCAGAATTCCCTGTCCATAGGTTCACAGGTGAATTAATGAGCACTATTATTTATTATCTTGGTGACCTTTCCTTTTTCCCTCTTTGTACGTACAGTACGTACCTATCTACTCCTATATATCAATCAATCTAAATATTCATATATACCTTTTGCTAATGATATATCAATCTAATATCACCATGCATTACGCCACCGTAAACTGGGACGCAAATCTGAACTATCAGTGCATGAATCAAAATTCAGATAAGTTCGAAAACTATAAGAGGCTACGTGCACTGCAGCACAAAGAAGCTAGTAGTCAGCAACGGCAGGGAGCAGACAATGCAATCGAAGCAGCTAACAACAGCTGCTGCGAAACAGTATAGTTCATTTGTGTTTACTGAGAATACTAATAGACTGTGATATCAAACAGAGGGAAATATTACACAATCATTCTCTAAGAAACAAGAAAGAGTACAATTGAGACGCCCATTGACAAGACAATGACCAGGACCACAAAGCCGACCTCTTTTTATCGGTGAAAAACTGTTCTTCTCTGAAATCAGGAGATTATATTCATTCAGTTGCTCGTTTACAGATGATTGAGTGCACACGGATAACAAATTCGGCAAGATAATGGCCACGTTATCACGCCGGCGGCATGCAGGCTTCACCGCCGCTGCCGCCATGGAGGAGGATGAAGCCCTCAGCTCCTTGCCGGGGGAGCACGCCCTCGTCGCGGTGCTACACCACCACGCTGCCACCGGCGAGCTCCCGCAATGGATCAACGAGGTCAGCGCCTACTCGGATAGCCCCTTCATCCTCACCGCCCAATGCAAGAAGACCATCGTGGCCGACGGCACCGTCGCGTGGTACTTCCTTTATACTCCTGCACCGATCCTCCCCCGGCTCCAGTTGAAGCATTTTTGGGCCCGAGGCGATGTAAAATAATTGTTTTTCATACTAAACTTTTATACTTATTGTAAACTAAGTGTACTATACTACAATTATAATTAAATATATGTTTTTATTTCTTAGCCACATAAAGTGTTTTCAAATAATAGTTGTATTATTCATTTGTATGCAGTTGTAAACTATATCATTGAAAATTTTAATTATACAAAACGAAAATTTTATGATGTACCAATTTCTTTCTTTATTGTTAAAAATATATTTCAGATTTATTTTTCTAATATTGCATAAACAATGTAGTGTATACACATTTGCATATCTATGTGTGTGTTCATATATCTTTTGATATTATTGTATATTATGGTAGAGATGTTTAAATTATATACACAGTAACAAATATTTTAATAGTGGTTTCTAGTGTAGATTAGACAGTGATATTCATGGAAACTTCTAAGGGCATAGAAAATGCGGCTTCCAAGTTGGGTTTAGTAACAGAATCATCGAAGAAACAAAAATGTTGTTGAATGTACTTTTACGTATGATTCTATTACCAAACATGCTCATCCAGATTCACATGGTTTTGTTTGGTACAAATGAGATGCCTACACACTTATCAAATTATAAATTGGGTATTGGTTTAAACATAGAAATCTACTTATCGTAATTTTCATTATGATACTAAGACATGTATTATAAAGAGAGACTAATTTATTTGAACTCAACTTCGCTAGTCGGATTTGTTTTCCAATGTGTGGTATAACTTATTAGTATATGGTGTGAACTTACGCTTCTGCAAATTGAGACTATTTTATCCATTTAATAATCTTTCAGATGTAATGTATACTTCTATAGTTCTTACTAATATAAGTTTTAGTTGGGGCCCTCTCCTCTTGGGGCCCGGGGCGGTCGCCCCTTTTGCCCGGCCTATGGGCCGGCCCTACTCCCCGGCTCCAGTGGCAGCAGCAGCACGCGCACCTCCCTCGGCACCACCGGCAGCAGCAGCACCCGCTCTTTCCCCGGCACCACCGGCAGCAGCAGCACCCGCTCCTTCCCCGGCACCACCACCAGCAGCAGCAGCACCCGCTCCTTCCCCGGCACCACCAGCAGTAGCAGCACCGGCTCCTTCCCCGGCACCAGCAGCGGCAGTGCCCACTCCTCCAGCCCCAGCGCTAGCAGTGCCCACTCCTCCAGCCCCAGCGCTGGCAGTGGCCCCTCCTCCAGCCCCAGCCCAACCCGTGTCGGTGGCTCCTGCATCAGCAGCCGTGGGCGAGAAAGGCACCAAGTGGATCAAGATCCGCGTCTCAAGTTCGCCAACCAAGTCCTTCAAGAAGGTGTTTGAGATCGAGGATGAGGCAAATCCACCAAAGCGAAGGCTGCTGAATTGCAGGGCGTGGCTATCGGTCAACTTTCTCAATGACATTGGTCAAGTAAAGTAGCAAGGATCATGGGTGTGTTGCTATGTAGT
Organism: Triticum urartu; assembly: GCF_056163025.1. Lineage (NCBI taxonomy): Eukaryota > Viridiplantae > Streptophyta > Magnoliopsida > Poales > Poaceae > Triticum > Triticum urartu. The sequence continues at coordinate 741,218,817 of NC_141879.1, read as the reverse complement.
GAAGCTAGGACGAACTGTAATGTGCATTGAACTTCATTTCTCTGGATTTGTCAATCTTAGGTTTATCTTCGAACTTGTCTTCTCTGTTTGATGAATGCGGAAGTAAATGAAAGTGCAGGATTCGTTGGATTAGTTTACAGTTCACTGAATCACAGTCTACTGGAACTTCCAGTAGATCCAGTTGGTTATGCTGAATCTATATGCATGAATCTGTATTAATTATGCCTGAATCTGTAGCTAGTATTTGAAGATGAGACTACAAAATGCAATAGCCGGATACTCTTAGAGCCAGGCTAATCTAGAGTTATCTAGTATGTTAATCTAATGGAACTTCCTAGTGACTGTGCAGTTTGTTGTTTCATGAGATTAGCAGTTTGAGTAGAAGCGTAATTTATCTATGGTATGTTCATCAATATGATCTTAGCAATTTTAGATGATACGAGTGCTTGTTGGCAACATAAATTTTTTGCTCTGTTTTGTTAAATTTTTTTCTAAAAATCTCAGTCCTGAAACATGTTTCATGCAACATTGGAACAACTTGCTTTTTTGTTCACCAACTGCTTACCACACCTTGAGCAGATTGCATATATCACTACTGCAATCGCCCTATACGCCGAGTGCCACGGACACTCGGCAAAGGGCCAATAACCGCCAGGAACACCTTTGCCGAGAATTGCACTTGGCAAAGGCCACCCGGCGTACGCCTCTCCGCCAATCATGAATTTGTCGAGAGCCAGGACACGTGTACTCGGCAAAGAGTTTGTCGAGAGCCAAACAACACCACTCGGCAATATAAAGTGACTTCACATCGGCTGGTTCCGTCAGCTCTTTGCCGAGTGTGGCGCTCGGCAAAACTGCCACCACCAACTGCCAGCGCATGCCACTTTACCAAGAGGCGCACTCGGTAAAGATCCATTCACAGACCACTTTCTACTACTTTCCCCTCGGATCCCTGCCACAAAAATACATATACAATACACAAACATGCAATTCAAGTCTCAGTGTCTAACAACAAACTCAGATAACCATTATATAAACTAGTTCACTAGAACTTTATTTGAAATCACAAGGTAGCTCTTTAGTACAACTACCTACTTACTAAACAGTAAAGTGGTCAATGCATGTCTACATGCGACCACATGATAAAAGTAACACCACAATTATCACAAACTGAAGAAGAATTATCAAGTTCTTCCATCCACTGAACCCGATAAGCTGTTTGTGGCTAGCACATCCACTTAAGGATGGCACCCGCCGGGTTTGGGTACGGGTGGAGGCACACCATACCCTTACCCGTAGTCCCAAACCTTACCTATCACCTATACCCAAACCCATCGATGGGTAAAATTTCTCCCCATACCCGTCACCCGTTAGGGTAAATGGGTACCCGTGGGTCAAATTACCCATATTTGCAACACATCAATTAATTTGAGCATGACATAGTCATAAACAACAATTTAGAATAATAATTTATAGACAATGACACATTATGACAACAACGCATACTTGTAAACAGGAGCACATTCTCATGAACAACAACACTTATATATGTAAGCAGCAACTATTATTGGTACACACCAACACATTAAAGTAGCTGGCTGCTATGAGCCAGCAAGGTAATCCTTGACGTCAATCATACTGATATCTAACCATATAAGGAACGAGGCAATTCTGGACATCAATCACCTAGATATGTACCACGTATGGGATTGTGGATGTGGGCTCATGGCTTCGTTCGTGGGCTAGCTGCGGGATTTACGTACATAATATAATACATTTAGGATGCTGATAACGCCCACACATGTGGTGGAAGCGACACCCGCCCACACATCCTATAACACACAGACTATGCCACGTCATAGTATGCATGTGGGAATCTTTTTGGATTTCCAGTTTTTAAAATTTTTTATCTCGTAAATAAAAAGTCCGATTGAAGATCTGTTTTCACCATTAAACCCATCGCGACGAGATCTTTGAAACTAGATCTCATATCAATATGTTTCGACGACTTTTTTGGATTGAAAGTTGTCATATCTATTGCACATGAATTGCCATGATGTTTACACTTAAGTTGACATGATATGTTTCAGCTATTTTCTTCTACGTTTAAAAGTAAATTTTGACATATTATAAAACGGGGAATAAAGAAACTAGACTTGCCATGAACCATAAACTAAAATTGCCATGATACATGCACTTAAAATTGCCATGGTTCATACAAAAAATAATTTTCATGGTCAAAGTACTGGAATTGCCATGGTCAAAATACTAAATTTGGCATGCTCTATAAACTAAAATTGCCACATGACAACCTTAATGTAAACACTATGCCAACTACAGTGTAAACATCATGACAACTTTTGGCTAATTTTTTTCATCGAAACATATCAACATGGGATCTAGTTTTGAAAATTTTGTCGAGACGGATTTAATGGTGAAAACTGATTTTTAGTTGGATTTTTTAATTAGAAGATAAAACATTTATAAGCCGAAAACCAAATAGATTCTCGTTGATGTCATCTATTTTGACGTGACAAAATGAATGGTAATTGAGGCATTTGGGCCATGTTGCTTTGTGCCACATGTGTGGGCATTAACATTTGCATACATTTAATATGTGGATAAATAATATTTCATGCATATTTATTAGATTATATGAAGGTACATGGGTACACGGTATGGGTTATACTAAACCATACCCGTACCCACTATACCCAATGGGTTTTAAGATTTCTTATTTATGTACCCATGGGCATATTTTTGACTCATACCCTTACCTAATAGGGTTTTTACCCGCCGGGTACATGGGTAATGGGTACCTATTGCCATCCATACATCCACTGAACTCACTAATTCAGATTTTCTCTTCAGCTTAAGCACATACTGATTGTAATGATACTCTGCCTTCTATCTGCTATTGAACGAGTCGTGGGAGCTGCCTTCGTAGCGAAGCACTTGTTCATTGCATTCAGACCATGAATTTTAGACTCCTGGACATCTACCTCTGTACACCACATACCACTTCATCTACAAAGATAGAGAAAAAAGGCAGAGAAGGAATGCAAGGTTAAAAATATCACATCATACATAATCCACGTAAGCGTTCATCACTCATACAATCAGAAGCATCGCAAGTGGCAATCTAAGTCCATATCAGCACCTACATGACTATATCACTAAATCAATGCCAAACTATCTAGGTGGACTACTCGAAGGTGTAGTCAGTGAAACCGGTGATCGTGGAGTCAGAGCACATCGGGGCATCCCCACGGTGGAGGACCAAGTGTCATAGGGAATGTACGTCGGTGGACTCAATGGCATTGAGTCGCCACACTCCTTACGTGGTGGGGCCTTCTTATCCTTAGCTGGCAGATTCTTCTTGGCCAGATCGTCAAAATACTTTATTAGGATCAGTTGTGGGTGCTTCTCAATGAGCGCCGCCAAGCGGTCCTCGGCGAGCTTCTCCTTGACCGCGGAGTCAACCCAAATGGAATATGCATCGTCAGAGGAAGCCATAGCCATAAAATCGATCGGTGCTAACACCTTTCATCACACAATGAAAAATAGCATAAGAATCAAACATCAAAGATTACCTCTAGGCAAATTAATCATGATGGACACTCTCTCACGGATATTTCGCCTTTCGATGATGGACGAGCTGGGCGAGTTCATCGTGCGTGAAAAATGTATATCACAGGACGAACTCGCACAGATCGACCACCATCGGCAAAAGACGATTTTCTTTCTCCAAGAACAACTCTCATCTCTCTCACGTATATATGGTGGAACTATCTCCGGTGGTGGTATATATGGTGGACACTCTCTCAGAGGATATTTCGACTTTCGGTGATGGTCGAGCTGGGCGAGTCCATCGTGTATGAAAAATGTATATCACATGACGAACTCGCACAGATCGACTGCCATGGCAAAAGACGATTTTATTTCTCCAAGAAAAAGTCTCATCTCTCTCACATATATATGGCGGAACTCTTTCTGGTGGTGGTATATATGGTGGACACTCTGTCACGGATATTTCCACTTTTGGTGATGGTCAAGCTGGGCGAGTCCATAGTGCGTGACAAATGTATTTCACAAGAAGAAGTCGCCCAAATTTACCGCCATCATCAAAAGTCGATTTTCTTCCTCCAAAATTAACTCTCATCGTCAAATATGATTGGGGCGAGCTCCATAGCATCCATACAAACAACAAGAACTAATAGATGCAAATAACAAAAAGCTACAAAAAATCAACAATTATCTATGCATTATCAACAATTATCTATACAACATTATCAACAATTATATACATTCATCCATCCTTCTTTGCATCCATCTATGCATTCATGCATACATACATATATTGACATACAACAAACAACAACAAAATTACTACAATAAAAGTCCACGCATCAATTCATGCATCAATCCATGCATTAATACATACATATATACATTCATACATCCATGCATCCATACAGAAAATCATGCATCCATACATACATACAAGATCGCGAAGGGGGAGACGAAGCTCACCACGGGGGGGAGGCAGCTCAGGGAGGTCGCGCAGGCGGGGTGGAGCACTACAAAAAAAGACACATCCGTGACATTTTGGGCCGAACGAAATTTTTTTGTCATACTTATGACACTTCTATGATGATAATTGTGACAAAACCCGGTATCATCATAGATGTGGTGGGCTCCTACTTCTATGACAAAAAATCATGACAGAAAATGGGCTTTTCGTCCTGGGCGGGCCGGAGACGCAGCTGCATGAGATTCTTTGGGCCGTCCATGACGGAAAAAACCATGGTAGAAGCGAGGGCGAGGAAAATATCGCGGTGTTCCCGGTTACGGTGGGTTGATGGGGCTGAGCGATGCACGGAGGTTTGCGCGTTTCTCTCATACACGCACGCGCGTGGGTGCGAGGCGTTGGGCTCTAACTGAACCCGAGCGAGGCGTTCGCCTACTGAACCCGAGCGATTGCACTGCAGGCTACATGTTACTGAACCTGAGCAATCGATCAATGGCTGTTAACTGAACCCGATCGAGCGATTCCTTCGCTACTGCTGCTAACTGAAGCCGATTGATGCTGCCTCTGGATGAACAGTGAGCGTTGCTGGAGGGGTTTGGATGAACAGTTCCCGGTGGGGATGGATGAACAGGACCCTGTGGTGTTGCCTCTGGATGAACAGGACCCTGATCGATCGAGCCGGTTTGGCCTGGATGAACAGGATCCCGTGGAGGGCTGGATGAACAGGACGACTCCGTGGAGGGCTGGTTGAACAGTAGCCGGTGGAGGGCTGGATGAACAGTAGCCCGTGGAGGGGTGGTTGAAGAGGAGCCTGTGGAGAGGGCGGGTTGAACAGTAGCCGGTGGAGTAGCGCGCGGTGGAGGCTGGATGAACAGGAGCCCGTGGATGAACAGTCGCAGGTGGAGGCTGGAGGAGGTCGACGGTGGATGAACAGTAGCCCGTGGAGGCTGGAGGAGGTCGACGGTGGAGATGAACAGTATCCCGTGGAGTCCCGTTTTGCGGTACGCCACACCCCTCTCGATGAACAGGACCCTGTTTCGACCATAGCGCTCCAACACAAGTCCGTTTCCTCCGTTTTACGATACGCCAGACCCCTCCCGATGAACAGGATCCTGTTTCGAACGTGGCCGGTCGAACACAAGGCGGTTTCCTCCGTTGTGCGGTACGCTAGGCCTCGTTTCCATTGGTTGTTCCGTCCAAGCCCTCCCGATGAACACGATGACGCATTTCGTTCCGACCCAGCCGGTTGGCTCCCCATGAACACGACGACGACGCAGTTTCTCCATTCCGACCCAGCCATGTACACGAGCCATGACCGTACGTATGCGCGAGAAGGCGTTCGAGACCCCGCCCGTATATACGTACGTGGCCGTATTTTCTTTCTTACACATTGGCCGTTGTATGTACGTGTACATGCTACGTGCGCGCCTCTACTGCGACACGTGCGCGCCTCTACATCGACCAGTATGTATATACACGTTCGCGACCAGAATGACAACGCTACGTACGCTTCGACCAGGTGGGTCCCGACTGTCAGGCACTTCCTTGCGTGCGAAGATGTAGCTGGTGGGTCCTAGCAGTCAGGAGGCGAATCATTTTTTTGCCCGTAATATAGACGCACATCCTTGCGTGCGAAGATGTAGCTGGTAGGTCCCAGCAGTCAGGGGGAAACATTTTTTTCGTGAAATACGGTGGCCCGTCCGGTGGGTCCCTGCTGTCAGGTGGAGGAATCATTATTTTCCGCGTAATAAGGAGGCACTTCCTTGCTGCGGCCGTGGACCCAGCTGTCAGCCTCTCCACGTACAGTCCACGTCCGATGGAAGTCGTTCCTTGACCACGTTGACCATGCCGCGCCCAGGGCGGTGGACGACGGCAAGGCCTAGGAAGGGGATGACGCGGAGCCGGGGAAAACGCAGCAGTGGAAGCCCGTGCGGAAAGGAGTACGGGGGTTCACTGGTTCGGCTGCGGTGTGAGGCTGCCGTCGCCGCAGGGCCTGGCCAGGGGTGGGAATAGTAGGGGCGGTGAGGCCTCCACGGCAGCACAGCCGGCCACTGGAGGCAGGAGCATGCGGCACGACCGGCGCTGGTTTGGGCGGCTGGAGCAAGAAGACCAGAGGTTGAAGAAGCACTACGGCCATTGGATGGACATCGTACGGTCACTGGAGCTAGAATCGTTCATATTGACTAAGTTGACAAAGCCCTCCATCCCCGTGAACTTAGTAGGCCCACAAGTCAGCCTCCCACCAAGGTGGATCCCAGCTAGCAGGGGGAGTATTCATTTTTTTGTGCGTAATAAGGAGGCACTTCCGGTGGGTCTGTGCTGACAGCGGGGGGAACGTTTTTTTCGCGAAATACGGTGGCCCGTCCGGTGGGTCCCAGCAGTCAGGGGGAAACGTTTTTTTTGCGAAATACGGTGGCCCGTCCGGTGGGTCCCTGTTGTCAGGTGGAGGAATAATTATTTTGCGCGTAATAAGGAGGCACTTCCTTGCGGCTGGCGTGGACCCAGTTGTTAGCCTCTCCACGTACAGTACTCTTTCGATGGAAGTCGGTCGTTGACCACATTGACCACGCCGCGCCAAGAGCACCACGGTGGTGGACGACGGCGAGGCCTAGGAAGGGGACGACGCGGAGCCGGGGAAGACGCGGCAGTGGATTCCCACGCGGAGAGGAGTACGAGGGTTCACTGGTTCGGCTCCGGTGTGAGGCCACCATCGCTGCAGAATAACAGGGCGTGTGGGTGAGTGGAGGGATGGCCTGGCTAGCGGTGGGAGTAGTAGGGGGCAGTGAGGCCTCCGCGGCAGCAGAGCCGGCCACGGGAGGCAGGAGCAGGCGGCATGACTGGCGCTGATTTCGGCGGCTGGAGCAAGAAGACCAGAGGTTGAAAAAGCACTATGGCCGTTGGATGGACATCGTACGGTCACTGGATCTAGAATCGTTCATATTGACTAAGTTGACAAAGCCCTCCGTCCCCATCAACTTAGTAGGCCCACAAGTCAGCCACCCACTATGGTGGGTCCAGCTAGCAGGGGGGTATTCATTTTTTTGTCCGTAATAAGGAGGCACTTTCTTGCGTGCGAAGATATAGCTGGTGGGTCCGACCTGTCAGCGGGGGGAACCTTTTTTTCGCAAAATACCGAGGCCCTTACCGTGGGTCCTAGCTATCAGGTGGAGGAATCATTATTTTGCGCGTAATAAGGAGGCATTTCCTTGCGTGTGGCCGTGGACCCAGCTGTGAGCCTCTCCACGTACAGTCCACTTCCGATGGATGTCGTTCATTGACCACGTTGACCAGGCCGCGCCGAGAGCTCCAGGGCGGTGGACGACGACGAGGCCTAGGATGGGAATGACACGGAGCCAGGGAAGACTCGGCAGTTGTTTCCCATGCGGAGGAGTACGAGGGTTTACTGGTTCGTCTGCCGTCCCCGGAGAATAACAACAGGTATGTGTGAGTAGAGGGATGGCTATGCCAGCGATGGGCGTATGGTGGGGCGGTGAGGCCTGCGCGGCAGCATAGCCGGCCGCGGGAGGAGGGAGCAGGCAGTACCGCCGGTGCTTGTTTGAGCTGCTGGAGCAGGAAGAGCAGAGATTGAAGAAGCACGACAGCCATTGGATGGACATCCAACAGTCACTGTTCTCCTGTGTTGACTAAGTTGACACGGCGTTGCGTGTGCGTCAACCTGTAGTAGGCGCACAGGTCAGCCTCAAATCTGTGGAAAACAGCATACAACCCATCTGCCATTATTTCTAATAATGTACACCCCGTTTGTTAATTCTTAAGAATTTTTTTAGAGCCCATCTTCCTTTTGTTAGCATTACACCCCATATTGTGGCCATGGTTAAAAAGTATACGAAATTTTGCATATTTCGGTGCGGTCAACTGTTTTTAATCCCGAAATATCGATTCACATTCAAACTATTTTGAAAAATAATTTATATAAATATAAAATCTAAATAATTCTCCACGCATAAAAATCAATGGAATTTAAAATCTTGTAATGAAAAAAATGAAACTAATTCCCGGTTTGATGTGTTTTAAAAATGTACAGCCCATTTCTGGGCAAACCGAATGAAACTCTCCTGGTCTTGAAAGATTTGCATCCTAGCAGGGCTGATAAAGCAAGTAGGCCTCGTTTGGGTATTTCTCTTTAAAAAATAGAACTTCGCTAGCCATTTTCAGCAAGAAAAAAACACAACTAGGATCATGATGTGGTAAACATAAATAAAACCCTGGCTAGACGGGCCACAGCCCCCGCACAGCCCCGTTGTTAGCCTGATCCGTCGCTAAAACTATTATAAATAACAACTGCTTGTTCCTAAAAAAAATAGCGACCTACTGGGTCCCAGGTGTCAGCCGCTCATAGTGTAATTCTCTCGTTTATTGACTACGTTGACAATGGCGTGAGCCCAGATGTCCAACCATTAGGAGGGACCATATTTTGGGGCTTGTAATATAGAGGGACTTGCTTGCGTACTGCCATGATGCTGGTGGGTCCCTACTGTCATCCTCTCCACGTACAGTCATCTCCTTGTTCCTCTCGGTTGTTGACGACGTTGACAACGCAAGAGGGCGGGGCACCGTGCACGAGTGAGGGTAGCCGACGGGAAGACCTTAGGTGGCGACGCAGCAGTCCGAAGGGACGACGCGACAGCAACCTGTGGCTCGATCGGCAGTAGGCTTGGTGAAGATAGGCGCGTGATCGGTTGATCAGACCGACGGCTATGGCGGGGATAACGCGCAGATCGGAGCCGATGGCTGCTACCTCTTGAGCACTGCATTGGATTTCCCCAAAGAGGAGAGGATGATGCAGCCAAGTAGCGTAAGTATTTCCCTCAGTTTTTGAGAACCAAGGTATCAATCCAGTAGGAGGCTACACGCAAGTCCCTTGTACCTACACAAAACAATAGCTCCTCGCAACCAACGCGGTTAGGGGTTGTCAATCCCTTCACGGTAACTTACGAGAGTGAGATCTGATAGAGATGATAGATAATATTTTTGGTATTTTTGGTATAGAGATGCAAAGTGAAAAGTAAAAGGCAAAGTAAAAAGCAAAGTAAAAAAGCAAAGCAATAATAAAGTGATGGAGATTGATATGATGAGAATAGACCCGGGGGCCATAGGTTTCACTAGTGGCTTCTCTCAAATGCATAAGTATTTTACGGTGGGTGGACAAATTACTGTTGAGCAATTGACAGAATTGAGCATAGTTATGAGAATACCTAGGTATGATCATGTATATAGGCATCACGTCCGAGACAAGTAGACCGACTCCTGCCTGCATCTACTACTATTACTCCACTCATCGACCGCTATCCAGCATGCATCTAGAGTATTAAGTTAACAACAGAGTAACGCCTTAAGCAAGATGACATGATGTAGAGGGATAGTTTCATGCAATATGATAAAAACCCCATCTTGTTACCCTCGATGGCAAAAATACAATACGTGCCTTGCTGCCCCTTTTGTCACTGGGAAAGGACACCGTAAGATTGAACCCAAAGCTAAGCACTTCTCCCATGGCAAGAAAAACCAATCTAGTAGGCCAAACCAAATTAATAATTCGAAGATACTTGCAAAGATAACCAATAATACATAAAAGAATTCAGAGAAGATACAAATATTATTCATAGATAGACTTGATCATAAACCCACAATTCATCGGTCTCAACAAACACACCGCAAAAAGAAGATTACATCGAATAGATCTCCAAAAGAGAGGGGGAGAACATTGTATTGAGATCCAAAAAGAGAGAAGAATCCATCTAGCTAATAACTATGGACCCGAGGGTCTGAGGTAAACTACTCACACTTCATCGGAGAGGCTATGATGATGTAGAAGCCCTCCATGACGACGGCCCTCTCCGGCGGAGCTCCGGAACAGGCCCCAAGATGGGATCTCGTGGATATAGAAAGTTGCGGCAGTGGAATTAGGTTTTTGGCTCCGTATCTGATCGTTTGGGGGTACGTAGGTATATATAGGAGGAAGGAGTACGTCGGTGGAGCAACAGGGGGCCCACGAGGCAGGGGGCGCGCTCTAGGGGGGGCGCCCCCCACCCTTGTGACCGCCTCTTTTGTTCCTTGGAGTAGGGTCCAAGTCTCCTGGATCACGTTCGGTGAGAAAATCACGTTCCCGAGGGTTTCATTCCGTTTGGACTCCGTTTGATATTCTGTTTCTCCGAAACACTGAAATAGGCAAAAAACAGCAATTCCAGGCTGGCCCTCCGATTAATAGGTTAGTCCCAAAAATAATATAAGTGGAAAATAAAGCCCAATATAGTCCAAAACAGTAGATAATATAGCATGGAGCAATCAAAAATTATAGATACATTGGAGACGTATCAATGGCGACGTTTTCGGTGATGTCACGGGTGATGACGATGAAGAAGGACCAGCGATGGCCACCGCGCTGTTGAGTATCGTGATTGGTTAGGAAACATAAGATAGACTAGGAATTATTCTGGCTTGTCTTGTACTCCAAGATGATCATGTACTCCTATATATATATATACATATATATATATACATATACATATATATATATATATATATATATATATATATGCCCACGAGGCCCAAGCAATACAACAAACTATTCCATCAAATCCCTATATCCCTTCTAACATGGTATCTATCGCAAGTCGATCCTAAACCCTAGCCGTCGCTTCCGCACCTGCGCGCCGCCCCTCGGGCGGTCAGCCTCCATGGCCGCCGCCGGGGGCCGCGCCGCCCGTACCTAGGGTTCGTCTGCCGGCCGTGTTGGCCGGCTGCCCTAAAGAGTCTTTTTCCCGATCATTTGATCCGGGTTTTCTCTCTCACGCCGGTCGCTTTGATCGGTGTCTATTTTTTGGTTTTCTGGTCTATTTGATCCGGTTTGCGTCGCCCACCACCGTTGTTGACCTCGTGCGCCTCTACTCCAACACCGGCGCGATCGGCCGGCTTCTTCAGCGACCCGGCGGCCTAGCACGTTGTCCGCGCGTCTGCCGTCGGTCGCCCCGACCAGGCGGCCTCGTGCGTCGTCCGCACGTCGGCCCGCCGGTCGCCCCGACCTGGCGGCCTCGCGTCATGCGGCGGCCCTTCGGCGCCGCCGTTCGTGCGCCGGCCCGCCCGTCGATCTATGTCGGCCGTAACCGCTCTGCTCCGACCGGGACTCCTGCATCACCCCGACCCGGCAGCCTCACGCCATGCGGTGGCCAATCATAGCCGCCCGCCGCCGCCGGCTTCATCTTGGACTCCGCCGCCATCGCGCCTCCACCGAGCGGCGTCCCCGACCTCGCGCGCGATCGGATTGATCACCCGCCCGCCGCCGTGATCCGCCTCATCTACGCCGTGCGACCGACATGGCCCATCGGTTGCGCGCGCCTCCGCAGGCCCCGTGAAGACCGTACCGAGTTCAGCGCGCCCCTCTACCGATCGAGCAACGGGCTGCCGCTGCGTCGCCCCGTCGGGCCACAGCGCCGCCGCCCCGTGGTTCTTCTCCCAGCTGCACCGACCCGCGTCACCGCTGCGTTGCCCCTCCAGGTCGTAGTGCCGCGGGCTGCGGTCCACCGCCACCCAGGGGCCGTCCACTCCAGGTCGTTCCCCTGGCTGCACTGACCCTCGCGCCGCCGCTGCGCCGCCCCGTCGGGCCGTAGCGAGCGTGGCACGCGATCCACGCCGCCGTCCCGAGGTGGTCCCGGCGGTTGCACACACCCGCGTTCCGCCACTGCGTCGCCCCTTCAGGCTGTAGCGCCGCGGCCCGCGGTCCCTGCGACCGCCCCGAGGTCTTCCGCTATCGCCCTGACCTGCCCGCCGCCGCTGCGTCGCCCCTTCGGGCCGTAGCGCCGCGGCCCGCGGTCCACTCCGCCGTCACCGCACGTCGACCTCTCGTGGTATGCGTTGCGCCGTCTTCCTTGGCGCGGGAACGCCACCGTCCGCACCAGTCTTCGTCACGCTGTCAGGGTTCTTCGCCTACTTCGAGCATCGCCGCCGTGCTTCTAACCTAGCCGCCGCCGCCGCCAGGCCGCCGCCGCTACCTTCATAGCCGCCGCCGCCGCCCGTCCACCCCCTTCGTCTTCGTCCAAGCACCAGCCCGTCGCCAGCGTTGCCATCATCTATCCCGACCACTTCGTCTACTCCGACCACCGTTGGTGACATCGGCCCCACGCCGATGGACGCCGCAATTGTCGTCGAGCTCTTCTCTGTTGGCCCCTTCGAATTCTCCGACATGGCGTACAGCTCGTGCAGGTCCCTCGTCTACGCATGCCCGGTGCTGGCAACACCAATGCGTGCCTTTATCCATGATGTGTCCCCGTGGCCCGGCAAGCCTGGTCGGCGCTTCGTCAACTTCGTCTTCGTCCGTCTACGCATGCCTGGTGCTGGCAACACCGGTGCGTACCTTCGTCCACGATGTGTCCCGGGGCTTGGCAAACCCGCCGCAATGCATCGTCAACCACATCTTCCCGGTGCACCACTACTTCGACACCATTGCGCCCATGCTAACTCGGTGCCTCCATGCGCCCGCGGCTCCATGGCGACTTCCTCGACACTGGTCACCCTAACTCGACATCGACCACGACATTCTTCGCACGGCTACCTCGACCACAGCTCCACCACCCACGCTCTCGGCTACCTCGACAAACGGCACAAAGGGCTACCGCCTTGCTTGAGCAACCTCGTCGGTTGCCACTCCGGCCACACGACTCCGCGATGCGTCGACCGTTACGATTGTGGGGGGGGGGGGGTGTCCGTCGGCTTGCCTTCGGTTTCTTCTCCAGTCTTACCGTCTTCGTTGCTACCGTTGTGACTGCGGGGGATGTTGAGTATCGTGATTAGTTAGGAAACATAAGATAGACTAGGAATTATTTTGGCTTGTCTCTTACTCCAAGATGATCATGTACTCCTATATATATATATGCCCACGAGGCTCAAGCAATACAACGAACTATTCCATCAAATCCCTATATCCCTTCTAACACGCGCGGGCGAGCGGGCGACAGCGACGCACGGAGGCGTCCCTTGGGTGGCGCGTCCAGCCTTGCCGCGCGGTTGATGATGAAGCGGCCGGTGTAGTTGACGCCGTTGTCGGAGTAGGCGTGGGGGTCGACGGCGGCGGTGGGCGACGCAAACTGATCAAGCATGGATCAGAAAACCAAAAAGAAAACCCCGATCAAACGACCGGCGAGAGAGCGAAAAAAACCCAGAGCAAGAGCTCGGGAAAAAGACTCTCTAGGGTAGCTGGTCAACATGAGCGGCAGACGAACCCGAGGTACGAGCGGCCCGGCCCCCGACGGCGGTCATGGAGGCCGACCGCCCCGGGGGCGGTGCGCAGGTGCGGAAGCGGTGACGGCTAGGGTTTAGGATTGATTAGGCTGATACCATGTTAGAAGGGAGAGAGAGAGATTGTTGCGAAATATGATGAATGTTTTATTGAGCCTCGAGGGCGAGTATATATTGAGTACAAGGCTTGGAGGGCAAGACGCCTCTGCTAGAGATAAGGTAGGAAATGGATTACAAATTCTAGACGTCCAAACATATGTAACCCAAATATATCTCTCACATGCATTACCTTAGACCAGTGTTGTTTTGTGGCACTCCATCCATCCATCCATCAACCAACGGGTTGTAATTGCATTGCTTCAACTGAAGAGTTATGTCCCATATATAGGTGAAATGAAACGGAATTTTACTGAATGCACATGGTTGCAATTGTTGTTTCCTTGGCGTCCATTATTCGGTTCCCATGCATGAGCAGATGAGCTTGGGCTTCATGCATGAACCTACTAAATATGTATGTCGAAACTACAATAGTAGGTGTTAGTTTAATCCACTCTACTGTAATGTAAACATGAAAAATTTCATGTTCCTGGCACTCACCTAGTATAAAAATAGGCGTGGGACGTGGGGAAAAAACTGATGAATTCTCAGTATCCAACTGGGAAAGATTACTTCCTGCCTTTTCTATGCGTCCGCTGTTGTAGTAAACCACGTTTAGGTTAGCCTGTTCGGTGTAGCCAAGACCGTGTATAGGTGTTATATATGGATACCGATAAGTTTCACACATGTGACACAAACACATGGTAACTTTAAAAATTTTTTATGCCAAGTTTAGTAACATGAGGATGACAACTTTAGTTGTCATGCATGACAATTTCTTTTCGAATGACAAGTTTCAGTTCTTCTGGGTTTGGTTTCTCTTTTAGGATGGCAACTTTAGTTGTAAAAAAACGTTAGGGCCAGAGTGCCTGGTGCCACATGTGTGACACTTATCATTTGGGTTATATATACCTATACGTGACTACCCTTGTCAGCCAAATAAGAAGAAATAAACAAGCAGGATTGTGTTTCTACTAGCAAAAGGGCCCGTGTGTTGCAACTGGAAAAATATCATACGTGGTTCAAGATTTTAGCAATCCAATCACCAACTTGCATATGTCTAATTCATTCAAGCACGGGCTCTCTTGGGTCTGCCACACCTCACCCTTTGTTTTGTTTATTTTTGTTATTATTGCCAGATTATAGCTACGCCTCACCCTCGGTGTTTTTATTTTCAAAGAGGTTTGTTGATTGTCTATTTAGGGACATATATAAATTGGTGGGATTCTATGTAAATTAGCGAGGTGGTATATTTTTTTTTGGAGTAGATGATACTTTGAATTAATAAAGAATTTTTTACAGTACCGAAAGCTGGCCAATGGCCCAATAATGAGAATAGTAAAATGAATATGGCTGAATCATCTTCTAAAAAAATGGGATGTAGCTGAATCATAGGCAGCCCGTGCCCGTGAAATGAAGTAAGAAACGTTCCTTGTAAAAAAAAGGAGCTTGTGCCCGCTGCAGCTAGGCAGTCAAGCGATTTGATGGGTGCGCACGCTCTGTCGCTCTCCTCCCTGCGCTGCTCCTCTACAATCAAGCGAATTGATGGGTTTCCCAAAAAAAAAAGCGATTTGATGGGTGAGTGCTCTCGTGTCCAAGCCCCGCTCGGGTGCTCCAGCAACTCCTTTCCCCTTCTTCCTCTCTTCCTTCACCATGAGCAGGAGCGATTATTTTGTATTCCCCCAAGGTTTTCCATCTGATCTGAGTCAACGGATTTGTAACCTTCTTATTCATTTGCTTCCTCTTCCCAATTGCGGGATTAATTTCTGTTTCCGTCCTCTGCTTCTTGACTTCTGCTGAAGCAATGGCTCTGACGTATAAAATTTGATGGGATTAAGTGCAACGGAGCGAGGTGGGACTATCAGCGTGATCTAGTTTAGTTGGGTATCGATTTTTTTGCCTCCAGGGCCACCAGAAACCTTAACCTGGATAGGTGGGCCTGATTTGTTGTGCCAGCTCATGGGCTGGTTCGTTCGCAGGCACAACGAAATTGACATACGAACGATGGTAAAATCGATGGACGGACGAAGCGGACGAAAATCAGGGTGTAAGAAGCGATCAATGCTTTATTATTAGGTAAAGATAAAAATAAAGATTACCGTGTCTCACGTGCTTTGTGTTCGCATGTGTTTTCGTGCTTTCAGCCAATCGATCTTTCATTGTGCGTGCATCAGCTAGCATCAACAGAATCGATCCACCGGGTTGTGTCGTAAAGACTCAATTGGTTGGATGGGGTCGGCCCTCCACTGGGTTTTATGTTGATCACTCCTCCTTCCGATCTGGATCGTTAAGAAACACCACCTCTTCGTCATCATATATGTTTTTTTGTTGTCACCATGTCTTCATTGATGATGTCGACCTGGTCATGTCCATCACTGGCGTGCTCATCTGCTGAGGGCTAGAGGGTAGAAGACCACCTTGCGTGACCCACTAATGACCTATGCGCGTTGAGTTCGGCTCATATTTATTCCATTGCTAAAAAACGAGCTTTGTTCATAGAACTACAAGTTAGTGCTGAAAGGGGCTCACAGAAGCGTTGTACTATAATGTGATGACCAAGCCTGTCGTCTTGAAATTGATCACATTTGTCGTGAATAGATGCACAAGATAACAACCATCACAGATGGTAGTGAAGGATAGAAGTGGCACTTCTCATCATGGATGGATCGCTCCGGGGTGCGAGGATTTTTTTTCACTTGATGCAATGCATAGGCATGTTTGCAAGGTGTAGGCTGTAGCTAGGGAATGGCGGCCGCCACGTCCTGCTCCATGAGATTAGTTTGAAAACAAATAGACATTGACTTGCAATGGCATGGTTTAATGGCAGTTATGTGTGCTTTGTTCGAGAGCAGTGTAGACTGTAGCTAGGAAAGGGCGGTCGTCACGTCCTGCTCCACGAGATTAGGTTTAAAACAAATAGACATTGACTTTGCAAGGTGTAGACTGTAGCTAGGAAAGGGCGGCTGTCTGTCACGGCGTGGTCTACGAGATCTATTATATTATATTATATTATTAATTAAGACAAGAGACAAATGAGCTTTTACGTTCTTCCACACAGATTAAATATTCTCTACCGTTAATTCCTAGATATAAACAGCTCTGATTTAAAGATACAACGTTACATACAAATATTTGTGTAAAGGGATATGTTGTGTTACACGTGCCAAGTCTATCACGTACATGTGGTCAAAAAGAAGAGAAAAAAGTCTATCACGTACCGTGCCTATGATGGAATCGTGCAATCGCAATCACATATATGTCCAAACGTACAATTGTCTAATTTTGGTTTGTGAAAATACAACATGTCAAAAGGATGCAAACGTGAGGAATAAAAGTGGAAACGGGAGTTGGATCACATCACGTATGAATATCTTAGACTATGGAAGGGATACAACTTCCCTCGTCAAAAATAAAAGGAAGGGATACAACTTCCATCCGATAAGCTAGTAAAATTATCGTCCTTTCTTCCCGAAGGTAAAGGAGACGGTGATCATAAGGGACTCCATCGTAACCGTGCATAACAAGTAGAGGAGACAAGGTAGGAAAGTATTACCCCTACCTAACTCTAAATTTGAATCATATTGCAGCCATCTTCGTTTGACGTAAACAAATGTACACGCGACCCATGAGTCACCTAAGCTTGGCTCCAACTCTGCAAAGCATGACCAAGATCACATTGGAGCCGGTCGGGCTGCCGGCGCCGGCGACGGCACATCAGAAGGATGACCACTATCACATTGGAGCCAGTGGAGCTGCCGGGGCCGGCGGCGACACATTGAAAGATATCCATCTCCATATGACCGGGGAAGAATAACATGGCATCGCGGTAGCGCCCGCAGCAACACATCAAAAGAGTTCCATCTCCTTATGACCGAGGAAGAACATCATGGCATCCCGGAAAAATTCCACTGGCATGGTCTATGGAAAAAAAGGCATCATCCAAACCCATACGTGCAAGATCTCCAGCAAGGGTGAGGCTGACATTGTAGCCGGAACCTTGCAGTGGACCGTCTCCTCTGGAGGCTTCGTTTGACTCAACACCGCACCGCCACCGCCGAGCGAGTCGCGCATGCTGACGAGGCTGTATCCCGCAAACCCTTTGTTATCTTCACGGTCGAACAGGCGGAAGGCGAGAAGCTCCGGCTGTCTGCAGGGCCACCGGCTATGTTGGGATTGCGGCCACCACCAGCTCAAACAGCTATCGCTTCTGGAAACACAGCAATATATACTACAAGCCTCTCCTACTAATCCTAACTAACTCCAGCCTCTCGTCCCTACCTATGTTTGCCATGGGTATGTTCTTGTTGGCTGATGGGGTCCACGCGAAATTGGACACCCCGCGGGCACGTTTCTTTTGGGAAGGAGCGGGTCCTAAACGGAAGTACCATATGGTAAAGTGGCAAGCCGTTTGTAGACCTAAAGCCCAGGGGGGGCCTCGGGATCATCAACTCTAAGTTGATGAACATTGCGCTCATGTGCAAGTGGATCTGGAAGCTGTCCCAGGAAGGGACCGGCCTCTGGATCGACCTCCTCCGTGCAAAATACTTCCCTCATGGGAATTTCTTTGAGGCTGCACCTCATGGGTCTCCTTTCTAGAACTCCATCCAATCCCTCAAACCATTCTTTGCCAGGGGCTCGAGGTTCTCGGTTAATAACGGTCGCTCCATGCGTTTTTGGCACGACGTTTGGATAGGCCAGCATCCTCTTTGGACAGAGTTTGGCCAACTTTACTCCATCGTTGTTGAGCCCAACCAACTGGTTGCTTCGGCTCTTAGTTCCTCCCCGCCCCCTATCTACTTTAGAAGGGAGCTTTCGGGGCCGGAGTTAGAGGATTGGGATCGCCTACGGGCTTTGATTGTGGATGTACAACTGTCGGACACAGCAGACGTGGTCTCTTGGAGACTTTCGGGCTCTGGCAAGTTCACTGTCAAGTCCCTCTATAGCGAGTTGTGCCGTGGCCATGCCCCTACGGCAGCCACGGGGCTTTGGAAGGCTCGAATCCCGCTCAAGATTAAGGTTTTCCTCTCGCAACTATGCCAAGATCGCCTACCTACCTCTATCAATATCGCTAAGCGCAATGGTCCTGCTTCCGGCCCGTGTGCTTTGTGTGGTGACCCGGAAGACGCTGACCACGTGTTCTTTCGGTGTTCTTTGGCGCGCTTTGCTTGGAGCGCGGTTCGTGAGGCCGCGGGTGTGGATTGGGATCCACGCTCTCGCTCCGAGCTTGTGTCATGCTTATCCTCGGTCCAGGGCTCTCTGCGCCGGATCATGTGGACGTGTGCTTCGGCCTTGCTATGGGCCTCATGGCATATTCGTAACAAGTTCACTATGGAGGGAGTGTTTCCCTCTCACCCCGCTGATGTAATCTTCAAATGCATCTTATTCTTGCAGCAGTGGGCCCCGCTGGGAAGACAACAGGACTCTGATCTCCACCGCCAAGCTCTAGCACCACTAGTAGAAAAAGGGTCAAATGTAAAGCACAATAGTGCCGGTTTGAATTTGAGCCGGCACTAATGTGTATATTAGTGCTGGTTCGTGGCGGCGATCAATAGTAGCGGTTCGTGGCGAACCTTTCGTATCCGTTCTTGCCACGAACCGGTACTAAAGAGGCTGTGTCAGCCTGCGGTCAGGCTATGGCCCCACCATCACCATTTAGTGTCGGTTCGTACCACGAACCGGTACTAATAAGGTTATGGCAAGCTGTTTTTAGTCCCACCTCGCTCCCCTAACAAGCCTTTTACCACCTTAAATATGTTACTTCTCAAACTATCACAAGCACTTGGTCTTCATTGAACTCTATGTGTAGAATTTATGGCCGCAATATGAGTCTTCATCGGTTTATAAATCATTGAGGACTCATATTGACAATTCAGATTGTACACACAAAGATCATTGATGATCAAAGTATTTTTGATGTATAAGATCATATTGACAATTCAGACTGTAAAGAAATATAAGATCATGATCTAAATGCTCTTATATTTTTTGCGTTCAGTATGCACCATTCAAAGCGACGCCATCAACTTTCAACCGTTTATGCCTTCATTTGCTATTTTTCATGCATTTAATGATTTGTTTTGAGAACTAAATGATCTGGAAATTGAAAAGCACTACAAATGAACTCTGAAAAAGTAGAAACTTGGCATGGTATCATCATTTCACCCACATATCATGTTCAAAAAAAGGAGAGAGGGTTACGGCAAAAACTGGATGCACTTCGTTTACAAACTGGACAATCCCTTTCGAAGTATTTGGGTTTCTGATGAAATTAAACTCATCTGTTACAAAGGCATTTCATTTTTTTAAACTTATTAGAACTCCAGACTTTTTGTGCATTCAGTATGCACCATTCAACTGCCAGGTGGGAGGAGCTCTTTAGTACCGGTTCCAACTGCTAGGCGGGAGGAGCTCTTTAGTACCGGTTCGTGGCGAACCTTTAGCACCGGTTCGTGCCACGAACTGGTACTAATGAGGTTGTGTCAGGTAAGGCTAGGGCCCCACGAGCACCTTTAGTACCAGTTCATGGGATGAACCAGTACTACAGTTTCTTAGTAAGCTGTTTTTTAGTCCCACCTCGCGAAGAGAGAGCGACTAGGAGCGGTTTATAAGCCCTGAGTGCAGAGACGATGAAGAAGAGGCTTAATGCTCACGTTGCTTAGCTTCAAGCCTTGAGGAATATGGTAGACTGTACGGAGCTATGTGCAGTGCAGTTTACACTATTCCGAAAGGCTTGAAGCTAATTAACGAGCATTGCACCTCTTTTTTATTTTTAATAACTTATTACAACTCCGGACTTCTTCTGTTATGGCAAAAACTAGTTGCATTTCGGCATTTAATTTTTTTAAACTTTGGTTATAACTCCAGACTTTGACCATCAAGTGTAACCATCAACTTGGCATGGTATATAAAATAAATGAATAGAAAAAAATAAATAAAGCAGAAAAGAAAAAAAAACTATAGCAGAAAAGAAAAAAAACTGTATAAAAAACTACTCAGAAATAAATAGAAGAAAATAAATATAGCAGAAAAGAAAAAAAATTACTCAGAAATAAATAGAAGAAAAAATAAAGCAGAAAAGAAAAAAAAATTATATTTGCTATTTTTCATTCGTTTACTGATTTGTTTAGAGAGTCAAATGACCGTGAAATTGAAAATCACTATAAAATGAACTCTGAAAATGTTGAATTTTGGCAAACTAGATGAAAAACTACTCACAAATAAATAGAAGAAAATAAATATAACAGAAAAGAAAAAACTATACAAAAAACTACGCAGAAATAAATAGAAGAAAATAAAGCAGAAAAGAAAAAATTATAAAAAATTGGGGCGCTGCCCTGTGGGCCTGCTAGGCCACGGGCGTGCAATTACAGGCCCTAAAGGCCCAGCAGACTCACAGGGCAGCGCGCAGAAGTTAGGCCCACAAGCCTGCTATATAGAGGAGTTCAAAGAGGCAGCCGCGGCAGGGTTTATAAACCAGTGTGGCTGCCCTTCGCCCGGTAAGGTGGGACTAAGCTTTGTGCACCGCGGGGTGGCAGCGCAAGGCCTTTAGTACTGGTTGGTGGCTCCAACCGGTACTAAAGGCCTTCGTTTCCCGCCGCTTGGCCTGGCGAAAATAGGCCTTTAGTACCGGTTGGAGCCATCAACCGGTACTAAAGGCCCATCCTATATATATATATATAGCATTTACGAAAATTTCAGTTACATCTCCCCACTTCGTCTCCAACCTCTCGCGAGACATCGCCGCGCGCCGCTCGATCCCGTCGTCGCCGCCCGTCGCCCGTCGTCCGTCGTCGTCGTCGCTGTCCCCGCCGCCGCCCGTCGTCGTCGTCGTCTCGCGCCGCCGCCCCGAACGCCGCCGCCGTCCGTCATCGTCGCCGCGGCCCCGTACGTCTCTTTCTCGCACCCGCGCCGCGCGCACCCGTACGTACGCCGCCGCCCCCGCCCCGTACGCCGGCGCCCCCGCTCGTACGTACGGGGCGGCGGCGTACGGGAAGGCACTGCAGTGTATACACACACACATACACACACATACACACATACACACACATATATACACACACGTACACACACATACACACACACACATTTTTTTACTTATTTTCTGTTTTCTGTTTTTTAGAAAAGTTAATTAGATGATCAAATGTTAGATTAATGTCGAATGTTAGATGAATTAGATAAAAAAGTTAAATATATATTAATGTCAATTGTTAGAGATGAATATAGCTAGATATTAATTAGGTATATGAGATTTGAACTAGTTGAATAATTAATATAACTAGTTTATTTTTAGTAAGAAAATTGTCGAACTAGTTTATTTAGGTATATGAGATTTGAACTAGTTGAATAATTAATATAACTAGTTTATTTTTAGTAAGAAAATTTAGGTATCTGAGATTTTATGATCTAATTAAAATATTATTTGTTAATGAGTTTTTCTGTTTATTTAATTTTTTATATATTTTTAGTTTATATAAATGTTAGATTAATGTCGAATGTTAGATGAATTAGATAGAAAAGTTAAATATATAGTAATGTCAATTGTTAGAGATGAATATAGTTAGATATATTAATGTCAAATGTTAGATGAATATATATTTGAATTGGCTAGATATTAATTAATGTTAGATAGAAATGGGTGTATGTGTCTCCATTAATGCTAGATATTAATTAATGTCAAGACCAGCGTGGCCTGTGCGACAGAAATTTCCTTGTTGATGGTAGGCGCTTCTGCATAAAGCTGGATGAGACATTCGAAGTGGATACAGTAAGTCACAACGGCAATTATTATTTGAATGCAAAACTTATGCTTCATTTGCTTCAACTTATAATTTTAAAGCATGACTTATGCTTCATTTGCTTCAACTTATAATTTTAAATTTTCACTATTCTACTAGCGCATCCCCTGCCATGCAAGAATTTTTGTCTTGGATAAGATAGGTTTTAGTGCTATAGATGATATGGAGGTAAAGAGAGTTTACTTGAAGACCGAGTATGGGTATACTTTCAACGTCAAATTATATAATGGAGACACATACACCCATTTTGAATGCAAAACTTGGCAAGCACTATGCAAGGCTTATGCATTTGAGCCTGATATTGTTATAACCTTTGATATTCGTCCGGAAGATGATATTGAAGGTAATATAGACATCTGGGTCGATGTGCAAACGCCTCCAGTTCTACCATTATGTGAGTTTTTCTCAACCATGCATGCATATGTTTATGTCTTTGATACCGTTTATTCAAAAATAGTTGACAACTAATTTGTATTGTCAGCTTATTTCGGTTCAAGCAAACATGTCCGGCGCTTGGTAGACAGGACCTACTACTGCCCCGGGGCTCAACTAAACTGCGAGGAGATAAGTCATTATGTTTCATGGCTTGAGGATCTTCATATTGTCAAGACAAATTTTCTTTCTGAACTTAGAAATGTTAGTACTCAAAACTTGCGACCAATAGTGATCGTATTGAACTACGGTCACATCTATATCGAAAGATGGTAAGATTTTTACTATTTTTCCTTAGTGCATCTTTTGCATACATTATTTTTGAAGCTAAACTTTTATTGCTAAGTATATTAGTTACTATACGATGTTCTTCAACAGGGACTCCCGATGACAGTTGTGCCTCAGTGGATGGAGACAAAAGGTCACATGTCAATGGTTAGCTTACGACCAAGATTTCCTACATTGCACATGAGTGCATTCAGGATTTCTGAAAGCGAAGAATGCTTAATAGTGAAAGATTGAAGCAAAATTGTTAACGATCGCAGAGAAGTACTTGGGGGCAGCAAGGAGAAGCGCAACCCAAGATTAGGAGACAGATTCATCTGCATGCTCCAGTATGATGAATCAGGAGAGCTATACATGTTCTATGCTATTCTACCTGAGAGGGAGCAGCAGGAGTGATTTAGCTAGTTCATGCTCTTAGTACTTGTCCTCTCTCATGTCCGTATTGTCCTGAACTTAATTAATCTCAAATAGTGATTTGCTTGTGAACGCTTATAATATCATGATCATGTTGAACTCGATGATATCTTTGCTTCTGTTACAAGTGAATGTTTCTTCTTTAAGCTAGCTAGTGTTGGTGATGATTAGATAGCGGTAATGACTATGATGATTAAATAGTGGTAATTAATGACGACTACGATGATTTTTAGGTAGCTAGTATATATATATATAATGTTGTTGGTGATGATATGATGCTAAGAGTTTATTTATTTATTAATATGTGATGATGATGATGATGAGTTATTATATATATCATTTATGAAAGAAAAAGAAAATTAGTTTGAACTGGATGGATCCTAGTTAAGTGGTCAAGTATATATATATATATATGCCATATCCATATCCATATCAAGTATAACAACTCATTATAACGTAAAACAATCCTAAATTAAATTGATAACACAAATTTAAATGAAAAATAAAAAATAAAACAAAAACCCACAAACATTTAGTACCGGTTGGTGTTACCAACCGGTACTAAAGGGCTCCCGGCCCCCGGAGCTGGCTCGTGCCACGTGGTTGCCCTTTAGCACCGGTTCGTGCTGAACCGGTATTAAAGGGGGGGGCATTAGTGCGCACACTTTAGTGCCGGTTACGGAACCGGCACTAAAGGGCCTTACGAACCGGTGCTGTTGCCCGGTTCTGCACTAGTGCACGTCTTCGCATCGTCTACTCGGCATCCCGAGCCCCGTCACCATCGACTGCTGCCTCATAGGGATGGGCAGCCCCTTTTGGTCATGTTCTACCCCCGAGCCTGCGTGCTCGTAAGTTTGGCTGGTTGCGCCATGTAATGCACTCTATTTCGCCGCGTTTCCTTTTGTGGTTTGTCTAAGACTAGCTTTGGATCCGTCTGTGTGGTTGGTATGGTTGTGCACACTGCCTATGTTAAGGGCTTTATTAATTTAAAGCCGGACGTCCCTGACAACTATGTTCTAAAAAATATATATACTACAAGCAGCGTTGTGGAAATATTAGCTCGAGAAGACGAAGAAGAGGATGAGAATAAGCATGCTTGCAGGAGGCCGTGGGTAAGCAAGGAAGGATCATCCGACGTGAAGCTGCTGGAGATCGAGGTGGCTGCAGTGCCGGACAACGACTGTGCATTGTGTGCTAGAGGAGCAGAAGGCGGCTCACGGGCATTGCGAGTACATGCAGCAGCTGTTTGATACGAATCTAGGTAGTAGATCACTCGAATTTCACTCAATCACACGGAATCAGGGGAATTGTAGCAGTGTATTTAGTCTCAGCAAGAAGGGGATCGGGAAGTGAGAGCCTAGAGGTGGGAGGAGAGATACATCGCCCAGCGGCGCCGATACGGTAAGTGATCTAACGATGCCCAACCCTAGCGCCGGACTGCCCTCTTATACCTACTTGGTCCACTCTAGGCCTTGCACCAGTGGGTTGGGCCTTGCCTTCCTCTTGGTCCTCTCCAGCTGGGCTGGGATCTTCTGCACGGGGCCCACCATTCCCGTGACATTCCCCTCTCCTTGAGAATTGGCTTGACCCCAAGCCAGAGCTCTGGGAAACCTGGACTTCAGAGGTACTTCGTCTTCCCAGGTGGCCAACGAGTCAGGGAACCTGGACCAACGCACGAAGACCTGTTTCACTTGACGAGCCCCACGCATAACGGATCGGTGTTGCAGGATCCGCTCGGGCACTTGAAAAGGAATGAGATCCTCATCGAGCGTCGGCAGCTCCGGCATCACTTGAGTTGACGGAGGCACGCCCAGCCGGAGTTGCGAGACATGGATGACGGGATGGATACGCGCCGCTTCAGGTAACGCCAGCTTGTATGCCACCTCTCCAACTCGCCCCAGTACCTGAAAGGGACCAAAATAGCGAAATGCCAATTTGTGGTTAGCTCTTGTTGCCACCGACGACTGCGCGTACGGTTGAAGCTTGAGGTACACCCAGTCCCCAACTGCAAACACCCGATCCGAACGCTTGCGATCAGCTTTGCTCTTCATCACTTGCTGAGCTCTGTGGAGGTGTTGTTTGACAAGTGCCATCACTGTTGCTCTTTCTTTAGTCCAAGCAGCCAAATCAGTAACAGCCTCATCCGCTACATTGGTGATACCAAAGAAACGGGGCTTGTGCCCATACAGGACCTCAAATGGAGACGATCGAAGAGCTGAGTGGTAAGAGGTGTTATACCAAAACTCTGCTAACGCCAGCGAGTCTGCCCACTTGCTAGGACAGCTATGCACGAAGCAGCGGAGTTATAGTTCCATGCATTGGTTGACCCTCTCAGTAGTGCCATCTGTCTGTGGGTGCCGTGCCGAAGAGATGTTCAGTGTAGTATGTGTCAGCCTGCACAGCTCCTGCCACACACGACTAGTAAATATCCGGTCACGGTCTGACACCATTTTATCAGGAGGTCCATGAAGCTTGAACACATTTTCCATGTAAGCTTTCGCGACTTGCAAGGCCGAATAAGGATGCCGCAAGGGAATGAAATGTGCATACCGTGTTAACTTATCCACCACGACCAGGATAGAGTTGAACCCCCGAGAAGAAGGCAGACCTTCTACGAAGTCTAGCGTCACCATTTCCTAGGCCTGCTCCGGAACAGGAAAAGGCTAGAGGAGCCTCGGATACTTCACATGCTCAGGCTTGGCCTGCTTACATACCGCACAGTTTGCCACAAAGATCTTGACAGACTGCTTCATTCTGGGCAGAGCGAAATGCCGTATGATACGATTGTATGTAGCATGCACTCCTGAGTGTCCCCCCAAGGCTCCTGCATGCAACTCGTGCAACACCATCTTCTGAGCTATTACGTTGGAGCCGAGCCAGACCCGGCCTTTGTATCGAATCAGGCCATCAACCACCGTGAACGGGCCATCCAATGGCTCCCCTGAAGCTGCTGTTGCCAACTTGTTCAAACAAGATGGGTCCTTCTGATAGCCTTTCTTCACCTCCTCCAACCACGTGGGTACGCACACGGACAAAGCATACATGCTGCTCTCGGGCAAGCAAGAAAGAGCATCAGCAGCTACATTTGTAGCCCCACGACGGTACTCAATCTTGTATTGAAGGCCTAACAGCTTAGTGAGCGCCTTATGTTGCCAGGGTGTAGTCAGCTTCTGCTCATCAAGATACGACAGGCTTCTGTGATCCGTTCTGATGGTAAACTCTGACAACAGAAGATACGAACGCCATCTGTCAACTGCCATAAGGATGGCTAGGCACTCTTTCTCGTAAGTAGAAAGCCCCCTATGCTTGGGACCCAGTGACTGGGAGAAAGGTGATGGGATGTTTTTGTTGCATGAGAACCGCGCCGATGCGAACATCTGACGCGTCTGTTTCGATGACGAATGGTTTGGAAAAATCCGGCAAGGCCAAAACCGGCGCTGTGGTAAGAGCGGTTTTCAACAATCTGAAGGCTTGATCTTGAGTAGGTGTCCACAAGAACGGAACTCCCTTCTTGAGAAGATCTGTAAGTGGCCTGCTGATTATTCCAAAGTGCTTAACAAACTTGCGATAATAGCCCGCCAATCCCAGAAACTGCCTCACTTCTTTGGCCGATTCTGGTCGCTTCCAGGCTAAGACCTGGTCAGTGTTCTTGGGATCCGTACTCACACCCTTCGCGCTGATGATATGGCCCAGGTAACGCAGCTGCGGTTGTGCAAACGTACACTTGGACCTCTTCACTTTCAAGGAGTATTGTTGCAGTCTCTGAAACATCTTCCGTAGCAAGACCACGTGCTCTGCCAGGGTTTTGCTGAACACCAGAATATTGTCAATAAAAACCAGGACTCCTTTTTCTCAGTAACGGAGCGAGAACCACATGCATACCACCCTGGAAGGTCGGGGGACCACCCGTGAGTCCATAGGGCATCACTTTAAACTCAAAATGACCATGGTGAGTTTGGAAGGCTGTCTTGGCCTCGTCCTCGGGTCGCATCCGGATCTGATGGTATCCAGACCGCAAATCCAAACTGGTAAACACCGTTGCGCCATGCAATTCATCTAACAGCTCATCAATGATCGGAATGGGGAACCGGCTCTTGATGGTGATAGCATTTAGGAAGCGATAGTCAACACAAAAGCGCCATTGACCATCTTTCTTCTGCACCAGCAACACGGGTGATGAGATGGGACTGCGGTTGATCTGAATAATACCTTGCCGTAGCATCTCTGCTACCTGAGCCTCGATTTCATCTTTTTGAGCTGGGTTGTAACGGTACGGACGCCGTTTTACTGGCTGAGCTCCAGGAATCAACTCAATTGCATGATCGAACTCTCGCTGCGGTGGCAACTCTTTTGGTTCTTCAAACAAGTCCACGAATTCCACGAGTAACTCTTCCACTTCGACCGGGATTGGCTCGATTGTTCCTTCAGGCTTGGATACTGCTAGGAGTATCACATGCACCAACTCTGTGCGTGCCTGCATTAACTGTAGCTCCGCTCCTGAAATGGCATGACAACGTGACATCTCAGGTGTGGTCCCTGTCAACTGAATGTACTTGCCTTCATGATGGAATGTCATCAACTTCTCCCCCCAGTTAACTGTCATCAGACCCCGAGACTCGAGCCAATCCATGCCTAACACTACATCATAACTGCCTAATGGGAACAACTTGAGAGTGGAGCTGAATCGATGGCCCTGGATGACATACTCACAGCCTGGCACCTCATGATCACATAGTGTCACTGCCCCATCTGCAGCCTTGACCTTCAAAGGAGTGCGCATCGCTTGCACCCCCTCCCACTCCTGAGCAATTTCGGTGTTGACGAAACTATGGGAACTCCCCGAGTCCACTAGCATGAGTAACACTTTGTTCCCAATCTTTCCAGACAGACGGAATGCCTTGGGCGCTTCCGTACCTTGGACAGCGGCCGTTGACAAAAGACAGAGGTCATCTTCAGAGCTTTCTGCCTGGGTGACAGCAGTGCCTGGAGAAACCGGAGGCGAGATCATACCCACCAGTTCTTCCACGACATGTAACTGAACCGTGGATGCACATACATGCCCTAGCCCCCAGCGCTCGCCACAAGTGAAGCAGAGACCACGGGCTTTGCGAAAGGCCCGAAGAGCCTTGAGCTTGTCATCTGTTGTTGTGCCCGCAGCACTCGAGGGCGACTTGGCGATATCCAGACCTCGTCGTGTCTCGAGAGGAGTGGAGACAGGCAGCGACGCGTTCGAGCGTCCCCCCGGAGACGCCGTCGGCACCGCCATGGATAAGGCCGGGCGCGAGGGAAAACGCCCAGTTCTGCTGTTGGAAGCCCCAGAGCGCTGCGCCACAGTGGCCTCCTGCTCCTGACGCACCATTTCAACCACCTCTTCCTGCAATTCAGCCAAGGAAACAGCAGTATCGAGGTCTTTTGGACGATGTAACATGACAACCACTTTAATTTCATGAGCTAGCCCTTCAATGAATTGAGTAGTAAAGAACAAAGGATCCCAAGAGCTATGATGAGCTAGCAAGCAGTGCATGGAAACATTGAACTGCTCTGCATACTCTAGAACTGAACCCTCTTGCTTAAGCTTCGAAAAACTACGCAACAACTGTTGAAACTCTGACCTACCAAATTTTTCCAGAACTGTTGTGCAAAAAGTATCCCAACTAGTGGCCTTAAGATGCATCTTAGACCACTCAAGCCACAAGGCAGCAGCCCCAGTGAAGTGGACAACCACAGTGTCCACCCACACTGCTGGATCAACACCACACACTCGAAAGTAAGCCTCGCAGCGAATGCGCCAACCCGTAGGATTGTCGCCATCAAAACTAGGACAGTCTACATGCTTATGATACCCCCGATGACCAGTACCACTACCAAAATCCAACAATGGCGGTGGGGGAATGGGAACTGTGGGAAAAGGAGTGCGGACCGTACCATTGGCCGGGACCGGCGTGGGGAGGAGAGCCCCCGCAACCAGTTCCCGTGGATTCGAAGCCCTACGGTGGCCATCTGGCCCGTAGCCGTCGCCACTATGGTGTTCCCCGAGCTCTAGCGCGTCCGCCACTGTCGAACTCGAAGTTTCCATCATCTTGTCGCGGGGCGAGTTGTGTCGCGCCATCTTTTCCAGTTCCACGCGGATCTCACCGAGATCAACCCGGAATTGCCCCATAGCCGTATCCACTCCGGGGCGCCACGCCGCCAGGTCTTGCACCACCGGCTCCAAGGAGGCAATCGTGGGCTCCATCTTGGCGACCGATGACTCCATGTTTTCGACCGCGGGAGCCATCAGATCCAACGTCTGCTGGATCGAAAAGAGGGCCTTGGGGATGCCGCTCCGCTCCGCCGCTGCTTCCTCCAGCTGCTTCTGGATGTCTGTCCCCGCCATGATCTCCTTCAGGCTGCGAGATTTCGGCGCCAGATGGAGTCACAAAAAAGAAAATTGGTGGTGGATTTGGAGGCTCTGATACCAGATGATCCGAATCTAGGTAGTAGATCACTCGAATTTCACTCAATCACACGGAATCAGGGGAATTGTAGCAGTGTATTTAGTCTCAGCAAGAAGGGGATCGGGAAGTGAGAGCCTGGAGGTGGGAGGAGAGATACATCGCCCAGCGGCGCCGATACGGTAAGTGATCCAACGATGCCCAACCCTAGCGCCGGACTGCCCTCTTATACCTACTTGGTCTACTCTGGGCCTTGCACCAGTGGGTTGGGCCTTGCCTTCCTCTTGGTCCTCTCCAGCTGGGCTGGGATCTTCTGCACGGGGTCCACCATTCCCGTGACACTGTTGTGTCTCAACTGGGTATGGTTCAGGTCATGTGGGCGGATATGGATCTTGGAATGCGGAAAGCGCAGGCCGAGATAGAAAGCATCATCTGCGACGCCGCACAGGCAGAGTCGCCGTCTCATATGTGATTGGTGCTGGGCCACAGCCGTGCCAAAAAATGAGCACATCCACCCCAACCTGTGCGGTCGGCACATCTAGCAACCTCAAAAAAAAGGTGCTGGGCCACAGCCGTCACGACACATGAGTCGATTTGCATAGTGTTGCAGTACGCACGACGTGCGGCGCATCGGACACGGTTAGTTTTGTGTGACTCAGGTTATGTACGTGGGCCTTTCCTCTGGTATTGATAGTAAACAATTGTCAATATTTGGACGAGCTCCCAGGTAAAAATAATTAAATTTCACTAAAAAGGGATAAAAATAATTAAATGTTGAAATGTTTGAATTTCTGATCATGTACACATTCATCCCTTGTGTGCGTTAAATTTCATGATTACCGGGTTGTTTCTAGAGCATTCGTTTTTTTCAGGCATAAGAAATATTATTTTTCTAAACAATGTTACACGTGTTTGAAGCATCAAACAACCCATTTGGCAATCCAAACTATTAAAAAAACATTGGGGCTTGCTTCGGTAGACCCCCCCCAACAAAACGTAGAAGGGCATAATGGTCATACGGAAGAAACGTATACCCACCTCCTATCATACCGTATAGACCGACGTCCGTATACCTTGACGAATAAAAAAAACCGCCGCACGTGTAGAGGAAAAAAGTCAGCTGCACGATCTTCTCGCCCGCCCGACGTTCACGCACGTCGATCACGCCCAGTTTCTAACTGTGCGATCGCCGCCGACTGAACCCCATCCGACGCCGCATCTGAACGTCGCCGCGGATTCGTCCCGCATCGACCTACGCCGGCGACGTCTACACCGCGGCCCTCATCTTCCACGTCGCCGCCGTCTTCCATCTAACCCTCTTCTTGCACGTCGCCGTCGGACGGCTTGTCGGCTGCGACTGACCGCGCTGCCATCCGCACGCCGCGGATCCGGCCCTGCGTCGACCTACGTCGGCGACGTCTACACCGCGGCCCTCGTCTTCCACGTCACTGCCGTCTTCCATCTAACCCTCATGTTGCACGTCGCCGCTGTCTACTCCACGGCCGAAGGTTTGCCATCTAATCTCCTCGTCTAAACCTAGCATGCTAAATGATATGAGTCACACATAGTGATCTAGGGTTTATGGTTGAGTAAACATGCCGTCGCAGCGGCGCCTCCCCGGACAACCGCATGTTGTAGGCAGATAGAGTTGCAGTTGGGCATGATCCACAGTACAAACTTAACACGTGATGAATTCACAATGTTATGCAGTTTGGTCAGTTAGGCGTGTTGCCATGGATGAACAAACCGCATTGACGGGGGATGATAATGGTACTAATAAGGCGACTCGGAATGATAACGATATTTTTAATGAAGATGATGACAGCAGCGACAACGATTCCGTGTCGTCATTTGATATCTTGCCTCCGGAGGATTTTGATCATAATGAACATGGCGCAAATAGTGAAAACGTAAGTGCCGTATATTTTGATTTCATCTTTGAACCTGCAATGTATGGCATGGCTAACTATTTCTCTATGTATACAAATTTGCAGGAAGATGTGGATGTTGACAATGTGGAAAATAGTTTACAGGAATCATTCGCGGATAACTTGAGCCAGGTTCGTAGATAGATGTTGTACATTGATGAATATTATGAATTAAATGATAGTAGTTAACATATACATTTTCATATGAATTTTGTAGGAGGAGTCAGATGGTATTAGCGGTGATCACGATGAGGGGGAGATCGACATTGAGGAGGCTCGAAGGCAGCAGCAAATGGTGGATACACATTGGAAGGTGATGGCTATGACCTTTCGGTCGCAAGGTGATGCATACATATTCTATAACAATCACGCCAAAGAGAACGGGTTTAGCATCAGAAAACAGAAAGTCAAACGAGGTGCTTCAGGATGATACGGTACCGGAGATTTCTTTGCTCCAGGGCAGGTAGAAGGCAGAGCAAGTTTATAACCATGGAGGGCCGCAAGCGCAGGCTTAGACCGGAGACTCGTTGCGATTGCGGTGCACATATGGTGGTGAAGCTGGACAGAGAACGTGGTGTTTGGTTTGTCGCGTCATTCGTGGATGATCACAACCACGCGATGGCTAGGCCCGACGAGGTTTGTTTTCTGTGGTCTCACAGACGGATTGGAGAAGGCACGAGGGCAGAGATATTGGCGTTGGAAGCTGCTGGGATAAGAAAGCATATAATAATGGACAACTTTATCAGCAGATACGGTTCGTACGATAAGTGCGGGCTTATCAGGAGGGATATTTACAATCTTTGTTGCAGAGAAAAAATGAAGCTCATAGCAAAAGGTGACGCAGAGACAGCAGTTGGCATTATGAGGAGAAGGAAGGAGAAGGACCCTGAGTTTTTTTTTGAGTATGTGCTTGACAAGGAAGGGCGACTGAAGTGTATGTTTTGGTGTGATGCACAGTCACGGAGGGACTATCAGGACTACGGAGATGTGGTTGTGTTTGATAGCACGTATAAGATGAACAGATATGGTATGCCGTTCATCCCCTTTGTCGGAGTTAACAACCACCGTTGCACCACAGTGTTTGGATGTGCCATAATTGCTGACGAGACGGAAGGGACATATGTGTGGCTGCTGCAGACATTTATGAAGGCAAACTGCCAGGTGAAGCCAAAGTCAATAATCACAGATGGTGACGCTACAATGATCCGGGCTATTAGGACTGTGCTTTCAGATGTTTTCCATCGTCTTTGCTCCTGGCATATCGAGAAAAATATGCAGAGGCACCTGCATTACAAGTCACTGGATGAGTTCAGATCGCTCCTATACTATGCCACCTCTCAAGCGAACTTTGAGCAGAGATGGAACGCTTTCTATAATAAGTGGAAGACGGATAGAACTAAAGAGTGGCTTGACAGGATGTACAGGAAGAAGAGACTTTGGGCAGCTTTATATCTTTCCGATGGTTTTTTCCTTGATATGCGAAGTAACCAGAGAAGCGAAAGCCTCAACTCCTGCCTTCACCTACACCTGGACTACGGTATGACAATAGTTGATTTGGTTGTGCATTATGAGAACTGTATAGTTCGCCTGCGTGAGAATGAGGCGTACCATGACTGTGAGGCACACCAAAAAGAACCACCGTCGGTTACTGAATATAAGGCACTTGAGGAGCATGCCGCCAAAGTATTCACACATGCTAATTTTTACATCCTGCAAGATGATTTGCACAAGATGGGTCAGCTGTAGATATTTGAGACGCTCGTGGGAATTGAGCGTCAGACATATATGGTGACATGGAAGGATAACCACAAGTTCATGTATAATGTTGTTTATGAACCAGGTAACTCAGAAGAAACTATAACATGCAGTTGTCTTAGGATGGTTCGGAAAGGCCTGCCATGCAAACACATTCTTTTTGTTCTCCATCATCTGAGCATAACTGAAATACCAAAGTGTTGTGTCCTTCATCGGTTGTCAAAAAATGCGAGAGATGGATTGCCTGTGCAGCGGAAGAGTGATATGTTTGGATGGGGTTGGTCAGGGCCATTAGAGAGAGACCGGTATATTCAAATAAGCATAAAAACCGCAGAGGCAGCTCATGTTGCAGCAAATGATCCCTTCTTGTTTGACGAGTTGATGAAGTGTCTAGACAACATAATAGCGTAGAAAAAGATACCAGAGGAGGAACTTATATGAAGTAGAAGGTATGCTAAGCTTAAGAAGGAGGCAAGTCAAGCGCAACAAGTTGAGCCTGGTATTGGTGATCCTGAGAAAGTTTCGACGAAGGGTGCACCTAAGAAGGGGCGGTCAAAGGGGGGCCCCGATGTTACAAAGAATGGTAGGCCAAAAGATTTTACAGAGAAAAAAAATGGTCCTTTGTGCAGTCTGTGTAGTCTACCAGGTCATAACAAGGCTACATGTCGAAAAAACCAGAAGTAAGATGTTACCTTATTATTTTTTGTTATGTTGGTACTTCGGTTTTACAAACTATATTTTCTCACCCATATTTTTATGTTATGTTCAGGAATTGGGCGTAGAGAAGCATCTTGCTATGTTGGAAGAATAAAAACAGTCGCATGAGTCTAGTCCGAATAAACTATGTTGTTTCTTGTTCGTACTTGTGTGGCAGAAAATTTTATGTCTCGATTTATTTATGTGTGATGAAAATACTTATGTGAACATATGTGATATGACACATCATATTTGTTTAATGAATTGCCATCTTATTTGTACTGCTATGTGAAAGAGTTCACAGTTTTAATATGCTGCGTTTTTGTTACTGTACCTGTTGCAAAAAACATGGCCGACCGTCGTTGTGCAAAAAAACATAGCCGACCATCGTTGTGCAAAAAATTTCCCGACCGGCTGCTGGACCGCAAGTTGGGCTATATTCCCATCCCAAATCAAGCCAACAAGGCGACTCGGGAGGTCCATATAAACCCCATCAAGGGCCCAGCAGTCGGGTCCAACAGGGCGGCGATTTCAAGCAGTACTAGCAGAGGAGTTCGACCTGTGTAGCACGCCGGCATATTTAAGCTGGTCCTCACCCCCGTCAGCTTCCGAGGTGGGACTAAACTCCTTCGTCGGGCGCGCAAGACGACGATGACTGGGCCGGGGAGGGGCGAGGCTGGCCCTGTCGTACTGGGCCGACATGGGCCGGGCGGCGACGTTGCAAGAAATGGAGCCTCGTCAGCGTTGCGTCGACCGCATCACCTTATTTAATCCCACCTCGCCAACGGAAGGGCGCACCGACCGGCTTAAATAGCCGCGTCGGCTGTTTCTCTCGAACTCCTCTGTCACAAGCTCCTTGTCAGCCCCGTTCGCCTACTTGTGGGCCCTTGTGGGGTCCGCATCGACCGCCCGAGTCGCCTGTCGGCTAGATTTTGGTTGGATGCACAGTCCTTGGGTCCACAAGGGAAGGTCGGGCTGTTTTTTTTTCTAGTCAAATTTTTTTTTTAGCAAACGAGGAGGGGTCTGCCTGCATTTATATGTGCATCTAAGAACCAACAAACGACGGCTGGCATTATCATCACATAATAATATTGCACATAAAGCCAGCCGTCTGCCTCCATTTATATGAAACTCTACGAGCCAGCAGACGGCGGCATCATCATCACATAAGCATATAGCACATAGCAGCTTAACATATATAGTTGGAAAATAAATATTGTAGCTAGTACCGACGACGGCACCTTTATTTAGTTGCGGACGTGCATAATCATGCCCATTACAATAAGAAATGTCATAATATCAAAATTGTTCCTAGTGCCGTCAACGGCACATTTATTTAGTTGCGATAATAAGAAAAAGAATGTTCTCGTAGCCAAAAACCCATCAACAAACTAATTCTTGTCCATGATCTTCAAAATCTTCTCTTTCACAGTTTCCATCGTGTTGCACTCTGAAAAAAGTATTTCAGCTAGAATGCGTCCCCTTGAAGCATTCACCTCAGCTTGATCAAACTCAAATATCCATTCATCTCCATTCCAGTTTTGAATGCATTTCACCACAAACAGACCACAAGAAACTCTGTAAAAAACCTCGAGTCGGGCATTGCTGTGTAAGAGAAGTACTTAGAACTTAAACAGTTGAACATACCCATCCTTTTGTAACGGCATATCGTACTCATTTATTGGCCACAAAGATACGTCTGGATGTTCCGTTTGTACAAGGGAGTTCACCTCCAAGGTATCTTTAGCTATTTCTGCCCTCTGAAATATAGATGTGAAGTTCATATGAAGTACATAACTAATTAGTACTATCTATCTTGTTACATGTAAAGAAAGAAGCTTACCAGCTGCCTTATTTTTTTAAGAACTGCCTTGCTGCATTTACCAGTAGAATTTAAAACTTGAAACTCTTTTTTCTTGTTGTGCATGAGAACTGTTATCCAGTGACTTTCTTCCACATGAAAAGGAAAGTATGCCTACAACAAAGTTTAGTCAAGTTCTTGGACACACAATTAGTTATGTACTACGAAGGATCATACAAATGTGAAATACCTTATCTGTAATGAAATACTCCTCATTAACTCTAGACTCCATTTTATTTTGGTTTGTGAAATGCTCCATAAAATGGTGCTTAGAGTTCTTAACCTTTCCTTCAGCACGAAGAATAAGCCAGTGTGACACCCAAGATGATAAAATGTGACGGTCAGGACGAGGATTATGGGTCTGCATATGGTTGCAATAACTATTGATGACCTGAAAATAACATAACATCAATACTCCTCTTAGAAAAAATTAAATAT
This sequence comes from Triticum urartu, assembly GCF_056163025.1. Taxonomy (NCBI): domain Eukaryota; kingdom Viridiplantae; phylum Streptophyta; class Magnoliopsida; order Poales; family Poaceae; genus Triticum; species Triticum urartu. The sequence goes on along the minus strand of NC_141879.1, from coordinate 741,181,900 downwards.
GACATGTACAACTTCATATAATTGTTGTAATACTTACACCACCATGCAACCATTTTTTCGCAATGATGGCTTGAAGCATATCAGGTGTACATGTTTCCCCAGAAATTCCTATCATGTGCACGACAGTTTTCCTACTAAGCTTCGCCGAGTCTGATAGTGTCTTGATATAAACCTTCACGGCCTCTATGTGATCCTCAGTAATGTAATCGGTATTAATCAGAACGTCTCTTATACCAAACAAACCTAAAATATAATCAAACAATGAGTAAATAAATTGTGCATGGAAGGAATGAAATATCTTCAAAACAAAGTACATAACACTTACTTTTCTTTGGATGTTTACGTCCACCAATCTGCTGGAAGGGTGAAAGAATATGCTTTGACTTTTTTCTCTTGTGTTTCCCTTCATTCTCCTCAGTGCCACTTTCTTTCGCATTCCCATCATTCTCCTCAGTGCCACTTTCTTTCTCATTCCCATCATTCTCCTTAGTGCCACTTTCTTTCGCTTTTTTAATAAGTGTGTTCAGACTATCCATACTAATCTCCTCAGATTTATCGGCGTTAGACCCGTTTGACACTGCATTTATATTCTTGGGGGTTGAAGTAACTGCTGGAAAGTCATTCGTGCGTACCGTTGCAAAAGATGGGTCGGTTGAATTACCATTCTCGTCAATAACGAAGGGGTCCCCTTCATCTCCTGTACCGGGTGTGTTGAGATGCATACCTTTCTCATGTGCGGACTTCTTCCTGTTCCCATTGGTGAAGGATGCCTCCACCTCGTTGTCCATATCGTCCTTTGCAGGAGTTGATTTTACATCTGGAAAATATTTTGACGGACCATACCTCCTCATCCAGTTCTCACTGTGCTCCACAAACTAAACATCACTAAACCCTCTATTTGTCTTGAAGACAAGACCTTTGTTTTCCAGCTCCTCCAGTATTATCTGCAATAACACATGGGAAGCAGTAAGTACATGCAAAGAATATGAATAATCTCATGTAATTTGAATAACACATCACTAATTACCTCAGCACATTTTTAGGGACAAGGCGAATTTCTTTCTGCATGTCTTTGATGCTTTTCATAATTTGATCTAAGGTTGTGTCCTTGCTCGATGAAGCCTCGTCTCTATTATCCTTCCTTTTCCGCGAACGACCTGTTATATCAACTGGCTCAGATTCTTCCTCCACAAATTTCCCCTCTTGAGCAATTATCATCTATCTGTGCTTCTCACTTATTATGTCATCAACCTGTGCCATGTTAAATCATTTTAAATTACTCACCATGAAAAACGTTCCATAACTCCATGCATGCAAACCATAAATACTTACCCTCCCATTCCCGCGGCCGTACGATGTGTCGTACGCATCACGCTTCATAGCCTCGACTTCTGGCCAGTTAAGCATCAACAGATACTCATGTGCCAGTGGATCAAAAGTCTCGTCATCAAGTGGCTGCACTTTCTCCCAGAACAAGTACTGCATGAACATGAAATATATTAGCAATCTTAACAGTCCAGACTATAGTTCCAAATAACATATATAACATACAATTTACCTGTATGAGAGCAAGGTTTCCCACCGGCCATGTAAAATTTGTATGATCCGATAAAGTCTTCGTGATGCCATCGACGCAAACGCGTAAAGTAAACGCGTTCCAGTTAAATGATTTAATGCTCTCCACATCCTCCACTAGCTTGTAAAAAGCATTAGGAACTTCTACCGTGGAGTGTGGTGCAAGAACAGTGCCTAGAAGAACCAACATAATTCGACGTAGGAAAACATCATCAGTCAATCCACTAGTAGTGATGTCCTGTATAAGCTGGTCTATCATTATTTCATTCGTACTCGAATCTATGAAACGACTCGGCACCTTCACTTTTGCCTTTAGCCCCCCTTTACCTAAAGCTTTCATGGCATCTCTGCCCTTGTTCACTAGGCCAAAAATATCAAACACATCTTCAGCGTGCAATGATATCGCACCGTTTCTTGATGGCATAATGAACCTTTCTATGTCCACTGCGTATGATTTAATCATAAACTTTAGCAGACACTTGCGCATGAGCACACTAGGAATCATCAACATTTGTCCTAGTCTAGTGCTTGCAAATCGTTTTTTTTTTGCCTAGAGGTCAGTTTGCTGACGAGGAGACACCACTTCTCAACAGAACAGAAAATCTGTCCGTAGTCCTCCATCACTACGAATAGGAGCAAATAACATATTAGCTAATTTTCATGTGTACATGATGAACATGATGATTGCATCGTTGAAAAAACATAAAAATTACCTCCCACCAGTACGGCCGTCGGTGGCCGCGGTGGGGGGGGGGGGGTGTGCTGGTGGTGATGACGACGCCAACTGCGTGCTGTGGAACCGCGGCCGCCTACGTCAGAATCTTCGGCTGACGTGATGTAGACGGACGACCACGTTGGATGGCGTGCTGTCGATCGGTGGACGGCGGATTTAATGTTCTCCAACGACGGCGGACGGACGTCGGATGAGGTGTTCTCCACCGGCGGCGGACAGACGGCGGAGTGGCGTCACGGGGCCAGAAGAGGTGGATGGACGGCGGCGTGCTGAAGAGGACAGGGTGAGGGGTGTCAGGGGATCGGGGGCAAATGGCGGCGTGGGTTAGGGCTTGGGGCAAGGCGTCGTGGGTGACGAGGGCATATGGCGGCGGGCGTGCCAGGTGCTAATCACGATAGATTCGGTCGGGCCCGCGTCGCTTCTGTCTCCACTGCCGTACGCAATGATTGGGCCGGGCCCCAGACGACACGGGTTGATTAGCGTCGGTGTGCAGTAGTCCATGCATGGTCATATCTTATGATATTTTTTTAACTTCAAACGGAAAACAAATTATTTTTAAATATGGTTTCCAACTACGGTTTTTTTTCTACTCCATCAAACGTCATGACACTTTTTCCAAACGTTGCCATCACCATCCACAGCACACACGCCAATTCTCGTATTTTTCCGGCGCTCGGCGCATTTTTTAGGGTTTTCCAGGTCGAAAATCGCAAAAATACTGCCCGGACGTGACGCAACGTCCGTTTTGTGTCCGTTTTCGTTCCAACCTTGCGTGGGGGCCTACGTTGGCCGTGCCCACATGTACGCACACTTTGGTGCAATTGCATGCATGCGATCACGTAGCCCCAGTGCAACCAGCTACTTCTTGGTCTGCCGGGGAGGGGGTTCCCAACTACGGTTTTTTTTCTGCTCTGTCAAACGTCACGACACTTTTTCCAAACGTTGCCATCACCATCCACAGCACACACGCCAATTCTCATATTTTTCCGGCGCTCGGCGCATTTTCTAGGGTTTTCCAGGTCGAAAATCGCAAAAACACTGCCCGAAAGTGACACAACGTCCGTTTTGTGTCCGTTTTCGTTCCAACCTTGCGTGGGGGCCTACGTTGGCCGTGCCCACATGTACGCACACTTTGGTGCAATTGCACGCATGCGATCACGTAGCCCCAGTGCAACCAACTACTTCTCGGTCTGCAGGGGAGGGGTTCCCAACTACGGTTTTTTCTTCTGCTCCGTCAAACGTCACGACACTTTTTCCACACATTGCCATCACCATCCACAGCACACACGCCAATTCTCGTATTTTTCTGGCGCTCGGCGCATTTTCTAGGGATTTCCAGGTCGAAAATCGCAAAAACACTGCCCGAAAGTGACGCAACGTCCGTTTTGTGTCCGTTTTCGTTCCAACCTTGCGTGGGGGCCTACGTTGGCCGTGCCCATATGTACGCACACTTTGGTGCAATTGCATGCATGTGATCACGTAGCCCCAGTGCAACCAGCTACTTCTCGGTCTGCCGGGGAGGGGGTTCCCAACTACGTTTTTTTCTACTCCGTCAAACGCCACGACACTTTTTCCACACGTTGCCATCACCATCCACAGCACACACGCCAATTCTCGTATTTTTCCGGCGCTCGGCGCATTTTCTAGGGTTTTCCAGGTCGAAAATCGCAAAAACACTGCCCGGACGTGACGCAACGTCCGTTTTGTGTCCGTTTTCGTTCCAACCTTGCGGGGGGCCTACGTTGGCCGTGCCCACATGTACGCACACTTTGGTGCAATTGCATGCATGCGATCACGTAGCCCCAGTGCAACCAGCTACTTCTCGATCTGCCGGGGAGGGGGTTCCCAACTACGGTTTTTTTCTTCTTCGTCAAACGTGACGACACTTTTTCCACACGTTTCCATCACCATCCACAGCACACACGCCAATTCTCGTATTTTTCTGGCGCTCGGCGCATTTTCTAGGGTTTTCCAGGTCGAAAATCGCAAAAACACTGCCCGAAAGTGACGCAACGTCCGTTTTGTGTCCGTTTTTGTTCCAACCTTGCGTGCGGGCCTACGATGGCCGTGCCCACATGTACGCACACTTTGGTGCAATTGCATGCATGCGATCACGTAGCCCCAGTGCAACCAGCTACTTCTCGGTCTGCCGGGGAGGGGGTTCCCAACTACGGTTTTTTTTCTACTCTGTCAAACGTCTAGACACTTTTTTCACACGTTGCCATCACCATCCACAGCACCCACGCCAATTCTCGCAATTTTTTAACCCTCGATGCATTTTCTAGGGTTTCCTAGGCTAAAGTAACCTACACCGATGTTCGGCCACACACTGAGCTACGTGTGTTTCCTGTCTGATTTCGTTCATATCGTGCGTGTAGGACTACATTCGGGATGCACACACACTCGCAAAATTTTGTTCTGTTACATGCATGCAATCACGTACTTTAGCGTCCTTACTATTTTATTATGTTTTACCATATTTTCGTGTACAAATTCATCATCAAATCAAAACTCTTGAATGAAAAGGACAAAAGAAATTTCACTTAAATTTCATTCAACATAGATAAAATATGTTACATAGTCGAGCGAACTCGATGATTACAAGTTCATACATAAAGTCTACTACTTAGGCTTACAACGACATAACCAAATTAAATGAAAACACAGTAAAAAAACTACTCGTTGTCGCTATCAACGAGGTCAATCACGGCCGGGCCGTCGCCGCTGTCATCATCGCTGCTGGGCCGGTTGGCGAGGTCGTCCCAGTCCACCGGATCGTCGTCGGAATCCTCCTCCGCCGGCGCCTGCTGCCACTCCGCCGGTGCCTACTCCCACTCCTGCTGCCACTCCGGCGCCGCCATCGCCGCCTACTGCGCCGCCTCGGCCGCCTGGATTGCGGCCACAATCTCGGCGGCCTCCATCGCCTCCGCCGCCGCCGCTGCAGCCTCCGACGCCCGTACGGCCACGTGGTACCCCGGCGTGTCATCCGGGTCGCCGTCCTCGCGGAGGATGACCTGCTCCGGCGGCAAGTCTATCCCCAGCGGCGAGGGAGCGGCGGCCGGCGCGGGCGCCGGTGCCGGGTGCACACCGTGGCCGCCGCCACGTCTGTGGAGATCGTGCGGTGGAGGCGGTGCGGGAAGACGGCCGCTGCGGCCCGTCAGGTCGGGGGTCTCGCCGGCCGCCGCAAGGCGGAAGGCGGCCATGACCTCCCAATAGTCCTTCCCGCACCAAAACCGCTTCCGGCCTTCGATATTGTGCCGGCCGCCGCTATGGTTGCGGAGCTCCTCCTCCGTCGCGCCGAGACCCGGCGTCGCGTAGCCGTCGGCGTCGATCTTCCAGTTGCATGGAAGACGGCAGCCCGGTGGCACAAGGAGGCAGTAGCGGTGGAGCTCCAGTGTCTCCGGCACACCGATGCTCGTCGGCCATGCGCCGGGGACGTCATCGTCGGCGGCGCCGCCGCCGGTGCTGCTGCTGCCGCGTAAGAACGACATCGAGTGCGGGCAGGCGGCGACGGGCGTCGGTGGGACGGGTGTGGGCGGGGACGGGGGAGGAGGCGGGCAGGCGACAGCACGATGGGACGGGCGTGGGCGGGGCGTCGCCGTTTTATAGCGGGGGGGGGGGGGGGGGGGCGGGGTGGGGGAGGAGGCGGGCGGGCGGCAGCGCGGCTATTAACGCCGGCGCGTTAATGACCGCGCGGCAGGCGAGGCGACGTTTGACCGTCGGGCGCCGCGAACGGCGCGTCCGGAGGGGGCAGGCTAGGCGGCGGGCCGGTCGGGTGGCAGGCCAGGCGACAGCGGCAGCGGCGGCGCGGCAGGCGAGGAGCCGACAGCGATGGCAGGCGGCAGCGGTGGCGTCCGGCAGGCGCGGCGGCAGGCGGCAGCGGAGGCGTCCGGCAGGCGGCACGCGCGTGCAACCGCCTACGTGCATGCGCGCCTCGGGCGCCGTGATTGGCGGACGGGTGCGGGCTGGCGTGCGGTCGGGGGACGTGGGCGAGTGGGGCCGCGACGGGTGCGGCGCGACGCGTTGACTGCGGGGACTGCCGCCGTGATCGCGGGCGGGCACGTCTGCATGCCTGCCACGTCACCAGGCGTGTGCGGTCGGCCGGTTTAATTTTTTTTCCCTCCCGGGCGGGCAGGCTGTATTCATATACGTATTGCTTCGCCTGTTTTTTTTGCAGGCGGTCGGGCCGGCGGGGGAAGCTTTTTCAAAATATGCCCATCCTGCCCTTTGTTATGAAGGGGTATTGGGCAATCTCGGCCGTTCTTGTGTTTACAGGGGGTCTACCGAAGCGGAAGTGAAAAACATTTCGTACTATAACCTTTCTGTGAATTTATACAATCACCTTTTGCTTCCTTGAGTAGCTTCTAGATGGAGGCCGTTAATCTGGTAGAGTTATAGGTTTGCAACATGCTGGAAAACAAGAGTCAGTGGTGATGACGCATGAAGACCCAGCAATTCTTGATCGAATCAAAGGTTTCCAAGCAACATGAATGTAGAGAGTCAGACGTACATTCCCAATGACAAAAAATCTAGAAAGGTTGCTGCTTGGTAATGGCCGATAAACATTATAGTTACACTACCATGCTTACATCACGCATTTGTTACAAGTGGTTTGCACATAACGGAGTGGTTATGCCCAAACCATAGTCACGGTGCACCACTTCCAAGACATAGGAGTTGGGGTTCGGAGAATCAAACCAAGTAATATCGTAAAATCAGATTTGATGTACTGAATGAACCTTTAAAATATGGAAAACGAGAAGAAAAGTATGTTACCCGAGACTACAGCCAAATTGTTTCATAGTGACGGTTACTGATGACACATGCCACTCTAGAATATCATTGCTTCATGGCTAAAGAGGACTGTAGAAGAGCAAAGAACCCAAAATAGAGTACATAAATTTAAGCAATATACCTACATAGAAGTAGAACTCAATGGCATCACTGTAATATTAAGTTGTTATCTATAAATGAGTTTTTCTTTTTGAAATATCATATTTAAATTTAAAGTTTGCAATTATCACGACATAATGTAAGGTCATATATAATTGTCGAACTAACTTTTAGGGCATGCAACTATTCAACATTTTATGAAACACTATGTTGGTTTTACCACGCTGAAAAACCAATACTTAAAGTGCCAACAAATGGCTGTCCAAAATACAAAAATAGTGGATAAAACAAATAGACGTTGACTTGCAATGGCATGGTTTAATGGCAGTTGTGTGTGCTTTGGCTGAGAGCATCATTTTGGGATTGAACATGTTCGGAGGGATGCAGTCAGATGGACACATCGACCATGGTGATGAAGGCAATAAGGACGATTAGCAACAACATGGATGAGGCGCTATGTTCAAATAAATAACATGGACATGTGGAAGGATCTTGAAATGTGTTTATTGTATTAGGAGCATGCAAGCTTTTTCTCCCGTTGCAATACATAGGCATGTTTGCTATAGTTAAAAATGTGTCCTCATAAGGTTTCTCTCCCGTGTATGTATATAGATTCCACTAAAGGCTATCTTAGCACAGGTCACACACTGGCTATGATATAGACTGCATACATGGATACATTACACAAGGCACGAGTGATTCTATTTCAGGGCCAAATATAGATTGCATACATGTATAAATGAATTATGAAACCGATATAACATGTGAAACACGTGACCTAGAAAACAAGATAAAGCAGCACATGTAGGATCTGGTGACAAGCTCATCATAAATATTCTAGATCTTTTATTATGAATAACTAATTATAAACTAGAAAGTTTACCAAGATATTTATAAGACCATATTCTTTAAAGATTCCGACCGAGGTATATCTAAGAATAAACACAGACATATAGACTATGTTCCCAAAAAATACAATATATACGCAGTTTTGTGCTTCTTATTTTCTTACATTTTAAGACACAATGTACTGAAATAAAAAGTATATAAATTTAAATTTCATTACAAATATAGTTCACATGCAAAAAATACAAAAATAGACGTTCCAGCTTGAACATAAAAACACTCTTAATGATCTAATTACTTATTATAACAAAATCTCACGACTAAAAAATAAGTAAGAAAAATTGGTATAAATATTTAATTCATTTCGATGGGGGAGAGGGGCATACAGGAAAATTAACATAGCAGAGGAGAAGTGACGAGGGAGACATCTATGATGACCACCACAACATCCTCACTGCCCAGAGCGAATGGGCCACCGCTAGCGATGACACTGTCACCTGGTACTATCTACATACCCTACAGTGTACTCGGATAGGAATTGCCAATATCTCCTTCAAATACCCACCTCCACCGCCCAAAGCCACAACAACCAATTCCCAAACCAACCCGAGCCGATCAAGACATGGAGGAAAGCGACGAAGAGAGGCAGGTGCCCACAGGTCTAGCCCCCCTGCCGCTCCCGCCTCGATAGACGCCGGATACCTGGAGCTCCTCGGGGTGCTCTGCCTCTGGGTGAGGGGTCTCGCCCCGTGGATGCTCCCCCGCTACTTCCTCTTCAATGTCAACGTCTACAACTACCATCCGCAAAAAACTTCTGGCGACAGACCCCTTTGTGACCGCGGCGGACGGGAGCTTGGCCCTGTACTTCATCAATGTGGTCCGCCCCAAGACAGTAACCGACTCGAGGAAGAAAAGAGTTGTTCCCGGAGGCACCTGGAAATCTGAGTGATGCCCGCTGCCGCTCGCCCTCGAGGGAACTCGGTATGCGTTCTCCTTCACTGTGTTGGGAACGCGGGGAAAGGAAATTCGGCAAGGGTACATAATCCACGAACTCAGCCTTAACGGCGAAGAGGGCAAACTCGACGGCGGCAACGACATGGCGATATCCAAAATATATCCGAGCCCCCGTGGCGACAAGGCCAAGCCCAAATCAAAACCCGTCTGCGCGTCATCAAGAAAGAAGAGGAGGATCCTTGACCCTGCCTATTCGGCCCCTATCCCCCGCACTAGCTCTCCGGCTCGTGATCTCCAGTCCGGCTCACCAGGTTCCCTCCCCTGCAGCTCCTCTCCGCCTAGGGGGCCTCCACCTCCTTCACGCCTCCTCTCGGCCAGGGTGCCGCCTCGACCTCCTCCGTGCCTCTTCTCGGCCAGGGTGACGCATCGACCTCCTCCATACCTCCACTCGGCCATGCCAGACAGTTTCTTATTCTGGAGTGAGCCCACTTTCCGCTTGTAGGGGAGGATTTCTTGCCTCAGAAAATATTCAGGGCTTCGGAGGTTGTTTTTACAAGAAGAGTGCATGTTGACTACGACGACATCGTTCTACTGCAGAAGAAGAAGAGGCTACCAGCAGGTCGGGACTGTTCGTGTTTCAGTCTTCCCTGCTTTGTTTGTTACAGAGTGATGATTAGATAGTTATTGTTTGTTGCATACTTGGAATTTTTTTGTTCCTTTTCATTAATTGATAATTTCCCATAAAAAGTGTCATTCTAGGATAATGCATGCGTTTAGGATTTTCACTGGTGCTTTTATTTCTGCAGATATGTGAAGCTTAGAGAGCATCTCAAGCCCTGGTGTGCATACCAATCACCTAGCATTCACCTACGAGCAGATGAACGCGGCGACATCGGGTTTCCCACGAGATAACTTCCTAGGAGAGGGTCGGTTCGCAAAGGTTTATAAAGGTGTGCTAGACAGCGAAGAGGTTGGTTCATGTGTTGATCTATGAGCAGTTCAATGATTGCAGTCATGTTCGATGCTTTAGCAGTCATGTTCAATGATTGGGATTCTAGGATAGACATATTTGTTTAAGAGTATATGACACACAGCTGTATGAGAAATCCAGTTGTTAACCAATGGAAAAAACGGGTTTATGCTCAACGCTTGGCATTGCAATCAAACCTTTTACCGTATAGTATTTCCAAGATGTATGATCGATACGATTCACAGAGTTCAGTGATAGTTCCAGTATCAATATGACTATTGGTTGTAGTAGAGTAGCAGGCCAACCAAAGGATGACAGCCCTTGATTGGTGATAGCAGACATCATGTCATCAGTGAGACAAGGGTGACCTTAGAGGAGTATAGATCCACAAAAATTACCAACAATTATGCCTCAAGCTATATGTCTGAATTTCCATTCAACGAATTGTCTGGCAACCTTTTTTTAGGGCTTAAATCTCTAGCTTATAAATTCATTGTGTAACACATGTTTTGAATGTAGTGACTTCCACTATTCTATAGGGGGTAGTGCTACCGGTATAATCACGTTTGCAGTGATAAAGCGAATGTATTAAACTAGGAAGATATTTTCTTGCTAAAATGTTAGTCATATGAACGACTGTGTGATGAGAAGTTAAACTAATGTGCTGCGTCAAAGAACAGATTGCCATAGCAATTTATTTCGCATGTTTTAATGTGGTCGACCATCCATGCCATGGCTTACTGAGGTTATTTTTCTATGAAAAGTAAGGCTTTTGAGATGACAATGGTGTAATATATGATTCCCTTGTATGTTGTTGTAATAGGTGGCTATTAAGATGCTCAACCCCCATGGATTGCAAGGGAACAGAGAGTTCTGCACAGAAGTTATGGTGTTGAGCCGGATGCATCACCCGAATCTGGTCAAGCTCGTCGGCTTTTGTGCTGATGATGATCAGAAGCTTTTAATTTATGAATACATGCCTCTAGGTTCACTCGGAACTCACATTTTCGGTATGGTGCTGAACTTCCTTGTATATAGATATAGTTCTTTTCTCCGCTTCATTACGTTGTTGCTGAATAAGTAGAAGCTTGTTTTAACCAGAATTTGGTTTCTTTTTTTATCCAGATCTTTCCCCTGATAAGAAGCCTCCTGAGTGGAATGCAAGGATGAAGATACTTGCAGGGGCAGCTGAAGGCCTAAATCATTTGCATGTTAACTACAACACTCCTGTCATAAACTGCGATGTGAAATGCGCTAACATTTTGCTTGCCGAGGGATATCATCCAAAGCTATCACTACTAGGAAAAAGCCTAGTAGTAGCCGGGTCAAATGCCTAGCAGTAGCGCGGGTGGCCGCGCTACTGCTACGACGCTATAGCTAACTTTTAGCAGTAGCGCGTGTTGGCCCGCGCTACTTCTATCTAGAGGTAGCAGTAGCATGTGTTACAAGAACGTGTTGTTGCTAATAGCTGCAGTGTCCCTTTTTAAAGAGCGCTATTGCTAAACTCTCGCTGTTGCTAAAATCATACCCCGTGCTACTGTTATTAGGTTTTGAATTTTTTTCTGCTGCATATTTTCTTTTGTATTTGTACAGGTTTTATACAATAGTCCCTAGCATATCATACACATACACATCTAATCATATCATACACATACAAAATACAAATAGTCTCATCAAATCATGTCATCATCATATATAATCATCATCGAACACAAAATGATGTCTCTCGTCATCCTCTCGAAATAGCGATACAAGTTATGACATGCCGTGAATACTTGCAACTACATCGTCAACAAGACTCGATGAAGATTATACATCGTCAACAAGACTCACATTAGTCCCGATTCATAATGCAACCGTGACTAATGTGTAGATCGAGCTTGGACCAAAGTCATGTTTTCTACTAGTCACACACACACACACACACACACACACACACACACATATTTCCATTCTTACAAAAGCACAACTTTTTAATCACCTCTCTTGACATAGAGATCGAGCATGGTGATGAGGCCGATCGGTGTCACCACATACACCTAGGGAGTTATCAAAAGTGGACAAAGGTTACTTCTTGACATGGCTAGACCTAGTTAGGGTGGTACATATGTCACTTCATTAAATGGGTAGATCTACCTAGCTAGTTTGGGAAGGAGATGTCTCTAACTAGTGGAGGGGGAGGAAAAGTGAGGGAAAAGAGAAACGAGTTGCATTAATTAATGAAGGTGGTGTAGTTAGCTAGGAGCATTAAAGAAAGAGAAAGAGAGTAATGGGGGAGTAGTGAGTGATAACCCACAAGTATAGGGGATCACAATAGTTTTCGAGGGTAGAGTATTCAACCCAAATTTATAGATTTGACACAAGGGGAGCCAAAGAATATTTGAAGGTATTAGCAGCTGAGTTGTCAATTCAACCACACCTGGAGATTAGTTATTTGCAGCAACATGATTAGTAGCAAAGTAATATGATAGTTTGGATAATAGTGACAGCAGCAATGGTAATGGTAACAGTGATAGCAGTAGTTTTGTAACAAGTGCAGCAATAATGATAGCAGTAGTAACTTAGCAAGAACAATATAATATAAATTCGTAGGCATTGGATCGGTAATTTGTTGGATGATATTCATCATGTGACAGTCATAACCTAGGGCGATACAGCACTAGCTCTAGTTCATAAATATAATGTAGGCATGTATTACGTAAATAGTCATACGTGCTTATGGAAAGAACTTGCATGACATATTTTGTCCTACCCTCGTGTGGCAGCGGGGTCCAATTGGAAACTAATGGATATTAAGGCCTCATTTTAATAGAGAACCAGAACAAAGCATTAACACACAGTGAATACATGAACTCAAGCTACAGTCATCACCGGGAGTGGTCCCGACTATTGTCACTCCAGGATTGCCGGATCATAACACGTAGTTGACTATAACTTGCATGATCGGATCTAGAACATGGATATAATGGTGATAACATAAACAGTTCAGATATGAAGTCATGGCACCTGGGCCCAAAGTGACAAGCATTAAGCATGGCTAAGTCATAGCAACATCAATCTCAGAACATAATGGATACTAGGGATCAGGCCCTAACAAAACTAACTAGATAACATGATGAATCTCATCGAACTCCTCACCGACCAGCGACCTACAAAGGAATTACTCACTCCCGGTGGGGAGCATCATGGAATTGGCGATGGAGAAGGGTTGGTGATGACGAAGAATGAAGATCCCCTCTCCGGAGCCCAAAGCGGACTCCAGATCTGGCCTCCCGATGAAGAACAGGAGGTGACAGCGGCACCGTCTCGTGGATCACGATAATTCTTTCTCCCTGATTTTTTTTGGAAAAATAGGATTTTATAGCGTCGGTTTCAGGGTCTGCGGGGCCACCAGGTGGGGACAACCCACCTGGGCGCGCCTAGGGTGACAGGCGGGCCCTGGTGGGTTGTGCCTACCCAAGTGCCCCCCTCATGTGACTCTTGGCTCCAGAAATTCTCTTTTATTGTATAAAAGTCCTCGCAAAGTTTTATTTCATTCCGAGAACTTTTATTTCTGCACAAAAACAACACCATGATAGTTTTGCTGAAAACAACGTCAGTCCGGGGTTAGTTTCATTCAAATCATGCAAATTAGAGTCCAAAACAAGAGGAAAAGCATTAGGAAAAGTAGATACGTTGGAGACGTATCAGTGAGTAAGAAGCAAAGTGAGGGAGACAGGATGTGGGAGCTGCGGGAAAGTGAAGGAAGAGAGGATGGGGGAGGGGGTAGGAAAGGTGGCTACTGCGCCTTAGCAGCAACGAGGGCAGGGAAAACACGATGCTGCTAAAAACGTAGCCATAGCGAGTTCCTGCCAGGCGCGGTACTGCTAAATGGGGCCAGCCATGTGGCACATTACAAACTTAGTTGTAGCGCGGTCCGCTAAAAATGCGCTACTACTATTCTCTTAGCAGCAGCGTGTGATCTAGAGTGGTGCTACTACTATACCTAGCATGTTGGCAACGGTGTGGCCATAATACTCATAGTGCATTTTAGTGTTGTCGCGCTACTGCTATGACGGTAGCAGTAGCGCCCTTTGTAACCACGCGCCACTGTTAAGTATCAGTAGCGCCTCTTTATAACCGGCACTACTGATAAGCCTCTATGTATAAGGTTTTCCCTGGTAGTGTATCTGACTTTGGCTTGCCTCGTGTTCCAAGCAGAGTGATGGGTACACCTGGGTATTGTGCGCTGGAGTATCTTGAGAGCGGTCAGTTGACTATCAAGTCAAATGTTTTACAGCTTTGGTGGTGTCATACTGGAGTTTATCACAGGAAGAAAGGCTTTAAGTCAGAGCCTAGCTGAGTGTACCCCTCCTGAATGGGTAAGCATCACTTCCTGTGTTTCCTTTTTCTTTTGAAGAACTAGTATTTGCTTCTCCCCAATGCTATAAGTCTGTATCAAGGGGATCTTGTGGGGATTTCTGATTTCTATTTGCTTCTGAAAACTGGCAGGAAGAAGCATTATAAGCTTAAATTTTACTTACGTTTTCAGTAGTTTTTAACCATCTGATTAACACAGATTTTTTGAAAACTTTCTTCAATGAAGATTAATTGTGGTGACATTTGTTGTTGTGTAATTTCATGCCATTCCTTTGATTGACAGAAGGAATTTTGCAATGTTGATAGATCCAACACTTGGCAATCAGTACAACGTGACATCATTGATCAATGTCCTTAACGTTGCTCGAATGTGCCTGAATACAACAGCCAGTCTGAGACATGAGATGATAGACGTGGCTGTCGCTCTCACTTGCATCTCAGAGTCGAGAAGAATGCAGTAAGCAGCTCAAGTTGACTAACCCAGGGAAGACACATAGGAGAAACTAGTAGTGTGATCAGCAACATGCTCCACTCCCATTCTCGTGTTGGAGAGGGAAATTTTATTTGTAGAAACTAGATAGATAGATAAATAGATATAGCTAGAGTAGGTGCAAACATTCCTATGACACTGGCTTGTCATAAGTGGTCAGGATACTTCCATGACGCTTTTCAATCTTCCTGCTGACATGTGGGTTCTTCGGCCATCCTCTTTTGATTTGTTCAAATGTTATGCAGGCACTACAATTGACTGATTTGAGTTACGTCGAAGAGAATTTCTGAATGTGTATATGATGATTGCTTCATATCTTGATTTTTTCTACAAAATAAATTCTGTTTCCAATAGTGGGCATCCTCTTTGATGTGTTCACATGTTACACGGGCTAATTGACTGATTTCAGCAATGAGTCGAAGGGAATTGGTGCATGTGCATATACTAACTGTTCCATGCCCGTTTATTTTAGATTGCAATGTGCCATCCAACTAGTTTGCATTTGACCTAAGCCACGGCACTGGCCAGTGGGCCCCAGCTAGCCTCTTTGTCGTCTGCCTGTCCGTTCTTGGCCGTCGGCTGACAGACGGCAAAGAATGGACTGATGGCAAAATACTTCTTTGCCATCAGTCCTTCCTTTGCCGTCTGCTTTTTAGAAGCGAACGACAATGAATGGACTGATGGCAAATTCTCTGATTCCAGTAGTGTTTCATTATATGGGACCTTCTCCTCCCTCTAATGAGTATATTCATATTTTGGTTGCTGCTGATTATGTTACTAAGTGGGTAGAAGTTATTCCAACTATTAATGCTGATCACGTCACATCTATTAAAATTCTTAAAGAAATTATATCACTAGTAGAAAACAGGGCTATGGTCCAGGCCAGCTCAGCCCATTAGTCCCGGTTCAGTGTAGAACCGGGACTAATGTGGGCATTGGTCCCGGTTCGTGAGCCCAGAGGGCCGGCCGGGCCACGTGGGCCATTGGCCCCGGTTCGTCTGGACCTTTTGGTCCCGGTTGGTGGGACGAACCGGGACCAATGGGCCTCGCTCCTGGCCCACCACCATTGGTCCCGGTTGGTGGCCTGAACCGGGACCAAAGGCTCCCCTTTAGTCCCGGTTCTTGCCACAAACCGGGACCAATGAGGTGCCTATATATACCCTCGCCCGCGAGCAGAGCACTCCAGTGCTCTGTTTTTCTCTGGCCGGCGAGGGGAGGGGTTTGTGGTGCTCTGCCTCCTATGCACATGAGGTGTTCGATGGAATGCCCGAGCCACACTACTTAAACTTTCTCCTCTCGAAGCTCGACCTCCAAGCTCCATTTTCCTCGAGATTTGTCTAGATTTAGCGGTCCGTCACGCCCCGTCCCCGTCTTCACCGCCGTCGATCACCCGCGCTGATCTCATCACCGACACCACCGTGGTGAGCCTCTTGTTCTTATCTTCTTTCTGAAAGGAAAAATATTCTTACTTGTTTGTTTAGATAGATACTTGTATCATTTTCTTACATTTATTATTGCATCTTATATAGTGCGATGGTTTTGGTATCCGCCCCCGTCGGCCCTCGTCCTGTCTATGATTCGGATTTGGTATGTATATTATCTTCATAACTATTGGTTCATTTATTGTTTATGAAAATTATGCCGACCAACGTGACATAGATTTTATTTATCTAGGATGTATGTGAATCGGAAATGCCAACCGACCCTATTATCGAGAGGTTAAATTTAGTTGAAGAAGAAAACAATTTATTGAAGGAAAAAATAAAAAAAATTGAGGAGGAGAAGATGATATTGGAGTTGCATGTTGCGGATGTCATCGATGATCACAAGATCAAGATGGATGCAATGCGCTTGAAGATTAGAAAGATTAGAAAATATGCCATTCATACCGAGGCTTGGTATCATTATGCCGTTGGATCAATTGTTACCTTGGTTGCGATTATGATCGCATTTGTTTTCGCATTGAAATGTTTTACATAGTTTCAATGTATGGTTTAATTAATTAGATGCTCTGGAGAGCTATATGTTGTTAGATGAGAACTATGTATGCACTTTGGTTTTAATGTGATGATGAACTTATATTAATTTGGACACTTAATTATATATAATGCACGCAGATGAACCGGCAATGGATGTACGGTGACAGACACACCCGCGAGTACATTAAGGGCGTGCATGAGTTTCTCGATGCGGCTGAGGCAAACAAGCAGAATGGTTTTATGTGTTGTCCATGCACTGAATGTGGGAATACGAGGTCTTACTCTAACCGGAAAATCCTTCACTCCCACCTGCTTTACAAGGGTTTCATGCCACACTATAATGTTTGGACGAGGCACGGAGAAATAGGGGTTATGATGGAAGACGGCGAAGAAGAAGAGTACGATGACAACTATGTGCCCCCTGAATACGGTGATGCTGCAACGGGGGGAGCTGGTGAAGATCAAGAGGATCCAGACGATGTGCCCAATGATGCTGCCACGGGTGAAGCTGCTGAAGATCAAGAGGAACCAGACGATGTGCCCGATGATGATGATCTCCGCCGGGTCATTGTCAATGCAAGGACGCAATGCATTAGTCAAAAGGAGAAGCTGAAGTTCGATCGCATGTTAGAGGATCACAAAAAAGGGTTATACCCCAATTGCGAAGATGGCAACACAAAGCTCGGTACCGTACTGGAATTGCTGCAGTGGAAGGCAGAGAATGTTGTGGCTGACAAAGGATTTGAGAAGCTACTGAAAATATTGAAGAAGAAGCTTCCAAACGATAACGAATTGCCCGACAGTACATACGCAGCAAAGAAGGTCGTATGCCCTCTAGGATTGGAGGTGGAGAAGATACATGCATGCCCTAATGACTGCATCCTCTACCGCGGTGCATACAAGGATCTGAACGCATGCCCGGTATGCGGTGCGTTGCGGTATAAGATCAGACGAGATGACCCTGGTGATGTTGACGGCGAGCCCCTCAGGAAGAGGGTTCCTGCGAAGGTGATGTGGTATGCTCCTATAATACCACGGTTGAAACGTCTGTTCAGAAACGAAGAGCATGCCAAGTTGATGCGATGGCACAGTGAGAACCGAAAGAAAGATGGGAAGTTGAGAGCACCCGCTGACGGGTCGCAGTGGAGAAAAATCGAGAGAAAGTACTGGGATGAGTTTGCAAAGGACCCAAGGAATGTATGGTTTGCTTTAAGCGCGGATGGCATTAATCCTTTCGGGGAGCAGAGCAGCAATCACAGCACCTGGCCCGTGACTCTATGTATGTATAACCTTCCTCCTTGGATGTGCATGAAGCGGAAGTTCATTATGATGCCAGTTCTCATCCAAGGCCCTAAGCAACCCGGCAACGAAATTGTTGTGTACCTAAGGCCATTAGTTGAAAAACTTTTACAGCTGTGGAATGGAAACGGTGTACGTACGTGGGATGAGCACAGACAGGAGGAATTTAACCTTAAGGCGTTGCTGTTCGTGACCATCAACGATTGGCCCGCTCTCAGTAACCTTTCAGGACAGACAAACAAAGGATACCACGCATGCACGCACTGTTTAGATGACACTGAAAGTATATACCTGGACAAATGCAGGAAGAATGTGTACCTGGGCCATCGTCGATTTCTTCCGACCAACCATCAATGTCGAAAGAAAGGCAAGCATTTCAAAGGCGAGGCAGATCACCGGAAGAAGCCCGCCATGCGCACCGGTGTTCACGTGCTTGCTATGGTCAATGATTTACACTACGTAATCTTTGGAAAGGGTCCCGGTGGACTAGCTGTTCCGAATGACGCTGAGGGACACGCACCAATGTGGAAGAAGAAATCTATATTTTGGGACCTACCCTACTGGAAAGACCTAGAGGTCCGCTCCTCAATCGACGTGATGCACGTGACGAAGAACCTTTGCGTGAACCTCCTAGGCTTCTTGAGCGTGTATGGGAAGACAAAAGATACACCCGAGGCACGAGAGGACCTGCAACGTTTGCACGAAAAAGACGGCATGCCTCCGAAGCAGTATAAAGGTCCTGCCAGCTACGCTCTTACGAAAGAAGAGAAAGAAATCTTCTTTGAATGCCTGCTCAGTATGAAGGTCACGACTGGCTTCTCGTCGAATATAAAGGGAATAATAAATATGCCAGAGAAAAAGTTTCAGAACCTAAAGTCTCATGACTGCCACGTGATTATGACACAACTGCTTCCGGTTGCATTGAGGGGGCTTCTACCGGAAAACGTTCGATTAGCCATTGTGAAGCTATGTGCATTCCTCAATGCAATCTCTCAGAAGGTGATCGATCCAGAAATCGTACCAAGGCTAAGGAGTGATGTGGCGCAATGTCTTGTCAGTTTCGAGCTGGTGTTCCCACCATCCTTCTTCAATATCATGACGCACGTCCTAGTTCATCTAGTCGACGAGATTGTCATCCTGGGGCCCGTATTTCTACACAATATGTTCCCTTTTGAGAGGTTCATGGGAGTCCTAAAGAAATATGTCCGTAACCGCGCTAGGCCAGAAGGAAGCATCTCCATGGGCCATCAAACAGAGGATGTTATCGGGTTTTGTGTTGACTTCATTCCTGGCCTTAACAAGATAGGTCTCCCTAAATCGCGGTATGAGGGGAGACTGACTGGAAAAGGAACTCTGGGAAGAGACTCAATAATATGCAGGGACGGATATTCTTGGTCTCAAGCACACTACACAGTTCTACAGAACTCTACCTTGGTGACCCTGTATGTCGATGAACACAAGAACAGTCTGCGCTCCAAACACCCGGAGCAGTGCGACGACTGGATTACATGTGACCACATCAGGACTTTCAGCAGTTGGTTGGAAACACGTCTCAGAGGTGACAACACTGTTTGTGATGAGTTGTACTTGTTGTCCAGGGGACCATCTTTGACTGTATTGACTTACAAAGGATACGAGATAAATGGGAATACATTTTACACGATCGCCCAAGATCAAAAGAGCACCAACCAAAACAGCGGTGTCCGCTTTGATGCAGCAACCGAGAGCGGAAAGGACACATATTATGGTTACATAGTGGACATATGGGAACTTGACTACGGACCTGATTTTAAGGTCCCTTTGTTTAAGTGCAAATGGGTCAATCTGTTAGGCGGCGGGGTACAGGTAGACCCACAGTACGGAATGACAACAGTGAATCTGAAAAATCTTGGGTACACTGACGAACCGTTCTTCCTAGCCAATGATGTGGCACAGGTTATCTATGTGAAGGACATGTCTACCAAACCGAGAAAAAAAAAGATAAGGAAGCGAATACATCATACGATGAGCCAAAGCGCCACATAGTTCTTTCAGGAAAAAGGGACATCCTGGGAGTGGACGGCAAGACAGACATGTCTGAAGATTATGAAAAGTTTCATGAAATTCCTCCCTTCAATGTCAAGGCTGACCCAAGCATCCTGACAAACAATGAAGATTATCCATGGTTACGGTGCAATAAGCAAATGACACAAGCGAAGAAAAAGTGAAGACTTTCTCCCGCAATAAGCAAATGCTATGTGGGTGAAATTATGATACCATCCCAACTTTCAACTTTTTCAGAGTTCATTTGAAATGCTTTCATGTCTTATGGTTCGAAACTTTGATACTTCGAAAGTGATTGTCCATTTTGTACACGAAGTGCATCAAGTTTTTGTCGTAACCCTCTCTACTTTTTGGAACATGCTATGTGGGTGAAATGATGATACCATGCCAACTTTCAACCTTTTCAAAGTTCATTTTGAAATGCTTGCCAATTTCAAAGTCATTTAGCTCAAAGAATGAATTAATAGCAAACAGAATGAACTACAAAACTTTTATGAAAATAAAAACAATCAATTAAAATATTATGTTATGATCAACTAAAATAAAACTATAATATTCTTCAATAGAAAAAATAATATAATTTGTGTGAC
The DNA here is from genome assembly GCF_056163025.1 of Triticum urartu. NCBI lineage: Eukaryota > Viridiplantae > Streptophyta > Magnoliopsida > Poales > Poaceae > Triticum > Triticum urartu. Next base: position 741,161,169 of record NC_141879.1, on the reverse strand, counting down.
CTAAAATCAAACTATAAGTATTTAATTGTAAGTATAAATAAAAAATAAATAGCAAAGAAGAAAAAAATTCTAATTTTATAGTAAAGTTATTCATAAACTAGTGATTCACACAAATTTTTAAAAATTCAAATTTAAACTATTTAAAATTTAAAACTAATGGCACTAAAAGAAAGTTTATAATTTTTGTGACCTAAAAGCAAAAAGAAATCACTAAAAAACTGTAAGTATTTAGTTTTAAGTAGAAATAAAAAATAAATAGAAAAAAAATTCTAATTTTATAGTAAAGTTATTCATAAACTAGTGATTCACACAAATTTCTAAAAATTCAAATTTAAACTATTTAAAATTTAAAACTAATGGCACTAACAGAAAATTTATAATTTTTGTGACCTAAAAGCAAAAAGAAATCACTAAAAAACTGTAAGTATTTAGTTTTAAGTAGAAATAAAAAAAAACCAAAAAAATATAAAATAAAAAAGAAAAAACCAAAAAAAATGCCACCTGCTGGGCCTCCACGGCCTGAATACGACTAGAAACCCTACATGGGCCAGGATTCAGGCCCGCAGAAGGCCCAATAGGCCCACAGGCAAAGCAGTGTCAAATTAGGCCCATAGGCCTGCTGTTCAGAGGAGTTCGAGAGGGAGGAGGCAGCAGAGCTTATAAACTGGTGTTGGGCGCTGTCAACTAGCGATGTGGGACTAAACTTATGGGCGCGGGGCAGCACAAGGGTATTGGTCCCGGTTGGTGGCCCTAACCGGGACTAAAGGTGGCATTGGTCCCGGTTGGTGGCACCAGCCGTGACCATTGCCCCCCTTTAGTCCCGGTTGGTGCCACCAACCGGGACCAATGGGCTTCGCTTCCCGCCCTTTGGGCTACCGAAAAGAGGCCATTGGTCTCGGTTTGTGGCACCTACCGGGACTAATGCCCACCTTTAGTCCCGGTTGCTGCCACGAACCGAGACTAAAGCCTCTTCTATATAAGGCCACACTTTGGAATTTTTCATTCTCATCTTGCAGTTGTCGCCCCTGACGCCGCCAGGCTGCCCCGACGCCGCCCCGCCCCCATCGCCGCCGTCGCCCGCGACGCGCGCCGCCACGACCCGCCCCCGTCGCCGTCGCCCTCGTCCCTGCCCCGACGCGCACCGCCCCTTCCCGCCCTCGCCTTCGCCCGCGCCGGCCCTTTTGCCCGACGCCCGCCGCCCCGGCTACCGTCCCCGTCACCGCGTCCCCGAGCCGGCCGTCCTCGTCCCCGGACTCCAGCCATCGCCGCCCCCCTCAAAGTGAGCCCCCCTCTCGAGTGCCACTCTTGCGCCGCCCGAGCGCCCTTGCTCCGCCCCTGCTCCATGGTCGCCGCCGCCCGAGCGCCCCGGCTCCGCCCCTGCGCCCTTGCTCCGCCCCTGCTCCGCCGGCCCCGAGCGCCCGAGGAGAAGTAGAGGAGAGGAGAAGTGGAGCAGCAGCAACGCGCTGTCCACTTTTCTGAATTTTTTGGAACAGGAGGAATTTTTTTGTCCATATAGAAGGTGTTTGATGAAATACTAGATGGCTTTGGGAATTTTTGGAATTTTTTAAAAAAAATTGTGGTGAGGTACTGATGCAAGACAAAGGCGATGGCAAAATTTCAGAATTTTTGGAGAGGTTTAGAATAGGTTTTCAACAAGTTATTTGAATCCGATTCAAATTTCATTTGAATGAAATTTGAAAATTTTGAACTATGGATCAGAATATGCTAAATATGTCAAAAACGTTGTTTTATATGATGTTTTTTTTCATATATGTATTCATTTTTTTATTTAGGTTGTTAATTAGTAGATATCGATTTTAGGTTAGTGTAGAGGAAAAAGTAAAATAAGGAAAAGGAAGAAAAGAGGAAGAAGGAAGAAGAAGAAGAAGAAAAGGAAGGAGTTTGGAAAGGAAAATAAGAAGAGGAAGGCTTCTTTTTTTTTCTTCGATCTTCTCCTCTATTTTGTTCATGGATATATGCTAAAGAAAACGAGGGGGGTGGTAGATGATGATGAGGGGTCGAGAGTGGGACGAGAAGTCGAGAGGTGTCGAGGGGAGAAAAAATATGTTATCAGGGACGAGGGTCATCGAGGGGTTGAGAGAGGGATGAGGGGTCGAGAGAACTAAATAAGAAGAAGAAGAGGAGAGGAAGAAGAGGAGAAATAAATAAGAAGAAGAAAAAAGAAGGGGAAGAAGAGGGAGAAGAAGAGGAGAGGAAGAAGAGGAAGTCTTCTCCTCTATTCTTTCTTTTCTTCTTTTTTCTTCTTCTTCTTCCTCTTTATTTTATCGGGAACGAGGGTCGTCGAGAGGTCGAGGAGTGGTAGAGGAGAAACCCTAAATAGAAAGTATCGTCGGTGTGAGATACATGTACCGTCGGTGTCGGACACTACACCCACATCCCACAAGTGGCGCGGGCTTCGACGCCCACGTCACTTGTGGGACGTGGATGTAGTGTCCGACACTGAAGGCCACATGTATCTCACACCCACGAAACTTGCTAGCTATTTAGGGTTTCCTCTACCGAAAAGAAGAGGAGAAATAAATAAGAAGAAGAAAAAAGAAGAAAAAGAAGAGGAGAAGAAGAAAGGAATAGTGGAGAAGAAGAGAAAATAGAATATATTCTATTTTCTCTTCTTCTCCACTATTCCTTTCTTCTTCTCCTCTTTTTTTTCTTCTTTTCTTCTTATTCTTCTTCTTCTTCTTCTTATTCTTATTAGCCGGAAGTAGAGAGAGGTTTCCTAGTGTCAAAGTATTGAAGAAATCCATGCCTTCATCATTAGCCGGAAGTAACCAGGGCATGTTGGTACGAGGTTCTGCAAAGTTGTTTTGGAATGGAGTCCCGGATAGAATAATCCGCCTTTTGGTACCAATTCAGCAAAGGCCTTCCAAATAGCGATATTCGGAAGGCTCTTGCTGAACTTTGTACCAAAAGGCGGATTATCCTATCTGCGAGTCCGTTCCAGAACAACTTTGAAGAGCTTCGTACCATCATGCACATGTTACTTTCGCCTAATGATGAAGACATGGTTTTGTTGAATCCTGAGACACTACGCAACCTCCCGACCCCTCGGCGATCCTATCGAACATGAGAGGAAGAAGAGGATAAAGAAAGAAGAGGAAGAAGAAAAAAAGAGGAGAAGAAAGAATAGAGGAGATCTTCTCCTCTATTCTTTCTTCTCCTCTTATTTTTCTTCTTCTTCCTCTTTTTTTATCGGGAACGAGGGTCGTCGAGGGACATAGATGTAGTGTCGTCGTTGTCGATATATACCCCCTCCCGATAGCTTACTATGATTAGGTAGCTAGTTCTACGTTTGGCACTAATATATCCATCTATCATGTTTGAATAATAATTGCCATGTTGTAAATATTTGTAGAAACTATGGACACCGCCCTAGACGAAGCAACAAAAGAAGCGTTGTTGAGGGACATAATCGCAGAAGGAAGTGATGCCATCTCGTTGTTTCTCAACGAAACCGATGGTCTGGAAGGAGAGGGTGAACAAGCTGGCTACGGTGACCTAATGCCGGTGCAAGAAGAAGAACATGAGGACGACTCCGGTGACCGAACCGAGTCCGGCCAGGTATATATATTAGTTAAGCCTATGCTGACTGGCTGATTGATGCATTCATTGTTTTGGTATGTACACATATTAATTAAGTATTTGTTATTTTTTCTAGCCCTCCGGATCGAGCACAACTTCGGTAAAGAGACGAGGCCCGAAGAAAAAGTTGAGCTCGGATGAAAAGTTTGAGATCATAGCAATCACGCCCGATGGCCAACCTATTGAACCCCTCCGGACAAAGAGCGCATTTGTTGCTCAGTGCGGGGTTCTGGTTAGGGACAAGATCCCGATAAGCATCCAGCAATGGTTTAAGCCGGCTACAGAAGACCCTGAGGTCTCTTATGTCAATGATATGCAGAAAAATGATCTTTGGACTGAGCTGAAGTCAAATTTCACCCTACCGCCTGAGGATAATCCAGAGAACCCAGTTAAAGAGAAATTAATCAAGTCTTTTGCTCTGAAGAGGATGGCAGAACTATTCAGGAGGTGGAAGAAAGAGCTGAATAAGTTTGTCGAAAATAATGAGACACCATAATTTAAGGGCAGATATGAGAATATCAGAGATCACTGGCCCGCATTTGTGGCCCACAAGACATCGGAAAAGAGTAAGAAGATGTCGGCGACAAACAAGCAAAATGCTGCGAAGAAGAAGCTTCACCATCGCACGGGGTCAGGTGGCTACCTTGTAGCCCGGCCTAAGTGGTCCAAGACTGAGAATGATCTGGTTCATAAAGGGATCGAACCAGAGACAATTAACTGGCCAGACCGTTGCCGGACTTGGTTCTTCGGGGCTGGCGGAACACTGGACCCTGTAACAGGGAAGTGCATTTGGACGAACGATCAAATGGACATACCAGTCAGTAATCTTAAGCAGTATATCGAAGCAGCGCAGGAAGGGACGTTCTTTCCAGACAGAGAGAACGACGAGCTCACAATGGCCCTCGGGAATCCTGAGCACCCTGGACGGACACGAGGCACGCCAGGCTCCATTCCGTGGAAGGTTGGGTTTCCGGACGCAGGCGGTTACAAATCCCATGAGAGGAGGAAAAAAGTGCAGCAGACCCAAATGCAGGCGCTGCAAGCAAGGGTAGACGCGATAGAGGAACGAGAAGCAAATCGCAGCAAACGTACTGCCGAAGCCTCCCCCGAAGCTACCCCGCCATCTCAGCGCAGAAGCAGCGTGGCTTCCACCGAGCTGCTTCAGCCGGAGCATGCCTTGACGGCTCCTGCCAGCTATCCCGTGGATGCTATAACAGAGTCTCAAAATTGCCACCTTATGACGCAATGGATGAATTTGAAGGTTAAGGCGGCTGTTGGCTCTGTTTTTCCTACTGAACCCGGCGCAACTTTTCACTGCCGGCCGATTCCAGAAGGATATGCTAGGGTGATGGTGGATGAGATAACGGAGGGATTTGAGGACCTCCAGCTTGACCACCCTACCGGTGAAGGGGAGACTCGGCTGGGGTCTGCTCTGAAGACTCCATGCCTATGGCGGAAGGAGCTCATCAACCTTCCGAACTGGACGCCACCGCCTCCTCCTCCTCCTCCGGCGAGTCAGGGCACTCCGCCTCCACCGCCTCCTCCTCCGGCGAGTGACGATCAGGGCCCTCGGCCGGCTCCTTCTCCGGCGCGCGGCGGCACTCCGCCTCCTTCTCCGCCTGCGCTGACGCGCCTGAGCAGCCAGCCTCCTCCTTCTCCGCCTCGTCAGCAAGGGCGGAAGAGACCTGCTGCCGCTCCAGCTGCTCCGGCGCGTCGTAGTCCTTCTCCTCCGCCTCTTAAGCAAGTAAAGAAGACAACCGCTACGTCTGCTCGGTCGGCGTCTAGCAGTACAACCAGAGGCGGGAGGACATACAGATTCGGTCCTTCTCTGAACACTCCAGAGAAGTTACCATACGAGAGGACCCAGGAGGAGAACGCCGAGATCGCGCGAGAAGAATTGAAGAAATTCTTTGAAGGGGTGAAAGCAAAGAAACATCCACCTCCGGAGGAGAAGGTAGATCGGGTGAAAGTGAAGCGCACGCTGGCTGCCCTGACAAAACCACCGAAGTCTGATTCGCCGAAAGGAAACTATGACCGCATTATTGGAAAGGAATTTGCCGAAGCGGAGCGGTCGGGAAGTACTGTCAGTGATCAAAGGCTGAAAGAACGACGAGCTGGGAAACAAATTGCCCAGCTCGGCGAACAAGCGAAGCAATCGTGCCCCCCGCTCAAGGTGCCTAGCCACAACGTCGATAATGATCCGAGGATGGTGCCCGGTTATAGCAATCTTGCAGATTACCTGCCCGACGAAGTACATTATGAACCCATGGACGTGCAGATACAAAGATACGAGTACGGGAAGCCTCTCGTCAAAGATGAAAGATCTCTATCAACGATGATGCGAAGATTGCATGATTGGTACTTGAAAATCTACAGAGACTCTGGGGGGAGGAGTACTTTGTATGCGAGAGTTAAACCGGAGCATGACCTCGTTGGAATTGATCTGTTGCCTGTTCCATTTGAGGAGTTCTATCAGTTCTTCAATCAATTGGCCCTCGATAAAACAACGGTCGCTTGCTACTGTCTGTAAGTAGTACTACTTCTGTCATTAAGTTTCTCTATATAGCTTAGCTCTTTCATTGCATGTATTTATAATCATCCTCACTATATTATGCAGATTGAAGATCGTCGAATTGAAGAAAAGACAAGTCGGTAATATTGGGTTCATTAACACATATCTCATAGATGCAACTCAGGTTAAACTTCATGCCGCAGCTACCGAGGCCAGCTTGCTACGATCGTTCGTAATAAATCAAAACAAAGATATAATACTCTTTCCTTACAACTTCAGGTGAGTGTTACTGTCTTGTGCGTATTCGGTTTCCCTTATATATTAGTCAAGGTTATAGTAATGTAATTGATGAGTTATGCATGTGTGTGCAGTTACCACTATATTCTCCTAGAGATTAAGCTTGAGCAGGGAGTAGTAACCGTCTTGGACTCTAAACGAAAAGATCCCAAGGAGTATGCGGACATGACTGAAATCCTCAAGAAGTAAGTTAAATCGATCATTATCCACCATATCAGCAACTTTGTTCATTTCCTGATATCAAGTAATTGTTTTCTTTGTCCGGCAGGGTTTGGAGAAAATTCACCAAAACAGTTCCGGGACTGCCGAAGGAGCTGGAATTTAGACACCCGAAAGTAAGTACTATAGTAGCATGTTCCGCGCATCTCCTAGTGATTCAAGCGCTAGTTTCATCAATACCATTTAGCATTCTTGCTTATCAGTTTGATTGACCTCTATTTCTTGTAAAGTGGTTGTGGCAGGAACAAGGGAATGATTTCTGTGGATACTACATCTGCGAGTCCATCCGCCACACGACGTGTGAGCGGGGCGGGTACTCTAACGAACAATATGAAGTACGTAAATAACAACATTCACAATTTTATTTTATTACCGTCATTTGTGTTGAGTTTCATTCATTTATATATATATATATATATATATATATATATATATATATATATATATGTATGTATGTATTGACCCCCTTCTTCAAATTAGATGTTTCGGAAGCGGGATGAACTCCTAGCACCAGCTCGCATGCGAGCAATTCAAGAGGAATTGGCGGCATTCTTTCTTGACCACGTGATCCCTGAAGACGGAGAATTCTATGTGGACCCTGAGTCCATATGATTACATTTGTAAGAGATAATTATTGTGTATATGTAGCCGGTAGTGTCAGATAGATATATGAGAACTTGTTGTTCGACCAATCTCTCGGAGAAGGAGAGGTGGTCGATATCACTTCTCTCTGTATATATGCATATATGTTCATGACGATCTTCTGTTTCCTTCGTTTGCTTACTAACTAGCTAGCGTGTCTAGTCCTCTCTATATACGTATGTATAGTATGTAGCGTCGACCAAGCACGGACATAAGAGAGGACACTTCTCTCTATTAATTATAACTAGCTAACACAATATATGAAACACCTAAATTAACCCCGCAAAACCCCCAACCCCCCCCCCCCCCTTCAAAAAAAAAACAAAAACCCCAGCCACAGAAGTGCTGACGCGTGGATGCCTATTGGTCCCGGTTGGTGCCACCAACCGGGACCAAAGGGTCTCCTGACTGGGCTCTGCGCAATGCCCACGTGGAGGGCCTTTAGACCCGGTTCTGGATTGAACCGGGACTAAAGGGGGGAGGTATTAGTACCGACACTTTAGTCTCGGTTCCGGAACCGGGACTAAAGGCCCTTACGAACCGGGACTATAGGCCCTTTTTCTACCAGTGTACTCCTAAGTTTTGGAGTCCCTAGATATTTGATGATTGATGGTGGTTCACATTTTATTCAGGGTGCATTCCATAAACTTCTTGCTATATATGATGTTAACCATAGAATTGCATCACCTTATCACCCTCAGTCTAGTGGTCAAGTTGAATTGAGCAATAGATAAATAAAGTTAATTTTGCAAAAGAATGTTAATAGATCCAGGAAAAATTGGTCTTATAAACTTGATGATGCATTATGGGCTTATAGAACTACTTATGAAAATTCTATGGGTATATCTCCGTATAAAATGATCTATGCAAAGGCATGTCATTTACCTCTTGAATTAGAACATAAAGCTTATTAGACAATCAAAGAACTCAATTATAATTTTAAGCTTACTGATGAAAAGAGGTTATTTGATATTAGCTCTCTAGATGAGTTAAGACTTGAGAACACAATCCTGATCGAGGTCGGGCCATACCTGCCATGGGCATGGTGCCTCCGGCCAGGAGCTGCTTATACCTCGTGTAGAAGGCCTGTGTCGGTGGTGCGGTGGGCGGGCACTGCCACAGTTCCTAGGGACGTCGGCCTCAGCTTCGGTGTCGCAGCGGGGTTCAACACCGCTGTCCTCGGTCATGCCAGAGAAGACCGCCGATGAAGCCGCTGCTATCGGTGTTTGGGATAAGGCAGAGTAGAAAGCGAGGACACGCCATGCGTTGGAAGGCAGCACAGTGCTGCTTCAACGATTCACTCATGCCGCATTCCATTGCGAGTGAGCTTCACCTACAGGCTGATGTCAAGGTAGGGGCCCCGCTCGCGTTTGTCCATCCTACTGGTGCACTGTGCTGCTCGTGCGCCCAACCTGATAGAAGAAATGCTACATTGAGAAAGGGTCATAAGGGTGGAAGGTTAACTCTGACGGGTGCACTATTAAGGAAAAGCCCATACGCAGAACTTTAGCAGTAGCGCATGTTAAAAAAAGGCGCTACTACTCGAAATAACCGCGCTGCAGATATACATATAGCAGTAGTGCGTCCCTTTGTAAAAGCGCTACTACAAAAATTCTCACCACTAAGCCGATCAGCTACACATAGTAGTAGCGCTCTTTTAGAAATAGCGCTGCCGCTAATTTTGTTGTAGCAGCGTGTTTATGTGTAAGGCGCTACTACTAACGAAAAAAATAAAATGAAAAACAAGTAGAAAAGTAAATGAAAATGAAAGAAATAGAAAAAGGAGAAAGGAAAAAATAAATGTAAAGAAAAATAAATGAAAAGGGGGAAAAAGGAGAAAGAAATAGTAGTTGCGCGTTTCAGGAAATGCGCTGTAGCTAACTTAGCTATAGCGCGTTTTCAGGAACACGCTACCGTTACATTTCACTTCAACAGCGGTCCCCCCCCCCCCCCCCCCCCGCCACCACTTTTCCCCTAAATCCCTCGCCCTCGCCGCCGTCTCCCCAATTCGCCGTCGCCCCACTTCACTGCCGTCTCCTGCCGGCGTGGACGCCCGCAACCTCACCGTCTCCCCCCGAGGCCGCCGTCATACTCACCACCGCCGCCCGAGGCCGCCCTCAGCCTCACCGCCGCCGCCCGAGGCCGCCCTCGACCTCATCGTCTCCGCCCTCGACCTCACCGCCGCCCGAGCCCGCCCAGGACCGCCGTTGCCCGTGCCCGAGCCCGCCCTCTCCGCCCCTGCCTCCGTCGCCGAGCACCTCCCCGCCACTGTCTCTCCCCTCTATGTAAGTCCCCCACCCCTCCCCCCACTCCTCTCTCTCTATCTGCATTTTAGAGAACAAATTAGTAGAGCAAAAGTTAGTTTAGAGCAAAAGATGTTAAGTAGTAGATGTTAGAGCAAAAAATTTGGTTTACAGCAAAAGTTAGTTAGGGAAGTAGGGTTTAATTAGGGTAGATGCTGCTTGTAGTATATAGTGATACTAGTAGATGTTAATTAGGTTAGGGCAGTAGTGGTACTAGTAGATGTTAATTAGATGTTTTTTAGTTAGGGCAGTAGAGTTTTGCTAGGTTAATTAGGTTAGTAGTGCTGCTAGTAGTAGTGGTGCAGTAGGTTAATTAGGTGAAGTTAAATGAATAACCTAAATGAATGAAATTAGTAGTTAACTAAATTTTTTTTCCTTTCATCATTATAGAGCACTAAAGTTAACTAAATTTTGTTCTATTAGTAGTTAAATGAATTTTCTTCTGCACTTTGTTTTTGAATTAGCTTGTGAAATTTGGACATGTATATTTGTACATGTGGTTGCTCGTGTATATTTGGACATGTGTTGCGGTGTCGAAGATGGATATTTGAACACTGTTTCCAGGGAATGAAGCTGAGTGGCCTATGTTTTGCCGGAATGTTGATTCATTTCCGTTCCGGCAAATTTGAGGTTCTCGATTTGTCCACTTTTTAGCAAAGGTCATGCCGAAATTTTCCGTGAATTTCGGCATGAATTGTGCTACAAACTAGGACATATCGAGTGCCCGGGATTTGCCGCACCGGGAAGGAATCAACGTTCCTGCAAAACATAGGCCTTTTTTATGTCACTATTCGTTTTATTAGGTCTAGAATTAATTGACTGGATTTAATCATCGGAAACATGGCTAGCAACGATGAAGGACAGGGTTCTGGTTATTGCGACGACGTCTACTTGGTGGCAGACGAATTTTTGAGCCTTGCCGACGATCAACCGATGTTGTTGCTGGGCCCACCGATCGCATCGGGGACTGAGACCGACACGCAGACCGATGCTGAGACTGAGACCGGCGCTGAGACTCAGACCGGCATCGAGACCGGCGCTGAGATTGAGACCGGTGCTGCCTCGGGGAGCGGAGCCGGTGTAGAACCGAAAGCAAAGAGGCAACAGCTTCCTAACAAACTCAGGACTACTAGACTGGTGGTCACGGAGGTGGACGGCGGTAATTTTGAGCCAAACGCGCCCGAGGAAGCGCGCGTGTGCTACGGCAATCAAATAGGATGCATCGTACGGACCACCGCCACCATCAATGATGAGAAACTACAAAAGATAGATAATATGAGGCCCTCCCTCCTAAAGAAGCTGCACCAGATATTCTTGTTCCCGGGCCAGAATGAGAAGGATTATAAAGATCCAGATAAGGACCCGGCAATGAAGAAGATAAACAAACACGCCATGACCAAGTTTAGCGACGCGTTGGCCGCCTGGAAAACAAGGGTGAAAGCAAGGATCATCGACAAAAAGGAACCCTACTCCGAGATTGTAAAGGATAATCCGACAATCACAGCAGAGCACTTTGAAATATTCAAGGCGGCTTGCGAGGCTGAAGCTGCCAAAAAAAGTCGAAGTACATGAAGGGGTTTCAACAAAGGAACAATGGGTGCCACCACCTCGGAAGCCGTGATTACGGCGGGAAGTGGTCCATATGGGCCAAGGAGGACGCGGAAGCCGCGAGTCTGGGCATCCCAGACCCCTTGGCGGAGTTCACCGTCCCACAGGAGCGTGACGTCCTCAGGGCCCGGCACCGTTGGGACCCAGTGAAGAAGGTTTTTGAGACGAACGCGGTCACGACGGAGTTCATGAGACTGCTGGTAATTTTAGTTTTTGATCAATTCGACTGCAGGTTAGTCATATTTGTAAATGATCCTTGTGCCTTTTGCAGAGAGAGCAACACAGGATTGCGGCCAAAAGCGACTCGCCGTCTGAGGCGTTGGCGAGGCCCAAGTGGGACACTCCATTCAACCGGGCGTTGAACATATTGGAACGACTCCCGGTGGAGACTCGACCGTCGTATGGACGCGTGCACGGTGTCGGAGACGGCGCCACGTGGAAGAAGTACTACCATGAGACCACGGAGGAGAGAAAGGAAAGAATGAGGTTAACTGAAGAAAACATCGACAAGAAGGTTGAGCTTGCGGTTGAGAAGAAATCATCCCAGACAGTCGCAACAGCAGTAGCTGCCGCAAAAAAGGTGGTTGTGGATATGTCTACTTCCTTGGTTCCGGCCGTTTTCAATTGGACCAGGCAAAATCCAGAAAAAAATGCAGTGGACTTTCCCCTTGCTGACTTCTTGGGGAGCAGCTCGACTAGCGTTGCACCAGCACCTGCAGCTGCACCTGCTCCCGTACCAACTCCCGCACCTGCTCCGGCACTGGCTCCGACACCGGACATGCTCGGCGGTGCTTCGTCTTTGGCTGAGCTCGACGCCCTCATGGTATCTGTCACACCGGCCCCCATTAGTAAATGTATAATCTCCCATTTTCATTGCCTTTTGGATGTCTCACGTCGCATACTTTTCTTTGCAGGCCGACGAAACCCTGTGCACCATATTGTACACCATCGGCGACCAGAAGGTGGACGTGGGGAAGGCGACGATAATGAAGCCGAAGGAACCATTGTTCCACAGCCGGCCGATCCCCCCGAACGTCTTCAAGGTTTCCGTGGCCAGTGTCAAACCGGGCCACGAGAATTTGCCTCCTCTGGTACTAGTGGGGGATGACGACGAGACCCCGCGGCGGCTTGGTGATTGTTGCAATGGGTGGGTCCTGTTGTGGCCAAAGAGTCTGCTTCGTCTGGAGGCAGCCGGGAGCACACCCACGAGCACACAGTTAGGTATGAACATCAACACCTCACCTACCCAATTAGCGTCGGTTGTCATGCTGGGTGATAGCGGAGGGGGTGAGGAAAAGGCTCCATAATCGCTGGTGATGTCTCTATAGATGAGGATGAGGATGACGATGGCACTCAACAGTATGTCTATACTAGCGCCTACTTAGGGTTTGAGCATCATGAGTCAGCGCCTGAATTGCCGTCTCCGGAGGTTGAACGTATTATGGACGACCTTCCGGCAGTAAAGAAGTCTAGGAAGAGACCGAGGAAAGGCAAAAAAGCTGATTCTATGATCCAGCCGCCTCAGCAGCCTCGGGTTCAAGACCGGATAGATATCCCCGGTGCGGATAAATGACATATCCCCGGTCAACCAATCCTACCTGCAGCAGCGCTAGGGGCCAGATTCGGCGATCTAAGGAGACTTCATGTCGATGTGCTACGGATAGAGAAAGGCCTCATCGCCTCGAAAGATCTAGGATACCCACTCTATGTGGTTAACGTTCCGCGGCAATTGTCGTACGTCGACACATTCCCCGCGGAGAAGTTCTTCCTTCGATTCGATTACATATACGACATGTTTCACGTGAAGAAGCTGGATTTTACGTTTGTCCACCTTTATGCCTTGCACATGAACTAAATCATCGGGGTTGAGCAGATACCTCATATCTGTGTCGCTGACCCGTACTTCATGCACGAGGGCTTCTTGGGAGTCTGCGCAAAGCACCATGAATACGCGAGGGAATACATCATCAATTTCATGCTCGCCAATAAGGACAAGGAGGCGATTCTCGTGCCTTATCATCCCCTGTAAGTCATCCGCGTGGATATCCTTCCTTCGATTTCAATCATTCATTTGCATGGTGGAGGCTAATTAATTTGAGGTGTACTTGTTTTGCGCAGCGGCGGGCGCGCTGTCCTCATCATCCTCTACCCCCGATACTCCCACGATCTTTACTTGGACTCGTCGAAGAACATTAACAAAAAGGATTACACCCACATCAAGGATGTTCTCGACAGTGCTATGTTTTACTATGACACACGGGGTGGAGAGGTCAAGAACAAGAAGAGAAGAGAAGGGATGGCAGGCCCGCCTTCGGCCATAAGACTGACTTCTGCTGCATCCAGCAACTGAGTGATTCTCTTAATGATGGATTCTATGTCCTACACCACATGCTGGAGTACAGACGGGATCACCAGAACCTTCGCATGTCACCTACATCCGGCGATGCCCATATTCTGCAATGGGCAAAGAACGTAGGAGATATCGAGGATCATCGACTTCGAGCTGAGTTCTATCACATCCAGCGCTAACTTTCCCAAATCATCATGAAGGAGGTCGTCGGGAAAATAGGGATGTTCTATGAAGAAGGACAAATGTCGCAGATAGACGTGCGAACACGGGTAGCCGCTCAGTGTCTCGACATGAAGCCTTTCACTAGGCTCGGGGACTATCTCCCTGACTTGGATGGATGGCACGACATGTTGGAGTGATTGTCGATATATGACAATGTGTCTGTTTAGTCCATACTTTCTGTATGGCGAAACTTTGAGTTATGCACGATGAAACTTTATTTGTGATGTAAATAAACCGTCCTCCTCAACTAGCGACGATCACTCTAGTTAGGGCATTTTGGGTACGATCAACTTTGTTATTTATGCTTATGATATGTTGCTTCTATTTTTGCCAAGTCTATCTTTTTCTGTTGCTGAACTATATATGTTGCATATCATCGACTCATGTGACGATGCAGGTGCATAGATCATCGATGGCAAAGAAGTGCTACGCCAGGAGTATATATACGACGAGTGGCCGGAGTGTCAGGCCCAGGTGTACCGGTTTTTGGTTTCCGAGCGACAGACAGTAGTTAGTTTAGGTTCACGCTAATGCGAGAGAGGGATACGAACTCATGTACTGCGTAGTTCCGCTCTCACTCAAAGTCATAGCTCTTCTCACGAATATCATTGTTTAGATGGATAGCGATGTACAGTTGCAAGTAATCGAGACTTGTATCGCTATTTTCGAGATGATGAGGAGAGACCACTTTGTGTTGGATGATGATGACATGATTTGATGAGACTATTTGTATGTATATGCTATGATTACATTTGTATGTGTATGATATGCTAAAGATTATTGTATAAAGCCTATTCAAATACAAAACAAATATGCAGAAAAAAAACTAACAAAACTAGCAGTAGCGAGGGGAACAAAGTTAGCAGTAGCGCTGTCTTACCAGTAGTGCTTCCTGCTAAAAAGCGCTCGAGATATTAGCAGCAGCGCTCTTCACTAAAGCGTGCTATTGCTAGCCATGTATAGCAGTAGCGTGGGACGACAGGCGCTACTGCTACACGTTAGCTGTAGCGCCTTATCAGTAGCGCGTCGTCCCGCGCTACTGATAGGCAAAATACCCGCACTACTGCTAGGGTTTTTCCTAGTAGTGGTGGTCCCCACACGTTCAACTTAAAGGTCAACAAATAATATTCACATTGTTTGCCACATATCGACACTTACAGACGGGCCCAATGGGTCATAAACATGTTTAAAATGAGTTAAGTGCCTCACTTCTAAGAAACAATTATGCATAAAGTAGGTCATTTTTGTAGCCGTAAAGCAATGTCGTGGTTTTCTGGAACCCTAGAATAGAATGTGGTGGAATTATTTTATTTACTCCTCCTACCATGCAAAATCTATCATTATAATAGGTAGGCAAAATATACAGCATTGCAGATGCAACAATAATTTGAGGTACGTCCAGAACCCAGGGGTCTCATTTCTTCACTTTCTATCTCTCTCCTCTATGTTTCCCTTGAGAGTGCACGCAATTCCCATCTACCATCCATCTTAATCTCCAGCAGTGCCTCCTCTTGGAGTGGGGATGCAAGAGGATCTTGAGCTTGTGGTGTGCATAATAGTGATAATGGTAAGGTTGTTTAGAGGTGTCTAACTATAAGCCATGGAGCAGCATGCGGGGGTAGCCCTCTGCTTCCTCCAGCTCCCGCCCGTAGTCCATGGCTAGTAATGTAGGTGGACATGGTGACTTAGACTTTAGACTTGTAAAGGTGGTCTAGTATATGTTGTATCATAAACATCACAGCCGGTTGTCTAATATCGTTAATGAGATGAATAACAACGCGTGCATCAAACACCATTGAAGATGATGCGACTCCAAAAAACGCTAAATAATTGGCATCAAAACCTCCCAAAGACGTTTTGGTACCCTCTCAAATATGGCAATGTAATTGATGCCACTTATCCAGCGTCAGAGATGCAAATTAGTGTTTTATGGAGAAATCATAGTAATTAAGTTCTAATATGGGCCATTTAAGATAAACTATACATCTCATGGCACCCATTGATCGTATCTTCGTGTGTTTTGCAGTGCGCGGAAACCCGGCCACCTTCTGGTAAACTCTTCCGTTGAAGGTTTTTTATTTTTAGGCTAGTTCAATAGTTTTGATTAAGGTTTTATTAGTTTATTACTCGATACTAAATCAAGGAGCACGAGATGGGTTGGGGACTTAGAAATGAGCTATGCTCCAAGAATTGACCCCTGAACTACCTTTGCCCAAGACAGCGACGAGTTCTCCACCCATACGGGGATGGAGCGACAGAATTATGGAAATAGGGTAAGGTAGCGGCGAGACGAGCCCCCCGTTTGGAGAATAGCCAAGTGGTAAGGCATCGTTTTTTGGTACCGGCATGCAAAGGTTCGAATCCTTTTACTCCAGAGCATACTTATTCTAGAAAATAGAAAAAGAAAAAGAAAGTCTCATCCCTAATAAATAAATGAACCAAGAGGAGGTGGGCCTCTCTTCAATCATTCCAAAGAGCCGAGATCTCGTAAAGGAAAAATTAGCTAGCTCAGTAGGTTTGGACCTGGGTGAATCAGTTTAGTGAAGGATCCATTCATTTCTTCAAGCAGGCGGGATCCAGAGCTAAGTGGATGCACACTCTTTTGGCCCTAGCAGATATTTACCTAATTTTTTGGAGATATGCAAGAGAAAGATGAGTTTTTCTCTAACGAAATTAATCTTTTTGCTCACCCTCAACCCCCCTGGATGTTCGCAAGTATTCGCAACCTTATAAATTTAAGTAAATTGCAGAAAACTTCCACAAGTGGGGTGGTATTTTCTCGTAACTACTACTTCGTTTAATCAAGCACAAACCACACTAACATTCTGGCATGTCGTTGCATATAACTTGGGTAGCTCAATCATTGTCCCTTCTGCCTCCCTATATCATTCCTAGTCGTCAAGCCCACACGCTCCCTCTTAAGCATCTAACTCCGCACCATGGCCACCACTTTCTCATTACCAAAATCATTTGCTTCCTCTTCCCAACCTCTACACAATGCGAAAGATCTACACTTCACCCTTCACTTCAACATCGCATCACTCCAATCGAATCACCATGACTGTGGCCATGCTGCCCTCTTCATTCTGTGTCCTCGCTATCCAAAGCACTATTTGTTTACCTCCAACATGAGCATTGTGGCAGCTTGCACGTGTGTCATCAACATAGGTTCTCATGGAAGATGTACTATGGAGATGGAGTTGTATTTCTCTGAAAGGGGAAATGATGATGTGACTAGGGTTGTTTGGGTGCAAATAATTGTGGCAGAACTAATCTAAGGAAACTAAGAACAAGGCCACCATCAATGCTCGTTCCATTCGCAATGGTGGCCACAAGTTCGCCATCAAAGAGCATAGTGTGTGTGGCCGAGTTTGGAAGAGGGACTAACTACAAGTGACCAAGAGGTGCCACCATGGGCCCGTGCAACGTGTGTTCACATATGGTTCCAGGTGCATGCCACCTGCCTGTCCTTCTATGTAGCATCACTACACAGGGTCCGTAAAATAGAAAATAATACACTATAGAAATCTAGATATTTATTTGATATTTTTTAGAGTCTTAGTCAACACATTTAACGATGCAAAAACGGTTATAAAAGCATAAGAATAAACTACCACATTGAGATACATGCTAATTCAAAAGGTATTATGATTTTGTTATTTTATTATTATTATTAAATCTGGGGGGATTTAATATTCACTTGATTACATCCAATGTTTTTTTCTAAACAATGCCTCAAACAAAATTTGAAGAAAAAATGGACAAGTTTTTGCCACAAATGCATTTTTAATTTAGCAAAGTTTATTCGCAAGGATTGATGGCAGAGTTGTAATATCAAACATTGTATCCTAACATTTAGTGTCATCACTACTTGAGTAATGTGATATGATCTTATGTTGATAGAAAATTCATAAACAAGAAAAATGTTTTGTATAAACAAGTAAAAATGTTTTATATAAATGACAAGCGGCGGCCTAGTGAACAAGTGTCGGATTGAAGGCGGCCCTAATCTTCATCTTCTCTTTTGTCGTGACGATCTTTTGAACATGCCATTACCCCTTAAGTGTACATCTTGACATCATTATACCAGGTCCTTACTGTTGCTCGAATGTGCCTGAATACAATAGCCAGCCAGAGACCTCAGATGACAGATGTAGCTGTCGCTCTCGCTCATATCTCAATGCCCACTACTACCTACTTATAATGTTTCTGGCCTTTGTTATGATGATTATGATATTGTGATCAAGAATTGGATCCATTCCCCATTCTGATATGGTCGAAATTGTTGGAGGGGGTAGTTTTGTCTATAGAAACTAGATTGATAGAGTAGGTGCAAATATCCCTGTGTCCCTGGCTGAGGGCCTGAGAATTGTCATATGTGGTCTTGCAGACATAGTTGTTGAGGATAATACTTCCCTAACGCTTTTTAATCTTTGCTTCATAGTTGTTAAGGATAATACTTTCCTGGCGCTTTAAAGTGTGGAAAATTTGTTGTGGTTGTGCTTAATAGATTTTGGTTCAGTATCTTACTTTTTCTTTCTTTCTAAAACAAAACATCGAGGTCCAACTTCTTACTTCTTATTTCTTTCTTTCTAAAACAACACATATAGGTCGTTGTGTGTGTTACCATGTTTCCATGCCGTGTTCATGATCAGAGGAGATAAATAAGTGATTAGCATTCTGAACATATAATCTTCCAGCAAGTAAACCAACTAGTATCAACTAAAATATGTAATCAACACTAGCACCCCCAGGTACCAATCTGATGTTGGATACAAACATTGAACACAAGAGATTAACTAGGGTTTGTAGATGATAAGTTCTTAGGGAAGATTTGATGGAGATGAGTCCTCCCACGAAGAGATGAATGTTGGAGATGGTGACGACTTCGATTTCCCCCTCCCGGAGGGAAGTTTTCCCGGCGGGATCTCTCTGCAGGACAGCAAAAGTGATCCTCCTCGAGACGGCCGTAGCTGGTCCCGAAATTCTTCTCTTGATTTTTTATGGTAAATGGTTCATATAGGAGATGATGGGCAAAAGTGTGCCGCCGGGGAGCCCGCAGGCCACTAGGGTGCGGTGAGGGGGTAGGCTGCGCCACCCTGACTTGTGGCCCCACGGAGTTTCTTCCAATATTTTTATATATACCAAAATAATTCTCCGTAAATATTCAGGTCATTTGGAGATCCAAAGAATAGCTATCTCTGTTGTAGCTTTTTCAGGTCCAGAATTCCAGCTGCCAGCAATCTCCTTCTTTTGGTGTATCTTGCATTTTAACAGAGAAAAAGCATTAGAATTTTATCATAAAGTTGAACAAAACTTCAAAACAATATAAATAACAGTAGGTAAATATGATGCAAAATGACGTATCAACCCTCCATGCAAGCATCCGCAAATACAGGAGAATAAATCTAACCATAACATTAAACATGTGGATCCAAAACAGCCCCTCACGGAATATTTCATAAACTAGGGTTTAAGTTTCAGTCACTCCCACAACCCATCATCTACAATCTAATTCTACGATGCCTTCCCCTAGGCCCAAAATGGTGAAGTGTCATGGAATCGAAGTTCACATAACACCACTAGAGGAAGAACAACCCAACATATCATCAAAACATTGAACGGTGATCAACTTCACATGATTACTAGCAAATAGAGTTCTCCCATGTCCTCAATAACTAATAGAATTACTCAGAGATCATCTTATTGTTCATGATCAGAGGAGGTAAATATATGATCAACAATCTAAACATAATGATCTTACTCCAAATAAACCAACTAGCATCAACTACAAGATGTAATTAACACTACTACTAGCACCCCAAGGTACCAATCTCAGGTTTGATACAAAGATTGAGCACAAGAGATGAACTAGGGTTTGGAGATGATACACTATTGGTAAAGCTGTTGATGAAGATGAAGCCTCTCATGATGAGAGGAGCATTGGTGATGCAGAAGTCTTTGATTTCGCCCTCCTAGAGGGAAGTTTGCCCGGCATAATCTCTCCGTCGGAGAGCAAAAGTGCTCCGCCTCTGGTTCCACCTTGAGACGGCAGCGGAAAGTCCCGAAAGTGTTCTATTTTATTTTCTAGGGTAAAGGGTTTCATATAGGAGAAGGGTGTCAGGGATGGACCTGTATAGGCCCCACAAGCCTAGGCGGTGCGCCTTGCGGGGGGGGGGGGGGGTAGGGCTCACCCCTGGCTTATGGGACCACCTCTTAGGTACTTCTTTCTTCTAGTGTTTTTAATATTCCAAAATAAATGTACGTAAAATTTGATGTCATTTTGACCTCTAGGGAATTGTTATCTCTGTTGTAGCTTTTTCAGGTCAGAATTCCAGCTGTCATAATCTCCTCTTTTGATATATCTTGCATTTTAAGAGAGAAAAAGCATTAGAATTACATAATAATATGAAATATAACTACAAGATAAGATAAATAATAGTAGAAAATCATGATGCAAAATGGACATATCATCATGCAAGATCATTGGTTTGCAGCAACGAGCTCAGTCACTTCATGGGTGCCTTATTGGTCTTATTTGAAGGTATTACTAAAGCGCGAAATAAGATTTGCTGAAATCACACGTGAATGGGACAAGCTCATATGTACGATTTAGCTGGACTCAGGAGAAGCCCAAGGAAGGAGAGATGGGAACATACGTATGCTATTGAACTAAGGTCTGAAGAAAGGCCCATGCTTGGGTAGCTCTTTGATGATCCAAAAATATAGGGGATCACGAGAGACTTTGAGGGAAGTATTTCAATCCAAATTTATTGATTCCACACAAATGGAGCCAAAGAATATTTATAAGTCTTAGTAGTTGAGTTGTCAACAACCACACATGGATAGATAACTTGCTTGCAATAATTAATTAGTAGCACAATGATATGATAGAAGTAGTGATAAAGTAACAAATTTGCAGAGTAGTAGTAGAATGCAACAATAGTAATTGTAAAGGAAGCAACAATAGTAGGAATTGTAGGCATGGAGTAAATGATGGGTATATAAAGATGAGATTCGATATGCAACGGTCATAACCTAGAGTGACATCAAAACTAGCTGCACTTCATCAATCATATGTAGACATGTATTCCATATATAGTTGTACGTCCTTGCGATAAGAGTTTGCACAACATCTTTTGTCCTATCCTCCCGTGACAACGGGGTCCTAATGAAAACTAAGGGTAATTAAGGCGCTCCTTTTAAGAACTGGAACAAACCATTACCACATGATGAACACATGTAATCCTCAAGGTAACATCATCCCGAGCGATACCCCAATTATTGTCACTTTGGGGTCTAGGGTTCAGAACGATTATAGGTGCATACAACTTGCAGGTATGATCAAAACACAGATATATTCATGAAAAGGTAAAATACCCTGGCGGTCCTTAAAGTATTCCAAGCATGTCAAGTAGGTCCTAAAAGTTTGAAAACGCACATCTAGGTGTTATATGTTTGTAATTCATTCACTGCGGGCCCTATCTACATCAGACTAGGCCACATTGACAGTTGACTCAGGCGTGTTGCCTCCTGGTCCTCGACGAACAACCGCTAAAGTAGTGAGTAGAGAGAGGGCGATCAGAAGCAGGTCCATCACCTATGTCGCCCCTCTCGCGGCATTCGACTTGGCCGCCGCTCCAGGCAGGTCTTGGCAAAATATTGCCTATTGGCGTAGGTTAATAGGCCACGTGCATTGGTCATGCGGATAAGACCCGTAGTGAACAACTTACACACATATAGGACCTATATGTGTGTTTTCAAACTTTTAGGACCTACTTGGGACACCTCAAATACTTTTAGGGCTATCAATGTATTTTACTCTTCACGAAAACATAAAGAGTTCAGATCTAAAATCATGGCACTCGGACCCTAGTCACAAGCATTAAGCATAGCAAAGTCATACCAATATCAATCTCAGAACATAGTGGATACTAGGCATCATGCCCTAACAAATCTGACATCGATTACCTAAGAAATATCATACAACTATCATCTACCTCCATGTGCCTACACGGGAATTACTCACACATGGATGGGAGCATCATAGAATTGTGATGACAACGACAACGAATTCCTCTCCCCAGAGCCAGAAGCAGACTCCAAATCATATATCTAGAGGAAGAACAGGAGGTGGCGCCGTCTCCGTATTGCAGAAAGATTTCGTGTTTTTTGCTAGATTTTTCTAGTAGATATGGGATTTTATGACGATGGAATCATCGTAAGGCGGTACCAGAAGGGCCCACATGGCACGCCCTAGGGGGTGCCACCTAGCCATGTCACTCCCTGGTCACTCCCCTCCGGTCCATCATCGCTCCATAAATCCCTAAATATTCTGCAATAATTTTTCAAAAATCCCCATCCTATTTCGAGCACTTTAATTTCTGCACAAAAATAACATCAAGGTAGTTATGGTAAAAACATCGTTAGTGCGGGTTACTTTCATTCAAATCATATAAATTAGAGGGCAAAAACTATAACAAAAGTGTTTGGAAAAGTAGATGCGTTGGAGACATATCACTTTTTTTAGATTTTCAAAAAGAAAAAATACCATGTGTTTTGTATTGGCGACACAGTGGTCGATCTATCGGTTTGCATCTACACGATCTATGTGGTACCTAGATCAATGCATGGAGCTAACAAAGTGACGGAAACAAACACGGTGAATTACAAACATTCTTGGGTAAAACCATTAGTTGCATCACATGATTGGGGTATTCCAAACTATTGTACTATGTCGATCACTTTTTTGTGTCTGCATCATCATCCACTTCTCTAGTGAATAAACAACATATCACAAAGGATCCTGCTGGGTATTTGTTCTCTGTCTTTTCCCCCGCTACAATCGGAAAACATGCTTGGTAGATATGGAACGTGCCACAAATGATCCTATTGGTAAGATGATCCTATTGCTAACATGCTTGGTGGATATGTAACATGCCAAAAAGAAATGTTCCTGATGTATACGAAAAATGTACAATGTGTATGAAAAATGTGTATAAAGAAATGTTCCTGATGTACATGAATAACCCTGGGATCACTATGGAGGTACATGTAACAATGATCTCACCAACTATCAATATAGCAAAAGCGAAATAAGATGTTGGCGAAGATCATCGATTCCCGCAGCTAGGTTATACCTCCCAGACATGAGAATATTCTCCGAGACGATCTGTCATTCTAGTGTCAAAGAATGTGACACCCCCTAGGTATCCACGCATGCCGATCTAGCAGTACGGCAACACTCTGTGGAGCCAACACGAAAAACTACAGGAAGAACTAGAGGGAGAAGTAGCCTAGACACACGATGTGATCTAGATTACATCTAAACCGGTGAGAGAGGGGCGTGGCTACAAGAGGGGATCGGTCACTTGGTGCTTGGTGTGCCTCTGGGGTGCCCTTTGTCTTCCTATATATAGGAGGACCAGGTTTGGGTAGAAAGAACTCCTTGGAGGAGCCCACCTCCTCATGTGACTACAGAAGTCCTAATCTTGATATAGGACACCCAGTCCAGTTGCCTTGCCTCCTTTGGACTCTAGGGGGTTGTCGACTATGGCCCTTTGGCACCTTGCTCCCCAAGGCAGTAGGGGCAGTTCCACTAGGAACCTTCCAGAATATTTCAGAAGCTTTTGGAACCTTCCAAAATATTTCAGAAGTTTCTGGAACCTTTTGTACCCTTACGGAAGCTTCCATTAACTTTTGGTTCACCCCCGGGACCTCCTGAAACACTTCCAGGATCGTTTGAAACACATTTGGAACCCGCATTCTCCGTTATCTCACAGTACTTATACATAGCACTAGTCGTTAAGCGTGTGACCCTACATGTTTAATAACATGTGGACATGTCTGGAACACCTTCTGTTCAATAATTATTAGTGAGATGTGGACACCCATAATAATTCCCACATATCAACCAAGATCGCCGAACCTTCTGTTACCGCATACAATTCCTTTGTTTGCCGATATGTTATAAAATCTGATTCGAGACTATTCATCACTATACCTAGTTATCCTCGCTACCGTTTTGTACTATTTTCTCGTTCCCGTATTCTGATATCCCCGTGACTAACACATTATTCACTATACCTGGCCATGCGATGTTGGACACTACAATACCGAGTGGGCCCAGAGTGTATCTCGCCATCTCCAAAGTGGCAAATCCTAGTCTTGACATATCGTGCATGGAGTACTTTTCCGGTGTACGCTAAAGTTGCCTTTCTAATTACCTAGTTATGGAGTAAATTTTGGCAACCCCAAAGTAACCATCTAGTATTTGGGTTTACGATATTCTCATGGTCTAAGGAGCCAATTAAACGTTAAGACTTTATATGAAAATACCGACAACATATCAATGATGTGATCTTGTGGTATTCCATAAGTTGGGTCTATCGAACACCATGGTTACGCTAGCAATGTGTTCTCATTCATTAATAATACATGAGCTAGTCCAACAGAGGCTGGCTAGGGATGTGAATGACGTTTATCCTTCTACATGTGCAACTGGGTTTTCCTATGAATTTCACATTCGAGAACCATTGTAATTATAGCATAGAAATGTAAACTTAATTATGAAAACGGAAATGAATGTCAACTTTATTATTGCCTCTAGGAGCTCTTTCCAACAAATGGTATACTAGAAAGAATGCCAAATTGGAGAGGGATAAAGCTGGTGTTTTGAGGAAACAAAATGTGAGGTTATGAAAAGCACTAACCAATGAATGTTTGGACACTAATATATTTTCTTACTAGTTGGTATATTATTCAAATATGAAGAGAACAATATTGAGTATGCTTTATGAAGCAAGGGAAAAGATTGTTTTTTCTTGGCAGTGAAGCTCTTTCATTCAAATTGAGCTATGTAAATTTCCATGTCCAGTGGTGGGTCTAAGGTGCTTCTGAACACTTACTGTATTGTTACTTCTAGGTAGATTTTTAGAACATTTTAAGTCTTAAACAAAATTGACATGCTACTGATGCAAAGATTATTTTGGACACCGATTTCCTCAATGGTTGCTCTCTTTTTACATGCGGGCAGAACACAGTACTTGTGTTTAGCTTGGATAAGGAGAACAGTAAGATACCTGAAAGCATAAATTTGTAATCAAGTCTAATGCAGAACCAGCCATACCACTCGATTTAGTCACAAAGCCAATTGTCGCAAGTTAGCTCCAGTAACCAATTACATAGTGCTATTTCTGTAAGTACTTCCTCATATAACCTGATGGATTAAACTCAGACAAAGTTTTAATACTTTAATAATGCATGAAGTTAGACTTTGTGTTTGCCACAAGCCAAGCTAACCTATGTTAGACAATCCGAGCAATTTATCCTACCAAAATATTTAACTGTTAGAAGTACTGGCAGACTTAGTTACATGTGCGGTCTACTATTGTGCATAGGATAGGACAATTTAGGCCTTCTTTATTTCAAACAAATTTTGAACCACAAGCGCTCAAATTATTTGGAGGTGCGTTGAATCGAGATTGCATTGAAGTGGAGCCTTGTACCTTGTGGTCCTTGTTTAACCCATACCTTCATAGCCATATTAACCGACAATTTTACAATCAAGACTGCATTCAAGGGGACCCTGTTATCTGGTTTGACCCAGCCACCCAGAGCTATATTAATCTACTAAATATTAAATTGTTAAAGGAAGTGGTGTATCACAACTTTCCTACAATTTGGTCTACATTTGGGGTCAACCGTTATGTCTAACTTCCTTGAAACTCTCTATACTTCTTTGAACTTGTGTTTTCCTATATAGAATTGCGATGTAACATGAACAATGTGGGATTCATTTGACAGCCAAACTCCTCACGGCGCTTGTGGATTGGCTTTGTTGAACTTCTTCAGTTTTGGAAGAGCTGACCATGCACCTATTCCTGCTGATGATGAGGGTGAGCTTTTATACAATCCCCTCGGATACCTAAAGCATGGTTGGTACACAAAAATGGTTTCTATTACAGTTTATTAAACAGAACTTGAAACAACAACAAGCTGCCCTTTTGAAAGCCGTTTTCCTGATACAATTCCTAAGAGAACTCGAAAGAGAAGCAGCTCATAAAGCCTTGCGACAGGTAAACCTAGGGCAGAATTTGGCAGGAAAAATCTCTAAACATACTCTGAAGTCCAAATACCACTGATCCCGTGGATGGAGAAAACTATAGAATCAGCCTGTTCTTAAAAGATTTGAAATGCTTGGAACTGTCACGGGTGAACAGAATCCCAACTTGGTCTTGAAGACCTGATGTGCACCCTTTTGGAGGGTAATTTCAGTGGCATTTCCGTTGTGAGTGTAATCCTGGAAACTATACAAAATAGGTTGTCTGATAGATCGAAAACCCCGTTTTTTTAGCGTTCGTCTCTAATCAGTCATCACTACTTGCATCTCTTACCTGAACATTGTTTGAAAGGTGTATGGGATATCCGGAGCTCACCTCGGCTTTGATGGATATAGGAGGTAAAAGATTTTTTGTAGGAGACCATTAGCTTTAATTAGCTCATAAGAAGCGGCTTGCGTTGTAACTTAGGTCAATTGCGGTGGTGATGACAAAAAGCGCACCAAAGACTGAATGAGTTTAGAGCATTAGGCGGTGCCCAAGCGCAAACAAAACAATGTACTCTGCTTCCCCGCAACTATCTCTGTGATGACTGCATGCTGCATGTCAAATGAGATGAATTTATAAAGCTGAGGACATGAACGTCCGAATGGTCTCTAAAAAAGGCAGGCGCCTGGTATTTGAGACCTAGCCAGTAGGTCACAAGATAGGAAAATCACAAGGATTGTCCATGTGATGGATGCTGATAACTACCCAGAGCAAAGGACCTATCAGTTGACCAAAGAAGTTGTAGTGGGGAGTAATAGCAAGAGCCTATGGTTGTCCGCATATCAACTCTTTCAAGCGGGTGGGTGCGCGCCGACTATGGCGGCGGCTAATTCCTTCAAGCGGATAAGCACACATGCAAACCACCAAGGGAGATCATTGGCAGAACCAGGGAGCTGTCGTTCCACTCATAGATGTCATCCATTTCCACCAACAATACCAGTATAAAATCTCTAGGAAGTTGAAATCCGAGAGGGTGAAAAGTGGGAAGAAGGGAGAGGAGGGGTGTTACAAGCTCAGGATGAGCGAGGGGCGCAAGCGGCAAGCATCGAGTCCTTCTGCTGGTTGCTGTCACCGCTAGCCCACACAAACCCTCTCCTAGACGGCCTTTGCTGATGGGGCTGGACCCGTCAGCAGAGTTTGGCCAAGGGCCTGCACATGTACATCAACAATGACGGGCGACAACTCTTACAATCCTGAAGTTGTCAGCTGGAGGCCAGATGCAGCACAATTTCCAGTGTCCGTTGTACTTGATTCAAGAACACCAGCATGATAGATATTGGCAATTCCAACCGTACCGCAATCAATGAAAAACTCAGCTTCTATGTATCACTCACCATGATCCGTTGACCATCCTTCAATTACTGTCTACCATGTGTTCTGCATCGATAACATCTCCATAAATTGGAGACTGTTTCCTAAAATTAAACCAGCCATGTCCAGATCAGCAAACTTTCATGGTGTTCTCTTTATTTTATTTTTGGTGATGTTGCATGTGCAGAAGAGCAGATCATGATGCAGGTGGTGGACGAACAGGACCCGGCTTGCCTGCTCCCTCTCCATGCTCCTATCCGTGCTCTCACTTCATTCTACGGTTGTCTTTTTTCCTTTTTTCTTTTAATCTAATCATCTCCCTCCTAATTTTAAATGAGTGGGGTCGTACCTTATTTTGTTCCAATCAAATCAAGCCACGTACGCGGAAGCACGGATGGGCACACGCCGGGGGAGCAGACAAGTCTCGTCCGGACGAACAAAGCAAATGACGAAATTTCCCTTTTATGATTTCCACTGGACTCAACAAGGTATAAATGGGCATCTTATAACATGAAACAATTATTAACAAACTTCGGCTAGGCAACATACTGTACCAAGTTAGCCAAGCTAATTAAATTGCTCCACCTAGTACATTACTGCAAAAAATTAACTGATATGCCCAGTACTAAAGAATAGAAATTCTGGTAAGGTTCCTCTTATGCTATTATTTATTTATCGAGAAAGCTAAAATCTAGTCGGCAGTCCATTTCGAATCGAACGGTGCTTATTAATCGTACGACAGTTGTTAATTTCCTTCCGTTTTTCTTCACGATCCCGCAGTTAATGGTGATTGGATTATGCTTTAACTGCGATCATAATTCTAGGCAACTTTATTATCTCGTAATTAATGAGTTACCGCAATTATCTTGGCATGATTATCCCGTAATAAATGGGTTGCCTTAATTTGAAAGGTAATTAGTGGGTCACCTCCTAATTTGCATGATTTTGTCAGTCCTTCTCATCCTAATTTCCCTGGCAAAAACTAGTGTACAAGGTGGGATCCGAACTCTCAACCTTGGAGAGCTAAGACCTCTTAACTAACCACGCTAACCAACTAGCCAAGCAATTAGTTGTGTAAGTTCCATTTCATTTTTTCTGATATAATATGTATAGTTTGCTTTGAATTTTTTTTTGTATGTTATAATTTGAGACACCCTCTGTAGTTATCATGTCAGTTTGAGATACCCTCTGTAGTTATCATGTCGTTCATGATATAGTTATCATGTTTTCTCTTTGTTAAAATTATCATGTGAAAAAGGCATTCAAATACATCCCAGTAAATTCTGTGTAAATAGCATGGTAAGATACGTACTATGGACCTGATAACTTAGCTATAAACATGTGGTAACTTTGACCCATAAGGATAAAAGTTGTTGAAAACTTATCCCCGATAACTTCTATGTCAATAGCATGGTAATATTTCACCCCACATACCTGATAACTCACGCACAAACACCTGTGATTATGTGTTTTACCCAAGGTTTTTTTTTAAACATCCCTTGTAACTTATATGTCAATGGCATGATACCGAAGGGTCGGAAGGTCGAACTGTCTATAACTTTTTGTGTGAATAGTATGATAATGTAGGCCTGGACCTGATAACTTAGATATAAACACCTCAATAACTTTGATCCGTGGAAAAAAGTTGTTGAAAACATACCACCAATAACTTTTTGTGTAAAAGCATGATAAGATACGCTCTTGGACCTGATAACTTATGTACAAACACCACGATAACTTTCGACCCATAGAAAAGTGTTATTCAAAATATACTCTGTAAATAATATGGTAATACAGGCTCTCGGGCCTGATAACTTATGTACAAACACTATGATAACTTTACCCATGAAAAAAGTTACTGGAAATATACTTCAATAAGATATGTGTAAATTACATGGTAATATACGCACAACAGAGCTGATGCCTTACTTAGCTCAGGCATGATAACTTTTGACCCAGAAGAAAAAGTCGTCGGAACATGCCGACATGGGATCTTGTTGCAGTTGCTGATTCACTTATTTAATTTGCAGTAGGAGCCTCTCCTAATGTTTCAGTGGTTCAAAAAAAACATGGGATCTTGTTTTGAAGGTCTCGCCATGGAAGTTTTTTTTGTGAAAATGGATTTTGAATCGAACCGACCGTTTGAGTTACAAAACATTTTGAAATTTCAGAATAAAGTGAATCTATGATGACATTAGCGTTTCTGCACTTTAAGTGCATTTGCATGTGGGGAGAAAGTTGGAAGAAATCATTTTTATGCGCGGAATTTTTATATGTAAACATCGTGGTAACTTATGTACCATAGACGTGATAACTTGCATATCCCAGACGTGATAACTTTTTACTCAGAAAAAAAGTCGTCGGAACATATCAACATGGGATCTTGTTTCGAAGGTCTCGTCGAGACGATTCTTTTATGTGAAAACATTTTTTTAATCAGACTGACGGTTTGGGCTACAAAACATTTTGCATTTTGAATTTCTTTAGAATCTTTGCTAATGTCATCATTTCTGTTTTATATACATGCATGCATGCATGCAGACTTGAAAATGAATTAGGAATTGGCTGGCACACCACACTCATTCCTGTTACTTTTTGGAATCGTGCGGATGTGTTGCAATCCTCCGGACGTGTGGAAGTTAGTCAGGTCCTTTATTTATTTTCGAAACGGAGGCAAAGATTGCCTCATCTATTAATTAAGTAGAAGAGAATTGCCCAGTTAATTACGAGAAACCGGGCAAAAATCAGAACAACAAGGGCCAAGCCCACTCCTATAGACTAAACAACACAGGGCAAAGCCCACCCTTATCGACGACAAGTCGATTTGCGGCCAAACAACGCAGCTCCGACTCTGACGAAGAACTCAGAAGAACAAAACCAGGCACGGCTGGCGCCACGGAAGATAGCTGAACGAGCCACCTGCAGCCAGTCATCGTACACCATAGGGCCCCAGCCGCCGCAGCTTCGACTCCACAGCAACAAGCAAACCGAGGCAAAACCGTGGACACGCCGGAGAAGAGCCGACTACCGCAACCATTACCGCGTTGCCGACATTGCTCCCACCATCATCGTTACCGCAGGAGTCTGGTCGCCACAATGATTCTCTCGGGGCCGCCGCCCCGACATCCACCGCTCCGTCGCGCCCAGCGCAATCAACCGGCACCGCCTTCCGGGGCCGCCACCCCGACATACCACCGCTCGCCTCGAGCAGCAACGCCGCACAACCCAGCTGCCCGCAACCCACGCTGCTCAGGGCAACCGCTCGCAAACCACGAACGTCGCACCACATCCGGGGCCGCCGCCCCGACATAAAGTCAGACCGCCCCCTCTGGGACGCATCGACCGAGCCGACACCCCTACCGCCCAAGCGGGACAAGGATGCCACCCAACCAATGTTGAGATAGAGCCCCACCTCATAGAGCTGCCACTCTCATTGTTTCCGAGATCGCCATCTCGACGCACAATTAGAAACCACCCGGAGCCGCCGCCCCGACGTCCACTGTCCCCGACGACGAAGAGATCAATGCAAACTGCAACATGCTGACTCTCCAAGGCGATGCCTCAAAGAAGGAAACGACGTAGCCGCCGTCATCGCCCGCTTCGACCATCCGAAGCTAGGGATTTCTCCCGGAGAGTCGTGTAATGGAGCTCCACAGCAACACCTTCAAGAAGGGGACGACACCATGGCCATGGCGCCGCTGTTGCCGGCACCAACCCAAGGTCAGCGCTGGACTTTCGTCCAGAGCTCCTCCACACCTCCGAATCCGAGCAGATCCGAAGCGTTGCGCAGCACACAATCCCCATGGCCGACGTCCACCGGCTTCACCTTCCCGCTGCGCCAAGCTACCTCCGCCGTTGACCACCAAGCTCACGTGCAACACCACCATGGCCACACCCCACCTTCACACCAGAACCAGAAGCACCAGACCACCGCCGCCCGTCGTCGCAGCAGCACCACGCAGAGCCGACGAGCAGTCGCGCGAGAGGTCCCCGCAGGTGCCAGATCCAGCCGCGCCCAGCCAAGCCTAGCGACCATGCACACGCCACCAGCACCCAACCTCCGGAGCACAGGGACGCCGACCAGCACCGCTGCAGATCCGGAGGGGACGCCGCCCGCAGCCGAAAGACCGCACCTCGCGGGATCCCGTCTCGAGCGCCGCCTGGATGCAAGACGCGACACCTCCAGCCCCGGCCGCCGCGCTGCCCGTGCAGCCACAGCAGTCGCCGGGCCGCAGCAAGGTCCCGGGGCCGCCGCCCCGGCGCCCGCACACCGCCGGCAGAGCACGCCGTCGAGGGCCAAGGCGCAGAACCGGCCGGTGCCATCGCATCGCGAGAGAAGAAGGCCCGCCGCCACCGGCCACCGCCCGGGCTTTGCCCAGCGGCGTCGCCCAGCGGCGGCGAGGGGAGGGGAGGGAGGTGGGGGCTGCCTGCCGCGGCGGCGCTAGGGTTCGCCCGAGCCGCCCCCTGGGAGCGACGCGGACGCGGACGCCCTCTTTCACCCGGTACTGAAAGAGCTTTGTGGTGTCGAGTGACTGCAAATTATCAGTGCATATCAAACACAAAACATGCTACAGCTTTGCTGTAAGATACACAAGCTACTGCATCTTAACAAGAACATGAGAAACAACAATGGTGGCCTATGCTACAATTCATTGTACTCAGGCAGCCAAGCAACTTCAATACTCCAAATCAATACATCATTACCAATCAAAAATAACCAGTATGTTCATGCACTAATAACAATAAATCTCGTAAGAAAAACAGACATGTTGATGAGACAAGACTGTCCTGACCAGTTAGTTCTTAGCAGTGAGAGCTTGTTTCCCTTGATGCGATCCTAGTTGTCCTGACGGAACACCTCAGGTCTTGCCAAGGCAGTGCCTTGGCATCTTTCCTCCGAAGCTCGCTTAGTACGAGACGCTTGCCAACCAGGTCCCACATAATCTGGATTAGAACCCTCCTTCAGGATATTGGCCCCAAACACAGTTGTACTGCTCATTTCTTTGTTGACTACAGGTGGTCTAGCATCAGCCGCCGAACCCTCCTTCAGGATATCTGCCCTTCTTTTCCTTGGCTGCATCAACCACAATGATTCTGACCCCAAACGAATCGAGCTGCTGCATCTCTTGGAATAACTCCGGGCCTCAGTACTCTTGTCAAAGACAGTACCATTCCTGGGTTGATACTTCTTAACCACATATAATATCACAACTAGCTGTCAACAGAAAAAAAAAACACCAACTCTGACAAAAAGAACGTTCTGCAAAAAATCAAGGCATTTGGAAGGTCGTGTGAGTACATATATGTAGAAGGAGTAGGCTTGAGTATATGAAACTGATACTAGGAAATTAGTTTTGGGTCCTTGTTATCGCAGGTTGTTTATGCCATGAAACTTTTATATACTGAAATCGCAATGCCAATACAGGGCATTGCAGCTCTGGAAACTAACATGTGTTAATTACTGAAAATTATTTTGAAGTTACTAATTACTATGATTTTCATCAGACATTAGATACTTTTTATGCTGTTCTACTGAATACATGACCTGCAAATGGTTAATAGATGTGATAATCAGATATAATCCAATCATTTTAAGTAAGGTTCTTGACAAAGTTAATAGCAGTTAAAACCACATTCATTTCAATTGGAGAAGGCCGATGCCAAAGTCCTTGAACACCAACACCAGTTTTGGGAAGAAGCACCAAAGAAGGCAAAATCAGAACTACAGCAGAAAAAAAAAACTGTTTTGGGCGGCACCACGGATAAGCGCAGAGGAATAAGAGGTAGACCGCAAATCCTAAATATCTAACAATTTATTCTTTCATAATTCACAATCTGGCATCGTTCAGTATTTCAGCTATAAGCACCATATATGATTAACAGCTTTGTCTACAGATGCAGGAAAAATCATGAGAAAGGTGTAAGTAAACAAAATATGGCCTACATTGGTTAACATGAGTGCGGTCATGGCTTGGGAGGCTCTCTGCTGAGCTCCCTCTTGGGCCTCTGCGGCGCATTCTTGGGGTTGGTGAACCATGTCGTGTAGAGGAATTGTTTGTGAGGTCCGTCATGGTCGCAGATGAGCCGGAGCTTCTGCTTCTCCCTCATCCACCGCAGCATGATCTTCATCTGCCTCTTGCTTGTCAAACCCCTCAGGCCTACATCCTGAACAAAATGAACACACGAGGCACGTTCTAAATGACAAGGAATCCAAAATCACGTTGCAAGAACAGAGAAGACACTGTCCGTCCAGCCAAGTTGCGAGAAAGACATTCCGTCGAACAGGTTGCGTGCGGAGATGAATCTCGCACAAGTTTAAGCAGCAACAGTACCTTGACGTGCTCCCAAACGTCGGAGATGGTGAGGGGGCCGTGCTCCTTGACCACGTCGAAGATGGTGCGGGTGATGGACTGCGCCTGCTCCGGCGCCGTCGTGAGCTCGATCGGCGCCATCTTGGGCTTCCCCTTCTTCGCCGCCCACCGCGCCGCCGTCGCAAACATCTCCCCGCGCGTTTGCTTCGAGGGGCCTCCGCGAGTTCACCCACGCCGCGCCACAAGGCGTGAGAAGACAAGAACAGCTCACCTCGGCAAATCCAAGTATTCTGGAGGTACTGTGAGTGTCAGCAGTGATATTTCGCTGGATACATGGACCGACACCAGGGAGGTGGCAGGAGGGGAGGGAGGACGCACCCTTTCAGATGCGGGGAGTTGCCGTCGCCGTCGCCGTCGCCGCCGCCGCCGGGAGGGAGGGTGAGGAAGGAAGTCGCGTGCCGATCGCAGTTTTTTTTAGGGAAGCGTACCCATCCAAGTGAGGGCGCTGCTGTGTGTCGCACACAGCCAGCACTACGCTCGCGTCCCTCGCGCGAGCTGGGCCTGGCACAGCGAGGCAGTGCACGCCTGTTTTACTTTTTACTTTTTTCCTCATTTCATCATTTGTTCGTCAGTTTATTTTAATTTATAATTAAAGAAAATCGCAAATACAAAAAAGTTGTAAATTTAAAAAACAATCATGTGTATTTAAGAAAGTTCATAAATTCGAAAAATATTCCCGAATTTAAAACATGTTACTGAATTCAAATAATATTCAAAATTTCCTCGTCGATTTTAAAAAATGTTTGTGAATATAAAAAATATTCAGGAATTCCGAAATTCATAAATCCTCATGAATTCAATAAAAATAATGAAGTAGAAAAATTGTTCATGGACTTGAAATAATATTTTTGAATTCAAAAAACATTCATAATTGAAAAAATAGCTCGTGAATTTTAAAAGATGTCCATGAATTCAAAGAATGTTCGTGAATTCAAACAATCCTTAATATAAAAAAAATACCTGTGAATAAAGATATTGTTCACAGATTTGAAAAAAAAGTTCATGGATGTAAAAAATTTCGTGATTTCAGAAGATGTTAGCAAATTCAAAAAATGGTTGCAAATACAAAACATGTTCATGAATTGGAAAAAGTGTTCATGAATTCAAATATTTTTTGTTTCAAAAAAATGTTTATGAATCTGGAAAATGTCCGGCGATCCAAAAACTGTTTGCGAATTAAAAAACTCACGAATTCAAATATGTTCGTGAATTAGAAAAACTGCAATTATAAAAATGTTTGTGAATTTGGAAAAATGTTCACAAATTCAATGTATGTTCATGAATTTAAAAATTATTCGCTAATTTGAAAAAGTACTTGTCCCTGCGAAAGTTATTGTACTTGTCCCTGCGAGAGTAAAAGAAGAAACAAAAAACCTACGCTGCATCATTCACGCATGCCAGAGCCAATGGAGTCAGTACTTGTCCCTGCGAGAGTTATGGTACAATTCGAGCTACCATTCTGCTCTCAAGGCCTCTCCTTTTGTAGCACTATATAGCCATGAACCACGACACTGGGCATCGAAGCAGCTTCTACTTGCAACATTCCTGCACTGAAGGACTAGCTCGAGGAGCGTGAACTCATACAACAAGTTTTCAAGCAATATCTCAGCCATGCTCGCAACATTATGAAAGCTCAAGCAGTAAAACGGCGAACAAACATAACCTTCCAACATGAGGATTCAGTCTTTGTCAAATTCCAACCCTACGTGACATCGGTTGAGTGACGAGCCAGTCACAAACTGTCGAATCAACAATCATATGTTTTTTTCTTAGATTTCCTAACCAAAATTTATATTGTGAGTTTAAAGACCCATTAGATGTGATGTAGGAGTATTAATCGGTCGAACCAGCCATGATATGTTTTCTGTTAGATTTCTAAGAATATTCTCCTTTGTCTAGTTAGCTAGTCAAATATCTTTAGTATATAAAAGATCTGTCCATGTGCAATCAAATTTATAGAAATGACAAAATGCTCTATTGCTTCGTCGACATGCGCGCTCGTAGAACCACAGATGATTCAACCATGAAAGAGTTTAGCTTCTGGACCTGCAAGCGGAGATGCACACAGCTATGCATGTGCAACATAGACGCAAATGTCATGAGTAGTTGAACTCTTCTATATGATCGTGTGACATAGATAATTAATTAAAGGTTTCAAAAAAAATAAAACCTTTCCACAAATGAAGTTCTTGTTATCTCCTCTTCTTGTGAATTTCAATGTTCTGCTATTTTTCAGGTGTTTGAAAAATGGTTTCCCGTTCGTCGATTGTGCATTAACATCGAGGCCGAAGAAGGCGGCGCCGCAGCGAATATAGCGAGGCGTGGGGAAGATGGTGAATGGGAGTCAAAGGCTTGACTGGTTTGGGTGTTAGGTGGTGGGGCTCATGTTGCCGGAGAAGAACATGAGGTGGTGGTAGGGTGTGTGTGTGTGTGGGTGGGTGGGGGGGGGGGGGGGGGGTGGGGGGGTGGGGGGTAGAGGGATGCCCTAGGTGGTGGCAGCATAACTGTGAGCGGCGGGTTCAGGGGATGGTGAGGCTAAGGCGGTATCGCCGCTGGCCGCGGGAAGGGGGAGCACATATGTGACGAAGATGACATTGTGTTTTTGTAAAATAGGACGGATGCTGGATGGGGATCGGATGGGTGGGAGAAAAGTGGCTGACGCAAAATATTTATCAGCATTTGTGAACAGGTGCTACCAAATTCCATAGATAATAAATACATTAAAAAAGAGATGGTAAATATATCCGACTTGGATTGCATTTTGATCACGTACCATGTTTTTTTTAAGTTTTTCTTTGGAGAGAACCAACGTTCCTCAAATTAGGTTGCATCTCATCATCTTTTCGGTTTAAATGGTACATATCAATCGATTGATCATACGTGGGCATGAGCAAAATGCAGATGCATACCTTCGTATGCATGTACTGAGCACGATAGGATGTCGTGGCAAAACCGAACACACACGCGGTAGTCTCACATGGCTGACCTTGAACCATGCGTTCTCATGATGGATGTCGTGCATGTGATCCTGATTGGACGAGGGGTTCGTGATTGGGATGTTCACGCCCTGGCAGAAGAAATGGATCGAACTATTCCAACGCTAAATTTGGCTCCCGCTTTTAGTGGATCTCCAACCCATAGCCAGCCACAACCATTTTGCAAGAGATGTGTCCCCCAACAGGATCTTTATCTCCCCCTCCCTCTCTGCTCGCCCCGGTCTCCTGACCGATGATGTGAGGCGCCGTGCGTATCCCCACACATCTTATGCTCATCAGAACGATCCTGTTGTAGACGCTATGCCATGCAAAGCTCATGCTAGTGAGTTGTACTACGTGCTATGCATGTGAGTTCTGAGATAACATTACAATACAACATTGACAGACAACTGACAGTTACATATTATGTGCTTAAAGTTCAAGATACAAATCCATATCTATACTTTAATATTAAAGGGAGGAAGATCTCTTGGTTTTCCTTCCGTCATCTCTTTATACCCGTTAATTTTATGTTAACTACAGAGACTGATGACTGAGATTAAAAGGATGTATCTTTCTTGTGCAAAAAATATATATTAAAAGGATGTATCTTTGTATGTTACTCTTTTTCTTGTGGTTGTTTCGTATGAAGTCCTTTTTATTCATCATTGCACGCAAACCTGGAATAGTTGGTTTATTCTCGAGAAAAATAAGTCGGTCTCAAACCGTCTCAATCTGTGGACAAAATCCAGTCTCTTACCAATGCGTACGAGACAGCCAACTTTCCATGGAGTTCATTGGGCTCCACAAGTATGAATGCACATGCATACTAGCTTAACTTGCAAAATGCCCGTGCGTTGCCATGGGCCTTTTAATTTGTTTTCATCCGATTGCACCTATGAATATAATGCATATCTTATCTCGTTCCCCACTCTGTCTACCACCCTCCATCTCTATCCCTACCCTTCTATTTCCCACCCCCGCTCCCTCTTTCTTTCTAGACCCCTCTATTTCTCCATGACACAATCCCCTAATGACGAAAACGCCCCCTGCTTTATATTATAAAGCAACAATCACTGTATACATCCGATAAGACCGATACAAACACACACCACCACCGCACTCAACACACACCCAAAGCAAGATACAAAGGTGCCGACAAACCACCCCAGCGACTACCAAGCATACTACGAATGAGCAAAGAAGAACCGCTTCTAGCCGACGGACCACCACACGAGTGATCCACCAAGGAGAGGTGAGGCAGCCAACGCCGGAGCGGGGACTCCAAAATGGTGCCTCCAAGAAGGGCAGGACCACTGATAGCCGCCATCATCTGATCCCGTGGATCAAGTTTTCACTCGGAGTAACACAAAGGGACTGAGAGCACCACGGCGGACCCTGCAAGGGGCAAACAACGTCTGCGGACGCCACCGCCAATGGCTAGTACAAAGATTGGGCAAGTGATGTACCCCGGTGCTCCGACCCCCTCCGTCGCACCCCCGCTCCGCCAACCACCCGCATCCATGCCGCCCGAGCAGCCTTGTCTGCTCTCCCGCTCCTGAGCCGCGCAAATCCGCCCAAGATCAACGCGCCTCCCACTGCCAGGGCCGCCACCTTGTACCCAGACCACCCTGAGAACATCAAAGGGGGTGGCTTTCAATAGCTTCTCCAAATCCAACCACCGCCGGAACCGACAACAACCATCCAACCTCAAGCATCGCCAGAAAGCACCAGGCTGAGGAAAAGGGGAAGGGGAAGGACCGGCACACGACCATGACCGGCACCCCCTACGTCGGCGACAGGCGACTCAACAACAGCAGAGCCCCCATCCCTCCTACCGACTTCCCCCTCCCCCCGAAGCACCCCTGCTTCGCCCCACCACGGCTACTGGCGCGGACTGGCGAGAGGCCACCAACAGCCACATGTCCGCCGAAGAGGGGGTAGATCCACCGCCATCACCACCAAAGATGGGCACAAGAGAAGCCCGCCCGCGCCGCACGCTGTCGTCCAGAAGCCGGGGAGGAAGGCCCGACCGGACTCCAGGACGTGCACGCACCTCCACCACCTCAGCCGCGCCACCAGCACTGCCCACCGATCCACGCCAGCGCCAGCCGCACACGACCCCTGTTGGCCTCAGCCCTCGCCGTCGGACGGGCTGCGAGCGCCAGATCTGTCTGGATCAGACCAGATCCATGTTGCACGATTTGCCTGAAGGACGAAGCCCCACCTCCACCGCACAACCACCACTACACTAATATAGCATCGACTGAGAGTATCAGTCGTGAGACTGGGGACAGTATCACAATCCCCTAATTACTTCCATGAAAGAAAAACAAAAAATCAGCATGCAAAATCCCCTAATGCCGTCGATTTGATTTGATTGAAGCATGGAATCAAAAGAGAAGCGCACTGCAGATAGGAAAGAAATAGAGCAAACAGTTACCGACGACATTACAGTAGAAGAAAACAAAGATATATGTGAAAAGCAGTACAGAGATGCTTGTGCAACTTATCATACGTACCTAGAAGAATATTGTGATCCGCTACAGCATGCCACACTGAGACATACATGCTGAAATGCATTGTTCTCTCTCTCTTTTATAGGAGCCGAGACATACATGCTGAAATGCATTGTTCTCTCTCTTTTTTATAGGAACACATACGTAATTTGGTTACAATTACGAATTTTAATGCTGGTTAGTCAATTCTAGCAGAATAAAAGAATAGGTTTCATGCTATCCTGAGAATTGCTGAATCAATATCGATATATGAGCAGGCTCACACAACTTGTAAATTAAGCTAAGGGGTAGATCCTAAATATACTATTTTTTTGCTTTAGCACATGTGTCTTCCCGTGCTCTTCACCTTTTGAGGAATATGGTACGCTGGGTTTGCTTAAGAACATGACAAAATCAACGTCGACCGAGAGAATTTGGCTGCTGCATATTACCTTCTGATAATTATTGTAGGCAAACCAGCATAGGTTGTACAACAAATATATACATGCAGAAATGTGGGCTCTTGGAAAGACGATAGTATAGAATGCCTGGCCACCCAGTGGCTTTATATTTTCAAGATACTCTTAACAACAAACTGACATAATACATCTAGGTTTAGACCAGCAAGCATAATATCATCAGGAACTCATCATTTTCTTACCACCCCATGCCTATCTCCAGCGTATCCTCGTCTTTCCAACAAAGGAAAACATCCTTTGTAAGTGTCAGCGGAGCCTTCTCCAAATTGTCATCAATGAAGCAATTCAGGACAGATCTGGGTGACCCAGTGGAGACTTCGCTGACAATGAAGCTCGAGTAGCTGATCAAGTTCTCAAAGGCACCTCCTGCAGACCTGCACAACCATGTTGACATTTAGTTTCTCACCCTGGCTCCCAGCAAGGCTGTGACTGTAGAAGCTAGTTTTTTTAAACGGAGGCATAAGCATAAGTTGTGAATCTAGAAGATAGTTTTGATGCTTACAACGACAACATTTAATTAGAAAACTAATGCATGTAAAACTAAGGTTGTATTCAAAGTGGTGACATGTTACTTCTTGATAGATATCCGCCGATAAAAGTATTTTAGTAACACAATTGAGTTGAACACATCGTAAATGGAAATAACACAAACTTTAGGCAAAGTAATTACTACAGTTCCTTTGGAATCAAGGACAGAAGAAACACAATAGACGATAACACGAGAAAAGTAATCGCTATTTTTGTTTTAACACTACCGATACACTATAAGATGTTAAGAGTTTTGAGAATCAACATCTTATCGACATAAGTACTTCACTTTTCTCAGGAACCTGTGCAATAAGGAGAGCAAAAATATCCAATAGGAAGGAGTTATAGAGCACACACTTCATGCCCAAACAGTCCTAGTCAAGTAACTCAGACAACCATTAATGGTTTCAACCAAATAAAACCAACACATCATAATTCCTGAAACTCCTCGGGGTGCATGCTATGTAACCAGATCATCTATTCAAGTGTATATACCCAGCCAATGTTTATTGTTGCAAAATTGTGCACATTGTAAGAAAACAACTGTGAGGAAACCCATAAGATAAGAGAAATAAAGATGGCACCTTCCAACATGTGCCATCAAGAAAATACTAAACCCCCTTCTCTTGTAGGCTAACTACCTTCTGAACCCAAACTCTCCACACCTTGTATTGGTGCAACTGAATAAATTAGTACAGTAAAACAAGTTGTAACACATACAATTAAGAAAAGTCACAGTTTATGCCTTAGAGAACCTAAATACAACAACCCAGGATTAATGTAGAAGCACACAACGACAAAAAAACACATGTCAGAGGAAAGTGCTACTGCCAGCAGATGTAGCTGCCCCAGTGGTGGTGATCGAGACTATGCACGGGATTCATGTAGAAGCACCTAAACACAGGATTCATTATTGGCACCTGGAACATGGGTGCAGGCATTCCGGCGAAGTCAGCGATAATGGAAGCTTCGGGTATGGCAAGAACTTGCAAAATTTTAATGAGTGATAAAAGGATCTTATGGAGAAAAAACAGTAAAGGAATGCATATTTCTATTATGCATCATCGATCAAAACGATGGTTAATTGAATGAAGAAAACAAAAAATCACTTTTACTGGGAAAAATTGGTACTGCTACCTATTTTAATGTTATTAACTCGTTGGTGAGAGAGCTGCTCACTTGCAGATCACATAACTCCACGTATTTTCTGTACAAAGGTAATTTAATTTGGTAGTGACATTCAGCTATTTCCTTGGAGCTTAAAGGATTACCTACAAATAAAATTAGAGGAAATGCTTGTATTGCTAAATCTCATCAAGTGGTAGCTATCATTTTCATCAAGAAAAAACAACTTGCTCTCGTTGGTCATTATGTCAGGCGAACCTTCTCTGCATATTACTGAAAAACACACAATTAGCATTATGTTATGTACTGTTTAAGAACCGTGAATGATTGATTTGGCTCACCTGCCAGCTTGGTTTCAGACAGAACCAACCCTAAAATCACTTGTCTTGTTGGTGTGTCCGCGGGTGGAGATGGCGGCCAGCGCGCGGCTCCCCACAAGACGGCCTTCTTCGGCCACCATGCCATCACTGTGCGCATGGGTGATAGCATCCTCACGGCGGCGCCCAGCCCCTGCCAGCAGAAGTAGCTGCCCCGGTGGTGGTGATCGAGACTATGAACGAGATTGATGTAAGCACCTAAACACGAGATTGAAAATTGGCACTCTCTTTGGATTGTCAGTCAACTTCCCAATTGTGGCCATTGATTTTCTTGAGTTGAAGCAACGCCTTACAAACCTACTTCACTAAGGAGCTCAAATTGCCGTTGATGGTCTAGACATGCTGCACCGAAATCATTGAAGGCCGAACACTGATAACAATACCATTGTATATCTAGTCATAGTATTCCATTCCAACTATCCCAAGGAAAGAAAGATATCTGAAAGCTGCACTCCAACCTGCAAGGCTGCAACAGTAAGGGGAGAAAATTAGAATACACATAGGCTAGCAAAAATGATTACCATGATCTTAAATAAGCAAGCGATAGAGCAGTGTCGTTCTCACTAAGGCAAACGACAGAGTACAATAGATTGACCATGGATACAAGAAAGGAATTATATTCAATATTTAATAATCTCCTCACTCATCTCTGGTGCTCTGTAAGAAATGAATTAAACTCAATATTGAACAGTTCTCCATTTTTCATCTTGTCTTGATTCTGTTGTTAACTGCATTCCCAAAAAATAATGCTCGTGTTCTGAAATTTGAGTCATCTAGCAAAACGTAGTTCAACCTATAAAGTTGGTGCAGGCATCCACTCTGCCTCTAAACCTCCATTTATCTTTCTGTCATGGTCATATTTGCAGAATTTAGTTTGGACCATCAAGTTAGCATTAATTAACTCACAAGCTTATATGCATCTAGACATTTAAGTTTTACTCAAATCTCTACAGAAAGGTGGAAAAAGATGCAAGAACTAAAACCAGATCGTGAACTTCTAAGATATCTCAAAACTGGCACATGAGGGGACATATCCTAATATTAAACGTAAGTCGACATGAAGATATCCCCTAGATACAAACTTTCTGTAATTTATCATGAAAATTGTCACTGATATAGTCTAAAGTCCAAAATTTCATCATTCTTGATTATTATCAAAAACTTTTGTTTTGATTGATTAAATATACATACCAGACCTGAAGAC
This sequence comes from Triticum urartu, assembly GCF_056163025.1. Lineage (NCBI taxonomy): Eukaryota > Viridiplantae > Streptophyta > Magnoliopsida > Poales > Poaceae > Triticum > Triticum urartu. Next base: position 741,118,441 of record NC_141879.1, on the reverse strand, counting down.
AATGGTGCATCCCTTGCCGTTTTGAAGTTATAAGAAATTTTTCTGGCCTGAAGTGGAACTTGGTACCCAAATGATAGTTCTTCGTTACATGGACAAGCAACAATGAAATGATTCAGTTGCCTAGTTTACAAAGGTTATTCTGATCTGATCTTATTCCATTAAGTTCAACGAAGCGGGGTGACACTCTGGGAGGCATGGTGAACTTATCTTCAGAGGTGGCTTTACGTTTCTTGCTTTTCAGCTCTGCATTTTGAGCACCACCCAAATATATTTGATAAGAAAATAGCTACAGTACTAAACCTGACCATTCCTTGAGAATACACAACAGGAATCATCAATATGTTCAATAACGATCCGGTTGCCTCTAATCAGAATCACGCATGTTGAGTTTACTTATTGTAGGGGCCCAAGATAAGGTGCCTACAAAATAAATTCCAAACTAAGGTACAGTACAGAAACAAAATATCCAAAATCATATGAAAAAAATACGCTATAAAGCAGCAAGTAAACAACTTGATCAATGTACCCTTTTTTCAAGGATGCATCTGACCAATGTGCCCTTGATAAGAGGAGCAAACAATGTAAGAAATGAATTGCGGTTGTAAGGGAGATACCGCCACCGCTCGCCTTAAAGGCGATGTTCACCTTGCTCAGGAGCCACGTCATCACCCCTGTTCGCCTTTCCTCTGCTTGTCCTCCGGTCAAACAGAGCTCGGCTCGGGGTGCGGACATCCTGACAATGATGAGAAGACCATAAAAAACGTTAATGCAGAGGAGTCTAGACTGCAAACTACATAATCTGAAGCACATATAGAGGCCTAGTAAAAATTCACAAAAGGTGTGCACAGTTCAGACGTGCCCAGGCTTGCCCATTGATCTGGAGTAGAAGATGGGGGGCAAATGAGGTTTACCTTGTGCACAGCCATGAGAGAGACGAGGAAGGTGATGAATTGTGGCTTGCCTCCTCCTCGTCACAGATGTGCCCAGTGCACCACAGCAGCAAGGGGTTGAGGGTCGCCGTCTCCAAGGCACGGGGTCACCCTGCCCGCTCGTCGAGCTCCTCTCCTCAAGGCCGCCGGCTAGATCCATCATGATGTTAATACATGGGGTTGAAACCGCTCTGCTATACCTATGATTGAAACAGCCATGCGTTTAAGTTTTCTCCTATCCATACCTCTGGTTGAAACCGTCCTACGACGGCGATCCAGAACAGTGGCCCCGACGCAAGATCCGGCGGGGTCTTCCGGAGGGGATCGACGGGGTTTTCTGGAGGGGATCGGCGGCGGAGGCTTTATGGAGTTACGGCGGCGGAGAGATCCGGCGGGATCTTCGCGAGGAGATCGACGGCGGTGAGATCCGGCAGGGTCTTCTCGAGGAGATCGGCGACGGTGAGGTCCGACAGGGTCTTCTCGAGGAGATCGGTGGCGGGGTCTTGGCGGTGGCGAAGGGATGGAGGGCGGCCGCGAACGAGGGCAGTGAGTCGGTGCGAGTGGAGGGCAGGAGAGTCGGGCGTGCGAGTGGAGGGCAGGAGAGTCGTGCATGTGATAGGTTTAGGTTTGTTTTTGCTGGTTAATTTTCGTAGGTTTTTTCGTTGGTTAATTTTCATAGGTTTTTTTCCTTTGCTTTGTAGATGGGTGCGTGGGGGCGGATGGGATCCTCAGTACAAGGTTTTTTGGTTCATGGCGGCTCAGTGTGAGGTGGGAGAAAGTACCAAAAAAGACTGGATAAGGCGGGACGAAAATTAAATTCGAAACGCGACCTACCAACTGAGACATTAGGAATAGAGATCCATCCATTCATCACAGATGTAGGCCTGTTAGAGATCCCGGTGCAATACATGCGAGGACCGCTAGCTGCGCCAAGGCCTGGGCGACGCCTACGAACAGGCGGCTGCAAGATTCCAGGACCGCTAGCTGCGCCAAGGCCTGGGCGACGCCTACGAACAGCCGGCTGCAAGATTCCCGGCGTCGACATGGTCGGTTTCGACACCTCCAATGTCCGATCCAAACTTCCCCGCCAACGCCGCCTACGCGGTCGTCGTCCCCGCGGGCCGCGGCTGACTGGAGTGTCATGCACTTGGCCGGCCGTCCCATCCCGGGGACCTCGTCGACATGCTGCATGACGCCGGCCTTGGCCCATGGCATCGAGGGGAACCTCGTCGTTGCACCTCGTCAGATCCGCCTGTTGATCGGTGCGGATCTGCATGAAAGACGTAAAATTGTATGGTTAGGGCTGGCTTTAATCTGGGTTTGAAACTATTGGCACTAAGCCTTTATAAAAATTGAAATAGCAGTAGACTGCTGATTCAAACCTCATTCGCACAGATCTGCAGTAGACCGTTTTAGGTGGACGCAGAGTTCTCCCGAGCTCAAATGAGTTCGGTGAACAGTAAAAAAAATCCAAACTGTTTTTAGAGAAACATTGACAAAAGTTCTAAATGCTTACTCCCTCCTTCCATCTATATAGGGCCTAATGCGTTTTCAAGATCGCCTTTGACTATTGATAAGGTTAATAATACATGAAAGGTATAATGTGAAAATTATATATTGGAAGCTCCTTTCACATACGAATTTGACGGTATGCTTTGTGTAAGTTGCATGTCATATATTATTGCTCTAACACTCGGTCAAAGTTATCCTCGAAAAACGCATTAGGCCCTATATAGATGGAAGGATGGAGTACAAAAATTCACCATCAAATCACGTTCCTAGAAGATGTGGCAAAAAAAAATTGATACTCTGAAAATGCTACTTTCAAAAGCATTTTGGAGCACTGAATTTTTTTTTACCACGCCTTACAGGAATGTGATTCCATGAAGATTTTTTGCAAGCACTTAGAACTTTTGTTAATGTTTCTCCCCCAAAAAATTGATTTTTTCTAAACTTTTTCAAAAAAAAATTTGTTTTTACTGTTCACCGAGCTCAAATATCATTTGAGCTCGGGAGCAGAAAGACACTTTCGGTTTTAGGTTAGCTTATTCGGTGTAGCCAAGACCGAGTTGGCTATGTACAGATAGATTAGGTGTTGTATGCCCGCAAAAAAAAAAGATTAGGTGTTATATATACCTAGACGTGACTATCCTTGTCAACCAAATCAGAAGAAATAAACAACCAGAATTGTGTTGCTATTATATTGTCTCACGTGCTTTGTGCATGTGTTGTCGTGCTTTCGGCCAATCGATCTTTCATTGTGAGTGCATGAGCGCATCGGCAGAATGGATCCACGGGTTGTGCCGTAAAGTAATTGGTAGAAGCCCAGCCAGCTTACGTGTTCCCGATGGAAAGACTCAATTGGTTGGATCGGGTTGGCCCTCCTCTGGGTTTTCCTTTGATCGCTCCTCCTTCCGATCTCGTTTGTTAAGAAACACCACCTCTTCATCCTCATATTATGCTCCCTCCGTTTAAGTGTTTTTAGAGATTATAATAAGCGACAAATAAAATAAGTGAATTTACACTTTAAAATATGTCTATATAACATCTATATGTAGTTTTTTTATATTGAAATCTTTAAAAAAGACTTATATTTAGGAATGGGGGAGTAGGTCTTTTGTTGTGATCATCTCTTCATCGATGATGATCATGTTGGCCTGCTCATGTCCATCACTGGCGTACCCATCTCCTGAGGGCCAGAGGATGGAGGGCCACCTTGCTTGACCCGCTAATGACCTATGCACGATGAGTTGGGCTCATATTTATTCCATTGCAAAACACGAGCTTTGTTCATAGAATTACAACTCAGTGCAGAAAGGGGCTCACACAGGCGGTGTGCTCCTCTCGCGACCTCCTCCTCCCCTCGCTAGCCGCCGCCGCCGCCAACAGATCGCGGCTGCCCCTCCCCTCACCTACTCCCCCTCCGACGCTTCCCGCACGGGCGACCGAGGGGTCCTAGCCCTTGCCGCCGGTCCTTCCTGCCTTCCCTTTCCACCCTCGTCGCCGAGCAAAGCCTGTGCGTCCGGCGGCGGCGGCAGAGGTTTTGCCTTCCCTCTCGGGTCTATGGGTAGTGCGGGACGCCTCATCTCGAGGGTGTGATCCCGATCTAGATCATGGCGCCCGGATGGACAACGACGGCGTGGCGGCCGGCCGGCGTCCCAACGGTAGCCTTGGCAGCAGGGCTGGCGTAACCCTTCCTGATCTGGGGCGGATGACCCTGGATTAGCGGCGGCGGCTGATACCTCTCCAACGTATCTGTAATTTTTTATTGTTCCAAGCTATTATATTATCTATTTTGGATGTTTAATGGGCATTAATATGCTCTTTTATATTATTTTTGGGACTAACCTATTAACCGGAGGCCCAGTGCCAGTTTCAGTTTTTTTGCCTATTTCAGTGTTTCGCAGAAAAAGGATATCAAACGGAACGAAACCTTCGCCAGGATCTTTCTTGGAAAAAATGAAATCCAGGAGACTTGGAGTGGAAGTCGGAGACACAACGAGGCGGCCACGAGGCAGGAGGGCACGTCCAGGGGGTAGGCGCGCCCCCACCCTCGTGGGCCCCTCGTAGCTCCACCGACGTACTTCTTTCGCCTATATACACTTTTATACCCTAAAAACATCCAGGGGAGCCACGAAAACCACTTTTCCACCGCCGCAACCTTCTGTACCCGTGAGATCCCATCTGGGGCCTTTTACGGCAATCTGCCGGAGGAGGATTCAATCACGGAGGGCTTCTACATCAACAACATAGCCTCTCTGATGATATGTGAGTAGTTTACCACAGACCTTCGGGTCCATAGTATTAGCTAGATGGCTTCTTCTCTCTCTTTGGTTCTCAATACAAAGTTCTCCTTGATGTTCTTGGAGATCTATTCGATGTAATATTCTTTTGCGGTGTGTTTGCCGAGATCCGATGAATTGTGGATTTAAGATCAAGTTTATCTATGAACAATATTTGGTTCTTCTTTGAATTCTTATATGCATGATTTGATATGTTTGCAAGTCTTTTTGAATTATCGGTTTAGTTTGGCCTACTAGATTGATATTTCTTGCAATGGGACAAGTGCTTAGCTTTGTGTTCAATCTTGCGGTGTCCTTTCCCAGTGACAGTAGGGGCAGCAAGGCACGTATCGTATTGTTGCTATCGAGGATAAAAAGATGGGGTTTATATCATATTGCTTGAGTTTATCCCTCTACATCATGTCATCTTGCCTAAAGCATTACTCTGTTCTTATGAACTTAATACTCTAGATGCATGCTGCATAGCGGTCGATGTGTGGAGTAATAGTAGTAGATGCAGAATCGTTTCGATCTACTTAACACGGACGTGATGCCTATATTTCATAATCATTGCCTAGATATTCTCATAACTATGCGCTTTTCTATCAATTGCTCGGCAGTAATTTGTCACCCACCGTAATGCATGCTATCATGAGAGAAGCCACTAGTGAAACCTATGGCCCCTGGGTCTATTTTATATCATATAAGTTTTCGATCTACAATTCTAGTTTACTGTTTATTTTTCAATCTTTACTTTTCAATCTATACAACAAAAATACCAAAAATATTTATCTTGTTATCTTTATCAGATCTCACTTTTGCAAGTGGCCGTGAAGGGATTGACAACCCCTTTATCACGTTGGTTGTAAGGTTCTTGATTGTTTGTGCAGGTACTAGGCGACTTGCGTGTAATCTCCTACCTGATAGATACCTTGGTTCTCAAAAACTGAGGGAAATACTTACGCTACTTTGGTGCATCACCCTTTCCTCTTCAAGGGAAAACCAACACATGCTCAAGAGGTAGCAAGAAGGATTTCTGGCGCCGTTGCTGGGGAGATCTACGCCAAGTCAAGACATACCAAGTACCTATCATAAACTTTTCTCCCTCGCATTACATTATTTACCATTTGCATCTCGTTTTCCTCTCCCCCACTTCTAAAACAATTTTCGAAAACCTTTGCCTCTTCTTCGCCCTTCTTCTGTTCGATCTTGTGTTACCATGTGCCTTATTTTTGCTTGCATCTCCGCTTGCTAAAAGTTTATGGATCCTCATCCGCTTGCTAATATTTTTAAAAGATCCAATTATGATGAACCAATTGCTAGTGAGTTTTGTGCACTAGATTTTCTTTATGAAGTTTTACTTGAAATTCATGAATTTGAAAATTGTGATGAAGTACTTTATGAAGTGATTCAAGATAGATCTTTGAATAAAAAGCATGATTGCAATGATGTCATTATAAATTCTATGAATGTCAATTGTGTTAACAATATGCAAAACCCTAAGCTTGGGGATGCTAGTTTTGCTATGACTACTATTTGTTGCAATGATCATGATTGGGGTGATTCTTCTTATGATCTTGAAAATTTATTTAATCCCCATGATGAATATGAGATTGATAATAGTGTTTGCAATATGATTGAAAGTGGGTTTGGAAGAGTGTCAACTTTAGATCCCACATAGTTGGAGAATGTTCAATCTTATGAAATTTTTGATAAAAGTGGGTTTGGAGAGGTCATGACTTTAGTTAATGTTAATCCCACTATTTTGGAAGAGTGTGAACTTTGCATGCATGTGGATCGTGTTGAAAATATTTTATGTGATAGCTATTTTATTGAATTTGCTTATGATCTCACATGTAATTATTATGAGAGAGGAAAATATGATTGTAGAAAATTTCATTTTACTAAATTACCTCTCGTTATTTTGAGATTGCTATTGTTTCTTTCCGCTTCCTTGCATATGCTAGTTTTTGCTTGCTATGATAATTTGTTTGCCTATAAGATGCCTATGCATAGGAAGTATTTTAGACTTAGATGTGTTTGTCACGTGTTTCATGCTGCTCTCTTTGTGCTTAAATTCTTGTCTTTCATGTGAGCATCATTGAAATTATCAATGCCTAGCTAGGGGCGTTAAACGATAGCGCTTGTTGGGAGGCAACCCAATTTTATTTTTGGTCTTTACTTTTTGTTCCTGTTTAGTAATAAATAAACCATCTATCCTCTGTTATGATTGTATTTTTTATGTTTTAATTAGTTTTTGTGTCAAGTAATTCCTTTAGTATCTTCTTGGGTGATTGTTGTTTGATCTTGCTGATAAAAACAGAAAGTATGTGCTCACAAAAATAATTTTCATTTTTTACCAGAGAGAGATAAAATACCAATTCCAAATGTAGTAGATAAATATACAAATTATTTAGGTTTTCCTAAGTTTTCACTAGACCCGGGGGCCATAGGTTTCACTAGTGGCTTCTCTCAAGAGCATAAGTATTATGGTGGGTAAACGAATTACTATCGAGCAATTGATAGAATTGAGCATAGTTTTGAGAATATCTAGGTATGATCGTGTATATAGGCATCACGTCCGAGACAAGTAGACCGAAACGACTCTGCATCTACTACTATCACTCCACACATCGACCGCTATCCAGCATGCATCTAGAGTATTAAGTTAATAAGAACAGAGTAATGCTTTAAGGAAGATGACATGATGTAGAGGGATAAACTCATGCAATATGATATAAACCCCATCTTTTTATCCTCGATGGCAACAATACAATATGTGCCTTGCTGCCCCTGCTGTCACTGGGAAAGGACACCGCAAGATTGAACCCAAAGCTAAGCACATCTCCCATTGCAAGAAAGATCAATCTAGTAGGCCAAACCAAACTGATAATTCGAAGAGACTTGCAAAGATAAACCAATCATACATAAAAGAATTCAGAGGAGAATCAAATATTGTTCATAGATAATCTGGATCATAAACCCAAAATTCATCGGATCTCGACAAACACACCACAAAAGAAGATTACATCAAATAGATCTCTAAGAAGATCGAGGAGAACTTTGTATTGAGATCCAAAGAGAGAGAATAAGCCATCTAGCTAATAACTATGGACCCGTAGGTCTGAAATAAACTACTCACACATCACCGAAGAGGCCATGGAGTTGATGTAGAGGCCCTCCGTGATCAATGCCCCCTCCAGCGGAGCTCTGGAAAAGTCCCCAAGATGGGATATCTCAGGTACAGAAGGTTGCGGTGGTGGAATTAGGTTTTCGTGGTGCTCCTGGATGTTTGCGGGGTACGTGGACTTATATAGGAGGAAGAAGTAGGTCGGTGGAGCAACGAGGGGCCCACGAGGGTGGAGGTCGCGCCTAGGGGGGTAGGCGTGCCCCTGCCTCATGGCCTCCTCGATTGTTTCTTGACGCCCACTCCAAGTCTCCTGGATCACGTTTGTTGAGAAAATCACGTTCCCGAAGGTTTCATTCCATTTGGACATCGTTTGATATTCCTTTTCTGTGAAACACTTAAATAGGCAAAAAACAGCAATTTTGGCTGGGCCCCCGGTTAATAGGTTAGTCCCCAAAAAGATATAAAAGTGTAAAATAAATCCCATTAACATCTAAAACAGATAATGTAATAGCATGGAGCAATCAAAAATTATAGATACGTTGGAGACGTATAAGGTAAGAACCATAGAGAAGTTGGAATACAGTAGGTTTAACACCAATATAAATAAAGAATGAGTTCATTACAGTACCTTAAAGTGATGGTTTGTTTTCTTATACTAACCGAGCTCATGAGATTTTCTGTTGAGTTTTGTGTTGTGAAGTTTTCAAGTTTTTGGGTAAAGATTTGATGGATTTTGGAACAAGGAATGGCAAGAGCCTAAGCTTGGGGATGCCCAAGGCACCCCCAAGATAAAATTCCAGGACAAACAAAAGCCTAAGCTTGGGGATGCCTCGGAAGGCATCCCCTCTTTTGTCTTCATCTATCGGTAACTTTACTTGAGGCTATATTTTTATTCACCACATGATATGTGTTTTGCTTGGAGTGTCTTGCATGATTTGAGCCTTTGCTTTTTGGTTTACCACAATCATCCTTGCTGTACACACCTTTTGGGAGAGACACACATGAATCGAAATTTATTAGAATATTCTATGTGCTTCACTTTTATCTTTTGTGCTACATAACTTTGCTCTAGTGCTTCACTTATATCTTTTAGGGCAGGGTGATGGTTTTATTTTATAGAAATCATTGATCTCTCATGCTTCACTTATATTATTTTGAGAGTCTTTTAGTTCGGCATGGTTATTTTCTTTGGCTATAAAATTAGTCCTAATATGATAGGCATCCAAGATGGGTATAATAAAAACTTTCATATAGAGTGCATTGAATACTATGAGAAGTTTGATACTTGATGATTGTTTTGAGATATGAAGATGGTGATATTAGAGTCATGCTAGTTGAGTATTTGTGGATTTGAGAAATACTTGTGTTGAGGTTTGCAAGTCCTGTAGCATGCACGTATGGTAACCGTTGTGTAACAAATTTGAAGCATGAGGTTTTTCTTTGATTGTCCTCCTTATGAGTGGCGGTCGGGGACGAGCGATGGTCTTTTCCTACCAATCTATCCCCCTAGGAGCATGCGCGTAGTGCTTGGTTTTGATGACTTGTAGATTTTTGCAATAAGTATGTGAGTTCTTTATGACTAATGTTGAGTCCATGGATTATACGCACTCTCAACGTGCATTGCCCTTTCTCACCTCGAGAGTTGGTGCAAACTTTGCCGGTGCATCCAAACCCCGTGATATGATACGCTCTATCACACATAAGCCTCCTTATATATATTCCTCAAAACAGCCGCCATACCTACCTATTATGGCATTTCCATAGCCATTCTGAGATATATTGCCATGCAACTTCCCACCGTTCTATTTATTATGACACGCTTCATCATTGTCATATTTGTTGGAAATATGCCCTAGAGGCAATGATAAAATGGTTATTATTATATTTCCTTGTCCATGATAATTGTCTATTGTTCATGCTATAATTGTGTTTTTCGGAAATCATAATACATGTGTGAATATATAGACCACAACATGTCCCTAGTAAGCCTCTAGTTGACTAGCTCGTTGATCAATAGATGGTTACGGTTTCCTGTCCATGGACATTGGATGTCATTGATAACGGGATCACATCATTAGGAGAATGATGTGATGGAAAAGACCCAATCCTAAGCATAGCACAAGATCGTGTAGTTCATTTGCTAGAGCTTTTCCAAATGTCAAGTATCATTTCCTTAGACCATGAGATTGTGCAATGCTACGTCTCGAGCTAGCGTTGGTTTTCCCCGAAGAGGAGGGGGTGATGCAGCACAGTAGCGTAAGTATTTCCCTCAGTTTTTGACAACCAAGGTATCAATCCAGTAGGAGGTCACGCGCAAGTCCCTCGTACCTGCACAAAACGGTAGCAACTGGCAACCAACGCTTAGGGGTTGTCAATCCCTTCACGGTCACTTACGAGAGTGAGATCTGATAGAGATAATATTTTTGGTATTTTTGGTATAAAGATGCAAAGTGAAAAGTAAAAGCAAAACAAGTAAAATAAAGTAATGGAGATTGATATGATGAGAATAGACCCGGGGGCCATAGGTTTCACTAGTGGCTTCTCTCAAGAGCATTGATATTCTACGGTGGGTGAACAAATTACTGTTGAGCAATTAATAGAATTGAGCATAGTTATGAGGTTATCTAGGTATGATCATGTATATAGGCATCACGTCCGTGACAAGTAGACCGACTCCTGCCTGCATCTACTACTATTACTCCACTCATCGACCGCTATCCAGCATGCATCTAGAGTATTAAGTTAAAAACAGAGTAATGCCTTAAGCAAGATGACATGATGTAGAGGAATAAATTCATGCAATATGATAAATACCCCATCTTGTTATCCTCGATGGCAACAATACAATACGTGCCTTGCAACTCTTTCTGTCACTGAGTAAGGACACCGCAAGATTGAACCCAAAGCTAAGCACTTCTCCGATTGCAAGAACTACCAATCTAGTTGGCCAAACCAAACGGATAATTCGAAGAGACTTGCAAAGATAACTCAATCATACATAAAAGAATTCAGAGAAGATTCAAATATTATTCATAGATAAGTTGGATCATAAACCCACAATTCATCGGTCTCAACAAACACACTGCAAAAAAGAAGATTACATCGAATAGATCTCCACGAGAGAGGGGGAGAACATTGTATTGAGATCCAAAAAGAGAGAAGAAGCCATCTAGCTACTAGCTATGGACCCGAAGGTCTGAAGTAAACTACTCACACTTCATCGGAAGGGCTATGGTGTTGATGTAGAAGCCCTCCCTGATGGATGCCCTCTCCAGCGGAGCTTCGGAACAGGCCCCAAGATGGGATCTCGTGGATACAGGAAGTTGCGGCGGTGGAATTAGGTTTTTGGCTCCGTCTCTAGTCTAATGGGGGTACGTAGGTATATATAGGAGGAAGGAGCACGTCGGTGGAGCTCCGAGGGGCCCACGAGGCAGGGGGGTGCGCCCAGGGGGGGCGCGCCCTCCACCCTCGTGACCTCCCCGGAAACTTCTTGGAGTAGGGTCCAAGTCTCCTGGATCACGTTTGGTGAGAAGATCACGTTCCCGAAGGTTTCATTCCGTTTGGACTCCATTTGATATTCTGTTTCCTTGAAATACTGAAATAGGCAAAAAACAGCAATTCTGGGCTGGGCCTCCGGTTAATAGGTTAGTCCCAAAAATAATATAAAAGTGGAAAATAAAGCCCAATATAGTCCAAAACAGTAGATAAAGTAGCATGGAGCAATCAAAAATTATAGATACGTTGGAGACGTATCAGGCATCCCCAAGCTTAATTCCTGCTCGTCCTCGAGTAGGTAAATGATAAAAAGAGAATTTTTGATGCGGAGTGATACTTTGGCATAATTTCGATGTAAATCTTCTTAATCATGGTATGAATATTCAGATCCGAAAGGTTCAAGACAAAAGTTCATATTGACATAAAAATGATAATACTTCAAGCATACTAATCAAACAATTATGTCATCTGAAAATAACATGGCCAAAGGAAGTTCATCCCTACAAAATCATATAGTTAGGCTATGCTTCATTTTCGTCACACAAAGATGTTCCCAACTTCTATACCCCCGATGACAAGCCAAGCAATTGTTTCATACTCAAATAATCTCAAACTTTTTCAACCTTCACGCAATACATGAGCTCGAGCCATGGACATAGCACTATGGGTGGTATAGAATATGATGATGGGGATTTGTGTGGAGAAGACAAAAAAGGAGAAAGTCTCACATCAACGAGGCTAATCAATGAGCTATGGAGATGCCCATCAATTGATGTCAATCCAAGGAGTAGGGATTGCCATGCAACGGATGCACTAGAGCTAAGAATGCTCAACAAAAGAAAACTAGTGGGTGTGCATCCAACTTGCTTGCTCATGAAGACCTAGGGCATTTTGAGGAAGCTCATCGTTGGAATATACAAGCCAAGTTCTATAATGAAAAATTCCCACTAGTATGAACAAGAAAACTTATGAGACTCACTATATGAAATCATGGTGCTACTTTGAAGCACAATATATGAGACTCACTACATGAAGAACAAGGTGCTACTTTGAAGCACAAGTGTGGAAAAAGAGATAGTAGCATTGCCCTTTTTATTTTCTCTTCTTTTTTTTGGGCCTTTCTTTTTTTCTTTTTGGCCTTTCTCTCTTTTTTTTTGATTGGGCAATGCTCTAATAATGATGATCATCACACTTCTAATGATTACAACAAAATGATTACAACTCGATACTAGAACAAGATATGACTCTATATGAATGCCTCCGGCGGTGTACCGGGATGGTGCAATGAATCAAGAGTGACATGTATGAAAAATAATGCATGGTGGCTTTGCCACAAATACGATGTCAACGACAAGATCATGCAATGGCAATATGACAAAAGTAAATCATGTCATGATGATGGTGATGATGGTGGAAGTTGCATGGCAATATATCTCGGAATGGCTATGGAAATGCCATGATAGGTAGGTATGGTGGCTGTTTTGAGGAAGATATAGGGAGGTTTATGTGTGAAAGAGCGTATCATATCACGGGGTTTGGATGCACCGGCGAAGTTTGCACCAACTCTCAATGTGAGAAAGGGCAATGCACGGTACCGAAGAGGCTAGCAAATGGCGGAAAGGTAAAAGTGCGTATAATCCATGGACTCAACATTAGTCAAAAGAACTCATATACTTATTGCAAAAATTTAGAAGTCATCAAAAATCAAGTACTACGCGCATGCTCCTAGGGGGATAGATTGGTAGGAAAAGACCATCGCTCGTCCCCGACCGCCACTCATAAGGATGCACAAGCCAGGTACACTTCATGCTTCAAATTTGTTACACAACTTTAACCGTACGTGCATGCTACGGGACTCGCTAACTTCAACACAAGTATTTCTCAAATTCACAACTACTCAACTAACATGACTATGATATTATCACCTCGATATCTCAAAACAATTATCAAGCATCAAACTTATCTTAGTATTCAACCCACTAAAAAGAAAGTTTCACATATCTTGAATACCAAGTATATTAACATTAAGCAAATTACCATGCTATTAACGAATCTCAAAATAATCTAAGTGAAGAATGAGAGATCAAGTTTCTTTAAAACAAACCACCACCATGCTCTAAAAGATCTAAGTGAAGCACTAGAGCAAAAATTATCACGCTCAAAAGGATATGAGTGAAGCACATAGAGTAAACTATCAAGCTCAAAAGATATAAGTGAAGCACATAGAGTATTCTAACAAATTTCAATTCATACATGGCTCTCTCAAAAGGTGTGTACAGCAAGGATGATTGTGGTAAACTAACAAGCAAAGACACAAATAATACAAGACGCTCCAAGCAAAACACATATCATGTGGTGAATAAAAATATAGCCCCAAGTAAATTACCGATGGAAGTGGACGAAAGAGGGGATGCCTTCCGGGGCATCCCCAAGCTTTGACTTTTTGGTGTCCTTGGATTATCTTGGGGGTGCCATGGGAATCCCCAAGCTTAGGCTCTTGCCACTCCTTGTTCCATAATCCATCAAAAGAATTCACCCAAAACTTGAAAACTTCACAACACAAAACTCAATAGAAATCTCGTGAGCTCCGTTAGAGAAAGAAAACAAAAGACTACTTTAAGGTACTGTAGTGAACTTGTTCTTTATTTGTATTGGTGTTAAACCTACTGTATTCCAACTTCTCTATGGTTTATAAACTATTTTACTAGCCATAGATTCATCAAAATAAGCAAACAACACACGCAAAACAGAATCTGTCAAAAACAGAACAGTCTGTAGTAATCTGTTACTACCGCAAACTTCTGGAACCCAAAAAATTCTACCAAAATTAGACGACCTGGGAAATTTGTTTATTGATCAGCAGCAATTGGAATCACTATTTTATCACGTTCTGGTGATTTTTGAAAATTCGGTCACTGAGCGCAAAGATTCTGGAAATTACAGCAAGATCAAATAACTATCTTCCAAGAAGATCTAATAGGTTTAACTTGGCACAAACACTAATTAAAAGATAAAACCACATCTAAAAAGAATCTAGATGGATTATTTATTCCTAAACAAAACCAAAAACAAAAAACACAAAATAAAATTGGGTTGCCTCCCAACAAGCGCTATCGTTTAACGCCCCTAGCTAGGCATAAAAGCAAGGATAGATCTAGGTATTGCCATCTTTGGTAGGCAATCCATAAGTGGCTCTCATGATAGATTCATATGGTAATTTTATTTTCTTTCTAGGAAAGTGTTCCATGCCCTTCTTTAAGGGAAATTGGAATTTAATAATCCCTTCCTTCATATCAATAATTGCACCAATCGTTCTAAGGAAAGGTCTACCAAGAATAATGGGACATGAAGGATTGCAATCTATATCAAGAACAATAAAATCTACGGGCACATAATTCCTATTTGCAACAATAAGAACATCATTAATTCTTCCCATAGGCTTTTTAATAGTGGAATCCGCAAGATGCAAGTTTAGAGAGCAATCATCAAAGTCACGGAAATCTAGCAAATCACACAAAGCTTTGGGGATAGTAGAGACACTAGCACCCAAATCACACAAAGCATAAAAGTTGTAATTTTTAATTTTAATCTTAATTGTAGGTTCCCACTCATCATGGAGTTTTCTAGGGATAGAAACTTTCAACTCAAGCTTTTCTTCATAAGATTGCATTAAGGCGTCAACAATGTGTTCGGTAAAGGCCTTATTTCGACTATAAGCATGAGGAGAATTTAACACGGATTGCAACAAGGAAATACAATCAATTAAAGAGCAATTTTCATAGTTAAATTCCTTGAGATCCAAAATAGTGGGTTTAGCAATATCTAGATTTTTATTTCTTTCAATCCCTTTTTATCAATTTCATCATCAGGATCTAAAAACTCAGAATTCTTAGAACGCCTTCTAGGTAAGGGAAGATCATAATCAGATTCATCAAGATTCATATTGCAAAACAAAGATTTAATAGGGGACACATCAATAACTTTTAGATCTTCATCTTGATTCTCATAGTTATTCGGTTTAGCGGCCATCTTATTGACTAAGGTGGCTTGCATATTCGAAATTTCAGCGGTCATTTTTTCAAGATGAGCAATTTGGGCTCTTACACCATCAAATTCTTTGGACATATCATCGAGCTCTTTATTCATATAACTCATAAAACTCTTTTGTTCCTTAAGCTCGTTTCTAAAGAAATTATTATGCTCAAATTGCAAGACCATAAACTTCCTGACATTGTTTTCGATATCTTCTAGCCTTTTAAGGTGAAGATCACCAAAATTAGGTAAGGCCATCGTGACGAACAAGCAAGCAAACTAACACACGAGCAAACAAAAGGCAAAGGGATAAACAAGGCAAATAGAGAGGGAGAATAGAGAGAGAGGGCGAATAAAACGGCAAGGGTGAAGTGGGGGAGAGGAAAACGAGAGGCAAATGGCAAATAATGTAATGCGGGAGATAGAGATTGTGACGGGTACTTGGTATGTTGACTTTTGCGTAGGCTTCCCCGGCAACGGCGCCAGAAATGGCTCGTTGACGGGAGAGTAAATCTTGAGTTGACTTGGCGTAGGCCTCCCCGGCAACGGCGCCAGAAATCCTTGTTGCTACGTCTCGAGCTAGCGTTGGTTTTCCCCGAAGAGGAGGGGGTGATGCAACACAGTAGCGTAAGTATTTCCCTCGGTTTTTGAGAACCAAGGTATCAATCCAGTAGGAGGTCACGCGCAAGTCCCTCGTACCTGCACAAAACGGTAGCAACTCGCAACCAACGCTTAGGGGTTGTCAATCCCTTCACGGTCACTTACGAGAGTGAGATCTGATAGAGATAATATTTTTGGTATTTTTGGTATAAAGACGCAAAGTGAAAAGTAAAAGCAAAACAAGTAAAATAAAGTAATGGAGATTGATATGATGAGAATAGACCCCGGGGCCATAGGTTTCACTAGTGGCTTCTCTCAAGAGCAGAGATATTCTACGGTGGGTGAACAAATTACTGTTGAGCAATTAATAGAATTGAGCATAGTTATGAGGTTATCTAGGTATGATCATGTATATAGGCATCACGTCCGTGACAAGTAGACCGACTCCTGCCTGCATCTAATACTATTACTCCACTCATCGACCGCTATCCAGCATGCATCTGGAGTATTAAGTTAAAAACATAGTAACACCTTAAGCAAGATGACATGATGTAGACGAATAAATTCATGCAATATGATAAATACCCCATCTTGTTATCCTCGATGGCAACAATACAATACGTGCCTTGCAACTCTTTCTGTCACTGAGTAAGGACACCGCACGATTGAACCCAAAGCTAAGCACTTCTCCCATTGCAAGAACTACCAATCTAGTTGGCCAAACCAAACGGATAATTCAAAGAGACTTGCAAAGATAACTCAATCATACATAAAAGAATTCAAAGAAGATTCAAATATTATTCATAGATAAGTTGGATCATAAACCCACAATTCATCGGTCTCAACAAACACACCGCAAAAAAGAAGATTATATCGAATAGATCTCCATGAGAGAGGGGGAGAACATTGTATTGAGATCCAAAAATAGAGAAGAAGCCATCTAGCTACTAGCTATGGACCCGAAGGTCTGAAGTAAACTACTCACACTTCATCGGAAGGGCTATGGTGTTGATGTAGAAGCCCTCTGTGATGGATGCCCTCTCCGGCGGAGCTTCGGAACAGGCCCCAAGATGGGATCTCGTGGATACAGGAAGTTGCGGTGGTGGAATTAGGTTTTTGGCTCCGTCTCTGGTCTAATGGGGGTACGTAGGTATATATAGGAGGAAGGAGCACGTCGGTGGAGCTCCGAGGGGCCCACGAGGCAGGGGGCGTGCCTAGGGGGGCACCCTCCACCCTCGTGACCTCCCCAGAAACTTCTTGGAGTAGGGTCCAAGTCTCCTAGATCACGTTCGGTGAGAAGATCACGTTCCCGAAGGTTTCATTCCGTTTGGACTCCGTTTGATATTTTGTTTCCTCGAAATACTGAAATAGGCAAAAAACAGCAATTCTGGGTTGGGCCTCCGGTTAATAGGTTAGTCTCAAAAATAATATAAAAGTGGAAAATAAAGCCCAATATAGTCCAAAATAGTAGATAAAGTAGCATGGAGCAATCAAAAATTATAGACACGTTGGAGCCGTATCATGCAACTCCCGGATACCGTAGGAGTGCTTTGGGTGTGCCAAACGTCACAACGTAACTGGGTGACTATAAAGGTGCACTACGGGTATCTCCGAAAGTGTCTGTTGGGTTGGCACAAATCGAGACTGGGATTTGTCACTCCGTATGATGGAGAGGTATCTCTGCGCCCACTCGGTAATGCATCATCATAATGAGCTCAATGTGACCAAGTGGTTGATCATGGGATCATGCATTACAGTACGAGTAAAGTGACTTGCTGGTAACGAGATTGAACGAGGTATTGGGATACCGACGATCGATTCTCGGGCGAGTAACGTACCGATTGACAAAGGGAATTGTATACGTGATTGATTGAATCCTCGACATCGTGGTTCATCCGATGAGATCATCGAGGAGCATGTGGGAGCCAACATCGGTATCCAGATCCCGCTGTTGGTTATTGACCGGAGAGTCGTCTCGGTCATGTCTGTGTGTCTCCCGAACCCATAGGGTCTACACACTTAAGGTTCGATGGCGCTAGGGTTGTTGAGATATTAGTATGCGGTAACCCGAAAGTTGTTCGGAGTCCCGGATGAGATCCCGGACATCACGAGGAGTTCCGGAATGGTCCGGAGGTGAAGAATTGTATATAGGAAGTCCAGTTTTGGCCACCGGGAAAGTTTCGGGGGTCACCGGTATTGTACCGAGACCACCGGAAGGGTCCCGGGGGTCCACCGGGTGGGGCCACCTATCCCGGAGGGCCCCATGGGATGAAGTGGGAGGGGAACCAGCCCCTGGTGGGCTGGTGCGTGTTGGAAATATGCCCTAGAGGCAATAATAAAAGGATTCTTATTATATTTCCTTGTTCATGATAATTGTCTTTTATTCATGCTATAATTGTGTTATCCGGAATTCGTAATACATGTGTGAATACATAGACACCAACATGTCCCTAGTAAGCCTCTGGTTGACTAGCTCGTTGATCAACAGATAGTCATGGTTTCCTGACTATGGACATTGGATGTCATTGATAATGAGATCACATCATTAGGAGAATGATGTGATGGATAAGACCCAATCTTAAACATAGCACAAGATCGTATAGTTCGTTTGCTAGAGTTTTTCCAATGTCAAGTATCTTTTCCTTAGACCATGAGATCGTGTAACTCCCGGATACCGTAGGAGTGCTTTGGGTGTACCGAACGTCACAACGTAACTGGGTGACTATAAAGGTATACTACGGGTATCTCCGAAAGTGTCTGTTGGGTTGACACAGATCAAGACTGGGATTTGTCACTCCGTATGACAGAGAGGTATCTCTGGGCCCACTCGGTAATGCATCATCATAATGAGCTCAAAGTGACCAAGTGTCTAGTCACGGGATCATGCATTACGGTACGAGTAAAGTGACTTGCCGGTAACGAGATTGAACGAGGTATTAGGATACCGACGATCGAATCTCGGGCAAGTAACGTACCGATTGACAAAGGGAATTGTATACGGGGTTGCTTGAATCCTCGACATCGTGGTTCATCCGATGGGAGCCAACATGGGTATCTTGATCCCGCTGTTGGTTATTGACCGGAGAGCCATCTCGGTCATGTCTACATGTCTCCCGAACCCGTAGGGTCTACACACTTAAGGTTCCGTGACGCTAGGGTTGTAGAGATATGAATATGCAGTAACCCGAAAGTTGTTTGGAGTCCCGGATGAGATCCCGGACGTCACGAGGAGTTCCGGAATGGTCCAGAGGTGAAGAATTATATATAGGAAGTGCAGTTTCGGCCATCGGGAGAGTTTCGGGGGTCACCGGTATTGTACCGGGACCACCGGAAGGGTCCGGGGGTCCACCGGGTGGGGCCACCCATCCCGGAGGGCCCCATGGCCTGAAGTGGGGGGGGGGACCAGCGCATAGTGGGCTGGTGCGCCCCCTTTGGCCCACCCCATGCGCCTAGGGTTGGGAACCCTAGGGTGGGGGGGGGGGGCGCCCCACTTGCCTTGGGGGCTACTCCACCCTTGGCCGCCGCCCCCCTTAGGAGATCCCATCTCCTAGGGACGGCGCCCCCCCCCTTGGGGAACCTATATAAAGGGGGGGAGGGAGGGGCAGCCGCACCCTTGACTCTTGGCGCCTCCCTCTCCCCTGCTACACCTCTCCCTCTCGTAGAAGAACGGCGAAGCCCTGCTGCGGTGACTGCTGCATCCACCACCACGCCGTCGTGCTGCTGGATCTTCATCAACCTCTCCTTCCCCCTTGCTGGATCAAGGAGGAGACGTCACACTGATTGTACGTGTGTTGAACGCGGAGGTGCCGTCCGTTCGGCGCTAGGATCTCTGGTGATTTGAATCACGTCGAGTACGACTCCCTCATCCCCGTTCTTTGAACGCTTCCGCTCGCGATCTACAAAGGTATGTAGATGTATCCGATCACTCGTTGCTAGATGAACTCATAGATGGATCTTGGTGAAACCATAGGAAAATTTTTGTTTTCTGCAATGTTCCCCAACAGTGGCATCATGAGCTAGGTCTATGCGTAGTTCTCTTTGCACGAGTAGAACACAATTTGTTGTGGGCGTAGACGTTGTCAACTTTCTTGCCGCTACTAGTCTTATTTTGCTTCAGCGGTATTGTGGGATGAAGCGGCCCGGACCAACCTTACACGTACGCTTACATGAGACCGGTTCCACCGACTGACATGCACTAGTTGCATAAGGTGGCTGGCGGGTGTCTGTCTCTCCCACTTTAGTTGGAGCGGATTTGATAAAAAGGGTCCTATGAAGGGTAAATAGAAGTTGACAAATCACGTTGTGGCTTTCACGTAGGTAAGAAAACGTTCTTGCTAGAACCCTATTGCAGCCACGTAAAACTTGCAACAACAATTAGAGGACGTCTAACTTGTTTTTGCAGCAAGTGTTTTGTGATGTGATATGGCCAAAGTTGTGATGAATGATGAATGATATATATGTGATGTATGAGATGTTCATGCTATTGTAATAGGAATCACGACTTGCATGTCGATGAGTATGACAACCGGCAGGAGCCATAGGAGTTGTCTTTATTTTTTGTATGACATGCGTGTCATTGAGAAACGCCATGTAAATTACTTTACTTTATTGCTAAACGTGTTAGCCATAGTAGTAGAAGTAATAGTTGGTGAGCAACTTCATGGAGACACGATGATGGAGATCATGATGATGGAGATCATGGTGTCATGCCGGTGATAAGATGATCATGGAGCCCCAAGATGGAGATCAAAGGAGCTATGTGATATTGGCCATATCATGTCACTATTATTAGTTGATTCCATGTGATGTTTATCATGTTTTTGCATCTTGTTTACTTAGAACGACGGTAGTAATTAAGATGATCCCTCGTAATAATTTCAAGAAAGTGTTCCCCCTAACTGTGCACCGTTGCGACAGTTCGTTGTTTCGAAGCACCACGTGATGATCGGGTGTGATAGATTCCAACGTTCACATACAACGGGTGTAAGACAGATTTACATGTGCAAACACTTAGGTAGACTTGACGAGCCTAGCATGTACAGACATGGCCTCGGAACACAGAAGACCGAAAGGTCGAGCATGAGTCGTGTAGAAGATACGATCAACATGAAGATGTTCACCGATGTTGACTAGTCCGTCTCACGTGATGATCGGACACGGCCTAGTTAACTCGGATCATGTTATACTTAGATGACTGGAGGGATGTCTATCTAAGTGGGAGTTCATTGAATAATTTGATTAGATGAACTTAATTATCATGAACTTAGTCTAAAATCTTTACAACATGCATTGTAGATCAAATGGCCAACGTTGTCCTCAACTTCAATGCGTTCCTAGAGAAAACCAAGCTGAAAGACGATGGCAGCAACTATACGGACTGGGTCCGGAACCTGAGGATCATCCTCATAGCTGCCAAGAAAGATTATGTCCTACAAGCACCGCTAGGTGAAGCACCTGCTCTCCCTGCAGAACAAGACGTTATGAACGCTTGGCAGACACGTACCGATGATTACTCCCTCGTTCAGTGCGGCATGCTTTACAGCTTAGAGCCGGGGCTCCAAAAGCGTTTTGAGAGACACAGAGCATATGAGATGTTCGAAGAGCTGAAAGTGGTTTTTCAAGCTCATGCCCGGGTCGAGAGATATGAAGTCTCCGACAAGTTCTTCAGCTGTAAGATGGAGGAAAACAGTTCTGTCAATGAGCACATACTCACTATGTCTGGGTTACATAACCGCTTGACTCAGCTGGGAGTTAATCTCCCGGATGACGCGGTCATTGACAAAATCCTTCAGTCGCTTCCACCGAGCTACAAGAGCTTTGTGATGAACTTCAATATGCAGGGGATGGAAAAGACCATTCCTGAAGTATTTGCAATGCTAAAATCAGCAGAGGTAGAAGTCAAAAAGGAACATCAAGTGTTGATGGTGAATAAAACCACTAAGTTCAAGAAAGGCAAGGGTAAGAAGAACTTCAAGAAGGACGGAAAGGGAGCTGTCACGCCCGGCAAGCAAGCTGCCGGGAAGAAGCTAAAGAATGGACCCAAGCCCGAGACTGAGTGCTTTTATTGCAAGGGAAGTGGTCACTCGAAGCGGAACTGCCCCAAATACTTAGCGGACAAGAAGGCCGGCATCACGAAAGGTATATGTGATATACATGTAATTGATGTGTACCTTACCAGTACTCGTAGTAGCTCCTGGGTATTTGATACCGGTGCGGTTTCTCACATTTGTAACTCAAAGCAGGAGCTGCGGAATAAGCGGAGACTGGCGAAGGACGAGGTGACAATGCGCGTCGGGAATGGTTCCAAGGTCGATGTGATCGCCGTCGGCACGCTACCTCTACATTTACCTACGGGATTAGTTTTAAACCTCAATAATTGTTATTTAGTGCCAGCTTTGAGCATGAACATTGTATCAGGATCTCGTTTAATTCGAGATGGCTACTCATTTAAATCCGAGAATAATGGTTGTTCTATTTATATGAGAGATATGTTTTATGGTCATGCTCCGATGATGAATGGTTTATTCTTAATGAATCTCGAGCGTAATGCTACACATATTCATAGTGTGAAGAAAAAAAGATGTAAGGTTGATAATGATAGTCCCACATACTTGTGGCACTGCCGCCTTGGTCACATAGGTGTCAAACGCATGAAGAAGCTCCATGCAGATGGACTTTTAGAGTCTCTTAATTACGAATCATTTGACACGTGCGAACCATGCCTCATGGGTAAAATGACCAAGACTCCGTTCTCAGGAACAATGAAGCGAGCAACCAACTTATTGGAAATCATATATACTGATGTGTGCGGTCCAATGAGTGTTGAGGCTCGCGGTGGCTATCGTTATGTTCTCACCCTCACTGATGACTTGAGTAGATATGGGTATGTCTATTTAATGAAACACAAGTCTAAGACCTTTGAAAAGTTCAAGGAATTTCAGAGTGAGGTTGAGAATCAACGTGACAGGAAAATCAAGTTCTTGCGATCAGATCGTGGGGGAGAATACTTGAGTCATGAATTTGGCACACACTTAAGAAAATGTGTCATAGTTTCACAACTCACGCCGCCTGGAACACCTCAGCGTAATGGTGTGTCCGAACGTCGTAATCGCACTCTATTAGATATGGTGCAATCTATGTTGTCTCTTACCGATTTACCACTATCATTTTGGGGCTATGCTTTAGAGACTGCCGCATTCACTTTAAATAGGGCTCCGTCGAAATTCGTTGAGATGACACCGTATGAATTATGGTTTGGGAAGAAACCTAAGCTGTCGTTTCTAAAAGTTTGGGGATGCGATGCTTATGTCAAGAAACTTCAACCTGAAAAGCTCGAACCCGAGTCGGAAAAATGCGCCTTCATAGGATACCCTAAAGAAACTATTGGGTATACCTTCTACCTCAGATCCGAAGGCAAGATCTTTGTTTCCAAGAATGGGTCCTTTCTAGAGAAAGAGTTTCTCTCGAAAGAAATAAGTGGGAGGAAGGTAGAACTTGATGAAGTATTACCTCTTGAACCGGTAAGTGGCGCAGCTCAAGAAAATGTTCCTGAGGTGCCTGCACCGACTAGAGAGGAAGTTGATGATGATGATCATGAAACTTCAGATCAAGTTGCTACTGAAATTCATAGGTCCACAAGGACACGTTCCGCACCAGAGTGGTACGGTAACCCTGTCTTGGAAATCATGTTGTTAGACAACGGTGAACCTTCGAACTATGAAGAAGCGATGGCGGGCCCAGATTCCGACAAATGGCTGGAAGCCATGAAATCCGAGATAGGATCCATGTATGAAAACGAAGTATGGACTTTGACTGACTTGCCCGTTGAGCAGCGAGCCATAGAAAATAAATGGATCTTTAAGAAGAAGACAGACGCAGATGGTAACGTGACCATCTACAAGGCACGACTCGTCGCTAAGGGTTATCGACAAGTTCAAGGGGTTGACTACGATGAGACTTTCTCACCCGTAGCGAAGCTGAAGTCCGTCCGAATCATGTTAGCAATTGCCGCATTCTATGATTATGAGATATGGAAAATGGACGTCAAAGCGGCATTCCTTAACGGCTTTCTTAAGGAAGAATTGTATATGATGCAGTCGGAAGGTTTTGTCGATCCTAAGAATGCTAACAAGGTGTGCAAGCTCCAACGCTCAATCTATGGGCTGGTGCAAGCATCTCGGAGTTGGAACATTCGCTTTGATGAGATGATCAAAGTGTTTGGGTTTATGCAGACTTATGGAGAAGCCTGCGTTTACAAGAAAGTGAGTGGGAGCTCTGTAGCATTTCTCATATTATATGTAGATGACATACTTTTGATGGGAAATGATATAGAGCTTTTGGACAGCATTAAGGCCTACTTGAATAAGAGTTTTTCAATGAAGGACCTTGGAGAAGCTGCTCATATATTAGGCATCAAGATCTATAGAGATAGATCAAGACGCCTCATAGGTCTTTCACAAAGCACATACCTTGATAAGATATTGAAGAAGTTCAATATGGATCAGTCTAAGAAGGGGTTCTTGCCTGTGTTGCAAGGTGTGAAATTGAGCTCAGCTCAATGTCCGACCACGGCAGAAGATATAGAAGAGATGAGTGTCATCCCCTATGCCTCAGCCATAGGTTCTATTATGTATGCCATGCTGTGTACCAGACCTGATGTAAACTTTGCCGTAAGTTTGGTAGGTAGGTACCAAAGTAATCCCAGCAAGGAACACTGGACAGCGGTCAAGAATATCCTGAAGTACCTGAAAAGGACTAAGGAAATGTTTCTCGTTTATGGAGGTGACGAAGAGCTCGTCGTAAAGGGTTACGTCGATGCTAGCTTCGACACAGATCTGGATGACTCTAAGTCACAAACCGGATACGTGTATATTTTGAATGGTGGGGCAGTAAGCTGGTGCAGTTGCAAGCAGAGCGTCGTGGCGGGATCTACATGTGAAGCGGAGTACATGGCAGCCTCGGAGGCAGCGCATGAAGCAATTTGGGTGAAGGAGTTCATCACCGACCTAGGAGTCATACCCAATGCGTCGGGGCCGATCAAACTCTTCTGTGACAACACTGGAGCTATTGCACTTGCCAAGGAGCCCAGGTTTCACAAGAAGACCAGGCACATCAAGCGTCGCTTCAACTCCATTCGTGAAAATGTTCAAGATGGAGACATAGATATTTGTAAAGTACATACGACCTGAATGTAGCAGATCCGTTGACTAAACCTCTCCCTAGAGCAAAACATGATCAACACCAGAATTCCATGGGTGTTCGATTCATCGCAATGTAACTAGATTATTGACTCTAGTGCAAGTGGGAGACTGTTGGAAATATGCCCTAGAGGCAATAATAAAAGGATTCTTATTATATTTCCTTGTTCATGATAATTGTCTTTTATTCATGCTATAATTGTGTTATCCGGAAATCGTAATACATGTGTGAATACATAGACACCAACATGTCCCTAGTAAGCCTCTAGTTGACTAGCTCGTTGATAAACAGATAGTCATGGTTTCCTGACTATGGACATTGGATGTCATTGATAACGAGATCACATCATTAGGAGAATGATGTGATGGACAAGACCCAATCCTAAACATAGCACAAGATCGTATAGTTCGTTTGCTAGAGTTTATCCAATGTCAAGTATCTTTTCCTTAGACCATGAGATCGTGTAACTCCCGGATACCGTAGGAGTGCTTTGGGTGTACCAAACGTCACAACGTAACTGGGTGACTATAAAGTTATACTACGGGTATCTCCGAAAGTGTCTGTTGGGTTGACACGGATCAAGACTGGGATTTGTCACTCCGTATGACGGAGAGGTATCTCTGGGCCCACTCGGTAATGCACCATCATAATGAGCTCAAAGTGACCAAGTGTCTGGTCACGGGATCATGCATTACGGTACGAGTAAAGTGACTTGCCGGTAACGATATTGAACGAGGTATTGGGATACCGACGATCGAATCTCGGGCAAGTAACGTACCGATTGACAAAGGGAATTGTATACGGGGTTGCTTGAATCCTCGACATCGTGGTTCATCCGATGAGATCATCGAGGAGCATGTGGGAGCCAACATGGGTATCCAGATTCCGCTGTTGGTTATTGACCGGAGATCCATCTCGGTCATGTCTACATGTCTCCCAAACCCGTAGGGTCTACACACTTAAGGTTCGGTGACGCTAGGGTTGTAGAGATATGAATATGCAGTAACCCGAAAGTTGTTTGGAGTCCCGGATGAGATCCCGGACGTCACGAGGAGTTCCGGAATGGTCCAGAGGTGAAGAATTATATATAGGAAGTGCAGTTTCGGCCATCGGGAGAGTTTCGGGGGTCACCGGTATTGTACCGGGACCACCGGAAGGGTCCCGGGGGTCCACCGGGTGGGGCCACCCATCCCGGAGGGCCCCATGGGCTGAAGTAGGGGGGAACCAGCCCATAGTGGGCTGGTGCGCCCCCTTTGGCCCACCCCATGCGCCTAGGGTTGGGAACCCTAGGGTGGGGGGCGCCCCACTTGCCTTGGGGGCTACTCCACCCTTGGCCGCCGCCCCCCCCCCCCCCTAGGAGATCCCATCTCCTAGGGCCGGCGCCCGCCCTTGGGGAGCCTATATAAAGGGGGGAGGGAGGGGCAGCTGCACCCTTGACTCTTGGCGCCTCCCTCTCCCCTGCTACACCTCTCCCTCTCGCAGAAGAACGGCGAAGCCCTGCTGCGGTGACTGCTGCATCCACCACCACGCCGTCGTGCTGCTGGATCTTCATCAACCTCTCCTTCCCCCTTGCTGGATCAAGAAGGAGGAGACATCACGCTGATCGTACGTGTGTTGAACACGGAGGTGCCGTTCGTTCGGCGCTAGGATCTCCGGTGATTTGGATCACGTCGAGTACGACTCCCTCATCCCCGTTCTTTGAACGCTTCCCTCGCGATCTACAAAGGTATGTAGATGCATCCGATCACTCGTTGCTAGATGAACTCATAGATGGATCTTGGTGAAACCGTAGGAAAATTTTTGTTTTCTACAACGTTCCCCAACAGTGCACCCCCCTTGGGCCTCCCCCTGCGCCTAGGGTTGGAAACCCTAGGGGTGGGGGACGCCCCACTTGGCTTGGGGGGCAAGCCACCCCCTTGGCCGCCGCCCCCCCATCTAGATGGGATCTAGAGGGGCCGGCGCCCCCCCTGGACCCCTATATAAAGGGGGGAGGGAGGGCTGCGCACCCTAGCCCCTGTCGCCTCTGTCTCCCTCCCGTGACACCTCTCCCTCTAGCTGAGCTTGGCGAAGCCCTGCCGAGATCACCGCTGCTTCCACCACCACGCCGTCGTGCTGCTGGATCTCCATCTACCTCTCCTTCCCCCTTGCTGGATCAATAAGGAGGAGACGTCTTCCCAACCGTACGTGTGTTGAACGCGGAGGTGCCGTCCGTTCGGCGCTTGGTCATCGGTGATTTGGATCACGACGAGTATGACTCCATCAACCCCGTTCTCTTGAACGCTTCCGCTCGCGATCTACAAGGGTATGTAGATGCATTCCCCTTTCCCTCGTTGCTAGATGACTCCATAGATTGATCTGGGTGATGCGTAGAAAATTTTAAAATTCTGCTACGTTACCCAACAGTGGCATCGTGAGCTAGGTCTATGCGTAGTTTCTATGCACGAGTAGAACACAAGTTGTTGTGGGCGTCGATATTGTCAATTTACTTGCCGTTACTAGTCTTATCTTGATTCGGCGGCATCGTGGGATGAAGCGGCCTGGACCGACCTTACACGTACGCTTACCTGAGACAGGTTCCACCGACTGACATGCACTAGTTGCATAAGGTGGCTAGCGGGTGTCTGTCTCTCCCACTTTAGTCGGATCGGATTCGATGAAAAGGGTCCTTATGAAGGATAAATAGAAATTGGCATATCACGTTGTGGATTTGGCGTAGGTAAGAAACGTTCTTGCTAAGAAACCTATAGCAGCCACGTAAAAATTTGCAACAACAATTAGAGGACGTCTAACTTGTTTTTGCAGCATGTGCCGTGTGATGTGATATGGCCAAAAGGATGTGATGAATGATATATGTGATGTATGAGATTGATCATGTTCTTGTAATAGGAATCACGACTTGCATGTCGATGAGTATGACAACCGGCAGGAGCCATAGGAGTTGTCTTAATTTATTTATGACCTGCGTGTCAACATATAACGTCATGTAATTAATTTACTTTATTGATAAACCGTTAGCCATAGTAGTAGAAGTAATAGATGACGAGACAACTTCATGAAGACACGATGATGGAGATCATGATGATGGAGATCATGGTGTGATGCCGGTGACGACGATGATCATGGCGCCCCGAAGATGGAGATCATAAGGAGCAAAATGATATTGGCCATATCATGTCACTATTTGATTGCATGTGATGTTTATCATGTTTTACATCTTATTTGCTTAGAACGGCGGTAGCTTAAATAAGATGATCCCTCGCAATAATTTCAAGAAAGTGTTCCCCCTAACTGTGCACCGTTGCGAAGGTTCGTTGTTTCGAAGCACCACGTGATGATCGGGTGTGATAGATTCTAACGTTCGAATACAACGGGTGTAAGCCAGATTTACACACGCAATACACTTAGGTTGACTTGACAAGCCTAGCATGTATAGACATGGCCTCGGAACACGGAAGACCGAAAGGTCGAGCATGAGTCATATAGAAGATACGATCAACATGAAGATGTTCACCGATGTTGACTAGTCCGCCTCACGTGATGATCGGACACGGCCTAGTTGACTCGGATCATGTTTCACTTAGATGACTAGAGGGATGTCTATCTGAGTGGGAGTTCATTGAATAATTTGATTAGATGAACTTAATTATCACAAACTTAGTCTAAAATCTTTACAATATGTCTTGTAGATCAAATGGCCCACACTAATGTTGCCCTCAACTTCAACGCGTTCCTAGAGAAAACCAAGCTGAAAGATGATGGCAGCAACTATAGGGACTGCTTCCAGAACCTGAGGATCATCCTCATAGCTGCCAAGAAAGACTATGTCCTAGAAGCACCGCTAGGTGACGCACCCATCCCAGAGAACCAAGACGTTATGAACGCTTGGCAGCAGCGTGCTAATGATTACTCCCTCGTTCAGTGCGGCATGCTTTACAGCTTAGAACCGGGGCTCCAAAAGCGTTTTGAGCAACACGGAGCATATGAGATGTTCGAAGAGCTGAAAATGGTTTTCCAAGCTCATGCCCGGGTCGAGAGATATGAAGTATCCGACAAATTCTTCAGTTGTAAGATGGAGGAAAATAGTTCTGTCAGTGAGCACATACTCAAAATGTCTGGGTTGCACAACCGCTTGACTCAGCTGGGAGTTAATCTCCCGGATGACGCGGTCATTGACAGAATCCTTCAGTCGCTTCCACCGAGCTACAAGAGCTTTGTGATGAACTTCAATATGCAGGGGATGGAAAAGACCATTCCTGAGGTATATTCAATGCTGAAATCAGCGAAGGTGGAGATCAAAAAGGAACATCAAGTGTTGATGGTGAATAAAACCACTAAGTTTAAGAAAGGCAAGGGTAAGAAGAACTTCAAGAAGGACGGCAAGGGAGTTGCCGCGCCCGGTAAGCCAGTTGCCGGGAAGAAGCCAAAGAATGGACCCAAGCCTGAGACTGAGTGCTTTTATTGCAAGGGAAGTGGTCACTGAAACCGGAACTGCCCGAAATACTTAGCGGACAAGAAGGCCGGCAACACTAAAGGTATACGTGATATACATGTAATTGATGTGTACCTTACCAGTACTCGTAGTAGCTCCTGGGTATTTGATACCGGTGCGGTTGCTCACATTTGTAACTCAAAGCAGGAGCTACGGAATAAGCGGAGACTGGCGAAGGACGAGGTGACGATGCGCGTCGGGAATGGTTCCAAGGTCGATGTGATCGCCGTCGGCACGCTACCTCTACATTTACCTACGGGATTAGTTTTAAACCTCAATAATTGTTATTTAGTGCCAGCTTTGAGCATGAACATTGTATCAGGATCTTGTTTAATTCGAGATGGCTACTCATTTAAATCCGAGAATAATGGTTGTTCTATTTATATGAGAGATATGTTTTATGGTCATGCCCCGCTGGTGAATGGTTTATTCTTAATGAATCTCGAGCGTAATGTTACACATATTCATAGTGTGAATACCAAAAGATGTAAGGTTGATAATGATAGTCCCGCATACTTGTGGCACTGCCGCCTTGGTCACATAGGTGTCAAACGCATGAAGAAGCTCCATGCAGATGGACTTTTAGAGTCTCTTAATTACGAATCATTTGACACGTGCGAACCATGCCTCATGGGTAAAATGACCAAGACTCCGTTCTCAGGAACAATGAAGCGAGCAACCAACTTATTGGAAATCATATATACTGATGTGTGCGGTCCAATGAGTGTTGAGGCTCGCGGTGGCTATCGTTATGTTCTCACCCTCACTGATGACTTGAGTAGATATGGGTATGTCTATTTAATGAAACACAAGTCTAAGACCTTTGAAAAGTTCAAGGAATTTCAGAGTGAGGTTGAGAATCAACGTGACAGGAAAATCAAGTTCTTGCGATCAGATCGTGGGGGAGAATACTTGAGTCATGAATTTGGCACACACTTAAGAAAATGTGTCATAGTTTCACAACTCACGCCGCCTGGAACACCTCAGCGTAATGGTGTGTCCGAACGTCGTAATCGCACTCTATTAGATATGGTGCAATCTATGTTGTCTCTTACCGATTTACCACTATCATTTTGGGGCTATGCTTTAGAGACTGCCGCATTCACTTTAAATAGGGCTCCGTCGAAATTCGTTGAGATGACACCGTATGAATTATGGTTTGGGAAGAAACCTAAGCTGTCGTTTCTAAAAGTTTGGGGATGCGATGCTTATGTCAAGAAACTTCAACCTGAAAAGCTCGAACCCGAGTCGGAAAAATGTGTCTTCATAGGATACCCTAAAGAAACTATTGGGTATACCTTCTACCTCAGATCCGAAGGCAAGATCTTTGTTTCCAAGAATGGGTCCTTTCTAGAGAAAGAGTTTCTCTCGAAAGAAATAAGTGGGAGGAAGGTAGAACTTGATGAAGTATTACCTCTTGAACTGGTAAGTGGCGCAGCTCAAGAAAATGTTCCTGAGGTGCCTGCACCGACTAGAGAGGAAGTTGATGATGATGATCATGAAACTTCAGATCAAGTTGCTACTGAAATTCATAGGTCCACAAGGACACGTTCCGCACCAGAGTGGTACGGTAACCCTGTCTTGGAAATCATGTTGTTAGACAACGGTGAACCTTCGAACTATGAAGAAGCGATGGCGGGCCCAGATTCCGACAAATGGCTGGAAGCCATGAAATCCGAGATAGGATCCATGTATGAAAACGAAGTATGGACTTTGACTGACTTGCCCGTTGAGCAGCGAGCCATAGAAAATAAATGGATCTTTAAGAAGAAGACAGACGCAGATGGTAACGTGACCATCTACAAGGCACGACTCGTCGCTAAGGGTTATCGA
This sequence comes from Triticum urartu, assembly GCF_056163025.1. Taxonomy (NCBI): domain Eukaryota; kingdom Viridiplantae; phylum Streptophyta; class Magnoliopsida; order Poales; family Poaceae; genus Triticum; species Triticum urartu. The sequence goes on along the minus strand of NC_141879.1, from coordinate 741,086,953 downwards.
CAAGTTCAAGGGGTTGACTACGATGAGACTTTCTCACCCGTAGCGAAGCTGAAGTCCGTCCGAATCATGTTAGCAATTGCCGCATTCTATGATTATGAGATATGGAAAATGGACGTCAAAGCGGCATTCCTTAACGGCTTTCTTAAGGAAGAATTGTATATGATGCAGTCGGAAGGTTTTGTCGATCCTAAGAATGCTAACAAGGTGTGCAAGCTCCAACGCTCAATCTATGGGCTGGTGCAAGCATCTCGGAGTTGGAACATTCGATTTGATGAGATGATCAAAGCGTTTGGGTTTACACAGACTTGTGGAGAAGCCTGTGTTTACAAGAAAGTGAGTGGGAGCTCCGTAGCATTTCTCATATTATATGTGGATGACATACTGTTGATGGGAAATGATATAGAATTCTTGGAAAGCATAAAGGCCTACTTGAACAAGTGTTTTTCAATGAAGGACCTTGGAGAAGCTGCTTATATATTAGGCATCAAAATCTATAGAGATAGATCAAGACGCCTCATTGGTCTTTCACAAAGTATGTACCTTGACAAGATATTAAAGAAGTTCAATATGGATCAGTCCAAGAAGGCGTTCTTGCCTATATTGAAAGGTGTGTAATTGAGCACGGCTCAATGCCCGGCCACGGCAGAAGATAGAGAAAAGATGAGTGTCGTCCCCTATGCCTCGGCCATAGGGTTTATTACGTATGCCATGCTGTGTACCAGACCTGATGTAAACCTTGCCGTAAGTTTGGTAGGAAGGTACCAAAGTAATCCCGGCATGGAACACTGGACAGCGGTCAAGAATTTCCTGAAGTACCTGAAGAGGACTAAGGATATATTTCTCGTTTATGGAGGTGACGAAGAGCTCATCGTAAAGGGTTACGTCGATGCTAGCTTCGACACAGATCTGGATGACTCTAAGTCACAAACCGGATACGTGTATATTTTGAATGGTGGGGCAGTAAGCTGGTGCAGTTGCAAGCAAAGCGTTGTGGCGGGATCTACATGTGAAGCAGAGTACAGGGCAGCCTCGGAGGCAGCACAAGAAGCAATCTGGGTGAAGGAGTTCATTACCGACCTAGGAGTCATTCCCAATGCGTCGGGCCCGATGACTCTCTTCTATGACAACACCGGAGCTATTGCCCTTGCCAAGGAGCCCAGATTTCACAGGAAGACCAGGCATATCAAGCGTCGCTTCAACTCCATTCGTGAAAGTGTTCAAAATGGAGACATAGATATTTGTAAAGTACATACGGACCTGAATGTAGCAGATCCGTTGACTAAACCTCTCCCTCGAGCAAAACATGATCAACACCAGAACTCTATGGGTGTTCGATTCATCACAATGTAACTGGATTATTGACTCTAGTGCAAGTGGGAGATTGTTGGAAATATGCCCTAGAGGCAATGATAAAATGGTTATTATTATATTTCCTTGTCCATGATAATTGTCTATTGTTCATGCTATAATTGTGTTATCCGGAAATCGTAATACATGTGTGAATATATAGACCACAACATGTCCCTAGTAAGCCTCTAGTTAACTAGCTCATTGATCAATAGATGGTTATGGTTTCCTAACCATGGACATTGGATGTCATTGATAACGGGATCACATCATTAGGAGAATGATGTGATGGACAAGACCCAATCCTAAGCATAGCACAAGATCGTGTAGTTCGTTTGCTAGAGCTTTTCCAAATGTCAAGTATCATTTCCTTAGACCATGAGATTGTGCAACTCCCAGATACCATAGGAGTGCTTTGGGTGTGCCAAACGTCACAACGTAACTGGGTGACTATAAAGGTGCACTACGGGTATCTCCGAAAGTGTCTGTTGGGTTGGCACGAATCGAGACTGGGATTTGTCACTCCGTATGACGGAGAGGTATCTCTGGGCCCACTCGGTAATGCATCATCATAATGAGCTCAATGTGACCAAGTGGTTGATCACGGGATCATGCATTACGGTACGAGTAAAGTGACTTGCCGGTAACGAGATTGAACGAGGTATTGGGATACCGACGATCGAATCTCGGGCGAGTAACGTACCGATTGACAAAGGGAATTGTATACAGGATTGATTGAATCCTCGACATCGTGGTTCATCCGATGAGATCATCGAGGAGCATGTGGGAGCCAACATGGGTATGCAGATCCCGCTGTTGGTTATTGACCGGAGAGTCGTCTCAGTCATGTCTGCGTGTCTCCCGAACCCGTAGGGTCTACACACTTAAGGTTCGGTGACGCTAGGGTTGTTGAGATATTAGTATGCGGTAACCCGAAAGTTGTTCGGAGTCCCGGATGAGATCCCGGACGTCACGAGGAGTTCCGGAATGGTCCGGAGGTGAAGAATTGTATATAGGAAGTCCAGTTTCGGCCACCGGGAAAGTTTCGGGGGTCACTGGTATTGTACCGGGACCACTGGAAGTGTCCCGGGGGTCCACCGGGTGGGGCCACCTATCCCGGAGGGCCACATGGGCTGAAGTGGGTGGGGAACCAGCCCCTGGTGGGCTGGTGCGCCCCCTTGGGCCTCCCCCTGCGCCTAGGGTTGGAAACCCTAGGGGTGGGGGGCGCCCCACTTGGCTTGGGGGGCAAGCCACCCCCTTGGCCGCCCCCCCCCCCATCCAGATGGGATATAGAGGGGTCGGCGCCCCCTAGACCCCTATATAAAGGGGGGAGGGAGGGCTGCGCACCCTAGCCCCTGGCGCCTCCCTCTCCCTCCCGTGACACCTCTCCCTCTCGCTGAGCTTGGCGAGGCCCTGCCGAGATCACCGCTGCTTCCACCACCACGCCGTCGTGCTGCTGGATCTCCATCAACCTCTCCTTCCCCCTTGCTGGATCAAGAAGGAGGAGACGTCTTCCCAACCGTACGTGTGTTGAACGCGGAGGTGCCGTCCATTCGGCGCTCGGTCATCGGTGATTTGGATCACGACGAGTACGACTCCATCAAACCCGTTCTCTTGAACGCTTCCGCTCACGATCTACAAGGGTATGTAGATGCACTCCCCTTTCCCTCGTTGCTAGATGACTCCATAGATTGATCTGGGTGATGCGTAGAAAATTTTAAAATTCTGCTACGTTACCCAGCAATATTTCCTTGCATGATCATGTAGTTGACATCATATTTGTGGCAAAGCCACCGCTCATAATTTTTTATACATGTCACTCTTGAATCATTGCACATCCCGGTACACAGCCGAAGGCATTCATATAGAGTCATATTTTGTTCTAGTATCGAGTTGTAATTTTTGAGTTGTAAATAAGTAGAAGTGTGATTATCATCATTATTAGAGCATTGTTCCATGTGAGGAAAAAAGAGAAAGGCCAAATAAAAAAGAGAAGGCCCAAAAAAAGAAAAAAAAATGAGAGAAAAAGAGAGAAGGGAGAATGTTACTATCCTTTTTCTACACTTGTGCTTCAAAGTAGCACCATGATCTTCATGATAGAGAGTCTCTTATTTTGTCACTTCCATATACTAGTGGGAATTTTCATTATAGAACTTGGCTTGTATATTCCAACAGTGGGCTTCCTCAAAATGCCCTAGGTCTTCGTGAGCAAGCAAGTTGGATGCACACCCACTTAGTTTCTTTTGTTCAGCTTTCATACATCTATAGCTATAGTGCATCTGTTGCATGACAATCCATACTCCTCGCATTGACATCAATTGATGGGTATCTCCATAGCCCGTTGATTAGCCGCGTCGATGTGAGACTTTCTCCCTTTTTTGTCCTCTCCACACAACCTCCATCATCATATTCTGTTCCACCTATAGTGCTATGTCCATGGCTCGCGCTCCTGTATTGCGTGAAAGTTGAAAAAGTTTGAGAATACTAAAGTATGAAACAATTTCTTGGCTTGTCATCAGGGTTGTGCATGATGGGAGAATTTTGTGTGAAGAAAATGAAGCATGGCCAAACTATATGATTTTGTAGGGATGAGCTTTCTTTGGCTGTGTTATTTTGAGAAGACATAATTGCTTGGGTAGTATGCTTGAAGCATTATTATTTTTATGTCAATATTAAATTTTTGTCTTGAATCTTGCAGACCTGAATATTCGTGCCATAATAAAGAAAATTACATTGAAAATTATGTTAGGAAGCATTCCACATCAAAAATTCTGTTTTTATCATTTACCTACTCGAGGAGAGTAGGAATTAAGCTTGGGGATGCTGATACGTCTCCAACGTATATATAATTTTTTTATTGTTCCATGCTATTATATTATCTGTTTTGGATGTTTAATGAGCTTTAATATGATCTTTAATATTATTTTTGGGACTAACCTATTAACCGGAGGCCCAGTGCCTGTTTTTGTTTTTTTGCCTATTTCAATGTTTCGCAGAAAAGGAATATCAAACTGAATCCAAACGGAACGAAACCTTCGCGAGGATCTTTCTTGGAACAAACGCAATCCAGGATACTTGGAGTGGAAGTCAGAGACGCAATGAGGCGGCCACGAGGAAGGAGGGCACGCCCAGGGAGGGTAGCCGCGCCCCCACCCTCGTGGGCCCCTCGTAGCTCCACTGACGTACTTCTTTCGCCTATATATACTCTTATACCCTAAAAACATCCAGGGGAGCCACGAAACCACTTTTCCACCGCCGCAACCTTTTGTACCCGTGAGATCCCATCTGGGGCCTTTTCCGGTGATCTACCGGAGGGGGATTCAATCACGAAGGGCTTCTACATCAACACCATAGCCTCTTCGATGATGTGTGAATAGTTTACCACAGACCTTCGGGTCCATAGTTATTAGCTAGATGGCTTCTTCTCTCTCTTGGTCCTCAATACAAAGTTCTCCTCGATGTTCTTGGAGATCTATTCGATTTAATATTCTTTTGCGGTGTGTTTGCCGAGATCCGATGAATTGTGGATTTATGATCAAGTTTATCTATGAACAATATTTGGTTCTTCTCTGAATTCTTATATGCATGATTTGATATGTTTGCAAGTCTCTTTGAATTATCGGTTTAGTTTGGCCTACTAGATTGATCTTTCTTGCAATGGGAGAAGTGCTTAGCTTTGGATTCAATCTTAAAGTGTCCTTTCCCAGTGACAGTAGTGGCAGCAAGGCACGTATTGTATTGTTGCCATCGAGGATAAAAATATGGGGTTTATATCATATTGCTTGAGTTTATCCCTCTACATCATGTCATCTTGCCTAAATCATTACTCTGTTCTTATGAACTTAATACTCTAGATGCATGCTGGATAGCGGTCGATGTGTGGAGTAATAGTAGTAGATGCAGAATCGTTTCGATCTACTTAACATGGACGTGATGCCTATATTTCATAATCATTGCCTAGATATTCTCATAACTATGCGCTTTTCTATCATTTGCTTGGCAGTAATTTGTCACCCACCGTAATATATACATGCTATCATGAGAGAATCCACTAGTGAAACCTATGACCCCGGGGTCTATTTTATATCATATAAGTTTCCAATCTACAATTCTAGTTAATATTTATTTTGCAAACTTTACTTTTCAATCTATACAACAAAAATACCAAAAATATTTATCTTATTATCTTTATCAGATCTCACTTTTGCAAGTGGCCATGAAGGGATTGACAACCCCTTTATCACGTTGGTTGCAAGGTTCTTGATTGTTTGTGCAGGTACTAGGCGACTTGCGTGTAATCTCCTACTGGATTGATACCTTGGTTCTCAAAAACTGAGGGAAATACTGACGCTACTTTGCTGCATCACCCTTTCCTCTTCAAGGGAAAACCAACACATGCTTAAGAGGTAGCAGCGGCCCCTAGGATGGCCTCAATGTCCGGTGGCACGGCCGGGAGGGAGGGTTGCCGGGGATCAGACCGGATGGCCGGCGATTCACCGGCGGGTTGGGGCCGCGGCTTGCTGCCACGGTGGCCAATGGCACCGAGCTGCTTCTTCCTCCAACACATGTTGTGTGCACTCTGTGTTATCGGACATGGTCGCGCTGCTAGCTGGTTACCGGGTTGGGATGGAACGAACGAGAGGTGGGGATCTGGATTAGAAAAAATCCCAGGTCGGCGGCGACACCCGAGGGTGCCGTTTCTCTTCCTGGAGACGTCGTTCGGATCGGCCCTGCGTTTTCCCACCTCACCATCTCTCGGGTGAAAACCCTAAAGCAGTGACCGTGCTCTTGGCGTCGTGTCCTTCTTGAAAGCATCGTCATGAGAGCTATGTCACGGTGGGCACCGCTTGGGTGTGTCAGCATTTGCAGATGTCATGCCGTCTTCCTCCAGGTGGTAGCTGTTACAGGGAAACCCTAGGTCTGGGTCTCCCGGATCAGATGATGATGGAGACTTTGCGTTCTCCCTCCCAGGGCATCGCCTTGGAGCACTAATTCGCTGGAGAGGCCAACAGGTGGAGTGGTGTTACATCGACCGTATTGAAGACGGTGGATCTCGGTTGTGTGGAGCCGTGGAGTCTCAGAGTTGGACGCAGTTTGATCGATGTGCGCAGGCTGGTGGAGCTGTCTGGTGTCGTGATGACATCGACGGCAGATGGGACTGACAAGATCTATGAAGTGATTTCTCCTGAAGATGGGATGGTGGTGACGGATCCGTCAGCGTGTGCGGGCGGTGCATGTTATAGGACGCCTTGACCGGATGGTATTAAGACCTCTGGATTAGATTGTGCCTGTTATGTGGACAAGGCACATATGTATTGGTGTAGGTGTAGCGACATTGTTCGCCTAGAAGGGAGCTTCGAGTTGATCCTTGTATTAATTTTTTTCAGACTCTTGTGAATCTATATCTATATCTTTACCTAATAATAAAGGACGGAGGCTTTCATAGTTCTCCATACGTCATCTATTTATAACCGTTGATTTTATGATAACCAATTAATATTGACCGCTGAGATTTAATAGAGATCGTTCCTTCATTCAGCTTGGCCTGGGCCTGATCGAGCGACCCCGATACAGAAAAAGAGTGCCCGTTGGGATTTGAACATGCGACCTTAAGTTAGGTTCCTAGACCACGGCCAACCCAGCTGGGCTCTCTTGTGGGAGATTGGTTTATCTGAAGACCCATCGCGCCCGCTTATAGCAAATCCCGGACTATGGGCCGGCCCATTAACGCCGCACAACTCTGACATTATACAAAATCCCACCTCGCCCCCTTGCATAAAATTCTTCTAATTTCTATATATTTTTGAGATACCTTGTATCAAGGAGCCGTCTTAAGAATTACTAATATGCAAAGAGGAAAGGAATAATTGAGGGAAAGAAAGAAGGAAGACGTACGCATATATATAAGGAAAGGAATAATAAAGGAAAGAAAATAAGACAAAGAAAAAAAGGAAAAGAAAGACGTGCAAGGAAAAAGAAAGGAAATGAGAAAAAAAAAAAGGAAAGCAAACTTTCCATTTAAGTTCTGCAAACGAGCCAGCACCAGCAGCTGCCGACGATTCCACGGCGGCTGCGGCGGAGCCCGTGACCTCTACTTATTAGACTAATTAAACGCCTGAGTGCATGCGTGCATAAGAACACCACGCCGGACATTAAAATGAGGAGCTGCTAAAGAGCATATTTAACCCGGTGGATAGTCATAGGGTTATGCAAATTCATATTCACTCTTGGCATGCTTTGAAGACTTCATAGCATGGCACCCAAATAGAACTGAAATTTGTTCAATCCAAAGTGCTTACCATATTTACTATATACATACTTTCTGGGTGCATGTAAACATGAAAGAGTGACCTCGTGGCTCTACCCCTTTGACTGTCTGGAATACTTTTTGCAAACTTCAGATTCCATGTAAGTCCTCGTGGCTCTACCCCTTTGACTGTCTGGAATACTCTTTGCAAACTTCAGATTCCACGTAAGGTATAGATTTTTGGATTCAGAGTTTTGCGAGAAACTATTCCTCTCTAAGCTACCTTAACCAATAGGCATGTCAGGTCATACGGATCCTGTCCTATTTGTCATCATTGGGTGGAGGACATCTGACATATACTATTCATGTGAACAAATGCATGAGTCATGTGGACCCGCCTTGGAATAGATCGGGTTCTGTTATATTCGAACACATCTTAGCTCTTCCATAGGAACACCTAGCTATACATCCAACTTTGAATTTCAAACAAGAGATAGCAGCCGGAGGTTGGTACTTGTGGCGGATCCGCGGACAAATTGTGCACAATGAAGCGGTTCTGGCAGCATGGAGATGGTCAGTTTTGGTCTTGTCAATTACAAGCAATCATCAGAATTAATCACCCCGTTCACCAAGTATACCTGAAGCCAGGTGGTGTAAGCCAAACCTGAGTATCACTAAACCAAATATTGATGCAATATTTTTCACAAACAAAAGAGTCGGAGCTACGGCGGCCATACTCAGGGATGATAGAGCTAATTTTCTAGCGGCTCGATGTAAATTCACTCCATTTGCAGCAGACGTGATCACCGTAGAAGTGAAAAGTGATAGCTATGAGGAATGGTCTGGATCTTGCTAATTCCCTACGTGCAAGGAAAGAGGAAGGAAAGGAACTGAGGGACAATAATAAAGGGAAGGAAAGGAATTGAGACAAAATACGGAATAGGTGTAAGGAATATGGACATAAATCAGTTAGAGAAATATGGAACGAAAACTCTCTAATTAACACAAAATAATATGGAGCACAGACTGAGACGAGGAGACGCCTCTTTATATCAATTGATTTTTTGTTAACCACAAAGATTGATGGCTAAGATTTAAAAGAACATGAATATATATATATATATATATATATATATATATATATATATATATATACACGTCACGTGAAGGATAGTTTTTTTAGGCTAAGACGAAGGATCGTTCTTTGTCAAAAAAACACCAAGGATCGTTGTATTCAACTAGCAAACCAAAGCCACCCCTGATTTGGCCCAAGGAAGCTCATCGCTCCATGTCTTCGTCCTTCACGAAAAGCACGTCGCTCCCCGTCTGCGTCCTCTTGCCCGAATAATGCCTTTTAATCGAGTCATATACTTGGACTGCAATCTTTTCTAGGGAAACTTGGATTGCAATTTGGTTCATACTCTACCTGGACGCTTGAATATAATCCCGAGCCGGTGATTAAACCGATTCCTCCCGTGATCCTTTTCATTGTTCTAAGTTTCTAGATGGAGCCCTGATCGTGAGCATGCAGAAACCGCCATGCAAACCTGTGATCTCGACGGATTGGACTCAACCTCACGTGGGCGGTCAAAAAACAGGTCGTCGTTGATGTGCAGGGAGTGCTCGCTGCTATGGATTGCTAGCCGTCGTTGGCCTCGCGGGAGCCGGTCCTGCCTTGCTTGGCGAGGTTCACGAGAGGTCCTTGCGTCGTCGTCCTCACGGGAGGCGGTCTTGCCTCGCTGAGAGAGGTTCACGTCTCCGCCGGCTACCGCATCGTGGTCACCTCGCTGGCGTGTGCATTAACTATGTTTCTCGATTGTCACAGAAAACTGCTTCGGCTTTGCAGATAGCGTTATTTACAATCTATTCATCTTTCCCAATTGCTCTTCACACCCATCTCTGCCGATAAGATCTCGCATGGAAGAACGACAGGAACCGATCATGCTTATGGCCTTATGGGGAGAAAGCCAGGAAGTCCAGGTCGAGGAAGACGGTGGTGACATGAATTTAGAGGCGGCCGCTGATGGCGAAGACGTCACCCAACCAAAAGGTGTAGGAGGTAGGCGAGGTCGAGGAACAAGGCGAGCAGGTGCCAGTCTGCATCTCGAAAGAAATCCAACCTGAGAAGGAACACGTCATCTATGTTCCGCCAACACTGGCGCTCTCTTGGCAGCGTGTCCTCAGCGCGTTCGTGAGTCCAAGCGAGGTGCGCCCAGCAGCTTGGCTAGCCAGCGTGCGACAGATTGCCCGTCCCCAAATCCCCCACAAGCTCCTCCACGCCGTCCTGCTCTCTTCCCCATTCGCCGGTCGCCGCCAACATCTCCGCCACCGCGCGGCTGTGGCGACTGTTGTTCTCGAATGGTGAGCGCTCTTGCTTGCCCGCCTGGCACCTCTCTTCAGCTTTACATCTTTGGTAAGTTCGTCCGGACGGGTGGATTCATCGCAGTCGTAGGTAGAAAATTGGATCTTACTTGAACAGCTCTTGCAGTAGTGCAGCAGGAGAGATTTGTTTTGCTTGGCCGTGTGTCCAGTATGCAAAAGATGCTAAATGCTAAGCCTGATTAGTCTTGCACATCTATTCGACTTCCTCTGCAATTTTTTTAGAGAAATTCAGGAGAAGCTATCTGATGGTTGGTTGGTTCAGTTTTGGAGATGAATTAATTGGTGACAATGGAGAGCGCCTAGTGCGGAACAATGGAGGTGAAGACGAGGGAGGATGATGACACAAGTTGACTGGGCATGTCAAGTTAATCAAGTACTGTGAGTAGGTCATGATGTGTGGCCCAAGCGCTCAGCGAGCAGAGGCATGGGAATCCCCTCAAAATTAGATGCAAAAGAGGTTGAGACAAGAAAAGAGGAAATGACTTATTACGATGTCTTGGGAAGAAACAACTGCCTGTGTTGAACCCTCTCTATTATCATCTTTGAGTACTATCCAGAGGTATTGACATCATAACATTCTTTTTAACTGGCTTGCGAGTGATCAAAGTTGCAATCCTTATATAGTTATATGTTTACAGCTACTCGATTTGATCCAAGCTACTTCGGCTATGATTGATTTTAATGGCGCACATGGAAAAGACAAAGGAAGAAGGAAACAGCACTACAAGGAAACTAATAACACAGTAAAACTAAACATTGATCCCCTGTGTGTGTAACTGTGTATACGACAAACATTTTCCTTCTAATATTTTGCAATAAATGATTTTAGGCCAATTTTTGTTATCCATGCCTTTTTGCCATACTGTTTTCTCTAAGTTATGTTATTTCCAAGCTTAAGGTCTATTATCTGTAATTCATTTATTCGGCAATAGAATGTCGAGATGATAGGTCTAGCCTCTGTGCCCACATTTTGAAAATTGTAACATTATCCTTCACATATATATAATAGTGGATTGTAAGTCAATGTATAAAGTTACATTTTATCTAACATTTCGTACACTGCATTGCTAATTTTTCACCCGGTTTAATTTTCTAACCATGGTAACAAACAGTGCTCAATTGCCTAGATCAAAGGATGCTGAAGCTGATAAGCCGCACCAGGTAGCATATATGGTCTGAATTTTTGCACTGATATCCAAACAATATCACAGCTCATGTGGTGCACAATGTTTCTTGGAAATAAAGGAGCCTATGATCAAATTTTGGTTAGGTGGATTGGAATACGTATCACATATTCTGACGGGCATCTCGAAGAACTATACTCTCTCAATTGATGCATCTTTTTGGTCATCCCGTCATTTTTCTCCGGTTGCAATGCATGGGCATATGTGCTAGTAATTAATAAAGGTGGAAGTGTGTATCATGCTGATGCAGAGACCGGGGGTAATCCTCCTTTTCGAAGGAAAAAAAGAGGCAATGTGCTATTATGTAATGACCAAGCTCGTCGTCTTGAAATTGATCATATTTGTCGTGAATAGATGCACAAGGTAACAACCATCAGAGATGGTACTGAAGTATAGAAGTCGCACTCTCATCGTGGATGGATCGCTCCGGGCATGTGAGGAATTTTTTTTCACCTCATGCAATGCACACACACGTTTGCAAGGTGTAGACCATAGCTAGGGAAGGGCAGCCTGTCATGTCCTGCTCCACAAGATTAGTTTTAAAACAAGAGACATTGACTTGCAATGGCATAGTTCAATGGCAGTTGTGCGTGCTTTGGCCGAGAACATCACTTTGGGATTAAACACGTTTGGATGCATGCGGTTAGGTGGACACGGTGACCATGGCGATGAAAGCGACAACATGGTTGATGCGCTGTGTTCAAATAAATAACATGGACCTGTGGAAGGGTCTTGAGTCATGTTTATTGTATCAGGAGCCTGCACATTTTTTCTCTCCCGTTGCAATGCACGGGGATGTTTGCTATAGCTAAAAACTTGTCCTTATAAGGTTTCTCTCAAAGGTATGTGTATAGATTCCACTAAAGGCTATCTTAGCGCAGGTCGCACACCGGTATAGATTGCATACAAGTGTAGATTCTACAAGGTACGAGTGATTATATTTCAGTGCCAAATATAGATTGATACATGTACAAATGGATTATCAACGTAGTGTAACATGTGAAACACATGTGACCTAGAAAACATGATAAAGCAGCACGTTTACGATTTGGTGACAAGCTCGTCATAAGTATTCTAGATTTATTTATTGTGTATATCTAATTATAAACTAGAAATTTCTACCAAGATATTTATGAGAACATATAATTTAAGATCTCAACCAAGGTATATGTAAGAATACACATAGAGACATAAAGACTATGTTCACACAGAACCATGAAAGATATGCAATTTGATGTTTCTTACATTTATGACAATTAAATTTACATATCAATTTATAACGCAATATATTAAAATAAAAAGTATATAAATATAAATTTCATTACATATATAGTTCACATGCAAAAATACAAAAATAAATGTTCCAGCTCAAGTATGAAAAACACTCTTGATGATCTCAATGGTTATTATAACCCAATCTCACGATTCAAAATAAGTAAAAAAATTTGGTATAAATTCCTTCACTTTAATGGGGGAGAGGGCCTAGACAGAAATTAGCAGGGTAGATGAGAATTGACGGGGGAGGCGCCTGGATGGAACACTCGCTCACTTGTAATATTTTGTGGCAAGCTCCTTAAAAAATATTATAGATTTATTTATTATGTATAGCTAATTATAAAGTAAAAACTTCTACAAAGATATTTATGAGACCATATGCTTTAGAGATATCAACCAAGGTATATCTAAGAATACACACAGAGACATAGAGACTATGTTTTAGGTAAAAGCACCAAAAATGTGCAATTTTCTATTTTCTATTTTTTTACATTTATGACAATTGAATTTGCATATCACTTTATAATGCAATGTACTAAAATAAAAATTATAGAATCTAAATTTCATTACAAATATAGTTCACATGCAAAAAAAGAATATAATGATAGACTTTCCAGCTCGAGCATAAAAAACATTCTTAATGATCTAATTATTTATGATAACCCAAACTCATGACTAAAAAATAAGTACAAAATTTTGATATAAATTTATTCAGTTTAACGCGGGAGAGAGCCTATATAGAAATTAGCATAGTAGATAAGAATCGACGCGGGAGGCGCCTGGATGGAACACTAGCTGACTTGTAGGATTTGGTGACAAGGTCCTTGCCTAGCACCAATAGTAACTCCTTCACCAGCAACGACAACAATTTCTTCCACCAAACACGGCACAACCACATACAACATGGGTTCACATGGAAATACGTGGCTCAACTATGAAGAGGAGTGACAATAGTATCGCCAAGAAGGTCTTAGGTTTTATAGAGGAAGGGAGAGGAGGCGGGCCCCCCTAGAAAGAAGAGACTGATTGAGTGCAGCGGATGGCTCACTGTCGACTCTGTCAACTATCAGGGTTTTGATCTGGACGATGAAATTCTAGGTCCTCGTATAGAAATTTCAGTATAGCAAACAAAGGGACTCGGAGATGCGGAGGGTCTTTTGATACTGGGGCGATCCTTTGAATTTCAGTCTTATGATTTACGAGGTGTAAAATAATAATCTCAGTATTGAAGCAACTTGCATGGTCAATTGTTGGGCCTCGGCACTTATTTGAACTTGTATTTGTGTGGTATTAATTAAAATTTGATAATTGATTATGACAATTATGGGTCAATATTATGTTGTCGTGCATATTATACTATTAGTGGCTCAGTGCTACAATTATTCATTCAATTAGGCTTTCGTGTGCAATGCTATTATGCTAGTTTGTTACTAATGATAGCTAAATACATGGGAAAGGAAAAGTTTAACTATATAGTGGTCCAAGATATCTATTTAACAAATATGTATGTACCCTAAGGATTAAATTCCATACATATGCAAAGATAGTGTTGTGGCATTTGGTTGAATTCTTTGAAAATATATATGGACTTTAAGAAATGTTGATCAAAAGTCTTTAGCTTGAGTAAAATTTCACAAGTAATCTCATAAATGGATACACTTTCATTCAAACGAGAAACTCTAATGGAACAAGAGAGCATGCATCGAAGATTCTAGAATAATTAGAAGTGTGTAAAGATAGTATATGTGACAATTACAAATATTTACCAAGTTCTAAATTATTAGAAACTTCTAGATAATACACAAGGCAGAATCTCATGTAATGGGTAGGTAATCAAATGGTCAGCAATGCTCGGATTTGCCACCTCTTGACCGTCGGATTGACTTAATCCAATGATCCATTTCAAACTTATTCACACAATATATAGTGGTGCAGAAACATTCTTACTTATTTGTAACCGATCATAGCGCTATGTTCTAAGTACATTTGAAGTCATACAACATTTATCAATTAATACTACATTCTATTTAAATGTGGGCATTGCATAAAACATGACGAATTCACATTCATTTACATAAAAAATTGAGCCACTTATATGTCCCATAATGTGCTTACATGCGTTTTCTTATTTAGTACCTTAATTCAAATAGGATTGGTGCATCGAGTCTAATTAAACCCTAATGGAGGTTTAGGGAGTACAGTTGTAGTACATTGGCATGCGTTTCAACGCCCATCTAGTTTTACAATAAATCATAGTATTTTTTAACAAGTTAATGAATATGACCTCTTAATAATTTAGCAAGATGCAAAATAACATTCTATTGTAATAATATACTTGTGTATAAATCAAGATATAATTTAGAACTATGCAAAATAACATTAATGAATAATATAAGGAATATGCCTCTTAATATATATAAACATGTGATATATTAAATTAATAAACTAAAAAAATAGGTCTTAGCAAACTCTTATAAAAAGGTGAATTAATATGCAACATGACCAAGTATTCATTCCGCAAAACAATGAACAATCATTCCACATGAATGTAAATCAACCTTGTATTATTGGAAAGATCTCATATTCATAGCAAATTCTGATGGTTGATTGGTTTAATCAGTTTCTTGACTTTGGACGTAGAAAAGAGGGGTTTAATTTTAGGGCAACATGTATGCTATAAATATTCACTGGTTAATATAAAACGAGTAGAAGAAAAATTGAGGACACAATTAAGGCAATTAAATATAAGAATATGGCATATCATCACACTCTTAATACATGCACTGAATCTATAGGATTTGATCAATACATGCCATCGATAGGCGGTATCTCTGGAACAAAGGAACGGAGGTTAATTATAGTCAAAATCCAAGATTGCTTTTGAAATAGTACACTAAAATTGTATATCGGTAACTTGTTGTTGGAAATATGCCCTAGAGGCAATAATAAAATTATTATTATATTTCCTTGTTCATGATAATTGTCTATTGTTCATGCTATAATTGTATTATCCGGAAATCGTAATACATGTGTGAATACATAGACCACAATGTGTCCCTAGTGAGCCTCTAGTTGACTAGCTCGTTGATCAACAGATAGTCATGGTTTCCTGGCTATGGACATGGGGATGTCATTGATAACGGGATCACATCATTAGGAGAATGATGTGATGGACAAGACCCAATCCTAAGCTTAGCTCAAAGATCGTGTAGTTCGTTTGCTGTAGCTTTTCTGAATGTCAAGTATCATTTCCTTAGACCATGAGATTGTGCAACTCCCGGATACCGTAGGAGTGCTTTGGGTGTGCCAAACGTCACAACGTAACTGGGTGACTATAAAGGTACATTACAAGTGTCTCCGAAAGTGTCTGTTAGGTTGGCACGAATCAAGACTGGGATTTGTCACTCCGTATGATGGAGAGGTATCTCTGGGCCCACTCGGTAATGCATCATCATAATGAGCTCAAAGTGATCAAGTGGTTGACCACGGGATCATGCATTATGGTACGAGTAAAGTGACTTGCCGGTAACGAGACTGAACAAGGTATTGGGATACTGACGATCGAGTCTCGGGCAAGTAACGTACCAATTGACAAAGGGAATTGTATACGGGGTTGCTTGAATCCTCGACATCGTGGTTCATCCGATGAGATCATCGAGGAGCATGTGGGAGCCAACATGGGTATCCAGATCCCGCTGTTGGTTATTGGCCGGAGAGCCGTCTCGGTCATGTCTACGTGTCTCCCGAACCCGTAGGGTCTACACACTTAAGGTTCGGTGACGCTAGGGTTGTAGAGATATGAGTATGCAGTAATCCAAAAGTTGTTCGGAGTCCCGGATAAGATCCTGGACATTACGAGGAGTTCCGGAATGGTCCGGAGGTGAAGAATTATATATAGGAAGTGTAGTTTCAGCCATCGGGAAAGATTCGGGGTCACCGGTATTGTACCGGGACCACCGGATGGGTCCCGGGGGTCCACCGGGTGGGGCCACCCATCCCGGAGGGCCCCATGGGCTGAAGTGGGGAGGGGAACCAGCCCATAGTGGGCTGGTGCCCCCCCCCTGGGCCCCCCTGCGCCTAGGGTTGGAAACCCTAGGGTGGGGGCGCCTCCACTTGCCTTGGGGGGCACTCCACCCCCCTTAGCCGTCGCTCCCCCCTTGGGAGATCCCATCTCCATGGCCGGCGCCCCCCCCCCCCACCCAGGGGGCCTATATAAAGAGGGGGGAGGGAGGGCAGCCGCACCTCAAGTCTTGGCGCCTCCCTCTCCCCTGCTACACCGCTCCCTCTCGCAGAAGCTCGGCGAAGCCCTGCTGCGATCATTGCTGCATCCACCACCACGCTGTCGTGCTGCTGGATATTCATCAACCTCCCCTTCCCCCTTGCCGGATCAAGAAGGAGGAGACGTCATCCGCTCCGTACGTGTGTTGAACGCGGAGGTGCCGTCCGTTCGGCACTTGGTCATCGGTGATTTGGATCACGGCGAGTATGACTCCATCATCCCCGTTCTCTTGAACGCTTCCGCTCGCGATCTACAAGGGTATGTAGATGCACTATCCTCTCGTTGCTAGTTGACTCCATAGATTGATCTTGGTGAAACGTAGGAATTTTTTTTGTTTTCTACAACGTTCCCCAACAGTGGCATCATGAGCCAGGTCTATGCGTAGTTCTCTTTGCACGAGTAGAACACAATTTGTTGTGGGCGTAGATGTTGTCAACTTTCTTGCCGCTACTAGTCTTATTTTGCTTCAGCGGTATTGTGGGATGAAGCGGCCCGGACCGACCTTACATGTATGCTTACGTGAGACAGGTTCCACCGACTGACATGCACTAGTTACATAAGGTGGCTAGCGGGTGGCTGTCTCTCCCACTTCAGTTGGAGCGGATTCGACGAAAAGGGTCCTTATGAAGGGTAAATAGAAGTTGACAAATCACGTTGTGGCTTTTACGTAGGTAAGAAAACGTTCGTGCTAGAACCCTATTGCAGCCACGTAAAACTTGCAACAACAATTAGAGGACGTCTAACTTGTTTTTGCAGCAAGTGTCATGTGATGTGATATGGCCAAAGTTGTGATGAATGATGAATGATATATATGTGATGTATGAGATCATGTTCTTGTAATAGGAATCACGACTTGCATGTCGATGAGTATGACAACCGGCAGGAGCCATAGGAGTTGTCTTTATTTTTGTATGACCTGCGTGTCATTGAGAAACGCTATGTAAATTACTTTACTTTATTGCTAAACGTGTTAGCCATAGTAGTAGAAGTAATAGTTGGCGAGCAACTTCATGGAGACACGATGATGGAGATCATGATGATGGAGATCATGGTGTCACGCCGGTGACAAGATGATCATGGAGCCCCAAGATGAAGATCAAAGGAGCTATATGATATTGGCCATATCATGTCACTATTATTTGATAGCATGTGATGTTTATCATGTTTTGCATCTTGTTTACTTAGAACGACGGTAGTAAATAAGATGATCCCTCATAATAATTTAAAGAAAGTGTTCCACCTAACTATGCGCCGTTGCGACAGTTCGTTGTTTCGAAGCACCACGTGATAATCGGGTGTGATAGATTCCAACGTTCACATACAACGGGTATAAGACAGATTTACACATGCAAACACTTAGGTTGACTTGACGAGCCTAGCATGTACAGACATGGCCTCGGAACACACAAGACCGAAAGGTCGAACATGAGTCGTATAGAAGATACGATCAACATGAAGATGTTCATCGATGTTGACTAGTCCGTCTCACGTGATGATCGGACACGGCCTAGTTAACCCGGATCATGTTATACTTAGATGACTGGAGGGATGTCTATCTGAGTGGGAGTTCATTGAATAATTTGATTAGATGAACTTAATTATCATGAACTTAGTCTAAAATCTTTACAATATGTCTTGTAGATCAAATGGCCAACATTGTCCTCAACTTCAACGCGTTCCTAGAGAAAACCAAGCTGAAAGACGATGGCAACAACTATATGGACTGGGTCCCGAACCTGAGGATCATCCTCATAGCTGCCAAGAAAGATTATGTCCTAGAAGCACCGCTAGGTGACGCACCCGTCCCACAGAACCAAGACGTTATGAACGCTTGGCAAACACGTGCTAATGATTACTCCCTCGTTCAGTGCGGCATGCTTTACAGCTTAGAACCGGGGCTCCAAAAGCGTTTTGAGCATCACGGAGCATATGAGATGTTCGAAGAGCTGAAAATGGTTTTCCAAGATCATGCTCGGGTCGAGAGATATGAAGTCTCCGACAAGTTCTTCAGCTGTAAGATGGAGGAAAATAGTTCTGTCAGTGAGCACATACTCACAATGTCTGGGTTGCATAACCGCTTGACTCAGCTGGGAGTTAATCTCCCGGATGACGCGGTCATTGACAGAATCCTTCAGTCGCTTCCACCAAGCTACAAGAGCTTTGTGATGAACTTCAATATGCAGGGGATGGAAAAGACCATTCCTGAGGTATATTCAATGCTTAAATCAGCAGAGGTAGAAGTCAAAAAGGAACATCAAGTGTTGATGGTGAATAAAACCTCTAAGTTCAAGAAAGGCAAGGGTAAGAAGAACTTCAAGAAGGACGGCAAGGGAGTTGCCGCACCCGGTAAGCAAGCTGCCGGAAAGATGCCAAAGAATGGACCCAAGCCCGAGGCTGAGTGCTTTTATTGCAAGGGAAGTGGTCACTGGAAGCGGAACTGCCCCAAATACTTAGCGGACAAGAAGGCCGGCATCACAAAAGGTATATGTGATATACATGTAATTGATGTGTACCTTACCAGTATTCGTAGTAGCTCCTGGGTATTTGATACAGGTGCGGTTGCTCACATTTGTAACTCAAAGCAGGAGCTTCCGAATAAGCGGAGACTGGCGAAGGACGAGGTGACGATGCGCGTCGGGAATGGTTCCAAGGTCGATGTGATCGTCGTCGGCACGCTACCTCTACATTTACCTACGGGATTAGTTTTAAACCTCAATAATTGTTATTTAGTGCCAGCTTTGAGCAGGAACATTGTATCAGGATCTCGTTTAATTCGAGATGGCTACTCATTTAAATCCGAGAATAATGGTTGTTCTATTTATATGAGAGATATGTTTTATGGTCATGCCCCGCTGGTGAATGGTTTATTCTTAATGAATCTCGAGCGTAATGTTACACATATTCATAGTGTGAATACCAAAAGATGTAAGGTTGATAATGATAGTCCCACATACTTGTGGCACTGCCGCCTTGGTCACATAGGTGTCAAACGCATGAAGAAGCTCCATGCAGATGGACTTTTAGAGTCTCTTGATTACGAATCATTTGACACGTGCGAACCATGCCTCATGGGTAAAATGACCAAGACTCCGTTCTCAGGAACAATGAAGCGAGCAACCAACTTATTGGAAATCATATATACTGATGTGTGCGGTCCAATGAGTGTTGAGGCTCGCGGTGGCTATCGTTATGTTCTCACCCTCACTGATGACTTGAGTAGATATGGGTATGTCTATTTAATGAAACACAAGTCTAAGACCTTTGAAAAGTTCAAGGAATTTCAGAGTGAGGTTGAGAATCAACGTGACAGGAAAATCAAGTTCTTGCGATCAGATCGTGGGGGAGAATACTTGAGTCATGAATTTGGCACACACTTAAGAAAATGTGTCATAGTTTCACAACTCACGCCGCCTGGAACACCTCAGCGTAATGGTGTGTCCGAACGTCGTAATCGCACTCTATTAGATATGGTGCAATCTATGTTGTCTCTTACCGATTTACCACTATCATTTTGGGGCTATGCTTTAGAGACTGCCGCATTCACTTTAAATAAGGCTCCGTCGAAATTCGTTGAGACGACACCGTATGAATTATGGTTTGGGAAGAAACCTAAGCTGTCGTTTCTAAAAGTTTGGGGATGCGATGCTTATGTCAAGAAACTTCAACCTGAAAAGCTCGAACCCGAGTCGGAAAAATGCGTCTTCATAGGATACCCTAAAGAAACTATTTGGTATACCTTCTACCTCAGATCCGAAGGCAAGATCTTTGTTTCCAAGAATGGGTCCTTTCTAGAGAAAGAGTTTCTCTCGAAAGAAATAAGTGGGAGGAAGGTAGAACTTGATGAAGTATTACCTCTTGAACCGGTAAGTGGCGCAGCTCAAGAAAATGTTCCTGAGGTGCCTGCACCGACTAGAGAGGAAGTTGATGATGATGATCATGAAACTTCAGATCAAGTTGCTACTGAAATTCGTAGGTCCACAAGGACACGTTCCGCACCAGAGTGGTACGGTAACCCTGTCTTGGAAATCATGTTGTTAGACAACGGTGAACCTTCGAACTATGAAGAAGCGATGGCGGGCCCAGATTCCGACAAATGGCTGGAAGCCATGAAATCCGAGATAGGATCCATGTATGAAAACGAAGTATGGACTTTGACTGACTTGCACGTTGATCGGCGAGCCATAGAAAATAAATGGATCTTTAAGAAGAAGACAGACGCGGATGGTAATGTGACCATCTATAAAGCCCAGTTGTCGCTAAGGGTTATTGACAAGTTCAAGGGGTTGAGTACAATGAGACTTTCTCACCCGTAGCGAAGCTGAAGTCCGTCCGAATCATGTTAGCAATTGCCGCATTCTATGATTATGAGATATGGCAAATGGACGTCAAAACGGCATTCCTTAATGGTTTCCTTAAGGAAGAACTGTATATGATGCAGCCGGAAGGTTTTGTCGACCCTAAGAATGCTAACAAGGTATGCAAGCTCCAGCGATCCATTTATGGGCTGGTTCAAGCATCTCGGAGTTGGAACATTCGCTTTGATGAGATGATCAAAGCGTTTGGGTTTATGCAGACTTATGGAGAAGCCTACGTTTACAAGAAAGTGAGTAGGAGCCCTGTAGCATTTCTCATATTATATGTAGATGACATACTTTTGATGGGAAATGATATAGAACTTTTGGACAGCATTAAGGCCTACTTGAATAAGAGTTTTTCAATGAAGGACCTTGGAGAAGCTGCTTATATATTAGGTATCAAGATCTATAGAGATAGATCAAGACGCCTCATAGGTCTTTCACAAAGCACATACCTTGAAAAGATATTGAAGAAGTTCAATATGGATCAGTCTAAGAAGGGGTTCTTGCCTGTGTTGCAAGGTGTGAAATTGAGCTCCACTCTATGTCCGACCACGGCAGAAGATATAGAAGAGATGAGTGTCATCCCCTATGCCTCAGCCATAGGGTCTATTATGTATGCCATGCTGTGTACCAGACATGATGTAAACCTTGCCGTAAGTTTGGTAGGAAGGTACCAAAGCAATCCCGGCAAGGAACACTGGACAGCGGTCAAGAATATCCTGAAGTACCTGAAAAGGACTAAGGACATGTTTCTCGTTTATGGAGGTGACGAAGAGCTCGTCGTAAAGGGTTACATCGACGCTAGCTTCGACACAGATCTAGATGACTCTAAGTCATAAACCGGATACGTGTATATTTTGAATGGTGGGGCAGTAAGCTGGTGCAGTTGCAAGAAAAGCGTTGTGGCGGGATCTACATGTGAAGCGGAGTACATGGCAGCCTCGGAGGCAGCACACGAAGCAGTCTGGGTGAAGGAGTTCATTATCGACCTAGGAGTCATACCCAATGCGTCGGGGCCGATGACTCTCTTCTATGACAACACTGGAGCTATTGCCCTTGCCAAAGAGCCCAGGTTTCACAGGAAGACCAGGCATATCAAGCGTCGCTTCAACTCCATTCGTGAAAGTGTTCAAAATGCAGACATAGAAATTTGTAAAGTACATACGGACCTGAATGTAGCAGATCCTTTGACTAAACCTCTCCCTAGAGCAAAACATGATCAACACCAGAATTCCATGGGTGTTCGATTCATCACAATGTAACTAGATGATTGACTCTAGTGCAAGTGGGAGACTGTTGGAAATATGCCCTAGAGGCAATAATAAAATTATTATTATATTTCCTTGTTCATGATAATTGTCTATTATTCATGCTATAATTGTATTATCCGGAAATCGTAATACATGTGTGAATACATAGACCACAGTGTGTCCCTAGTGAGCCTCTAGTTGACTAGCTCGTTGATCAACAGATAGTCATGGTTTTCTGGCTATGGACATGGGGATGTCATTGATAACGGGATCACATCATTAGGAGAATGATGTGATGGACAAGACCCAATCCTAAGCTTAGCTCAAAGATCGTGTAGTTCGTTTGCTGTAGCTTTTCTGAATGTCAAGTATCATTTCCTTAGACCATGAGATTGTGCAACTCCTAGAAACCGTAGGAGTGCTTTGGGTGTGCCAAACATCACAACGTAACTGGGTGACTATAAAGGTACATTACAGGTGTCTCCGAAAGTGTCTGTTAGGTTGGCACGAATCGAGACTGGGATTTGTCACTCCGTATGACGGAGAGGTATCTCTGGGCCCACTCGGTAATGCATCATCATAATGAGCTCAAAGTGATCAAGTGGTTGATCACGGGATCATGCATTACGGTACGAGTAAAGTGACTTGCCCGTAACGAGACTGAACAAGGTATTGGGATACCGACGATCGAGTCTCGGGCAAGTAACGTACCGATTGATAAAGGGAATTGTATACGGGGTTGCTTGAATCGTCGACATCGTGGTTCATCCGATGAGATCATCGAGGAGCATGTGGGAGCCAACATGGGTATCCAGATCCTGCTGTTGGTTATTGGCCGGAGAGCCGTCTCGGTCATGTCTACGTGTCTCCCGAACCCGTAGGGTCTACACACTTAAGGTTCGGTGACGCTAGGGTTGTAGAGATATGAGTATGCAGTAATCCGAAAGTTGTTCGGAGTCCCGGATGAGATCCTGGACGTCACGAGGAGTTCCGGAATGGTCCGGAGGTGAAGAATTATATATAGGAAGTGTAGTTTCAGCCATCGGGAAAGATTCGGGGTCATCGGTATTGTACCGGGACCACCGGATGGGTCCCGGGGGTCCACCGAGTGGGGACATCCATCCCGGAGGGCCCCATGGGCTGAAGTGGGGAGGGGAACCAGCCCATAGTGGGCTGGTGCCCCCCCCCCTTGGGCCCCCCTGCGCCTAGGGTTGGAAACCCTAGGGTGGGGGGCGCCTCCACTTGCCTTGGGGGGCACTCCACCCCCCTTGGCCGCCGCTCCCCCCTTGGGAGATCCCATCTCCATGGCCGGCGCCCCCCCCCCCCCAGGGGGCCTATATAAAGAGGGGGGAGGGAGGGCAGCCGCACCTCAAGTCTTGGCGCCTCCCTCTCCCCTGCTACACCTCTCCCTCTCGCAGAAGCTCGGCGAAGCCCTACTGCGATCATTGCTACATCCACCACCACGCCGTCGTGCTGCTGGATCTTCATCAACCTCTCCTTCCCCCTTACTGGATCAAGAAGGAGGAGACGTCATCCGCTCCGTACGTGTGTTGAACGCAGAGGTGCCGTCCGTTCGCACTTGGTCATCGGTGATTTGGATCACGGCGAGTACGACTCCATCATCCCCGTTCTCTTGAAAGCTTCCGCTCGCGATCTACAAGGGTATGTAGATGCACTGTCCTCTCGTTGCTAGTTGACTCCATAGATTGATCTTGGTGAAACGTAGGAAATTTTTTTTGTTTTCTGCAACGTTCCCCAACACTTGTTTCCACCGCAGGGATACCCAAAGATAATGTTCTACACAGTAACACCAAACAAATCATAATAATCTACAGAAATCATGCCATCTTTTTCGATAAAGAAATAATCTACATAAAGTACACCAAACAGAAATTATGCCATATTGGGTAGTAATATTAAAACAAAATTCTAGCTCAAATCGAAACCAAGAAACTATAACCCGACACCTCATATCCAAAACAACATCGCATGCAGCGTCCTCTCAGAATTTACATGAACCAACTGCTTGAGATAAACTGTTTTTCAGAACCAAACCTAGTAAGGGAGCATTCGATGGACCAAATTCAACTTATACTGCTTTGTTTCAGTAAAACATATATGTTCATTATTGAAGAGTGGCCTGCAATTCCAGCTCTAAGGTGTTCCTAATGGCTTCATCCAGGAAAGAACTTGTCGTGTTGCAAGGAAGATCAGGTACTATAAGTCGTACAACACATGTAATCAGTGTGTGAATCAGTAAATCATATGTGTTATTTTGAATTCATCCTCAACAAAAATAGTCCCTCCGTCCCACAATATAAGACGTTTTTGTAAGCTAACATAGCTTAAAAACATTTTATATTATGGGACAAAGTAGTAATTAATTGTAGTGTAGTAGCATTTTCTAAGATTCTTGAAAAAAAATCTCAATATTAGTGTACTATCATTGTCTGAGACTCTGAAGTGTACACAGAACAAGTAGCATCAAAATTATAAAATCATGGGCACGCATACATGTATAATGAGTGAGATATGTGAGTACATATATGCTAACCTAGGCATGAGCCATTGCAAAATCGCGAGCTTTAGAATTGCCCGAAGTAACCCATCAGAATAAGTACCAAACCTCAATCCAGATATGAGAGCACCTGCAGCAAACTAAAGGATCCCATACCGAGTGGTAGTGGAAAAGAATGGGAAAGGTGTGAAAATCGTCTTTAGCATTCCCGGAACTAACATACTAGAACCAGTGTCCTGTGGCGAATTGGAAGCAAAACAAAATGCAGTACCAATCATAAGGGATACTCCCTCCGTCCGGTGAAGAGTGTATATTTGGGTTTAAAATTTGTCGACAAAAGAGTGTACTTCTATCTTCCCAATGCACTTTAAAGTATTTTCTCTCATCACATGGTAATCAAGACCAATAGCATTCTATACATAGGGGCTGTTTGGTTTCAATAAGTCACCTAACTTATAAGTCAGGTGACTTAAAACCAGTGACTTATAAGTCATGCCCGTTTGGTTGTCACCTGAGCACACCTTCCCACCTTGTTTTTTATGTAAAGGTGGTGGGACCCATGCAAAAGGGGGTGACTTATAAATTTTAAGTTGGGTGGAGCAACTTATGACTTATAAGTTGGGGTGACTTATAAGTTAGGTCCGTTTGGCAAAATAAGTCACTTTTTGTACTTTTCGACTTATAAGTTGGTGACTTATTTGAAGCCAAACAGGGCCATAGTCTTCTTAATTTCTACATGCGCTTAGCTCATTAGGGGTTGGGTAATTAAAGAGGAAAGAGATGGTGGCTTACATCTTCCCAATGCATTTTTTAGTCTACTTCATAATTTGTCCTAAGATTTCTAGATGTGCACTTTTTACCGGACGGAGGGAGTATGACCTGTAGTTACTGGATGGAAGATGTGAGGAAGGAGGGACGATAAACCTAGAACAGACACCTGGTGAGAAGCATGGCTAGTAGAGGAGGTATGACGGAGGAAAGATGGGGGAGGAGCAGCAGCAACAGGGTGAAGACCATATACACGCGCGCCCATTAAAAAAGAAGATGAATCAAATAAACGAAGATCAATCAGAATTGTGACTGATCTGCAATGATCGATCGCCGACGAGTGACGCACAACAATTGACGAAAAAGGGTTTTCCCCCGCTTTGTATTTCAAAGCAACTAACCGATACAATCAAGGATAGGCGCTGGGGCGGAAGCAGCACAATCACGTCCAAAAAACGAAAGAGAAACAACAAGAGAAAAGAATGCCGACAACGGCGGTTCGACGAAAATGGAGAAGCTTCACGACCACTGCGCCCACCGAAGATCTCCCACCAAGCTCCAAGGCTCCGAAGCACCGGTACCAATCAGCACCTCCAAGAAGGACCGCGACGAGGACGACGCTGCTGCCAAGGGTTTCCCTCGATACACGACGAGGCGAGAGGAAGGGTCGCCCCCGACGCCCTCCAGGAAGGTCCGGCGGCACCCACCGCGTCGCCGCGTCGGTGTCGGACAGGCCGACAGGGGTTTCCCCCGATCCCAACCTTCACCTCAGGTGCTCCAGAGCCTGCCACCAAACCGACCACCATCTTGCGCCACCATGGTCAAGAAGTCTCCACGCCGTCTCACCACGGCATCACGAGGTGAGGTCTGCACGACAAGGGATAGGAGCCGGGACTAGGGGCCGCAGCACCGTTGGCACGCGGGAGGGCACACCCTCCGCCGTCAACGACGGTAGCCGACCGGACACACAAGCAGGAGCCTACCAGGCCCATGTGCCCACAGACCCGGCCGGGAACTCCATTCTCGGACAGCTCCCGCCATCACGCTGCAGCTGGCATGCCATCGGCATCGCCGCCCCCCGTCCGAGCCGCTCCTCCTCCTCACCACACAAACGACGATGAAGCCACGCCAGGGACCGGCCCGCTAGGACCCAGATGGGGCCAGGAAGGCCCAGATCTGGGCCGGGGACGCGCCGCCGGCCACCGCACGCCACCACGCCGCCCTGCTGCCAAGGGCAGCACCACCACCGCGCCTACCGCCGGCGACCGTGCCGGGTCGCCGGGCCGCCGCCAAGCCGAGCGACACCGCCCCCCCCCCCCCCCGTCCCGGACCAGGGAGACGCGCGCGCGGGGAAAGGAGGTCCTGCCGCCGCCGGCACCCCCCGGGCCGGAGCCAGGGGTGCCCACCGGCGACGGTAGGGGAGAGGGAGGGCGGATCGACGCCGAGAGCAGCGGCGCGGGGGCGGAAGGAGGGGAAGGGGAGGAACGGCCGGATGCGGGCCGCGCGCCGGCAAGGGAGGCCGGATCCCGCCGGCGACGGGCGGGGAAGGGCGGCGGCGGCTAGGGTTGCGGGGACGGGAGCGGGTCGGGAAAGTCCTCCTCGGTGACGCACAACAATTGCGATTTACGGCCTTGATCACAGTGAGTGCACTCTAGTCATGAAAGATCCTTCGGCCATCACCTGATGGCATTGCCCAGTGAGGCAACCTTGTATTCAGGCTTTGCTCAGATGGAAGGTGAGATGCTTCGTTGCCATAGCCCGAGCGGCGAGACATAGATCGCTCGTACAGACCCGCGAGACATGAACTGGATGACTGCACCGAGTTATTTCCTCATTTTACTCCGAAGAGTGAGTAGGTTGCGTTTTCATCGGCTTCACTGCTCGCGGATAGCATGGCCCATAGGCCCAAACAATAGTCATTTCATTTCAAAAGCTGAGAATGAGTCTCGGGCAAATCTCTTCTCTGAGAAAGATATCTGGGAGGTAGTTTTCTGGATGGAAAACTTGAAAGCACCCGGTCCAAATAGATTCTCAATGGAATTTTGCCAAACCTTCTAGAAAGTGATAAAGGATGGCCTCCTCGATTTGTGAACGCATGGGTTTCTGATAGTCTCTAACATTAAGGTTTTAACCCGAGATAACGTGGCCAAGCATCGCCTAGTGGCTGAAACTACTCGTGAGTTTTGTAACGAGAGAGAATGTGTGCTAACACCTCCTCTTTGATCGATTTGTTACTTCTAATATTTGGAAAATTATAGCTGCTTATATGACATTTCCATTCATGTTCTTTGGATGACGTATCAAAACAATGAAAAATAAAAAGAATGATGATGTGATGAATGTTCTTTTGACTGCTACAATGTGGGGCTTATGGATTGCTTGTAATGAAATTGTATTTCAGGGGAGGGTGCGGCCAAGTCTAAAGTGTATCCTGGATCGAGTGAACTCGCTTCTTCACCAATGGAAGGTGATCTGCGCCGATGCTCAGGGTGCCCTTCTACTTTGTTGTCTGCTGCTCCTTGATCGTCATCATGGGGAACCGCTGAGGACAGCCTGGAACTGTTCACTTATGGAGCGGTAACCAGCAACCGGAGGCGACAATTGGGCCGTGAGACTTCAATTGGTTTCATGCGAAATAAGTTTGGATGGTGTTTTGCTGTTGTGTAGTTTCCTCTACTTATCTGGGGACTATGAACTTGGCTGTAATAACATTCCGTCGCAGCTACTCTCATGTTGTGATCGAGCGCCGTGTAACGATGTTTGATGGTAGTTTGCATCTCCTTTAAAAAAAGTTGGGTGGGGGCAACCCCCATCGTTAGAAAAACCATAGACCATAGGTGAGCCGACGAAACATCCATGAAAACCTCTCCCAACGGCTAGGGTTTGTATTAAATTTGGAATCTGCACGTTCAAACAACGTGATCGGCATTTCAAAAAAAAAAAGGTGCATGCAACAAATGGATGGGTACATGAGATAAACTATGGAATGAATGGCATATATGGGTCTAAAAACATGGAGATGAAAACTTTTTGGTAAGGTGGGTGGCCAGCCAAAACTGGAGATAATAAGATCTCAATCCAAAAAAAAAAAAAAGATAATAAGATCAAAGCAAGAGGAAGATGCGTGCATCCCCGCAAGAAAGAAAGAAAGATGTGTGTAATGTATACTATGCATGCTCTCCTATCTACTAAATATGTGTGCACGACGGGGTGTCGTAGCAAAACAGAGCAAACACACGTAGTTGCGGAAAAAGAGACGAGGATAAGTGAGGCACGGTGGGAGTGCATGTGACCGTGTATGTGGCACGGTGGCACTCCATGTGATGGTGTATGTAGCAGAAAAGAGGCGAGGAGGACCGACCGAGGCTGGATAGATCCCCGCCGGTCTCGCGGCAGAATAGAATAGCATGCATGCATGCAGGCCGATGGAGGAGGAGGAAGACTTCTTTTCGGCCCAAGTTTAGCTCCTTCTTTTGTGGATCCATTGCCAACCGCGGTCGTCTTCCTCCTCGCTGCTCCTTCCACACCCCATATGATCCATTTTCCAATCCAACCAAGGAAGAGGCCCTCCTCTCTCTCTCTCTCTCTCTCTCTCTCTCTCTCTCTCTCTCCCTTTCTTCTCTCTTCTCCCTCCTCTGCTCCGGCTAGTGCGCACCTTACGTGGTGATCAATGAGGGGCGCGGTGTTGGTGGCCATCACGGCCGCCATAGGCAACATGCTCCAGGGCGTGGACAACGCCACCATCGCCGGTGCCGTGATGTACATCAAGAGGGAGTTCCACCTGGAGACGCAGCCGGCCGTTGAGGGCCTCGTGGTGGCCACCTCCCTCATCGGCGCCACCATCATCACCACTTTCTCCGGCCCCGTCGCCGACATTGTTGGCCGCCGCCCGATGCTCATCGCCTCCTCGCTCCTCTACTTCCTGGGCGGGCTCGTCATGCTCTGGTCTCCCAACGTGTACGTGCTCCTCATCGCCCGCCTCATCGACGGCTTCGGCGTCGGCCTCGCCGTCACGCTCGTCCCCGTCTACATCTCCGAGACGGCGCCGCCGGAGATCCGGGGCCTACTCAACACGTTTCCCCAGTTCACGGGTTCGGCCGGCATGTTCATGGCCTACTGCATGATCTTCACCATGACGCTCCATCCGGGCCCGAGCTGGCGCACCATGCTGGGCGTCCTAGCCGGGCCCTCTCTGATCTACCTCGCGCTGACCGTGTTCTACCTGCCTGAGTCGCCGCGCTGGCTGGTGAGCAAGGGGAGGATGAAGGAGGCGAGGGTGGTGCTGGAGAAGCTTAGGGGCAGGGAGGACGTGTCCGGCGAGATGGCGCTGCTGGTGGAGGGGCTGGGGAGCGCCGGCGAGACGGAGATCGAGGAGTACGTCGTCGGCCCGGCGGACGGCGACCAGGAACAGAGGGACACGGTGACGCTGTACGGGCCCGAGCAGGGGCTGTCGTGGGTGGCGCAGCCCGTCGCCGGCGGGAGGGGCAGCATGCTGGGGAGCGCACTGGGGCTCGGTGGCACGGGGAGGCAGGGGAGCATGTTCGACTCCATGAGGGACCCCGTGGTGGCGCTCCTCGGGAGCGTGCACGAGCGCCTCCCCGGAGACGGCGGCGCCGGGAGCATGAGGGGGAGCACGCTGTTCCCCAACCTCGGGAGCATGCTCAGCGTTGAGAGGCCTGGCGGCGCCGCCCCCGGCGCCCCCGGCGGCAGCGGTGGAGCGTGGGACGAGGAGAACGCGGCGCGCGCGGATGACGAGGACGACGAGTACCTGTCGGACGACGACGAGCCGGCAGCAGCGCCTGGCGGCGGTGGCGGTCTCGAGGCGCCCCTGCTGTCGAGGCAGAGCACGGAGGTGGAAGGTAAGACGAACGCCAACGATCCACGGAGCCAGTCTATGCAGAGGTTCAGCAGCATGGGCGGCGGCGTGGACGCGGCAAGCACCATGGGCATCGGCGGCGGCTGGCAGCTGGCGTGGAAGTGGACCGAGAAGGTGGGCCCCGATGGCGTGAAGCGCGGCGGCGTCAAGAGGATGTACCTGCACGAGGAAGGCATCCCCGGCGGCGCCGACGGCGCGGCCGCGGGCGCCGCCGGACCTGGCGAGTACGTCCACGCAGCGGCGCTGGTCAGCCAGTCCATGCTCTACACCAAGGACGTCCTCATCGGACAGAGCCCCACCGAGCCCGCCTTCGCCAACCCACCGGAGGCCGTCGCCACCAAGGCCGCCGCCAGCGGCCCCCGCTGGCGCGAGCTCCTCGAGCCCGGCGTCCGCCACGCCCTGTTCTGTGGGATGATGATTCAAATCCTCCAGCAGGTACGTGTTCAATATATCATCATCTTGTGCCTGACGTGGACGTGCCATACATGCTGACATGGATCCCACGCTGCCAACACGTACGCATGCAGTTCTCCGGCATCAACGGCGTGCTCTACTACACGCCACAGATCCTGGACCAGGCCGGCGTCAGCGTGCTCCTCGCCGGCCTCGGCCTGAGCGCCGACTCCACCTCCATCCTCATCTCCGGCCTCACCACGCTGCTCATGATGCCAAGTATCGGGGTCGCCATGTGGCTCATGGACTTGTCCGGCCGCCGCACCCTGCTGCTCACCACCATCCCCGTGCTCATCTTCTCCCTCGTCATCCTCATCGTCGCCAACGTCGTGCCCATGGCCACCACCGTGCACGCCGCGCTCTCCACCGGCTCCGTCATCATCTACTTCTGCTGCTTCGTCATGGGATTTGGCCCCATCCCCAACATCCTCTGCGCCGAGATCTTCCCCACCCGTGTCCGCGGCCTCTGCATCGCGCTCTGCTCCCTCACCTTCTGGATCGGCGACATCATCGTCACATACAGCCTCCCCGTCATGCTCAACTCCATCGGCCTCGCGGGGGTCTTCGGCATCTACGCCTGCGTCTGCTGCCTCGCGCTTGTCTTCGTCGCCCTCAAGGTGCCCGAGACCAAGGGCCTGCCGCTCGAGGTCATCATCGAGTTCTTCAACGTCGGCGCCAAGGGAATCCCAGAGCAGATGGATTAATTAATTTATTAATTCATTAAACATACCAAATGGTCCATGATCCAACCATGAGGAGGTAATATATAGTAGGTGAGAAGAAAGATAATAACGTTGGTTAGTACGGCGTCCTGATTGTTACTGGGTCTCTTGCTCCATGCTTTGCTATTCATGCGGCCATGTTATATTAGGCTAAACCAGACCAATGATGGTCGATTAGCATGTCAGTTTTACTTCCTTCATTCGGTTTGAAACCTTTTTGTTCCATACATTGTCTAAATTTTCAATGTATGAGTGTATTTTCTTATGTACACAAAAACATGAGAATATTCCCCTTATCTTATATGCATATTTTTAGTTGAATTTTATTCCTTTTTGTCAATTTAGTTGAATTTTGGTTTATTGTAGTACCAAGTGATGCATGCATGTATTATCTTGTATACTTTGATTCTGAGCGAGGAACTCTATATACTTCCCCGTTTATCCATTTCAATGGCAAGTATTTTCGTACGGAGGGAGTATTCACTCAAATGTCACAACGTATGCAATACACTATTGCTTTGGTCAAAACATAGTATGTTGTATATGACAAGAAGAAATAAATTGGATCATCACCAGTTCCCTCCCGCAGTCACAGCGAAAGTGGCGTGGACGCTAGTGACGACACAGACGTTGTTGACTGGACTTGTTGTTGATGAGTAGTTATAGACGTTGCCCCATATGTCGATGTCAAGGTAGCCGATCATGATGTAGCCGTGGTCGATGATGTTGCCTTCATCGATAATGAAGTTGCACAAAGTCGGAGGCACAAAAAATGGCTATGACGTATATGACGGAGTTGTAATCGTGGACGATGCACATTGCAGATGTCAGGGGTGCCTTCGACGATGAGTCCAGCGGCTATGTAAGGACTGGAGGAAGCCCATCGAGCACACATCGGTCTTATCAGAACCGTGTATCCGTGAAAAGGGCCGTCACTAAATTGGCGTTGTGTCATGCAGTCATACCGTCGAAGATCACATGATCAATGCCATCGTTGTGACGCGGTCCTTGTCGTCATCGAGGTTGTGTCTTGCAGTTATACTGTATGAGGACGTTGGAGGATGTCCATCTTACGGCCGGGGCGCCCACGGCGTGTTAATGAAGATGTTGATGAAGACTTTGACAATGAAGTGTCGGCATTGGCATTGCAGTGGTGTGTTAACGATGATGCGTCGCTTTGATGCATCCCTTGCGACGACAAAGTGTCGATGTGGTGTCGTGCCAAAGAAGTCAATGAGGAATTGCATACCTTCCCACACCGCTCTAACGTGTGGATGGTGCATGTCATGGTCACTTATGGTAGATGTGTTCGATGAAGATCTTTTTCTTGGGCATCATGTAGTCTTACAGCTTTGTGTCACGGCGTGGGGTCGGTGGAGCAGGCTGGGTCGGATGTGTGTCCCTAGTCGGTGCGCCGAAGGTCGCTGATGTCGAGAAACACAGATATGTTGTTGATGACAGTGAATTGCAAAAAAACAATGACATTAAAGGCTAAGGTTGTAGGAACCACACTTCTTCAAATTTGTGCCCAAAATCACGAACACATATTTTACCAAAGACTACCTCCCTTACTCAGAAAAGAAAAACGCGTGTTGTTAAAAAAATTAAAAGAAATTTTTTTGTTGCAAGGACGGCCCTTCCCCTCCTCCGCCAACGCCCCATGCCCTCCTGGCGGTGCCCTGCCTCCCCGGGCCGCCTCCACCGTGCACCACGCCGGAGCTGTGCCTCCACCATCCACCGCCCCGCCCGGCACCGGATCCGGCAGGAATGCCCCCGCTCCAAGTGCTGACTGCAGCATGGACGCCTGGCCGCCGCCACTGCTCTGGCTGTGCGCGGCCGGCACGGCCGTTGCCCACGTCGGAGCGCCCCTGTCCAGCTCACGCGTTAGCTTGGCCCTCCTGTACCCACGGCAGGTCTTGCTGCAGCTGCTGCTCCAGCGCCCGCGGCAGCTGCTACTCCAGCGCCCGCGGCAGCTGCTACTCCTGTGGGGAGACCGGTCCTTCAGGTGCCCATGGCACGTCGGTCTAACCGCGTCATGGGTAACTTTTGAAGAAGGGTAACGGTGTAAACTCCTCTATCTAACCGTGTCGCCTACGAACCGCTACGCCATGTCGGCAAAAGTGAGACCTAACCCACATGTTATAATCGTCATCAAAACAACCAAAGCCGTCAACTAGTGTTTTTTGTAAAAAAAAAAGCTTCAAAATTAGTGATTTTTGACATAATCCCGTAAAAGTGTGGTTCATGTAACCCTACCTTTTAATATCGATGTTTTCTGCAATTCACTCAGCTGATGAAGATCAAAAAGCAGCCGGCGTGAGCGTGAGAGTCGATGGAGTACGCACCCCTCTGTCGCCTGGATCGAAGCCGCATGTAGTCGTTCGCCCGTCGGAGTGCTCGACTCGCACGCATGGCAATGCAGCTGGGTTCGTAGCGGATGGCCAAGACATACACGTATGCAAGAGCCCAAGCCATGGACGTATGGATGTGCCCATAGTAGTCAGAGTAATTGGCCCTTGATCGTACCTCTCAGGTGGGTGCATGTGTTGATGACGCTGCAGGGAGACGTGCCAGAGTTGCTGTTGAGTCGCGCGGCCGCCCGGGACGTCCAACGCCCCCGAAAAACTTGCGTTCATGCAGATCGATCTGGTCGAGTTCCGATCTTGAAGCCGGCCGCATGCAGCAGTGCCTGGTCGAACCCGCCGTGGCACCGTGTGGTCGTTTTTTTTTAACATCAGTATAGACACAAGCATTCATATACGCGCGCATACACTCATCTCTATGAACGCACACACGCACACCCTATCCATATGAGCATCTTTGAAAGACTGAGCCGGCATATTATCTTGAAATTTACGAAGTCATCGTAGGCACCTCGTCGTCGACGGAAACGTCTCCTCCCACTGAACGCGCATCGCCGGAAATCCTGAAATAAATCCAGGAATAAATGCAAGCACCAGGATATGTGGTCGTCGCCGTGTAAGAAACTTGTACTGATTTTCACTGGAATATGTGGGCTCTGGGATTTTTTCGGTGGCTAAAAAAAATCTACTAGGTGGAGTTTCGAAAATCAGAAATCTCTGGAATTTGATATAATACCATACTATAGAACCGATCTAATTTTGATCGTTCAAATGCCGCGCCCCGGGGTGAGGAGATTCATCTCCCCGGTGTGGAGCGCTGTGGAACCGGTGGTTGTCATTAAAAATCGATGACGTTGGCCTAATTGCTCTAATGTCATGTAGAAAATATGATTTCTTTGTTGTATTGTGTATAGATCTGGCCCTAGAGTACAATGTGAGTGAGAGAGACTTGAAGCACAAGACTAATTACACATGGTTTAAACCTATTCTATCTCTATCTTAAATGCAATTATACATCTAACACCTTAGCCATGTCGCTTGCCGGTCTCCCCTTGAGTGACAATACCAGGTGCATGGCACCATAAGTCAGGCGCCTCACGTCACGCTCGGAGCGGCTCTCACGGATGGACGAAAATTCGTCCCTGGGATGCTCTAGTCGATCAGCAGTGTGCCCCTTTTTCATGTAGTGCTCCCACAGTGCAACTTCGACCCACCACGATCTTGATACGTGTGGCAGGTCGAAGGCAGAGGAAGCCCCATCGGCTCGCAGTGATGCTTGGCCTGCTGCGGCTGCAAGTGTGACACGTGGGCCGTAGACACAAGGTATGCGACGGTGGTGGATTCTCGCGAGTATGGCACATGTATGCTTTGCTCGGCGTGTGATGTCGATGAACTTTGGTGAAGACGCGATGCGGCTGCCGAATGGCTCCGTATGAGTTCTGGCGGATTAAACGACTTTATGTCTTTGGTCTCGGTCCATCCATTGTCAAACACTTGAGGCTGCTAAATGGCCCTTTAAGTGGGTTCTTGGCGGGGTTGATGACATTGTTGATGCTGGCGGTATTGCTCTAATCTGCTTCACATATATGTGGTATGTCATGTTTGCATGGTGATCTCCACCTAGGTGTGAATGTGTAAAACTATTGAGCCGTGATGACCTGGCTTGCAGCAATGTCTTCTCCATTGAAAGTGGGGGCAACAATACAAGATGACTTAAGTTTGGTGGTGGTTTTGAGCACATGGTCTCTTGAGTCAAAAATCTAGGATTCATCTACCATTTTTTACTATGAGTTTCATACTACATTGGTTGTACTTGGCAATGGTGGTTTATACATCATAACCTTGTTGTGGAGGCATTGTTTGAAGTTTGCTCGGACTTATTGTTTGGGTGAAAACCACAGATTTAGCCTCTGTGGGAAGATCTGGCGATGGTGGCATTCGTGTGTCGTTCTCTTTTTGAAGGCGTCGTTGTTGAATCATTTTTCTCACAATCTGGGTACTACCATAGTGGTCTTTGATGTTGATGGTTGAGGTTACATGCCTCGGATCACTTCAACATGACTTCCGGAGGTCGCTTCTCTTTTCTTTGTGTGTGTGCGTTGGTGTTGAATGTATGCATCTTAGTTGAACAGAGGCCGTGTCTGTTCATGATGCTTGTATTAGACGTTATGAATCAATAAAATCGTACACGGCTATTCTGCACCCGGGCAAAGATGAGCCTGGGCGTAAACAGTAAAATAATTTTAAACAGCAAAAAGAACAAGACTTTTTGTGGTGCAAGATGCTCATGTGCGTGATGCCGGTGCAAAATTTTGTGAAGTTTGAACATTCGAGCAACTCGTGACAAAAAGGACAAATAATGGGTGGCAAAAATTCAAATTTTGGATGTCTGAGCAACTTTTGAAAACAACATTGTTTACACTTGACACTATTTTTTTTATACAAGCTCCTCGAATGTCCAACACCCCGAATGTTTGGACGAATGTAACACGTTTGAGCATCTCTCATCACAGTCTTTTGAATATTTTACTTATTTGTTTTGACTTATTGTACACAGAGTGTAGATGAGCCCGGACACCGAATTGAACTATTAAATAAAATTCACCATTTATAAAAAAAATGGCCAGGCACCTCGAGCGTTGGGCTAGGTGTCTCAAGGAAATTCTTCTCCTCAGATTCTAGGAGTGAAATGAGTTCCAACAAGACATGGAAAACCATATCACACCACAACAAAAGCACGGTGACAAATATAACTAAACCGGTGAATAGAACAAATATCCCATAAAACATGCCATCAAAGTCGAGAGAGCTCGTTTGAGTCAGGTGTGTGCCGGTGAGTTCGTGCATGGTTCTTTCTCTACCTGGTGAGGTTTGATGGGGGTGCTACGTATTTGGCCTCTCGCCATTGCTGGGCCTTCTTGGCTACCTCCTCTTCAAATGCTTGACCTGCTTTTGGATGTTGCTGCGTCTGCTTGTTTGGCGTGTTTTGGACGCCGCAAAACTTGGTCAAGATAAGTCTATAGTGGTCCTTCTGTCCTTCCTTGCACATTCCGCATAAGACAACATTGTGCTCTGTGGGTGCCGTTATTGGTTGATGTTGTAGCTGCCCGACTCGTTCTCTGATATCGGTTGGCATCCTTCCTTCCTATCTGGATCATGATCGTGTGTGGCTCTGTCGCTACGTAAGGTTGTTGTATGGTGTATGGGACCGTCAGCGTCTAGCTGATATGTGCAATCTACATGTGTTCGTCGGTTGTAATCTTCCCTGACCTGTCGATCATCTGATCGGTTTGATTGGTTCCCTTCTGCTCATGTGGTTTTAGGTGAAACTTCTCGTCTTATTTTGAAGTAAGGGAAAAACATATCCATAGAGGATGCCTATCAAGAAATAATTGGTAAATTGGTAAATAAAATGAATATGACATAGAGCATGCCCATAAGGAAATCAAGAGAGCTCGTTCCAGCCAGTGTGTGCGTCAGGTAATTTTGTGTGGATGTTGGGTTTAATGGGGGAATTGTAGGGTGTGTTCGTCGGCTGGTCTTGTTCGGATGCGGAGGGGATCTGTGTGCCCGTTCTCTACCCTTCGTTGTACCCTGTCCATCGTGCCTTCAAATCTCTGACCTGCCTTTGGTTGCCGTTAGGTCTGCCCAGTGATGACTCACAAGTATAGGGGGTCTATTGTGAGGAATTGACAAGTAATTTTCAGCAAGGTTTCACTGTAATTGATCTAAAAATCACTTGATACGTTGTTTAATAGCAAGATAATTTATAGAAAAGGTAAACAGTAATAAGGCATCCCCCATCAGATTTTCGTCGCCGTTAGTATAACGAGGTAGCGGAGCATCTCCTCCATCTACCGCCTCGCGTTGGCCAAAGGTGGGGGGGTTGGCAGTGACTTCACGCTCCCCATCAATTGATTCGACAAATGGTGTGGTTCTCCGCCACCACCTCGGGGTCCACGAGGATGGCGATGATGATGGAGGCGTTCGCTAGCTCGGTTGCGATTTGGCCCTCGAAGGCGACATGCTCTGCCAGTGCTACCACCGTTACCTTCCATCTTGAGATCCATCCCCTACTCCTCCACCTTCATCTCCTCCTCCTCGTGATCTACCACCACCACCACCACCACCTCCTCCAACTCTGACCCAAGATAGGAGCTCGGGTCGGCGGCAGTGTGGCTGCCTCGTGGACCTCCGCAACTACCTTCGTTTAGTACATCCGACGACAACTGACCATGGCTACGGCGGTAACGGCAGATCTAGATCGGCTTTTTTTGTGCTTCGATGGCTAGGGTTTGTCCATTAAGGTATGGGGCGGCGTCGACTTTCATTTATAGTCGGTCGGTTGGGTGGGGATTGGGTGGCGTGGCCTACGAGGCCATTAGTGCCGGTGGTGCTTCAATTTTTCTCCACAATGCAAATGCTTCATCTTCTCTGTAAACTTCTAACTGTTTCAAGTTCTCTGTTAAAATGAAAACTACTACAACTTCTGCTTTATCTTACCATGCTAACTGGCTCCACTTATTTGTTAAAATGAAAACTGCAACACTAGTCTGTATTATCTTCTTTGTGAAATGCAGCCTGTTACAACTTATGCTTTATCTTCTCTGTAAAATGCTACTTGATTTCACTTATTTGTTACAATGAAAACTGCTAAAACTTTTGCGATTTTTTAAGATATTATTATTTTAACAAAAATTTGAAACTATGGATCCATTTCAATACATTTCAATTCTATACCCCGGTAGTCCTCCCCTAGGCCGAAGTGTGACTCTTCATCCACGCGTGAGCTAATGAGGACCTTCCGTTCATGTTTGGGCCGAACATCACTCTTCGTTCCTTGGAAGACGGAAGAGTGGGCCTTCGTCCATGTAATAGACAAAGACTAGGTCTTCTTCACTTAATAAGATGAAGACGTAACAAAGGAAGAGTAGACATCCACATAGCAAGCACATCCTTTATACACCACAGCTCCTCTTGGTCCGGCTGTCACGCCACTAGGACCGCATCGAGAAGAATAATTTATTCGGACGAAGAACCACTTGAATCGTGCATTGTGGAGGACAAATTTTGCCTTTCAATCTACATTGACTACCGCAAGCCTACATAACGATCGTCGAGAAATTTTCCAATTAATTGCAAACATCTACTAATCTACTTAGTGTAGAGAAAAAACCAACAAGAACCATGAGACTGACTCGCTCTGTCACAACCGTCAGAATCCTGGCAGCTAGGGCTGAAATTCGAGCCGAGTCGAGCCAGCTCGACTCGACTCGCTAGAACTCGTTTCGTTAACGAGCTATCTCGACTCGACTCGTTATTATTAACGAGCTTAAATCCAAGATTGGCTCGACTCGTATAACTCGCGAGCTAGCTCGTTTAGCTTGTTAAGCTCGTTAAAGATATGAACATAAAATCCTCAAATATTTTAAGCATTATTATGTATGTATTAAACATATATATCACTAAACAATATTAATTTCCTTGTAACACATGAGTTTCCTAGGCGGTTGGGCTTTCAAGGGCTAGGCCTTGTGTTGTGCGCCTTGGATATAGGGTGTTGAGCGGCTGATCTTTTTTATATTGGGAGTGGCCGATATTTTGTACCGAGCCTAACCAGTTAAGATTGGCTCGTTTAACTTGGTCTATAAACAATCTTAAACTAAAGCTCGGTTCGACTCGTTATTCTTCGAGTTCGAGTCGATTCGAGCCGAGTCACGAGCTACTCGTTTAGCTCACGAGTTTCGAGCTTTTTTTCCAGCCCTACTAGCAGCTATACCTGACATCCACGTCAACGTTCAAAGCTTGAACGACAGCCAACAAAAACTATTCTTTCGAAGAAGGAAAAACAACAACAAAGACAATGATGAGTTTGTCCTTTTACTTTTGTCTTTGGATCTCCATCCGTCAAGCTGCTATCATCCTGTTTTGCAATGAACGGCAAATCGATGCTGATGGAGACTAATTAAAACTTGATTGGCTCCATTTGGCCAGAGAACAGAGCACCAAAAACGAACTGAAATCGACAATAGACTATTCCGCCCTGCCCTCTCACTCGATCGTGATGCTCAATAATTAATCATTTTTTTACGTATTGGTGCATACGAAACTTGTGAAGTGATCGATCGATCATTGAAAGGAGAAGATATCATCATCTTGCACTAGTCATTTTATTAGGAGCAAATGCCACGGTAGCTAGCATCAGAGTCAAACTGAAATCTTAGACACCACAAGTTTTGCTTTACAGAGGAGCTGCAAACAACAGCTACCTCATAAAAAGCAGAGTCGGGGTAAAATGAAGCACAAGAACAGTACCTACAAACCTGACTAAGCCAAGAACGCGGCATCGGTAGCGCGTGCACCGGCCGGCGCCGTCACCTCGCCACATCTCCCGCACCTGCTACTCCCTGCCACGACGGCTACCACGGTGGACGCCGCCGCAGCTGGCTGTACCTGCATCTGCATGGGCGTGGCAACGATGGCGGCCCGGCAGGATGGGCATGTGGCGCGTGTCCGGAGCCAGGCGTCGACGCAGGCGACGTGGAAGCCGTGGCCGCATCCCGGGAGCACGCGCACGGCCTCCCCGTCGGCGAAGTCCGCCAGGCATATCGAGCACTCGAGCGACGACGACGAAGCGGTCGCGGCGGCGAAGGAGACGGTGGGGAGCGCGTCGATGGCCTTCCTGTTGAGGCCCTTGGGGGGAGGAGGATAGCGGTCGGAGGATCGGCGGCGGCAAGCGCGCCGGGAGAGGAGGGCCAGGCCGAGGACGCAGAGGAGGACGCACAGCAGCGACGCCAGGATCACCACCATGTCCGAGTCCACGGTCACCACCAGTGCCGTCTGCTGCTCGGGCCGAGGCGGCGGCAGCCACGAAGGCGACGGAGAAGGCCTGCCAGAGCTGCCTGCGGCAGCCGTGCTGCGGTGCAGCAGGCTCGCCGGAGCGCGCATGGTGTGGTGTCGCACCGTTGCCGCTGCTCTGCTACGGTGGACGCTGTGCACTCTCTGTCAAGGCCCTCAGCTCTGCTTTGACTCTGGACCTGCCCGTGGCCGTGCGTGCGGGGCGAGCGCGTGCCATCTTATAGCTAGCCACTTGTGGATAGATAGAGGATGTTGTCACGATAGTGGAAGGAGCAACGGGCCCGCTGACAGGTAACGCCGGGCCCAAGTGGTAGTGGCGGGCGCCGGTACGGTCGATTCTACTTTTGGATGTTTCTTCCTGCACGCGTGGTAAGTTTACTAGTAGTACTACATACATGGAAAACAAACACTACAGTAGAATCCAGCGACACTGTAGCTAGTGAGTGGCTGAACTAGTAACAAACGTGTAACTAGGGACCAACCATAACTGGTTAAGATGAGATTTGCTTAAGTTAGTTTCTTCTTTTAGCTTGTGCTTTGCTATACTCCAATAGAAAAACTTTTGAGCTTTGCTATTATATCTTGATAAAATCGTCAGTTTTTTTTTTGATTTGGCATTGCAAAGAACATCAATTCATCAAATGTGACAAAAGTTATGCAATTGTCTTTAGACCACCAAGCAACCACTACAAACACTACCCGCAAAAAAATAAAATGACAACAAAACCGAAGCGAGCAAAAGACACTCTTAAAAAGCACACACAAGTTGGGTTTCGATGCATGGTTTACCTCCTCCGAACGATCATAGGTGGAGGTACACCAGGGGATTGT
This sequence comes from Triticum urartu, assembly GCF_056163025.1. Lineage (NCBI taxonomy): Eukaryota > Viridiplantae > Streptophyta > Magnoliopsida > Poales > Poaceae > Triticum > Triticum urartu. The sequence continues at coordinate 741,045,242 of NC_141879.1, read as the reverse complement.
CGTCGGAATTACTCTGACAATGAGCACTAGGGGTACGAACAAAGGGTGGATCTACCTACGACGCAAGCGTGACACACGGATTTTACGAGTTCAGACCCTTCGCGAAGGAGGTAATAACTCTACCTCTCGAGCCCGGATGCTATGTTCTTCTCTTGTATCTAAGGGATTTCAATGGACGCAAACCCCTGCTCCTGTGCTACGGGGCAGCTTATATAGATTGTGCCGCTCCTTGGGTCAGCTACGTTACAAGGGGGTTTGATTGATTGAGAGCATTACAGGCGTTACACGTGGTAACCAAAGCATTGAATACTAGTAACACATGAAGATATGCGTCTCTGGACGCTTCAGAGTCCGTCTTCCTTTCTCCGAGTCATTGCTAAGCGCTCGAGTGGACTAGGTGTGTTTGAGTGGAGAGAAGCTTGGTTGGCACTTGAGTGGATTGATAACCCAGGGGTCTTGTCGTATGATGTTTTGGGTCCTACATATGGTCCTGAATGTACCTCTTATGACCCTTCCAGTAGTGGGTAATCCTAACAAGGCCCATGGCGAGCCTCCTCCAAAATCCCTAAGAAAATGCTTTCAAAATCATTTGAATCAAATAGGTCCTACATAGGGATAGTAGAAAAGGAGTTGGAATCTCTCTACTATTTGAAACTTACATAACGTTATGTTGACCGCTCCTCATTCGTCAATTTTACGTACGTTCCTCCTTTCCTCCTCCTATTTGGATTTTTTTCATCTCCTGCTTTTTTCACGAGTTTTCTTGAAAACTGCCTCAAGTATCTCACCAGTTATTGTAAGCTAATAAGAACTTACAAATAAAGTCATATTATTTTCGACAATCATGTTAATATCAGCAGGTAAATGTGCTGACATACTAAATATTTATACCTTTGTTGTAATGCATGAGCAATTGTCTAATGTAATGCAAATGCGAACCAAACTGTGGTTGGATGGCTAGGAGGACAGTGCTATCCCCTGCCCATCGAACATCAAATTAAATCCCCGTCTTACATTGGTGCTCGCATTTTCCTGGTGAAAACAGCGCGGAAACGGACGGAACTAGGTGCTACCATATTTGTTTTCATTTTTTTTGCGGAAACGAAAATGAATACAGAAACCCCGGAAACGAATACTATCGAAAACAAACACGGAGCGAATACAGAGCGGATACAGAAACAAAATTATGTGTTGACTGTAACTTAAGACCCCATGAACCATAGAGAAATACAAACAAAAAAACAAATTGATGAAATTGTTAACATGGCTACAAAATAATATGGTTGTGTTGGTAACATAGGATAGTATCATAGTAGTACATGACAATTACGAATATGGTCTAGTTGAGTATGTTTGTGGTAGTAAACAGTTTTACTCAAATGATATATTCTGCTCATTTTACTTATTGTGTCATTGTGTGTTGTTTGGTAGTTGGGCTACAAAGCAACCATGGGCCTATAGTAAATACGAAAACTCCATATTGACGGAAATGGAAAGTCCCATTTCCACGTGTGTTCCACCGGAAAACACCATTCCGTTTTTGTTTCCATTTCAGCATAAATAATTCCATTTCCATTTTCGTTTTGCAAATTTCCGTTTCTGTTTTCATATTTCCTCTCTGTTTCCATTTTTCCTCCGGAAAGCGGAAACTTTCCACTCCATTTTCATCCCTATTCCAAGCCTTTCGGCGATGTGTGTTCAGTAGGAGATGTTCCCTTCGACTACGAAGGCGTCAATGTCGACTTTGTTAATCTCAAGATGACGTGTCGGAACAGACTCTCGGAGATGCTAATAGGGGTAGGTTGTCCATGTGTGCGCTCATCTCTACTCCTAATGGACGAGTTGGTGAATCGTCTTCGCGGTTTATTTTTGCTGGTTTTTTTTCGTCTCTCCTCCCATCACCCCCTTCCACCCTGGTCCGCAGTTTATTTTCGCTGGTTTTTTTGTCTCTCCTTCCACCATCCCCTCCCACCCTGGTCCATCGGTTTATTTTTCTCTCCAGTCTTTATTACAACCAGAACTTTCCTAGCGTATAACAAATCATGGATCTAACTTCCTTAAATTATGCAAATCAATCGATTTCTTTTATTGGTTCAATTTGTCTTAGGAAACAAATAACAGATTTTTAGGAAACAAATAATAATTTTAATCTAACTTCCTTAAATTATGCAAATCAATCGATTCCTTTTATTGGTTCAATTTGTCTTAGGAAATAAATAACAAATTTTCAGAAAACAAATAATACATTTTAATCTAACTTCCTTAAATTATGCAAATCAATCGATTCCTTTTATTAGTTCAATTTGTCTTAGGAAAGAAATAACAGATTTTCAGAAAACAAATAATACATTTTAATCTAACTTTCCTAACTTATCTAAATCAATTGATTTCTCTTATTAGTGAAATTTGTTTTAGGAAACAAATAACAGACATGTCACAACTTTCCTCCCAATAAATAGTTTCTTAACATTTGCAAACTTCCTAATCACACACGTCACAAACGGGCAGGTGCTGATATCACGTTGCCAAAAAATAAAACGCCATTTGCATAGAAATCAGTTCAAAAATCCTAACTTTCCTAATTTTTTACCTTTCCTTGATAACAACCAATATTTCCTATGTTTTCCACCTATTGAAGGAAATTACCCCTCCATCGATATTAGCATTTTTTTTGAACTGAGATCTCCGGGTTATGATTTTTTTTTGCGATTCTTTCCAATTGTGACCTCTCCTTCCACTCCGGCTCCTTCTCGCATAAACACCTCCACCACAGCCAGGTGACACCGCCCCAGACCTCCTGCCTCTGCACACCTTCTCCGCCACCTCCTTCTCGTACTCCATTAACAATCCCTCCGCCACATTTGTCCACGGCGGTGTCGAGGGCATGGAGCAACATCGTACCAGCGGTAGAGCAGCGCATAGCAGTAGGAAGCAACACGCAGCAGGCGAGGCGAGCGGCCGGCGGTGGAGGGCAGAGATGCGGCCGGCGTGGCTGAGGGGGCGACCGGCAGAAGATGGGCACGACTGGAGGCGGCGTGAGGCAGGGGCGCGACAGCGGGGCGAGCGAAGGGATAGGCGGCAGCTCACGGGGCGAGCGCAGCCAGCGAGAGTGTGGCGCGCAGCCAGGGTGTGTGTCGCGCGGGACACAGTGGTGCGGTGGCCGCGGCGAGCGCGAAGGCAGCGGCGGGCATGACTGACGCGGTGTAGCACGGGCGTGGGCATGAAGAGGGAGTGGCCCCGCGGGCGCGGAAGAAGAGCGGCAGGCTCGGGCATGGGCGTGCATAGGAGCGGGCATGTGCCACGGGGTCAATCCGAGGAGCTCGGTGGCTACCCCTGCAATGGCCATGGCGGACGGCGGTTCTCGGGCACGGCGAAATACCTAACGAGAGCAAACGAGAGGGGAAACAGGGGAAAGGCAAGAGGAGATCATGGCGGTGTCAATGGCGCCCTAGGGGAAGACATGGGAGCTCGGGGCGGCGCGGATCGAACGGCAATGTCGCGGTGGCCCAAGGTTGAGGAAGACGGCAGCGACGTCGATGCGGGGGTGCTGGACTTGATCTCGTTGGCGCAGACAATCTAGCGAAGGCGTTCGGAGCTCCTCGACAAGCTCCTAGCCCGCAGGGAGGGCAGTGGCCATGTGGACGGGGTCGGTCATGGTGGCCGTGGCGTCTGACTTCGTCCAGATTGACGGGATCGAGTGAGCGAGGAGGAGAAGTGGATTTGGGAGGAGTGAGGCCATGGGGGCTGGGAAGGAAGGGCGTCACCCTTATCCATTCCCCTTCGATGCCAGCGAGGTGGTCGGGCGGGAGCCCGGCTCTGTAGCGACACGGCTCAGGAAACAGGAGAAGACGACCGTGCGGGGACTGGACCGCTGAGCGGTTCGGTGGCAAGGCCCAGGGGGCAGGGCGAATCCCCTTTTACATCGTCCTTTTGGGTTTTCAATGTATTCTAATATGTTTCTCCTTTTTAACACCGTTTTCTATTTATTTTTATCAACTAAATGATCTCTACTTCTAATGTCTCAGTTGGTAGTCTCCGTTCCGGGTTTATTTTCGTCCCACCTCCCGAGTGAGGGAGAGGGGGAGAGAGAGTGAGGAAGAGGGAGGGAGAGGGTGTGTGTGTGAGAATTTGATGGTAAAAAGGTCATCAATGTCACTTAATATGTATGAGAATATTAAATGTAATATTTTTTAAAATTAATGTGGTCCCGTTGCAACGCACGGGCGTTCTTCTAGTTAGAATGAGTGTATGGGTGTATGTATAAGCATATGCGTTTGTATTGTGTTTAAAAGTATGGATGCATATTTAACCATCTCTATCCTATCTTTTCTCATTAGGAATATCTCTATCCTATCTTATTCCCTATTTAAAGATATCGACATAGTGCCTTAATGAATCAAAACACTTTGGCTTATCCCACGATTAGTTGATTTCCCCCACAGGGAAAACACACTTTAAATTTTCCTTCGCTTTGTGATGCACTCTGAATGGACCATCGAGTTCCTATGAAATAGGCACCATTTCCGGCAGAAGCCGACAAGAGCTGAGAGGATCGTGAGGGGCAAGATATGAACATTTGAGCTCAAGTGGTCATCTTCTATAATTTAATCTGTGCTGCAAAACACTACTCCTTTTGTTCTAGACATGATCTCATGGAAAGTAGCAAGTATCTATTGTGAGTGATCGATCGAACAATATACGTATGATCAATCCCGGGTTATTTGTGAGGTTCTGTGTTCATAAGCATGTGCTTAAGGCTAGTTGTAATGGGGAGTATCATATACTAGCATCATGCATATGATATTGGTATATGTACTACATCCGTAATGCATAGTTTCATAAGTTAGTATCTAGGTTGGCTTATTAATTGACATGCATGATACAAAGTAGTATAACATTTAATATAATACGGTATCATGATATGATACCACACTCTCTTTTTCTCATTTAATTGTTTGCCACATCATCCAAAAAGTCTAGTTGACATGCATAAAATCGCTTGTAATAGAGAGTATCATATAATAGTATCATGCATATAATATTAGTGTATGATACTACCTCCCTAATGCATAGTACTCCCTCCGTTTTATTTACTCTGCATATTAGAGTTGACTGAAGTCAAACTTCATAAAGTTTGACCAAGTTTATAGAAAATAATATAGACATTTATCATAATAAATCTATACGATGTGAAAGTACATTTAATAATAAATCTAATGTTGTTGATTTGTTATTGTATATCTTAATATTTTTGTATATAAACTTGGTCAAAGTTTGTAAAGCTTGACTTTGACCAAAGCTAATATGCGAACTAAATAAAAACAGAGGAAGTATCATATATTAGTATCATGTAGTACTATATTTATTGCCATGCATGACACAAAGTAGCATAGCATTTATTATGATACGGTATCATAATATGATACTCCACCATCTCTTTCTTTATTTAATGCTATAACACCTCATCAAAATTGTCTAGTTGGCATGCATGATAATAGCTATGATACTCCCTTTACGACCAGCCTAATAATCGCTCAACCAACTTAGTCGTCAGCCACTATCATTGTGTCACTCGTGCATCAACTTTAATTCACTAGCTAGTGCGGCTGCATGTGATAGCTAGACACGTATGCATGCATGCCGCACGTGTACCACACTTGGGATTGTTTTTAGTTGGAAGGGGACTGCCAGGCTCCTAATCCATGATAACCATTTTTAAGCCCCACCCGCATATTAATTAATTAACACATATATGTATAATCATTTGTTACAGTTCTTGTCATGCAGGGCAAAACACTATTAATACTAGTAAAACGTCCGTGCGTTGTTACGGGCTATAATGCATATAAATGAATCAGCTAAATAATTAAGATCATCTTCAAGGTCAAATCTCATTTCTCCCTCGTACATTCAAACAAGTTCGGACATCAAATGACGCCTAGCGGGCTCCACAAAATGGAACTATATGGACAGTCCGGTTCCTAGAAAGCCGGCCTATATTTGGAAGAGAAATGTGGTTGTTCGAACTATCCGTCATGTTATCTCCAACAAACGGTTTCATAAAAAAAACCTCCCAACCATGCACCCTTCTCTCTTCCTGCCAGACCCTCCATTTCCCACTAGGTTTCCCACCGTAGCTAGACACTTCTCGCTGGAGTCTACTTCTTAAAAATCGGATGACGCCGACCTCACATTTGCCATGGCGCCCCCTCTCCTTCACACCATACTTCCTGACGGATCGCTAAAGAGGAATCCCCCGCCAACTACCCTGCTCTCCGCACTGATCCCCTCCCCCGTATTCATTTCGATCCGTCGCCACCATTAAGGGCGACGAGGTGTGCACTGTCCCTGACGCTCCCGAGCCAAGAAGGCAGATCCGACGTCTCATGAGCCATTGTCATATTGTAACATACAGTTTAATGTCGAGCATTACCAGGAAACAAAAATATCATATCCATTATTGGGCATGTGACTGATACACCACCATGCTCGTTATTAACTCTTGACACAATCAACCAACGCATTTACCCTTGTATACTAACCAAAAAAATTTACGACTTTATGTAAAAAAATATGAACTACTCGCTCATGCAATTTACCTCATGTGCATTCGCTCATATGGTCAGAAATGACATATAGCATCACCAACTGGGTCTTTAATGTATTGGTAATAAATGAAAATAATAACTAAGGTACTGATGATATAGCATTTCTAGCTGACTCGGCACGATCCAAGGTCCACAAAAAATTTAGTGCGGAAAATCACAAATAGAAAAAAGAGCAGTTTATACATATACATCTTTTTCACGGAGAGTGTGCTTATCATATATTACTCACTCCGTTCTAGAATAAATGACTCAACTTTAGTATAAAGTTAGTACAAAGTTGGGTCATCTATTTTGGAACGGAGGGAGTACATGGTAGCCCACCATCTATCGGCCACAATGATTGACTACTCTCTACTAACCCACCTACCCTTGAGTAGCCCAGCTTGTTGCCATGTCCTCCCTTCAGTCACAATTTTCTTGATGATCGTAAGCACAAAAAGTGTTGCTCCGCCAAAGACAATAGCATTGCAGTGTTTACAAAGTTTCCAAGTGATGAGTGAGAGAATGGTCCTCGTTTCATTTCGCAAAAAAGAAAAGAATGGCCCTCGTTTCATTTCCCAAGTTATCGTCAACAGTGGGAGCTTGGTCCGGATTCCCAATAGCCGACCACACCATATGCCACACCGATGGATCATCGTGTGAAGGTGCATTTGATGAGGAGATGGTTAATGGTAGGGATGAAAATGGAGTGGAAACTTTCCGTTTTTCCGGAGGAAAAATGAAAACAGAGAGGAAATATAAAAACAAAAATGGAAATTTGCAAAATGAAAGTGGAAATGGAATTTTTTATGCGAAAACGGAAACAAAAACGGAACAGTGTTTTCCGGTGGAATATGCATGGAAACGAAACTTTCTGTTTCCGTGAATATGGAATTTATGTTTTTACTATAGACCTATGCCTGCTTTGTACCCAAACCACCAAAGAGAACACAATGACACAATTAGTAGAATGTATGTGAGGCCCAACTTCTACTATCACACATGTACTCAGCATGACCCTATACGCAATTGTCCAGTACTACTACAATGCTACGCTAAGTTGCTAACTTAATGATATTATTTTATAGCCATGTTAATAACTCATTAAATTTGTTTGTTTTTGTGTGTATTTATCTATGATTCAAGGGGTTTTTAAGTTCCGATCAACGCCCACTTCTGTTTTCATATATGCTTTGTATTCGCTCCATGTCCGTTTTCGGTAGTATTTGTTTCCATATCCATTTCCAAGGTTTCTGTATTTGTTTTCGCTTCTGCAAAAAAATATGAAAATAAATATGGTAGCACTCAGTTCCGTCCGTTTTCATCCCTAGTTAATGGTCTCGTCGGCTTCATAGAAGGGGCATGTGTCGTGGTGGGCAAGCCTCTCTTGGTGATTCGAACGGACGTCCAACAACGGTTTTATATGGCTAACCAAGTGAAGAACCGGCATTGAAGGGCGGCCTTCGAGTTCCATGTGACGTCCGCGTACGGTACCACATCGCTTCCTTCGAATTTTAAGGCACATGCATGGCGAACGGAGAACATGCCACTACTCTTCCACGCCCATCTTATGGGGTCCTCTGCTCCTCCCGTGAGCTGAACATCAGCAATCCGTGGCCATAGCATCCAAAACTGTTGCAGGCATGGCAAAAAATGACTGGTCCCAAGTCCAGCGCCCAAGTATTGCCTTGCAAGGTCTCCTTAACGGTCCTGGTGGCTCGAATGCGTGGGCAGCCGTGATCGTAGACAAGTATACTTCTGAACCATAAAGGTGTCTGACAATTTTAGTAATCAAGAGATTTACTGCTTCTCGAGTAAAAAGTGTACATTTTCTTTCTTATCATATACAAGTTAAAGTGTTTGGCCGAATACTGAGCTAAATATGCATGAAAAATATGGACCACCATCAAGGAATATTTTATGTGGGCGATGAGCTTGCTAGGACATGCACAAAAAATATGGCTTTGACCAGCATCAGTATAATCATTGGTCATCCCCCAGCCTACTTTGAGCTTGCTCAAACCTGCATGGCCGTTTGATTAAAAAAGACTATCTGATTACTAACCCCTATGTGAACTCTAGATATAAACAAACTAAGTGTATGGAGCAATTAGATGGCAGAGAAATTAGTATTGTTACAGTAAAGCAAGTGATGGAAGGTAATGATGAATATTCTCAGGTGATGGAAGGCAAGGATGAACATTCTCCTGTGCAGACACAAGTGAAACAGAAACAAAAGGAAAATAATTTTTTGTCATTGTTAAATATGGACTGAAAAGGCACATTTGCATTGGTATTCCGATTCTTGCACAATGGTATAGTAATCTAGAAGAAGAAATAGAATTTTGCCTGCTGCTCGGGCTGTCACATGCAAGTAGTAAGAACAGGGTGTATTACAAAACAATTGGTGTGAAACATGAACAAACCTTGATTTTTCATGACCCCGTATCCCTTAGCGCAACAGCGGCAATGTCATATCTCGTATAACCTTTGACCGAATAAGCTCTTGACAAACACAAGCTGAATATAAAGACCAAATGACTGGACAGAAAAATAGAGCATACACATATGAAACAATCGTGCAAGAGCCAAAGTTGAAAGGTTGCAGCTGCTGCCCAGTGGAGCAGACATACCAATTCACTGGATAAATTTTGTTAAAGAAACATGGTGAACCTTTAAAACAAACTGAATATAAAGGATATCAGTTACAGAAATAAAGTAAAACGCTATAAAATTGTGAAAGATCATTGGCAAGTCATTCAAAGGAAGGAAGTTAGCAACGGAAATATTGTCCAATCAGCCATAAAATATAGTTGGAAATAACAAATAAGGATTTGTAATTTTGGTTTTCACACGGAGGTAGTGAGAACTGAGAAGCATACCTAACTGTTTTTTTTCTCAAAGCACGGATGGACCAACAAGTACAAGGATTTGAATGTTAGCATTGTTCCAGAATCCAGACTAATTGACATCATCCCCTTATTGACCATCCAAGGAACCATCTTACTGGCTTTAGGAGTCAAATTAGCTCCATGCCGCCTGATATGAGTTATTCAACCAGACCCAAATAAAAACCTGGGTGTATGCAAGACACAATTAGCTTTACCTCAAATTAAAAAAAATCAAACATTACAGTTTCCTTGCAAACTACAATTTTAACAACAAAAATCTAGTGACAACAGAAACTGAATTACAAGTCTATTAATGGGAGAATATTTTGCCAGGTGACAAAAATGAGAGAATTGCAGTACCTTCGAATTCTTAGCAACAACATTATCTCCAGCAACAATCATACTTTAGTTTTATGAGTTAAACTGGTAACTAAATAACAGAAATTGGGTCTTCGTCCATGTAATAGACAAAGAGTGGGTCTTCGTTCACTTAATAAGATGAAGACGTGACAAAGGAAGAGTAGGCATCCACATAGCAAGCACATCCTTTATACACCACAACTCCTCTTGGTCAAGCTGTGGCGCCACTAGGACCGCACCGAGGAGAAGAATTCATTCGGACGAAGAACCACTTGAATCATGCATTGTGGAGGACAAATTTTGCCTTTGAATCTACATTGACTACCGCAAGCCTACATAGCGATCGGTGAGAAATTTTGCAATTAATTGCAAACACCTACTAATCTACTTAGTGTAGAGAAAAAAAATCAACAAGAACCATGAGACAGACTCGCTCTTTCACGACCGTCTGAATCCTGCCAGCTATACATGGCATCCACGTCAACGTTCAAAGGTTGAACGACAACCAACAAAAACTATTCTTTCAAAGAAGGAAAAACAACAACAAAGACAATGATGAGTTTGTCCTTTTTACTTTTGTCTCTGGATCTCCATCCGTCAAGCTGCTATCATCTTGTTTTGCAATGAACGGCAAACTGATGCTGACGGAGACTGATTAAAGCTTCATTGGCTTCACTTGGGCTTCGTTTGAACCATGAGATCGAAAATGTATGCCGCCCCGTCCACGCACTCGCTCGTGATGCTCTATAATTAATCTTTTATTTTTATATACACAGTTCTGAATTGCTCTACCGTACTGAAATCTTAAACACCACAAGTTTTGCTTTGCAGAGGAGCTGAAAAAATGAAGCAGAGGCCGAGTCAAATGGAGCACAGGAACCAGTACCTACGAACCTGACTAAGCCAAGAGCGCGCCGTCGGCGGCGCGTGCACCGGCCGGCGCCGTCAGCTCGCCACATCTCCCGCACATGCTACTCCCTGCCACGACGACTACCACGGTGGGCGCCACCGCAGCTGGTTGTACCTGCATCTGCATGGGCGTGGCAATCATCGATGGAGAGGCCCGGCAGGACGGGCACGAGGCGCGCGTCCGGAGCCAGGCGTCGACGCAGGCGATGTGGAAGCCGTGGCCGCATCCTGGGAGCACGCGCACAGCCTCCCCGTCGGCAAATTCGGCCAGGCATATAGCACACTCCGACGACGACGAGGCGGCCGCCACGAAGGAGACGGTGGGGAGCGCCTCGATTGCCTTTTTCCTGAGGCCCGTGGGGGGAGGAGGGTAGCGGTCAGAGGGTCGTCGGCGGCACGCGCGCCGGGACAGGAGGGCGAGGCCGAGGCTGCAGCTGAGGACGCACAGCAGCGACGCCAGGATCACCACCATGTCCGAGTGCACCGTCACCACCAGGGATGTCTGCTGCTCGGGCCGAGGCAGACGCAGCGACTGAGGCTCGCTGGGGCCGGCGGCGGCCGTGCTGCGGTGCAGCAGGATCGCCGGAGCGCGCATGGTGTCGCACCGTCGCCGCTGCTCTGCTACGGTGGACGCTCTGCTCTCTCTGTCAAGGCGTTCAGCTCTGCTTTGACTCTGGACCTGGCCGTGGCCACGCGTGCGGTGCGAGCGCGTGCCATCTTATAGCTAGGGTAAACGTTTGTGGCCGGACTGCCGGCCCATGATTGGGCTGGACCATCGCTCTCGATCGTGCACCGTGGGAACGCTCTTCAATCGAATAGTTTTCTTCACGTCGTCTTCTTCTTCCCCACAACACGGGGCAGCTGCTCCTTATATGCATCTCCGCCGCCACACGCAGCGTGCGGGCATGACGAGCCCTTGCTGGTAGGGCGAGCCACGGCGGGGGTGGAGAAGACGACGGCGGGGACATCTGCAAAGAGGCCGTGCGCGACGCACTGGAGACGTCGATGCAACAGTCATTATGGATGTGTCCATACAGTGATACAGAGCTTCACCGTTTTTATGAATGCTGCAACCGCTGCGCGAGATGCTACATCCGGTGACGAGGGAAGCTACAACCGATAAACATATTTGCTGGAATCAAACGGAGACGATGACTTTTGCTGCCACCGTCATCGGATTTTGTTACAACCGGCTAGATTTTTTGCTACATTCATCCATGGCTGAGTTGCGACCCAACGACAACGGCGATAATTTTTTGTTGCAACTGTCATGGATTTTTGCCACGTCCGATGAATTATTTTGCTACGTCCATTCACGAGGGAGCTGTGATAATTCATGGCGGCGATGATGATTTTTGCTCCAGGCGTCGTAGATTTTTGCTGGGACCGGCACATTTTTCGCTACGTCTATTTATGGCGAGTTGCGACCCGCGGCGATTCCGACAACACTACTACGACGACGAACAGCTGCCCGGGGACGAGGACGACAACGCCACGGCAGTTGCGAGGCTGTGACCCACGGATGAGGATTTTTTATGCTGGAACCGGTGAGGAGTCGTGCTACAAGCTAAGCTCCATGGATCGATTTTTTTCAAAGCACGAGGAGGAGGTTGTGTCAGGGCGGCGAGCGTCGGTGCTTCGGACTCGGTCGCTCGCGGGGGTTGACGGCGCTGCAGCCTTCTCTCGCTCCGATGTGCGGCCCTGCAGTTTTTCCAGGAAGACAGTTGATAGGAGAAAGCGAGGAGACACATCTGATGACTAGCAATTATTGATTGCCTAGGCCCTCAAAAAAAATTTTATTGATCGCCTAGGATGTTCCCAGGTCAACCGGCCGAATCGTTTTTCTTTGGTTTGGAGGATTTTTGTAGGAATTTCATAGGATGATTTTTATAGGAAAAATTCCTTTAGAGCCTTTTGGTTTGTAGGAATGGAATCCTATCCCTATGAAGGAATTCTTTCTATCCTCCACATTTTATAGGAAAATAAACATTAGCCTAGACTTAATGGAAAAAGTTCTATGAAATGAATCAAAAGACATCTTCTTTTCTATCCTACTCATAGAATTTGAGATGCATGCCATCTTATTTTCTATAACTTTTCTATTCCTATGACTTTTCTACTCTATGAACCAAAGGAGGCCTTCGCCTGTGCGCCGGCGAAGAGTAGTGCCCAGCAGCCACCTGTGAATAGATAGAGGATGTTGTCACGGTAGTGGAAGGAAGGAGCAACGGGCCCGCAGACAGGTAATGCCGGGCCACGTGGTAGTGGCGGGCGCCGGTACAGTCGATTCCTCAGCCTTTTTGATGTCTCTTCCTGCAAGCGTGGTAAGTTCGTTTGGCGCCTTTTGGATCAATAGTGTACGTGGAAAGCCAGCACCAGAATCCAGCGACACTGTAGCTAGTGAGTGGCTGAACCAGTAACAAACGTGTACCTAGGGACCAACCATAACTAGTTAAGATGAGATTTGCTATACTCCCATAGAAAAACTTTTGAGCTTTGCTATTATATCTTGATTAAATTGTCATTTTTAGCAGGAAAAACATTGGCATTACAAAGAACATCAATTCATCAAATGTGACATAAATTATACCATTGTCTCCAGACCACCTAGCAACAACTACAAACACTACCCGCAAAAAAAATGACAACAAAAACTGAAGCGAGCGGAAGACACTTAAAAAACACACACAAGTTGGGTTTTGATGGTCTAAGCCTGGATGTCCCCGCGTCTTTTTAGATTTCCTCGACCGCAAGGTCATAGGTGGAGGCAGACATGCGGACTGTCGTGGGTATTACTTTGACAGTGAGTACTAGGGGTACGAACAAAGGCTAGATCAGCTACGGTGCAAGCTTGACACACGGATTTTATGAGTTCAGGCCCGTCACGGAGGAGGTAAGAACCCTATGTCTTAAGCCCGGATGCTATGTTCTTCTCTGGTATCCAAGGATTACAATGGATGCGAAACCCCTGCTCCTGTGCTACGGGGCAGCTTATATAGAGTGTGCCGCCCCTTGGGTTAGCTACGTTACAAGGAGGTTTGATTGAGGATATCATTACAAGCGTTACACATGGTAACTATAGCATTGAATACTAGTAACACATGAAGATATGCGCCTCTTAACGCTTCAGAGTCCGTGTTGGCCACCCGTCTTCCTTTGTCCGAGTCATTGCTAAGCGTTCGAGTGGACTAGGTGCGTCCAAGTGGAGAGAATCTTGGTTGGCGCTTGAATGGATTGATGACCCAGGGGTTTTCTGTCATATGATGTTGCAGGTCCTACATATGGTCCATAATGTACTGCTTATGACCCTTCCTGCAGTGGCTAATGCCAGCAGGGACCAAGGTAGCCTCCTCCAAAATCTCTAAGAAAATGCTTTGAAAATCATGTGAATCAAAGAGGTCATACATAGGGATAGTAGAAAAGGAGTTGGAATCTCTCTACTATTTAAAACAGACATAAGGTCACGTCGACCGCTCCTCATTTGTCCAGTTTTACGTATGTTCGTCCTTTATCTTCCTGTTTGGATTTTTTCCATCTCCTTCTTTTTTCATGAGTTTTTTTGAAAACCGCCTCAAGTGCCCCACCAGTTATTGTAAGCTAATAAACACTTACCAAACAAAGTCATATTATTTGCGACAATCATGTTAATATCAGCAGGTAAATGTGCTAACATACTAAATTATTATACCTTTGCTCACCTCATACACCTGAAGGGTGTAATGATGAGGCTTATAATGGAATAGATTACAGTAATATATGGACCAAAGTGTCTAAATATGGGCGGGGCAAGCACCCCAAGAAAACCTTGTTTAGATGAATTGTCTTTTTTGGAACATCAGAGGGATTACTGCCCCTGGTAGGAAATCCTGTATAGATGATGTACTCAACAAGGTCAAGCCTTGTATTATAGCTTTCCAGGAAACTAAGAAAGAGATGCTCTCTTCATCTTTCTTGAAAAGCATCAGTAATAATAGGAATTTTGAATGGCACCACTTGCCTGCAGAAGGCACTGCTGGTGGTATACTGGTAGGAGTAGATGAAGATATTTTTGAGATAGATAGTTGGCTTCCCCTTAAATACTCTGTCTCTTGCACACTTACAATCAAAGTCAGTAAGATCAAATGTAGAGTTATTGGAGTATATGGATCTCCTTATGATGAAGGCAAAGATGATTTCATTACAGAACTGCACAGCTTGTTCATATGTGATCATCTGCCTACCCTGGTTGGGGGTGATTTTAACCTAGTTAGGTATCAAAAAGACAAGAGTAATGGCAACATCAATCACCACTGGAGTGATAAATTTAATGCTTGGGTAGAGATCTGGAGTCTTTTAGAAATTAAAATGTCAGGCAGAAGATTCACATGGGCTAATAACCAACAGAACTTGGTCATGTCTACCATTGATAGAATCTTCTGTACTACTGATTTTGATGCTTTATTTCCTTTGGGTAGTTCTCAAGCCCTTCCCAGAATTGGGAGTGACCACACACCACTACTATGGGATTCTGGGTTGAGTAGGCCCCCAAAACCCACCAGTTTCAAATTTGAAAAATGGTGGCTGCTGAAAGCAAAATTTAAAGATTTAGTGATTAAGAACTGGACAGCTCCTGTCAAGAAAAAAATAGCTATAGATATATGGCAGGAGAAAGCTAGGAGGTTTAGGAGGTTTGCTAGAGGCTGGAGCATCAATATAGAAGCTGATATTAGAAAACACAAAGCCCTCCTCACTCAAGAATTTGATTCCTTAGATGTTAAGGCTGAAACAGAGCAATTATCTGACTCTAAGAGTAATAGGATGAAAATAGTGATGCAAGAGCTTCATCATATTTGGCTAAAAGAGGAAGTGAAAGCCAGGCAAAGATCTAGAGATAGAGACATCTTAGAAGGAGATAGGAATACTAAATACTTCCAAGCTGTTGCCAATCAAAGGAGGAGGAGAATACAGATTCATGTCCTTGAGGGCCCAAATGGCGCTGTCACATAGACCAAGGACATGCTAGATGTTGCCTCCTCCTTCTACAAAGACCTCTTTAAAAAAGAGAGTAGAAATGGGTTTAGACTGAGAGAGGACTTCTTCTCGGAAGGAGAGAAAGTTAAACTAGAGGACAATAGTTTCCTTCAAAACCCTTTCACTGAAGAGGAGGTGAAAGAAGCCATCTTTGGTTCCTATTCTGATGGGGCCCTAGGCCCTGATGGGCTTTCTTTTCTCTTCTTACAACAATTTTGGGAGGTGATTAAACAAGATATCATGGCCCTCTTCAAAGACTTTTATGAGGGGAGCCTAGACATTTACAGACTTAATTTTGCTATGGTTACTCTAGTTCCTAAAGAACAAGATGCTTCTAGCATGAAGAAGTTCAGACCCATTTGTTTGCTTAACTGCATTTTCAAGGTCTTTACCAAGGTCTTGACTAATAGATTAGCTAGGTTAATGAATTTCCTTACTTCTAGTAACCAATCTGCCTTTATTAAAGGCAGGTACATTTTAGAAAGTGTGGTGACAGCACATGAGGTGCTGCACTCCACAGTGCACTCTGGCAATTCTGGACTAGTGATCAAACTAGACTATGAAAAAGCCTTTGACAAGGTGAATCTTGACTTTCTTTATGAGATTCTAGAAAAAAGAGGCTTTGGCACAAAATGGATCACATGGGTTAAGCAGATCACCCAGATGGGATCCATTGGAGTGAAGATCAATGGAGTAGAAGGAGATTTCTTCACTACTGGCAAGGGCCATAGAAAAGGGGACCCCTTCTCCCCACTTCTTTTTAACCTTGTGATAGATGTTTTGACCAGGATGCTGGCCAAAGCAACTTCCCATAATTTAGTGAAAGGCTTATGCTCTAATCTCATACCTGGAGGGGTCATCTGCCTTCAATATGCAGATGACACCATCCTCTTTCTAGAAAATTCTGTAGATAAGGTTACTAATCTCAAACATGTTTTAACTTGTTTTGAGAATGTTTCTGATATGAGGATCAACTACTCCAAAAGTGAGATTATCCCCCCTGGGCTCACTGACAGTGAAGTAGATTCTTTCAAAAAAATTCTAGAGTGTACTGTAGGCACTTTCCCTATAAAATACCTAGGCATTCCCCTTCACTATGACAAGCTAAGGAGGGAAGACATCCAGCCCCTTATTGACAAGATCCTCAAAAGGATGGCTGGATGGAGAGGGAAGCTTCTCTCTTATGCTGCCAGAGTAGTTTTGATCAAAGCCTGTCTTGCTAGCATCCCAGTCTACCTGCTCTCATTCTTCAAATTCCCCAAATGGGCTCTGGACCTGATCAACAGCCAGCTTGCCCACTGCCTTTGGAGTGACTTTGAGGGTGATAGAAAGCTTCATCTTGCAAGCTGGCATTTGGTTTGCATGAAAAAAGAGTATGGAGGGATGGGTATCCCTAAATCAAGGATGTCAACCCGTGCCTACTTGGTAATTGGGTTAAAAGATATATCCAAGATGAGGACAAGATCTGGAGACAGATAGTAGACTCTAAGTATATTAAGAAAAACCCAAACATTTTTGCATCCAACCCACAGAACGCCTCCAAATTCTGGCAAGGAGTAATGTGGGCTGCAAAAGCCCTGAAATTTGGATATAGGTGGAAAATAGGTAATGGTAAGAATATTAGATTTTGGGAAGACATTTGGTTTGGCACCTCACCTCTGTCAGTGCAATTCTGGCCCCTGTACACTATCTGTCACCAACATGGTGCTACTATTGCAGAGATTTGGGATGGGATTGATATCAAATTGACTTTTAGGAGGGTTTTCTCAGATGTCATGATGGAGAGTTGGTACTGCCTTGAGCAGAACATCAAGGGCACTGTGCTATCTGATGATGAAGATTCTCTAATCTGGCAATATAAGAGTAAAGGAGTCTACTCTACTAGCTCTCTTTACAATATTATTAATTTTAGAGGAGTGCAACCTGTGTATATTCCTTCTGTGTGGTTTATAGCAGTCCCTCCCAGAGTGCAAGTGTTTTTGTGGCTCTTGTCTCATAACAAGCTAATGACTAAAGATAACTTGTTAAAAAGAGGTATCAGTAAACCACCTGAATGTATGTTTTGTAAGGAACAGGAGTCAATAGACCACCTGTTCTTTGGATGTGTGGTTGCCAAACAGATCTGGGCTGAAATGTCCAAGATCCTTTCCCATGATATAGGCAAAGACTACATATCTATTGCTAGATTTTGGCCAGCTCATAAACATAAAATGGTCTTGAACTCGGTTTGTGCCTGTGTTATATGGTGCATCTGGAAGTTCAGAAATTCCATGGTCTTTAATAATGTGATGTGGTCTGATCTTAAACAGGTTTGGTGGCAGATCCATTGGACTCTCAAGAAGTGGATGATCTTGTTCAAAGAAACAAGTCTAGAAGAGCTGAAGCTGGTGTCACAGAAAGTGGCAATGATCCTCACCTCTCCTTTCCTACTGACCACGGGGTGAATGATGGCAATGATACTGCAGGTATCTTAAGCCTAGATTCACTCTCAAAAATGTCGTTGGGAAATGGGGGAGGGGGCGCAGGTCTACAACCTACTGTGCATTACACACCTCCTAACAGCCCTGATAAGAACTGCAAGCACGCATTGCTGCTGAGCCCTGCCACTCCGCTGGAACTGCCGCTGACCCCAGTACAAACCTTCAAGAGAATCAAGTGGGGGGGTGTGTACCAGGCGAGCCAGAAGAAAGCTGGAGCTGTACTGATAGGCGCATGAAAGAAGAATTGACTCTCTCAAAAAAAGGGGGCGTCTTTAGTTCCAAGAGGAATATGAACACTTTAGTTCCTGTGCTAGATTTTGAGTCTTGTAATAAGTTCTACTTTTTTCGAGCTCGTGAGCGCCCCAGCTCCCTTTTCTGTTATTACAGATCAGGGAGGGGGTAGCTCCTCAATTCCGTCCTTTGGAAAACCTTGATAGAAGGATGTCTTTCGTTGTACCTGGTTTCACGTTTTTTTAATGGAAAAATGGTGGAGCCGGGGGGGTGTTTTCTGCCCTCCTGTTAGTCTAAAAAAATTATTATACCTTTGTTGTAACGCAGGAGCAATTATCTAATGGAATGCAAAGGCGAACCTACCTGTGGTTGATGACGACTAGGAGGACAGTGGTATCCTCTGCCCACCGGACTTCAAAACCCATTCTTGACGCTGGTGCTCGCGTTTTTTGGATTTATTCCAGGCCATTCGACGATGTGTCTTCAGTAGGAGACGCTCCCTTCGACTACGAAGGCGTCTGGCGACTTCGTCAATCTCAAGGTGACGTGCCGTCACAGACTCTCGGATGTGTTAATAGGGATAGGATGTGCATGCGTGCATTCATTTGGATGAGTGTATGTGCGTATGAATGAGCATCTGCGTCTGTACTGTGTTTAAAAAGAATAATGGAATGAAAAGTATGACTGCATATTTAGCCATCTCTATCCTATCTTTTTTCAGGAATATCCCTATCTTATTCCCTGTTTAAGAAGATATCGACATAGTGCCTTAACGAATGAAGACACTTTGGCTTATCCCACGATTAGTTGATTTCCCCCCACAAGGAAAACACGCTTAATTTTGCCTTTGCTTTGTGATGCACTCCGAACGGACCATCGATTTCGTATGAAATAGGCACCATTTTCGGCGGGAGCCGACAAGAGCCGAGAAGATCGTGAGGGGCAAGGTATGAACTTTTGAACTCAAGTGGTCATCTTTTATTATTTAATCTGTGCAACCCCATGGAAAGTAGCAACTATCTATTGTGTATGATCAATCCCGTGTTATATGTTAGGTTGTGTCTCCGGAAGCACGTGCTTGAATAATCAGCCAACTAACTGAGTCGTCAGCCACTATCATTATCTCACTCGCGCATCAACTTTAAATCACTAGCTAGTGCGGCTGCGTGTGATCAGACACGCATGCATGCATGCCGCACGTGCACGATACTTAGGATTATTTTAGTTCGAAGAGGACTGCCAGGCCCCTAATCCATGGTCGATGGCAACCATTTGGTGTCGAAACCAAGATGAAACTGAAGCTATTTTCAATCGAACGAGATGCTCAATGATTTGTTCCAGGTCAAAGAAGATGAAGTGGTAGCAAAATTTTCTCGCATTTAGGGTAGAAACCATGACTTGGTTAGGTTCTGGAGAGCTAGCTGTGATTGATTGTATGAACCTTGGTGATGAGTAATACATTGTTTTCACCCGCAAAAGAAAAAGGAAGAAGATTAACTGGTGATTTGTCCCGGCCGATAAATGAAGAGGACAAGAGGTGAATATCGCAGAGAGTAGGTGACTTGTTCATGGCCACTTGCACGAGTACTAGCAGAGCAATGTTTTGCTGGGCGCCGAATGCAGCAAGCCAGTACAGGGCCTGATTAAATTACAAACCTTAAGTAAACACAAGTTTTACTTTGTAAAACTAGCCTGTCAAGAGACATCAGATCCACAGCCAGGCTAGCTAAAAAGCAGAGAAAGAAGAAAATAGGGGTAAGGACATGTTCTCGACGCCACCGTTAGGCGCCGCCATCTCGCCGCACCTCTCGCACCTGTTGTTCGCCGCCACTACGACCACCACAGTGGGAGTCGCGGGCGTGGCAACGATGGGGGCGCGGCAGGAGGGGCATGTGGCGCAGGTCCGTAGCCAGGCGTCGACGCATGCGACATGAAAGCCGTGGCCGCACTGCGGGAGCACGCGCAGTCCCTCCCCCTCCATGAACTCGGCCAGGCAGATCGCGCATTCTGACGACGACGACGACGATGACTGCGCTGGAGCCGCGGCAGCGAAGGAGACGGTGGGGAGAGCATCGATGTCCTTCTTCTTGAGGCCCTTGGGGGGAGGAGGAGAATTGGCGTAGCGCCGGCGTCTGCATGCGCAGTGGGTGACGAGGGCGATGCCGAGGGCGAGGACGAGCGCGTACAAGAGCGACGCCAGGATGACCACCATGTCCGAGTTCATTGCCATCACGGGCGCCCTCTGCTGCCGCTGCTGCTCCGGGACCTGCATGCTCACCGGCGACGACGACGGCTTGCCGGGGCTGGTGGTGGCGAGGGTGGCTCGGTGCAGGAGGCTCGCCGGAGCACGCATGGTGTCGCCGCCACTGCTGCTATAAATGGTGTCTGAACTCTGTGCCTTTGACTCTGGCCGTGTGTATGTGCGATGCTCTGCGTAGTTTTTTATAGCGTCGAAGTGGCCGTGGTGCTGTGGAAAGGAAGGTGACGCCCACGGTATGGCTCGTGTTTAGTACAAAGTTAGTATAAAGTTGGGTCATTTATTTTAGAACCAAGGGAGTAGGATCTAGTGATACTGTAGAATACTAAACGCCTACTTTCCTGGAGACCAGCCATATGTGCGTGTAACGTGTGTGTGAAAAGATGAGACACGCTCTACTTTTTTTGACTTGTGCTTTGATTTGAAAGAAGAAGAAAAGTTGCGGTGCGTACACATTTCTTTTTTTTTTGAAGCTAGTACACATTTCTTATTATAAAGTGGATCAGCGAAAGATATTAGTGGCCTGACTAAAATCACGTGCTTATTTTTTTATTTATAAACTACATTTGGTTTTTCTTTTGAAATTCATCGTTAGTAGCCAAGCACGATCATCACCCTGCTTGCATTATGGAAAGATGCATGCAATTTTTTTTTGAATTTTCTTGGAGCATGCAAAATTCTTTTTATTGTAAGATGAGGGGAAATGGTTAACTTATTTGATCCGTGCGCCGGAATGACAAAAATGCTATATATGCATGCAATTCTTTTCTTTAAAATATAAATCGTGAAAAGGGAACATTTATGAAGGTACATGTCATTCATTGTCTGGAACTAGGGACAAAGACAGAGAGGACTTAAGTGATAACATATTTTGTTTTCCTGCTTTCTAGAAAAATGGAAACAAATATAAATCCTGGAAAGAAATAAAAAGCGATTACGGTGCTAGATAAAAAAAATACTATCGTAAACAACTAGATATAGAGCAAAAACATACAAATCCAATTGCTAACTTGACTACATCATTATAACTTAGATATATAACAGGGTATAGTATCTTGAATATGTTTTTGTCTTTAGTAACATAATAAGATAATACTAAATATAATTTATAGAAATATGGTCATAGACTCTGACTCAGGAGAAAGGATTATGTTTTTCTTATGGTAGGATTGAATTGGGCCAAAGTGTACATGGGTTGGGCTAGAGTGTACTATCTCTACTACATGAAAAAAGAATAGGATTCTTTTTCCTGCCGGGTGTAGTACTTTGTCCAATATTTCATATTTTTCCTGATCATCATTCCTTGAAAACCGCCTTAATTGTCCCATCTTTTATTGACATAAAATAAGAAATATTTTCTTTGGCAAGTGAACAAGTGATTACAAATAAAATAACAAGTATAATTTGGTAAACATTTATTTACACAATTGTATAATATGAACGGGTAAATTATGTGCTAATGTACTTGAATACTTATAACCCCCGTAGTAGCACACGGGCAAATAGCTAGCATAGACAAAAAAAAAGGAAACTTGCACATTTGCGGGTACATAAATTAATTTTTCGGTAGCATACCATGAAAAACATTGTTCTGTTTTTGTTTCCATTTTCATGAGTTCCTTTCTATTTTTTTCCCCAACTCAATAAATTTCCGTTCTTTACATATTATTCACTGAATTTACATATTTTTGGAATGGAAATACAGTTACGTTTTAATCTCTATCCAAAAAGATAGAAAATGATAATTTGAATGTTTGCTGAAAACATTTGGCTTTTTTTAATGGAATGCTAGAAAGAATCTTAGGTATGGATAATAATCTAAACTACGAGAATTGGCCATAGACTTAAAAGTCAACAAGACAAATGATTAAGAAGTAAGTGGTGCATGAAATTTTCAGGATAATTAAGTGTGTGTTTTCATAGCGGTGTGTGGATAGGAAGGGCAGAGCCACAATTAAGTGGCAGACTAAGCCGATTTAAATTGGTTGGCACTCCCCCTCAGTGATCTAAGAGCGTCTGCAGCCGGACTTAGCAAATCTAGCTCCTCAAATGCCTGCCGACGTGACCGAGCATGCCTCAAATTTCAACAATTGCATCCGGACATCTCATACTAGATTTTCAAATCGATACAAAGGCATGCAAACTAAAATAAACCTACGCACTACGCGATCACCTAGCTACTCGTCGTCGGAGATGTCGACGATCTCCGTGCCCGGCTCCGGCAGCATGGGCGGCAGCGGCAGCTGCAGCTCCGGCGCCTCCGACTGCTCCACTCCGGCCTCCTCTGCCTCTATCTCCGTGTTGAGTTCGGCGAAGAGTGCATCGGACTCCGCCTGCTCCCGCCAGAGGAACGCCTGGTTGGCCTCCACATAGGCCTCATCATGGATGGACTCCAGGATGGCCTGCTGCTACGCTATCTCGTCGGACTGGCGACGGTGAACTCCGCCTCCGCCTATTCCATGTTGAAGCCCGGTAGCTGCTGCTCCGCTTGCTCTATCTCCATTGGAGTCATCTCCTCCTTCTCCTCTTACCCTGGCTGCTCCTCCTCTGGCTCCTGCGAGACCGGAGGCAGCCCGGTAGCGATGCGGGTGGCGCGCGTAGCTTGCCTCGCCCGGATCTCCTGCTGGTTCTCGTAGCGGCGCTCCGGCGTTAGCATGGCGTAGTAGGTGATCTTGCTTCAGACCATGGAGGAGTGTCGGAGCGTGGGCAGAGCATCGGATCGTGGGCACAGCGCCGGAGCGGGAGAGGGGTGGAGGTGAATGGGCTCGGACTGGCAGCGCGGAGAGGGGAGAGTGATAACCCACAAGTATAGGGGATCGCAACAATTTTCGAGGGTGGAGTATTCAACCCAAATTTATTGATTCGACACAAGGGGATCCAAAGAATATTCACGAGTTTTAGCAGCCGAGTTGTCAATTCAACCACACCTGAAAGACTTAATAAATGTAGCAAATTGTTTAGTAGCAAAGTATTATGGAAGTAACGGTAACAGTGGCAAAATTAACAGTAGCAATTTTGTAGTGATTGTAACAGTAGCAACGCGAAATTTAAAGTAACTTAGAAAAGATCAATATGTGAAAAGCTCGTAGGCAATGGATCATCAATGATAATTGTGTTGGATGATATTCATCATGTAGCAGCCATAACCCAGGGTGACACAGAACTAGCTCCAATTCATCAATATAGTGTAGGCATGTATTCCCTATATAGTCATACATGCTTATGGAAAAGAACTTGCATGGCATCTTTTGTCCTACCATCCCGTGGCAGTGGGGTCCTAATGGAAACTAAGGGATATTAAGGCCTCTTTTTAATAGAGAACGGGAACAAATCATTAGTATTTAGTGAATACATGAACTCCTCAAACTACAGTAATCATCGGAAAGAATCCTAATTATTGTCACCTTGGGGTATGCGAATCATAACTTGTAATATGTGTCTACAACTTGCAAGATAGGATTAAGAACACAAATATATTCATGAAAACATAATAGGTCAGATTTGAAATCAAGGCACTCAGGCCCTAATTACAGGCATTAAGCATAGCAAAGTCATATCAACATCAATCTCGGAACATAGTAGATACTAGGGACAAGACCCTAACAAAACTAACTCGATTACATGATAAATCTCATCAAACCCATCACTGTCCAGCAAGCCTACGATGGAATTACTCACTCCCGGTGGTGAGCATCATGAAATTGGTGATGGAGGAAGGTTTTTAGATGATGATGACGACAAATCCCCCTGGAGCCCCAAACGGACTACAGATCATCCCTCCCGATGAAGAACAGGAGGCGGCGACAGCTCCATATCGTAAAACGCGATGAATCTTTCTCTCTGATTTTTTTCTCCCCGAGGTTATATAGAGTTGGAGTTAGGGTCGGAGGAGGTTTAGGGGCCCCACAAGCTCTCTTGGCGCGCCCCCAAGTCTTCTGGCCTCTAGGTGGCCCCCCTCTGGTTGATTCTTACGCCAGTATTTTTTATATATTCCACAAAAATTCTCCTTAAATTTTCAGGCCAATCCGAGAATTTTGATTTCTGCACAAAAATAACACCATGACAATTTTGCTGAAGGCAGCGTCAGTTTGGGTTAGTTCTGTTCAAATCATACAAATTAGAGTCCAAAACAAGAGCAAACGAGTTCAGAAAAGTAGATACGATGAAGACGTATCAGGGAGGTGGATGGGTTAGGGTTGTGGGACACCGGCCGACATAAATAGCCGGATTTGGTCTTGGGTGGCGAGCCGGAGCGGGGCCGCGCGGCGACGGACGCGGTGTCCGTCAAACTGCCGGGTTTCCGAGCATTTCCGTGCGGGACCCCGCCGTCAGACCGACATGGCAAGCGTGCCCGGGTGCCCTATATCCGCTAGACAATATTTGAGTTGGATTTGTGGGTGTGCCCGTCAGTCTCGGCGTCTAAGGCCCGTTTGAGGCATCGTCTGGATAAAAAAACGTGACCGGACGATCCACCCAAACGTATGAGACCGATTTGAGGCGCCCGACTGTAGATGCTTTAAATGCACTTATATTTCTTTCCAAAGGGAGTAGTATAAAAGTTCTATGTGCAAAGTAATACTTGTTCTACGTGCAAAGTGCGGTGGAATCTAGCCATTGGCTAGCTAGTGACACACTGACACTGTAGGAGTAAGTGGCATGGCCTTGGTAAATGTGGTTTCTGACACTGATGTGCTTGACTACGTGGCAACGCTAGTACTAAACAGAGGCATGCTTTAGATTTCCTTTTTGAAAGGTTTTCGAATGTGCTTTGGTCAAAAGTGAAAATGAAATGTGAAACAGCCATTGAGCTCGTTTCAGCCCCAAGAGCAAGACAACGCACTGGAAAATGATAAAGTTGTTCGTGCTGAACCTAGCTATCGCCTATATATCAGAGACTATTATGAGAGGCGAGTTTCAGAACCATGGTCGGGCTGAACCATGCTGGACGCCGTACGATGCACTACTGCTTTACATGTGGATATGTTCCCTGATTGAATTCAAATTTATTAGTTAATCATTGTATACTTATCAATATTGTAGTAGGCCTGCACAGTGTCATTATGTATTTCAAACGAGATGGGCTGGCACACGTCCCTAAGCAGTGAAAATCAAAGTTCTGTCGTGACATTTTATATGAAACGGAGTCCTGACATTTCTAATAAATTAAAATCTAAAACAGACGCTCAAGCTCTCCAGTATTTCACTTCATACAAAGAATAATTTTTCTTCAAGGGTATCTGCTGTTGTAAATCTGTATTGACACACTGCATATATTCTTTTATATCTATAAAGACTGCACAGAACGATTTGAAATGCTCAATAAGGTTTTACAGCCTAAAAAATGTTCAAAAATGCAAATATATACCATGGTTCCTAGGCACTGCTCACCTTAAAAAAAGTATGCCGCATCCACATATGTGGTTAAGTTTCACAGCTTATAAGTAAAGCATACAACAAAATCAGACCCCAACTACATCCAGCATGCAACAGAAAAATGAAAACAAACAAGCCTCACCTACTCTTGTTCTAGTATACGGGAAATCAATAAAATGTGGAGCAAGAGACGCACTGGGCATTGGATGAGCAAGTTGTGGAACCACACCTGTCGTACATAAGAAGGGAAAATAAAAAAAATGTGAACAGTGCTGTCGTATGGGAAACAACATTCACCCCGTCCAAAGCAACATACTTATTTTATTACATATGGCGTAGGCATTCAGTAGGTTTACTTAGCGGTATAGGCCTCTTAATCTTTCCTTCATGGTTCCCGCCATAGTTTATCTTACCCGCCATGCACAAATCCTCATAATTGGTGTAAGGAAATGAGCGGTACTGAGCATAGGTTGGGTATACCATGGTTCTACACAACATTTTTGCTTTATTATGCATGTTGAGGTAATCTAAAAAAGATATACATGATCCATCTAGAGTTATTGCGACAACTCACCATCAAGGATTATATATCTTACCATGCAGTGTTAGCCTATGGAGAAAAAAAAGGAAAAAAGTGGAATTGTTTAATGCTCTTTATTTAAACTGTCGTAGGAGGTCTAGTACCTCAACTAAAACACTTTTGACTCATCCCATGATTCCCAACCCATAGAACACAAAATATTTGGCGAATTGCTTATTAGAGAGAGAGAGAGAGAGAGAGAGAGAGAGAGAGAGATGTTCTGAATATGGGCAATTAAAGTTGTGGCTTGAAGGGGGGACATGGTCGACTCTCTTTTTGTCCCTCCATTTTCTCTTTTTTTTGGAGACGAACCCTACATTTCTCTGTAGTGCCCACCTCGAGAGCCGTGAAAGCTCCCCGTCTCATCTCCCCTGTTCGTCCAACGGCATTGTTGGCTTGCATGGGGGTGGGAGTGGCGGTTGAATTGTAGATAATAGTACTAGGTGTAAGCCTAGATTTGCTCCGCTTTGGAGAGGTTTGGTGTCATGTCGTAGACGAGTGTTATGTCATGTTAGAGTTGAACTCCAATGCCGGTGAGCGGCATCGGTCCTTCCTCTCTGTGTTCATGGTGATCGGCGAGGCGGGAAGGAAGATCCATAGCACTCCCTCCCAATAATCCTATCGAAGTGATATATCTGTTACAGCCCCATACACTCCCCTCTTTCTCCATTGCCATGGAGGTGCAAGTTAGGGGGGACTAGATCGATTTTTTGCCCTCTGTCTAGCTCTTCGGGTGATTTGGAGGCAACCTTAGATTTTCACTATTTCATCCACTAGCGCTAAATCAACCTTGGCTGTCATAACAGTAGATCAAATAATGTAGATTCTTCAACCCCCATGGGAAGCCCTCGTTCCCTTGGCTGCAGTAGGACTATATTGCAATTTAGTTTATATCTTCATGTTCATGCAAGAAGAGAGGGCATGGAGCTTGGATGGTGTGTGCTTTTGCAAGGCGATGATAGTGCGTGGACTTTTATAGTCATGATCACATCGATGGAAGTGCCAGTCGTGGAAGCGAACGTTGATCAACAGACAAGTTACCGTGGGCCTACATGGTAGTGCAGGTGCCGGTCCGGGGCAAAAATGACATATTTGACCCTTTTTGAGAAATTTGGCACGAAATGACCTGACATGAAAAAAAAGCCAGACTTGATCCTTTTTGGCAAGTCCATAGACCTTGAAGTGGCTGCTACATTGTGCAAATCCATACCCCATAGTGTTGCGGCTTTGGGAAACCTTAATGACTTGCATAGTGTAGAAGCAAAACCACACATGTTTGGCATCGTTAAAAAGGGCCAGATTGTGATAAAGTTTTGAGTACAAGCAATTTCATGCTAAACATTCCAAGAAGGGTCAAATATACAATTTTAGCCTCTGTTCGGCTAGTGGATGTAACCTTAGGAAGTTAAGATCCTTGTTCATGCATTTGTAGCAACTTCGCTTTGGCATGTTTTGTTTTTGGTGCTGGCAGTCTAGTGACACAATTGTGTGGTAGAACTAGTAACTACTCCAAATAAAAGCCTAATTAGTGACCAGTCACAGTGTATTTTACTTTTAACTCTGGAAGAAAAAACATTGGTGCCAACTTTTTCCTGTTGTAAAACGAATATGTGAGTAGCTATAGCTAGTTGGATATCTGAATTAATAGTTGTTCTGATTAAATTGCCCGAGCTGCACATTTGTATAACCCTCTTAGAGTCACATGAGTTGGGTTTCGATGGATTTATCTTGGACACTGCTACCTAATTCTAGATTTCCTTAACTGAAGGATGGATTGCATTTTGAAAACATGATGGGATGGGAAACAAGCGGCAAATGTTCCGACAATGAAAATAAGACACACATTGCCATACAAAGTACGGAAAATAAATAAGAGATGGGTTATTTCAAAATATAATGGCAGAAGCAAGGGGTGAGCATTTGTGGCAATGGCAAACGATGGTCTTGCACATGCCACTTCAAGATATTTTGCTTGTACTCATGGCAAGATAATTTTTGAGAAAGGAATCCCCTTGAATTTCAACTTCCATGCCAAGTTAATGAGGTTGCCTTTATTTTGGTACTGCATGGAAAAGTATACGGTGCATTCATTCTAGCTAGCTGGTGATGGCACTATACGAGGAGCAAGTCCAGTGGCAGCTAAAACCAATGCATATGTGAAATATTAGAGTGGGCACATGCTTTTAATCTCCTTTCAAATTGTGCTTTGTTTCAAAAGTGAAATTGAATTGCTAAGGATCCAGCTCTCTCGCTTCATCACGAAATGAGGCTAAACGTTCAAAGTGTGCCTACCTATCGCCTCTCGGAGATAATGTACCAGGAAGATATATCTCTACTTCTATAAAATACTCAGTTGATGATGATGGTGCATCTGTCATCCATCATTTCTGACCGGTAGATTTGCATCTAATGACTATGAGGTAAGTTGTGGTCTCTTTGCAACAATAGTCCACTTCCCTGCTCCAGTTTGCAGAAAACCCTTTAGTATCTCGAAACCACCACATCCCTTCCTCACCTCATCAAAATAGCCCGAGGAATATATTTTGAGTGAAACAATTTTTAGTGATATATGTATATCAAAACTAGAGTGTTTTCTTTCAAGTTTGTGCACGAGTATTATTCTTCTTTGGATCCGTTGCAATGCACGGGCACATTGCTAGTACTATATGATCACAAAGATATATAAGATCCATTAATTCCATCTGGGGTAAGTGTGGCTCACACTACCGATCAAATATTACATATAGTATACTGCATGGGGATCATAGAAAATGAGTTGGGATGTCGAGTGAATAGTATGATTTATACTTTTAAAATCAAATCATATTTATATTAAAGGAGAGACCGACATATAGTATATTAAGGAGTGAAAACACTTTGTCTTATCGAGGAAAAAGACGCTTAATTTTGTCCTTGCTCTATGATGCACCCTGCCGAGTCGCCATTTTCGGCGCAAGACGACAAGAGCTGAGAAGAACAATAGAAGCAGGATATGAGCTTTTGAACCAAGTGGCCATGGTCTCTTTTAATTAGGGTAAATCTCTGCATGCAAAATACCACTCCATTGGTTCGATAGATGATGCGTAGCATCCCCGTCCTCTGCATCGTAAGTATGTGCTTTGATTAATTAGCAACCGAGTTGTCAATATTACCGCACCATTTGGCGCTAAAGAATCCGGTGACCACACATTAAAGCTGCACCATCTGATTGTTAACTTGACCATGACCCGCTGCACATGCACCACACATACACAAATGCTCTGGTCCCCAACACCCAAAACCATGTACATTTCAGTCACCAGCTAGCCGATGAATCTTTGGCCAGAGGAAAGGTAGATCTTTGAGAGAAGACGATACACATGATAAAAGGCCATCCATCATCACAAAAGAGCAGAGATACTATTTAGATACGAGATGCAAAGTATATGCATGTCTGTATGATGTGCCCATCTTCAAATATACGATGATGATCTTATCCCCAACGTTACCTGGTTAGGCACCTTTGCCGAAAAGTTCCTTTCTTCATGTTCCTCCACATATATGCCAATCGTTCCACAATTTCCTCTAGTGCGCAGCTGTACCGATCATGCAAGGACCTGGTTTTCCATGTTTGTCCATGTAATGAACTATTTCTCTTTGAAATTTTAATTGAAACCCTAGCTTTAAGTCTCTTGATCTGGTGGGTCATCGTTTGATGTTTTATCCTGAATAGCTGATGTCAAGTTTGTCTTGGTCAGTGGTTTTCCCGTTTTGATTTTATGCTTTAAGTCTTCTTCCCCGACCAGATTGCGGCGAAACAGTAATAACTCGACAAACATATGTTTGGCTTGCATAAATATTAGTACATGTAGTCTCCATTTTCTTTTCTTTTGTGAGAACGGTTACCTTATACTCCCTCTGTTTCAAATTTGAACTAAACCACGACATGAATTACGGAACTAAGGGAGTTATAAAATAGGATACATGCATCAATTAATCGAAAGAGATTCCCTCTTTTTGAGGCAGAAAAATTAACTATCCTGCTGCAAAAGTTGAAGATCAAACGTTAAAGCTTCCAGCAGGTCTCGTTCTTTCATAGTCCCTGACTATTTATCAGCTGACATAAATTTGTCTCAGCTAGACATCACGTCCACATCAGGCATCTTACTTGAACGGCAATCAAGCTAGACTCAGGATGTGTTATCCTTGCACTTTAGTTTTCCTTCGAATGATCTCCATCAGTCGAGTTGCTATCATGTTGTGCTGTAATGAATGGGCGAATCGATTCTGATGGAGACTAAAAGTTTTATTGACTAAAACAGATGAAGCACCCAAAACACAATGAAAAAGGCAATAGATTCCGCCCTGCAAATATTTTCGTACAGTCCAAACGAAATTGAAGTTTTCTTCGATTAATGGAGATGCTCAATTGGTTGGAGAAGAAGAAGTGGACAAGAGGTGAATATCGCAAAAGGTAGAGAAATACACGGACAATTTTTGCACAAGTACCAGCAGAGCATACAATTTATGTTTTGCTGGGTCGAATGCACCAAGCCAGCAATAAAGCCGAATTAAATGACAAATCTTAAGTACCACATAAGTTTTACTGTACAAAATCAACCAATGAACACAAATTGAATGTACAACGCGATCTAGCTAAAAAGCAGAGAGGGAGAGGAAAACAGGGCACAAGAACAACACTACAAACCTGATTAATTACAAACTAAGGTAAAAACGTGTCAGCGCCACCACCGGTCGGCGCCGCTAACTCGCCGCACCTCCCGCACCTGTTGTTTGCCGCCACCACGACCACCACCGTGGTCGTCGCTGGCGGCTGCGCGGGCATGGCAACGATGGGGGCACGACAGGAGGGGCATGTGGCACAGGTCCGGAGCCAGGCGTCGACGCATGCGACATGGAAACCGTGGCCGCACCGTGGGAGCACGCGCAGGGCCTCCCCCTCCGTGAACTCCGCCAGGCAGATCGCACACTCTGACGACGAGCATGTCGCCGGCGTCGGAGAAGCCCCGTTGGCGGCGAAGGGGATGGTGGGGAGCGCGTGGATGGCCTTCTTCTTGAGGCCCTTTGGGGGAGGAGGGGCGTGATCGGAGTATGAGGCCGAGCGGCGGCGGCGGCATGTGCACCGGGAGACGAGGGCGAGTCCAAGGACACAGACGAGCGCACATAGCAACGATGCTAGGATGAGCACCATGTCCGAGTTCACCGCCATCACAGGCGCCGTCTGCTGCTGCTCAGGGGCCTTCATGCTCACCGGTGACGACGACGGCTCGCCCGTGACAGTGTTCGCGAGGGCGGCGCCGTGCAGGAGGCTCGCCGGGGCGCGCATGGTGTTGTTTCTCTGTGCCTAGCTATGGTGTGTGGACTGTGGACTCTGTATCTAGCTTATCTTCGACTCTGAGCGTGCGTGTGTGCGATGCTCTGCTCTGCTCTCGACGTGGATTTTTATAGGCGAAAATTTTGTTTTTGCCGCTCTAGATTTTGCCAATTTTCTTTATGCCATTGTAAATTTTGACATTTCAGTTTTGCCACTCTTAGCTTTTGACAAATATCACAATTGCCATTATGTGGCAAAAACAAATTAATTTTGTTTCACTTTTGCCACTCTAGCTTTTGACAATGTATCACAATTGCCACTCTAATTTATTTTGGTTTTGCCACATAATGGCAATTGTGATATTTGTCAAAGGCTCAGAGTGGCAAAACTGAAATGTCAAAATCTAAAGTGGCATAAGGAAAATTGGCAAAATCTAGAGTGGCAAAAATAAAATTTTCCTTTTTTATAGCGTGGAGGGGGTCATCCGGTCATGATGGAAGGCAGAGCCAGCCAGCGGACAGGTAACGCCGGGGCCCACGGGGTAGTGGCGGGCGCCGATACAGCTCGTGCATGCCACTTTGGGGTGTTTCCTGCTGCACGCGTGGCTCCTTTTGATTTCTTTCTAGTAACAGAACTACGTGGATTCGTGGAAATTAAGCAAAGCACTAGAAATACCAGTAGTGATCAGTGGTAGAAATATCGGCTAAACGTCTGCTTTCCGAGAGAACCAGCCATGTGTGTTTGTGTATGTGTGAAAAGATGAGACACGCTTTACTTCTTTTGACCTATGCTTTCTTTTTTTGCTCCCAAAGAAGAAGAAAACCTGCGGCGCCAATTGATTTCTTGTGATAAAGTGGACTGGCGAAAGGGATTCGAGGCACCCCTTTTTTGACTAATATGCATAACATATCTCAAAAAAATGCATAAACAAACTACCAATAATATGGTCTATCGGGGATATTTATAATAATGTCCCGTTGAAAAAAATGCCATCTTGCAAAGACAAAGAAATTTGCCATGGTCCATATAGTAAAACTGTCACGATCCATAAACTACATTTGCCGTGCTCCATAAACTATATTTGCCATGGTACAATATAAAGTAGTTTTTTCCATGTCGCGATTTTTTTCTTTTTGCCATGATGCATAAACTACATTTGCCATGCTACATGAATTTAAATTGCCATGGTCCCATAGAAAGTATTTTCATGATCCATAAACTACACTTGCCATGCTCCATGAACTTAAATTCCCATGGTTCCACAAAAATGATTTTGCTGCCATGTCGCAAAGAAATAAAATAGACATGATCCATAAACTAGAATTCCGTGCTCCATGAACCAAAATTGCCATGGTCCCATAAAAAAATATACATTTGCCATGTTGTAAAGAAATAAAATTGCCATGATACACAACCTACATTTTCCATGCTCCATGAACTTCAATTGCCATGGTACCCTAAAAAGTTATTTTTTTTGTTTACCATGTTACAAAGAAAGAAAATTGCCATGATATACTATTAAAGACTTTACGATGCTACTATGGAGGAAAGAGTTTGCCATGGTTTGTTACACTAATTTGTCGTCAAGGTATATGAATTTGACCATCAGATTTCACGAGAAACTAAAATTTGCCATAGAAAAATTTGAGACATGCCAAAAACTATTAAATTGTCATGCGATCAAGGAAAATTAAAATTTGCCATGTTTTGGGTAAAGCATGTTCATACTTTGCCATGATACGTAAGGAAAACTCCATGTACTTGCCATGATACGTAAGATATTTGCACGGGAAAGACGCACACATGGCCCCCAGGGACCCAGCCACATCGTCGATGTTGAAGCGGTCTCCATTAATGGCCATTACGATGCTCTTGCTGAAATTAACTCTGAGTCCAGTGGTGTCTCCAAAAGCACTATGGATAGATCGCAGTGCAAGCACCCCCTGCCGGACTGGGTTGAGGAGGATGGCCACGTCATCGGCGTACATGGAAGTGCAGTACGCCGGTACCCTAGCCCTAATCCTAGTAATGGCGACCTGCTATTATTTTTATTGAAGGAGATATCGACATAGTATCTTATAGTGAAAACACTGTCTTATCAAGGAACCACGCTCAATTCTGCCCTTGCTCTGTGATGCACCCTGCCGGCTGCCGAGTCGCCATTTTTGGCGCAAAACGACAAGAGCTGAGAAGAACAATAGAAGCACGATATGGACTTTTGAACCAAGTGATCATCCTTTTAATTGGGGTTAATGTCTGCATGCAAAATACAACTCCATTCGTTCGATACAGGATGCGTGATTAACTTAACAAAGTAGTACATTGTGGAAAGCAACAACTACCTATCTATCTATCTATCTATCTATCTATTGTAAGTGAGTGATGGATCATACATTACATTTTTGATCGGTCCCATGTTATATGTTAGGTTGTCTTGGTAAGTTATGTTATAAGAGAATAGCACCCCGACCTCTGCGTACGTAAGTATGTGCTTTGATTAATTAGCAACCGAGGTCAATCTTGCCGCTCTTTTGTGCAGCTACTCCCACTATCTATATCTCCCTCACGGTATTTTCAATGACGACCTACAAATTTTCTTCCACATCCTTCCATGGACAGGGGGACCAGTCCGCAAATACATATGCGAGTGGCCGCCATCCAAAGCTGCCTGCACACATTCGGCCTCCCTCATTTTTATAAAAGTCAGCACATTCAAATAGCCGCATACATAGAGTTTAGATGCTCGAATAGCCGCATACATGGAGTACAGCCGTTCAAATATCCATATGCAGCACTAGTTCAAATTTTAAAAAGTTCAAATGTAACATTTCAACGTTCTTGTCCCCTTTAAGCGCCAATTGATGCTTTAGGGACCATATCTTCCTCCAGCTGTTCGTGAGTTGGTTGATGCAGAATATTTTTGTTGCATTTGACTAAACTCTTCAAATATGGCAAAATTCTGGTCTAGAAGTTCGATAGGATCACCCATGTTGTCAAATTTTAGAGCCGCGGCAGCATCCTGACTCTCATCCTCGACGATCATGTTGTTCACGATCACACATGTTATCACCTCTCACAAGGTCTCCAGATCCCTTTGTTTAGCAGGTCCATGAACAACTGCAGAACGGTCCTGCAGAATTCCAAATGCCCGCTCGACATTCTTTCTAGATGCTTCTTGTCTTTGGGCAAAGTGAGACTTTTTCAGGCCAACTGGTTAAACATAGTGCTGA
Source organism: Triticum urartu (assembly GCF_056163025.1). NCBI lineage: Eukaryota > Viridiplantae > Streptophyta > Magnoliopsida > Poales > Poaceae > Triticum > Triticum urartu. The sequence continues at coordinate 741,010,020 of NC_141879.1, read as the reverse complement.
CAAAGGTAGCCCACAAATAATATATACTGCCAACCAGATAGTAGCCCATATTGTACTCATGTCAACCAGATAGTAGCCCACAGAGGAGCTTTTCCTTCGGCGAGCCTCACAAACAATGATGATCGCTGCAGCACATTGATGTCACTATGAGACCCGTGCATGCCAAAGAAAGCGTGCCAAATCCAAAAATTATTGTGATGCAATTGCTTCAAGAATTATGGTGGGCTTATTAACATGACACTGATATTGCCCTTGTACGACCTTCGGGCAGTTCTTTTATTTGCAATGCATATAGTCAAGAGATCTAAGCAAACCTCGTCACCCTCTTGCTTCTGAGGTTGCCAAGAGCCTCTCAGTGTTTGCCACAGTTGGTTCTCTCAGGTAATGATGTCCAAATACCTTGACCACGACAGTTGCAAACCTGACCATCCATAGTTACTCGTCCCACGAATCATCTGCCGTACCATATGCAAGCATCAGATGTGCGGCCATGCTCTTGTGGTAACCACAGAAGCCAACCATTCCCACGACGTCCTTCTTCAAGATGAAGTAGTGATCATAAGACCAGGCGTCATGGTACAAACGATCGAAGACAGTCTTGCACATCCGAAATCACAATTGGAAATGGTCAGCGAAGAGTGCACTAGGGGCCAAGTAGTCCGCCATCAGTGTCAAATGGTCGCGCGCCCTATTGCGTTGAGCACTCGATGGCTCTTGATGGATCCCCTTGAAATTGAGAACATCCTCCTTCACACACTCCACCTCTTAAATGATCGCTTGCATCATCATTGTCTCATCCGTGTAGTCCTCCTCGTCGGACAAGCGGTCAGACGACTCAAAATAGTGGTCGCATATGTACTCCAAATCGGAATCCATTGCTTGAAAGAAGAAGCAAAAACTTTTTTAGCTCCGGCAATTCATCGAATAGTTGACGGGCATGGTGAGTATAGCAGTAGCGGATAGTACCTGGCAGGGTGGTAGGAGGACAGGGGTTGAACAACGATGGAGGAGAAGCGGGGTGGAGCCCGACTAGAATACCGGTGGTGACAAAGACATAGAGATTCAGCGGGGGTGTGGCGTGACGGCCGGGGTGGTGGAGCTGCAGCGAAGGCAAGAGAGAAAGATGGAAGGAGGGAAATGGGGAGGATGGAGGCACGAGTCCAGAAAGAGTTTTGGATGGGTCGAGGGTGCGGAGCCCTACGTGGTTGCTGCCCGAACTCCTGCAAGGCCCCCCCACATTTGTCTCGGGTTTGCCAGAAAAAGTACGTTTGGACCGCTCGGCGGACCGGTACACCCCCGCATTGGATCGCAAATCATGTCTAGACCACGCGGTCCGGCTAGTTGCGGGCGGTTTGAGGGTCTGTCTCTAAGATGCCCTGATGCATCAACTTTACTTCTCTGGTGCGGCTTCATGTTATGAGATACGCATGTATGCAGGACGTGTGAATCATCTATATATCACTGGGGACTTTGGTTCAAACAAGTGTGGTTGGATGGTTAGAGGGACTATAGTATCCCCATCCCATCAGGGTTCAAATCCTGGTGCTCGCATTTATTTCTGGATTTATTTTAGGATTTCTGGCGATGCGCATTCAGTGGGAGGAGATGTTCCTATCGACGACGAGGCGCCTACGGTGACTTTGTAAATCTCAAGATGATATGTCAGCTCAGTCATTCAGAGGTACTCATAGGGGTAGGGTGTGCGTGTGTGCGTTCATAGAAGTGAGTGTATGTTCGCGTGTATATGAGCGCTTGTGTTTGTACTAATGAAGATCTGTGTGTGTTCATTTGGTGTCAAAAACTTTGGTGATCACAAATTTAATCTGCGCCATCTGATCGTTTAAGTTGAGCACGAGCCGCTGCTCACCACACATACACAGACGCTGTTGTTAGAGTTAAGTTGACCCAAAACCACGGACATTTCAGTCACCATCTAGCAAATGAATCTTGTTAGAGTTAACCTTGTTCTACATGTTTATTTCACCTTGATTTCTTAGTTGCATGCAGATTAGAGTAAAGCATCGCACGTTTAGTCATGCCAAGTTGCGAGTGCCGCATGAGGCTGTGCAAGTAGGGCACAATGTGTGTGCGCGCCTGTACTAGTACTAGTATTGCGTGCATTGTTAGAGCATCTCCAACAGTCGCTCAAAAACTACTCCATGCGCTAAATACCGTCCTTTTTAGGCGCCAAAGACGTTCCGACAGATGCTGCAAAATAGTGCGCGCGCAAAACAATTTAATGCACATGCTTAAAAGCGCTATCGCATGCTGCAAAAGTTGGGCGCCGAACAGCGCACGCTTCATAATTTGCAACGCGTGATTTTTTTTGGGCACGTGTTTTTAGGCATGTGGAAAACCAATATTGACGGTGGCACGCTAAAAGTGATATGGTGGCGCTGTACCACTATTTTAGCGTTCGGTATTTTTACGTCTTTGTTGGAGATGCTCTTAGTTAGAGTGATGCACGATGTGGCTGCATGGATAATGCTGCTTGTTAGATAGGCTTAACGGTGAATCTAATGATCTGACGTGGAGTGTCAGCGATCATGGTACTGGAGCAGAGCAAGCGGAAGCGTGCGAGGCCAAGGATTCGACTCGTGGGCCGGCTACCCGGCCCACTCGCGACAGGCAACTTCCCCAGTGGCTTGCAGGCCCGAACTGAGCCCGATAAGGGTGTACGCCACTATATTACCGTTGGTGTGTGTTGTGTGTGGATCTGGGAAGGAACTGGTGGCTTCGGCCGGCACCGTGTGCGTGAGCTTGTACCCGCCTCTCATGGCGAATTCCTCCTCCAATTCGATCTATACAAGTTGGTAGTTCACATATGGTATCAGAGCAGTTCCATTCTGGAGCTTCCCCGCCACCCCCACCGCACCAGATTCCGTGAATTTCGTCGGCGAGAGGCCATGGAGAAGCTGTCGGCGGAGGGCCGCAACATCGATGAGTTCGTCAAGGCGGCCGTCACCGATGATCTCGAGCAGCGCCTCAAGGTACACATCGACGACCTCCTCAAGTCCATGACCAAGCTGCTCCAGGAATCGACCAAGACCCTGGACGGGCTCATCACGGCCCACGTCGACGGCGTCCGTTTCGAGCTCCATCTCGACATCGAGCAGATCCGCTCCGATCTGGAGCGAGTCGACAAGGTCGACTACGAGGCCAGGCCCGGAAGCTCGTCTGCTGGCAGAGAAGCGCGTACCCAGAACATCTACGTTCCAACCCCGGCTCGCGGAGCGCGTGATTTGCAGTCTCCTCGGGAAATTCAGTCGCCCCGCGAACTTGTTGCTCTGGATCAAGGTGAGAAGTACAACTCAGGTCCCCGAGTTGAATTTCCGCGGTTTGATGGGTCTAATCCACGGTTGTGGCAAGCTAGATGTGAGGATTACTTCAAGTTATGGGGACTCACCACAGCAGGTGGATATCTTATGCCACTGCCCAGTTTGAAGGTGCAGCTGCTCGATGGTTGGAGTCAGTGCAGAGGCGAACTATGGAACTGCATTGGACTGAATTTTGCAACCTATTGCAGACGAGGTTTGGCCGAAACCAACACCAGAATCTCTTGAGGAAGATGTTCAGAATTAACCAGACTGGGTCAGTGGAGGAGTATGTGGAACAATTTGCAGAATTGTATGACCAACTAACTGCATATGAGTCCAGCCATGATCCTCTGCATTACACCACCCGTTTTATTGATGGTTTGAAACCAGGTGTTCGGATGGCCATTGCCATGCAAAAACCACGCGATCTGGATACTACTTATGAGTTGGCCCTGCTCCATGAGGAATTGGGAGAAATGCAATACACTACCACAACAAAAAGAAGCTCCAATCCTTCCGGGATTTATCCGTACAAGGCAAAGACGGTGGAGGATAAGAAACCAACTGAAGGCCACAGATCCCTGCCTGCTGAAGATAAATGGACCTCTCTGAGGAATTTTAGGAGGGCCAAAGGATTGTGTTTCATTTGCGGTGAGAAGTGGTCCAAGGACCACCAATGCAAATCTACAGTCTAGTTACATGTGGTTCAAGAGCTTATTGATCAGCTGCAAGGCTCCACTCCTTCCCAGGATGAGTCAGACAGTGACTCTGACAATCTGATGCTGTTGTCAGCAGCTGCTACAAGCAACAGTGTGTCCACATTGTCCTTGTCCTTGCTAGTGAACATACAAAATGCAGAGTTGAAGTTCTTGGTAGATTCTGGCAGCACTCACTCGTTTTTGGACAGCTCTTTGCATTCCATGCTTCCAGAAATTACTGACATTAAAGCAGTTACAGTGAAGGTAGCAGGTGGAGGAAAATTGACTTGCTCACAACAAGTGAAACAATGTCAGTGGAATTGTCAAGGCAAGGAATTTTTCCATGATTTCAGATTATTGTCCTTAGGGGGTTATGATGGCATTTTGGGTCTGGACTGGTTGGCCAAACACAGCCCCATGTACATTGATTGGGAACAGAAGTGGCTTTCATTCCAGTACAAGGGTGTTACAGTCACATTGCAAGGAGACCTGCCTGAGGAATGTGCTTTTACAGTTATGGCTATTTTTTAGAATGTTGTCTCTGAACATAAGGAACAGTTACCTGAAATTCAGGCTTTGTTGGACAAGTATGCAATTGTCTTCTCTCCTCCTACAGGTCTGCCTCCCAGAAGATAGTATGATCACAGTATACCATTAATACCTGGTGCTCAACCAGTGTCCATCAGACCCTACAGGATTCCTCCCCATCTGAAAGTTGAAATAGAAAAGCAGGTGCAGGAAATGCTAACAAGGGTGATAATTCAGGTGAGCAATAGTCCCTTCTCATCTCCTGCTTTGATGGTTAAGAAAAAGGAAGAAGGAGATTGGAGGTTGGTCATTGATTTTAGACATCTTAATGCTCTCACAATTAAGAGCAAGTATCCAATTCCTGTTATAGATGAGTTACTAGATCAACTTGCTGGAGCCTGTTGGTTTTCCAAACTAGACCTAAGAGCTAGCTACCATCAGATCAGGCTAGCACCTGGAGAAGAATTCAAAACTGCTTTCCAAACACATACTAGCCACTATGAGTTTACTGTGGTAGCTATGGGCTTGACAGGTGCACCCAATACCTTCCAAGGGGCAATGAACACAGATCTAACTCCAGTTCTGAGAGGAGAAGATCCTTGTGCAGTATGTTTCTTCGATGATATCCTCATCTTCAGTAAAACTTTGAAAGAACATTTTATACATTTGGAAAAAGTGTTGAGTATTCTGTTGGAAAAGCAGTGGAGAGTGAAGCTGAGCAAGTGTGACTTTGCTAAACAGGAAATTGCTTATCTGGGCCATGTCATTAGCAGTGAAGGGGTTTCAACAGATGCTAGCAAAATTGCAACTGTTAAAAGCTGGCCAGTCCCTACTGATGTGAAGCAAGTCAGAGGATTTCTGGGCTTAACTGGGTACTACAGGAAGTTTATCAGGAATTATGGGATGATAAGTAGACCATTAACTGATCTCTTAAAAAAGGGGGCTATCTTTGTGTGGACACCAGCTACAGAGATGTCTTTCCAAACACTGAAGCAAGCTCTTATTCATGCTCCTGTCTTGGCATTACCTGATTTTTCTAAACAATTTATGGTTGAAACTGATGCTTGTGATGTTGGGATTGGGGCTGTTCTAACGCAACAGGACCATCCCATTGCTTTTATCAGTAGAGCTCTGGGCCCTAGGAACAGAGGATTATCTGTTTATCAGAAGGAGTATCTAGCTATATTGTTAGCTATTGAGCAATGGAGACCATACTTGCAGTTCCAAGAATTCACTATCAGGACAGATCAAAAAAGTTTGGTGAATCTTTCTGATCAGAGATTACATACACCCTGGCAGCAAAAAGCTCTCACAAAAATGATGGGATTGAATTATAAGATTGTTTACAAGAAGGGTATTGATAATTCTGCAGCTGATGCCCTTTCTAGGAGACCTCAGTCAGATTCTCAAGTGCTAGCAATCTCTGGGAATCAGCCCAGTTGGTTGGAAGAAGTGGTGGGGAGCTATAAGCATGACATAAAAGCACAAGAAATATTGCAACAATTTTCAGTACAACCCAAGTCCAAGAACAATTTCCAACTGTTACAAGGTGTGTTGAGGTATAAAGGTTGCATTTGGGTGGGCAATGACCGTGGTTTGCACAAAAAAATTTGCCAAGCTTTCCATGACACTCCCTTGGGTGGTCATTCTGGATTTCCTGTTACATACAAAAGAATTAGGGCACTATTTAAATGGGTGGGTATGAAGGAACGGATACAACAGTTTGTGCAATCTTGTCTCATTTGTCAGCATGCCAAACCTGAGAGAGTGGCTTATCCTGGGTTGCTATCACCACTGCCTATTCCTGCAAAAGCCTGGGAAACAGTGACAATGGACTTCATCTCAGGATTGCCATCATCTGATCAGTATGATTGCATCATGGTGGTCACTAACAAATTTACAAAGTATGGTCATTTCATACCTGTCAAACATCCCTATACAGCCCGGAAAATTGCGGAACTCTTTCTGGACAATATTTACAAGCTCCATAGCATGCCTCTCTCTATAATATCAGATAGAGATCCAGTTTTCACCAGTAAATTCTGGCAATCTCTGGTGAAGAGGACAGGAGCTGTGCTTAATATGAGCACATCATATCATCCTGAAACTGATGGACAAACAGAACGTGTCAATCAGCAAGTGGAGTGTTTTTTGAGGTGTTTCATCAGTTCTCATCCGAACAAGTGGGCAAAGCTTTCACTTTGTGAGTTTTGGTACAATACCAACTGGCATTCAACACTTGACAAATCTCCATTTGAGGTTCTTTATGGTTATGGGCCTCGGCATTTTGGAATTTCAGCTTTAGACTCGGTTGATCCTGTTGATTTGCAGCAGTGGTTGGATGCGCGAGCAGTGGTTCAGCAGTCAGTGCGGCAGCATTTGTTGCGTGTTCAACAAAGAATGAAACATCAAGCTCATAAGAAGCGCACTGAAAGGACGTTTGCTGTGGGAGATCGAGTATTCCTTAAGCTCCAGCCGTATGTACAATCATCGGTGGTTCACAGAGAAAATCACAAACTTGCGTTCAAGTATTTCGGTCCGTTTCTGATTCTGGAGAAGATCGGCGAAGTGGCTTATCGTTTGCAATTACCAGCAGCTAGCCGTATTCACCCTATATTCCATGTTTCACAGTTGAAGCGCTGTGTGCATCCACAACATGAGGTACTCAAGTCGCTTCCTCCTGTTGATGCTCATCTTCAGTTTCCGTTAAGATACTGCAGGAGCGCCTTCGCCGCGCGGACAACCGATCGGTGGCACAAGTCCTAGTTCAGTGGTGTGGAGGGGATGCTACTTCGGCAACCTGGGAGGATAAGGATTCGCTGTGGCAGTTGTTTCCTCGTGCCCCGGCTTGGGGACAAGCCGGTTCTGAAGAAGGGGGGAATGTCAGCGATCATGGTACTGGAGCAGAGCAAGCGGAAGCGCGCGAGGCCAAGGATTCGACTCGTGGGCCGGCTACCCGGCCCACTCGCGACCAGCAACTTCCCCAGTGGCTTGCAGGCCCGAACTGGGCCCGATAAGGGTGTACGCTACTATGTTACCGTTGGTGTGTGTTGCGTGTGGATCTGGGAAGGAACCGGTGGCTTCGGCCGGCACCGTGTGCGTGAGCTTGTACCCGCCTCTCATGGCGAATTCCTCCTCCAATTCGATCTATACAAGTTGGTAGTTCACATGGAGACTCCAGGATATGAGGAGATGGCCGAGTAGTGTGGCCGAGTCGTGAGATCGTTAGTAGCCTTTTGTACCGGCTAGTTGAGTGTTTAGTGGACAGGCAATTGTGAGCTTGGCCGTGTATCCTATGTGTGCCACCTACTTAAGTTGTGAATCAGCCGTGAGAAGAAAGATAAGAAGAGAAAGGCACATAGTTGTGTGCGTGCCAGATTTGTGTGTGTTCTTCTTCTACCTCTTGCGTGTGTGTGTTGTTTCTTCTCCTCCTCTGAAACCCAACAAATCTTTGGCCGGAAGAAAATGTGAATCTTTGAGACAAGACGATACACATTAAAGTCCATCCATCTATCCATGACAACAGCGCAGAGATATTTAGATATGAGATGCTGAGTACATGTCTGTATGATGTACTTATCTTCAAATATACGAATATACGATGATGATCTTATCGCCAACGTTACCTTGATATGTACCTTTGCCGAAAAGGTCCACTGTTCATGTTCCTCCACATATATGCCAATCGTTCCACAATTTCACCTACTGTGCAGGTGTATCGATCATGCAAAGACTTGGTTTTCCATGTAATGAATGATTACTCTTTAATTGAAACCCTAACTGTCGATGGAATGTTCTGTTGGTTCTACTTGCTTTGATGTGTGGTGTTTCTATAGTCAAGAGGTGGCGGCTCCCGCGGGAATACAACTAATGTTTGAGTTAATTGTATGTGGGGAATGAGATGATTTGCCCCACTTTACAATGGGTTAGATGATTTGCCCCAGGGTTGTTTCAATGATGAGTGGCCCCGGCCTCACCCGGCAGGCATCCTCTCACAGGGGGGGGGGGGGGGCAATTGTAAAGTGGAGCAAAAGAATTTATGTTAAATTTGTCTGTCTTACCTACAATGTCTCGACGGTGAAACAATCACCGTCGGGGGGGGGGGGGGGGGGGGGGGTTATCGTTTGAGGTTTCATCGTAAATGATGTCAAGTTTGCCATGGCAGGCACTTTTCCCGTTTTGATTTTACGCCCCTAATTTTCTTCCCCGGCTTGATGAGGCCAAGCAATAACTCAACAAAGAAATGTTTGGCTTGTGGAAATTTTTGCTTTCACTGCTAACAAGCATAAATGTTAGTACGGGTAATCTCTATTGCGGTTGTAATAATCTAGGCTTCCAAACTCGTCTTGTTTATTTCTTTTGTGAAAACGGTTAACTTTATAAAAAAAAAGGATGCATGCATCAATTACTCGAAAGAGATTCCATCGTTTTGAAGAGAAAAATTAACTATCCTGCTGCAAAAGTTTTGGATCAAACGTTAAAGCTTCCAACATGTCTCAGTATTTCACAGTCCCTGGCTATTTATCAACTGACAGAAATTTGTCTCAGCTAGACATCACGTCCACATCAGCCAGCATACTTTAACGGCAATCAAGCTAGACTCAGGATGTGTTATCCTTCCACTTTAGTTTTCCTTCAAATGATCTCCATCAGTCGAGTTGCTATCATGTTGTGCTGTAATGAATGGGCGAATCGATTCTGATGGAGACTAAAAGTTTTATTGACTAAACCAGATGAAGCACCCAAAACACAATGAAAAAGGCAATAGATTCCACCCTGCAAATATTCGTAGAGTCGAAATGAAATTGAAGTTTTCTTCGATTAATCGAGATGCTCAATTGATTGGAGAAGAAGAAGAAGTGGACAAGAGGTGAATATCGCAAAAGGTAGAGAAATACACGGACAATTTTTGCACAAGTACCAGCAGAGCATACAATTTATGTTTTGCTGGGTCGAATGCAACAAGCCAGCAATAGAGCCTAATTAAATGGCAAATCTTAAGGAACACATAAGTTTTACTTTACAAAATCAACTTGTGAAGACAAATTGAATGTACAACACGACCTAGCTAAAAAGCAGAGAGAGAGAGAGAGAGAGAGAGAGAGAGAGAGAGAACAATACTACAAACCTGATTAATTTCAAACTAAGGTAAAAACGTGTCATCGTCACCACCGGTCGGCGCCGCCAGCTCGCCGCACCTCCCGCACCTGTTGTTTGCCGCCGCCACGACGACCACCGTGGTTGTCGACGCCGGCCCCGCGGGCGTGGCAACGATGGGGGCACGACAGGAGGGGCACGTGGCACAGGTCCGGAGCCAGGCGTCGACGCATGCGACATGGAAGCCGTGGCCGCACCGTGGCAGCACGCGCAGGGCCTCCCCCTCCATGTACTCCGCCAGGCAGATCGCACATTCTGACGACGAGCCTGTCGCCGGCGTCGGAGAAGGCCCGTTGGCGACGAAGGAGACGGTGGGGAGCGCGTGGATAACTTTCTTCTTGAGGCCCTTCGGGGGAGGAGGAGCGTCATCGAATGATGAGGCCGAGCGGCGGCGTCGGCATGTGCACCGGGAGATGAGGGCGAGGCCGAGGACGCAGACGAGCGCACATAGCAACGACGCTAGGATGAGCACCATGTCCGAGTTGACCGCCATCGGAGGCGCCGTCTGCTGCTGCTGCTCAGGTGCCTTCATACTCACCGGCGACGACGATGGCTCGCCCGGGCCACTGTTCGCGAGGGCCGCGCGGTGCAGGAGGTTCGCCGGAGCGCGCATGATGTGTGAACTCTGGACTATTTATCTAGCTTATCTTTGACTCCGAGCGTGCGTGTGTGCGATGCTCTGCTCTGCTCTGCCTCTGCGTGGGTTTTTATAGCGTGGAGGCGGTCATCCGGTGATGGAAGTGACCATGGTGGTGGAATGGAGAGCCGGCCAACGGACAGGTAAGGCCGGGGCCCCAGGGTTAGTGGCCGGCGCCGATATGGCTCGTGCAAGCCACTTTGGGGTGTTTCCTCCTGCACGGGTGGCTCCTTTTGGTTTAGTACCAGTTCTACGTGGATTCGTGGAAATTAAGCAAAGCACTAGAAATGCTAGTGGTGATACTGTATGGTAGAAATATCAGCTAAGCGTCTGCTTTCCAAGAGACCAGCCATGTGTGTGTGTGTGTGTGTGTGTGTGTGTGTGTGTGTGTGTGTGTGTGTGTGTGAAAAGATGAGACACGCTTTACTTCTTTTGATCTGTGCTTTGCTCCCAAAGAAGAGGAAAACTTGCGGTGCCAATTCATTTCTTGTGGTAAAGTGGATCAGCGAAAGGGATTCAAGGCACCCCTTTTGACTAAGATATGCATATAACATATTCTGAACAAAACACATAAAAGACTACGAATAATACGGTATATAATGCATACTTATAATAAAGCATATAATCTTGTACATAAGTTTTAGACGCCAATATATAATTGACGCTCGATCTGGGAGTAACCCACAGCGAACGAATCATTCGATTTAGGATGTTTGATCAACCGAACGTTTTCGTTCACTGGACCAACCCTCCAGCGCGTCGCACGGCCCGATAGGCCACTTACTATACTAGCATTCCTCCAGGTAATTCTTTGTGCCAAAAAAGAAAAATACAGTCCCCAAAATATAGAATGTAAATTTGCCATTTGAATATAGAAAAAGAAGACAGTTCAAAAATTCTTTAATTTCCATGATATCATGAAAAACAAAAATAAATCACATAAATGAACATATATAATTGAACAAAAATATTTCCTGCAATATTTTCCATTGGACATGTATAGTTTGTTTTTGAAGAAGGCGATGTCAATGGATGATTTTTTTTCTTCAGTTTGCCATCTTTCAACTACACAAATTTACATGCATTTTCCTTAAATGCAACCAGAAAAGTAAAGCATAGTGAAATTACCATGACACGATTAGAAAACTCCATGGTATGCTCAACGAATTTTCCGTAGAATATAATTTTTTTTTGCTCAGGTAAAATGTAGAAAAACAACATACACATGTAAAGTGGCGATGGTATTAAACGAGAAAACACTCAGAGTTCAAAGCTTTTGCCATGGTCCAGGGCAACTTGGATGGAAAATGTACTATAAACCATGATCCATAAACTAAGTTTTTCATGATTCACACTCTGAATTTTCCATGATACGTAAACTACATTTGACAAGCTCCACGGAATAGAAAATTTGCAAAAAAGTCTGCTATGGTCCATATAGTAAAATTGTCATAATCCATAAACTACATTGGTCGTGCTCCATAACTGAAATTGCCGTGGTCCCATAAAAATTTGTTTCTTCCATGTTGCACCAAAATAAATTTTCCATGATCCATAAACTGCATTTGCCATGCTCCGTGAACTTAAATTGCCATGGTCCCATAAAAAGTACTCCCTCCGTTCCAAATTACTCATCGTAGAAATTAATGTATCTAGAACTAAAATACATCTAGATATACCCATACCTGCGACAAGTAATTCGGAACGGAGGGAGTAATATTTTGCCATGTTGCAAATATTTTAGTTTTTCATGATCCATAATTCCATGCTCCCTGAAATTATATTGCCATGGTTCTTTAAAAAAAATTTGCCATGCTGCAAAGAAAGAAAATTTTCATGATCCCATAAGATTTCCATGAACTTAAATTTCCATGGTCCCATAAGAAATATGCCATGATCCACAAACTACTTTTTTTAAGCTCCATGAACTTAAATTGCCATGGAACCATAGAAAGTAATTTTTTTTCCTTGTTGCAACGAAATAAGATTGCAATGATATACTACTAAAGAGTATGCCATACTAATTTGAAGGAAATACTTTGACATATTTTCTTTTACAAATTTGTCATCCAGGTATATGAATTTGACCATCAGATTTCCTGAAAAAGTAAATTTTCCCTGGAAAAAATTGGAGACATGCCAAATGAATCAATTGTCGTGGGATCAAGGAAAATTAAAGTTTGCCATGATTTGGGTAAAGCATGTTCATATTTTGCCAGGATACAAAGGGATCACTCCAAACACTTGACATGTCACAAAAAAATATTCTGCACATTATGGAAATTTGGGAAACAAATTGCAACACATGGAAATTATAGGAAAATGTCTCGTACTATTGGCATGGAAAAAATTACGAAAAAATATCCATACATGATAGCAAATTCAGAAATTTTTTGTGATCTTTCACATGGATTTAAGATATTTTTTTTGTTTTCTTCATGATGGCAAGTTAAAAATAATTGTATGTGATGTACACATAGCAAAATTAGAAACAATTGCCATCCAGATCGTGGTAAATGAGTGCGCATAAATTCATTATCATGTTTTTACCTTAATAATAATCATAAATTAGCCATTTGAATTGACACAAATGGTGTGAGAAATATGCCAAGTTTATGGATTGGTGATACTAGACATATGGGTAGATATGGTTCATATTTGTCATATGCTTTACTGGCAAAATTTTCCATGAGCCTACTAACACAAATTGCAGGAAATTTGGGCTCCAAAGATCTTACCTCCAAATTGCGTGGCCAACCGCAACGTACTACATGAGGCAAGGAAGAGAGTCAATATTAAGCAACCGACTGCGGCGACGACGAGAGAGAGGCGAGGTCAAGACCTAAACAATGGAGGGGACGAGGATGACTACCCTATCATCTCAAGTGAGGGATGCGGGGATGACAAGAAGCCGCATCAAAGGAAACGAGTAGCCCACAGCTGCAACCACAGTTGCTAACAAGGATGAGAGCCGCATTAGATGGAAGGGCAGCCACAGAATGCGATGAGTACAAGCAGCCGCATCAAAGGTGAGGTAGCTGCATCGAGGGCGATTCAACCAGAAGCTCGCAGCGGCAGCCTCGAATTGTCATGAAGCGAGCCGCTCGACTATGGCTAGGAGCCCGTAGATGGAGGCGGCCTAGATACCCGTTGTAGTGGCATGGGTGAGCAGGCGGCACTCAACTCTGACGACGACACCTTGAGCCGGTCTTGCGGACCCGAAGCCCAACAGCCTAGTGCTCGTTGTCTACCTGGACGCCCGCCGCGATAGCGCGGGCGAGCAGGCGGCACGTCCTCCGCCTTACATTCGGATTGGCAGTGGAGCGGCATGGGTGATGTGAGGGAAAAGTGGATAAGTGGAGGAGAGACGCATGTGGCGGGTGAAGAGGATAGCGTTCACGGTGATACAACCTTTTACCCAAAGAAATCCAGTGCTGACCTGTGTGCTGTCCATTCTTCGAGATTCGTGCCCTTAATCCAGTGGTCGAGAGGAAATTCGCCGGCAACCTCTAAAAATCTGATGTCGGATTTTAGCATTTGGGTAAGTTTTAATTTCAGGAAAATAATAATGTATGCTATTCGGGGAATGAGACAAGGGGAAGGATTGTGTGCTCTAGATTGAACTGGACAAAACGTGTATATGATCAGGTCGGAGGCCATATAGAACAAATTAAATTAAAAAGAAACTTATGCTTGTACGTATATGGAAAATCCCGTCTTTGCTTGTGATCCGCCAGAAAACTTTGTTCTGTTCCATTCTATATATATTTTTGGTTTGTAACCAAAATTTTGCTTTATGTCCTTGCTTTTCTGGAACATATAGGAAATATTGCTTTTTTGTAGAATGCTTTATAAACATGGCCTTGGTTAATTATCTGGAATGTGAAAACTAGCCATAGAAATAATATCCGCGAAACAAATGACTAAGAACTAGGCGGTGTACTGAATTTCCAGAAAAAGCTAGTGTGCTTTCAGAATGGTGTGTGGATAGGAAGAAAGTCCGGTATAATCTAGCTATCAGGCAGCTAGTGACACTAAGGAGTAAGGAGTAAGTGGCATGGCGCTAGTAACTAAACAAGTGCATCCCCTCAAAAAACTAAACAAGTGCATATATGTATGCACAATGAGAGACAATCACGCATTTAGTTGTGCTTTTGACACATGTTAAGACTAAACAGAGACATGATTTGAATCTCCTTTTTTAATGTGCTTTTTTCAAAAGTGAAAGTGAAATGAGAAAGCACTACTCTCTACTAGCCTCATATCACCACCAAATATCAAGACCATAGGGAAAACGATCAAAGTGGGCGTGCCTAGCTATCACATATATATCAGAGATCTTATTATATGTGTTGAGGTAATCTAGTTAATTAAGATATATATATATATATATATATATATATATATATATATATATATATATATATATATATATATATATATAGACACACACACACATGATCAATCCAGAGTTGGCTAGTGCGACGACTCACCATCGAGGATCGCATATCTTACCATTCAGAGTTAGGTTGTGAAGAGAAAAACAAAACAAAAAGTCTGAATTTTTATCGTCTTTATTTTCTTTTTCATAGGATCTATAGTATCTTACAAAAAAAAACACTTTGATTTATCGTGTGATTTGCAGCTTGCACTAGAAAACACGCTAAATAAATTTGATGAATTGCTTTTGTCCCATTTGAGAGAGCGTGTTCATGTATATATAGTCAATCATATATAGCCCCGTATGAGCACGTAAAGTTGCAGCTTTAAATTCAAATTGTTTTCTCCCGCCGGTCGCCATTTTCGGCGCTAAACGACAATAAGGAGCTAAGAAGATTGAGAGGAACATATGCAAGTTGAAAGATCCTTTTGACCCAATAGGCTATCTTTTTAGCCTGTGCATGGATGATACTACTAGCTAGTCTTAGGTGCCGATTAACTTAACAAAGTATATCTTGCAGGTCCCGGAAAAAGCGGCATCTATCTATCGATCTATGGTGCGTTATCGTTTTATAACCGACCTATCGCGTGTTATCGGTTAGGCTGTCTCGACCTAAGTACCTCTCATGCATCTACTTTGACTCACTAGCTAGTGCACTGCATGTGATCAGACATGCATGCATGTATGCCACACTTACGTGTGTATATGTGCATGAAGTGCTAGATCTACAAAAAAAATCTACAAATATTTTACTTAACTTCACAAATTTCAACTCTCTTCCTCCTGAATTCAACTGAGATGGGCATATTCATCCCCCTATTACCAACTGTTGTTAGAATGCATTAAAAAGATTGGCAGGGGATTTAGGTCAATCGAACATGATCTTGGTTAGTTTCAACATTCCAATGAGCACAAGAATGTTAATTTGACCATGATCTGCTGCATATGGATGCACTACATACACAAACATCCATACATGCTCTGGTCCCCAAAACCCAAAACCATCGGCATTCCAATCACCAGCTAGCTGATGAATCTTTGTTCCAAGAAAAGGTGAATCTTTGGGACAGGGATAATATATGTTATCCATCCATCATCAAAGCCAGCGAAAGTGCATAAGATATTTGGAACAAGATGCATAATGTATATATTGGCAAGGGCTTGTTTGATTTAGCTGCTGTTAGAATTGGTTAAAAATATTGGCAGGGGATTTAGCTCAATCGAACATCTTGGTTAATTTCAACATTCCAATGAGCACAAGATTGTTGTTTTGACCTGTGAAAAACGTCCTTGATATGTGCGGGTCTTTTATCTAGATTTGGAGATCGGCTTGGAGGAGATGCCCGATGGCTGCTCAATGCCAATGGCCAATGTTGGTTTGGGTTGTGGCAGCTCAATGTTGTGGGGTTCTCCAATGGTATAGGAGACTGCTCCGTTGGATACCAAGTGCGGATGGCTTCCCGTGTGAGGCGCGACATCGTGTATGCTCGGAGCCAGCATCGTGCTTCAGTCATGAGGCGCCATGCCGATCTGAAGCCAGGATTTGGGTATAGGGGGGGCCAAGCCAAGTAGGAAAAAAATCTAGTGCAAAACATAATTATAGAGAATGTGCACACGAGCCTCATTAACAATCAGTATGTCGAGAATTCAAACCAATCTGCTTAGAAAACCAATTAATCTGAAGGACCGTGATATATTCCAAACGTTCGTGCCTATTAAATAGGTCCGAACAATCCTTCTCACCTTTCTCCCGGAGAAACAAGCTGCGCAACACACTTTATACTATTGCATGTATGCATGAAAATAGATTAGTCTCTCCTAATTACATGCATGCAGAAAAAATAAAATTGATGATGTTAGCAGAATATTTTGAGAAACTGAAAATTCAAAATGTTTTGTAGCTCAAACCGTCGGCCGGATTGAAAAACTGTTTTCACATTAAAAATTCGTCGCGACGAGATCTTCGAAACTAGATCTCATGTTGGTATGTTTCAATGACTTTTTTTTAGGTAAAAGGTTACCATGCTCTCTATGTAAGTTATCATTTCAGTTGCGCATAAGTTATCACGTTGTTTACACATAAATTGTCAGGTATAAAAACAGTTTCTTCAATCATCCCTTCACATGCAGATGCATGCATGCATGCATGCATTAGAGGGGAAAAATTAATGTCATCATAAATTCTTCATATTTCAAAAACTTTGAGATGTGTTATAGCTCAAACTCTCAATCCAATTGAAAAATCGTTTTCACATAATAAATGCGTCTCGACAAGACCTACGAAACTAGGTACCATTTTGATATATCCCGACGACTTTTTCGTCCAAATAATTACCATGCATGGGCTAAGTAAGTTATCACCTCGGATGTGTGTATATTATCATGATATTTACACATAGGTTATCGGGGTATGTTTTCAAGAACTTTTTTCAGGGCAAAGTTACCGTGGTGTTTGTGCGTGAGTTACCGTGTTTGTGGTTCGTACATTACCATGCTATTTACACATAAGTTATCGAGGGTATGTTTTCAAACAACTTCGTTCCCCGAGGTCAAAATTATCACAGTGCTTGTACGTGGGCTATCAAGTCTACGGTGCGTATATTACCGTGTTATTTACACGAAAGTTATCGGGAGGGGGTATGTTATCAAAGAAGTTCCTCCTCTAGCTCCCACCCCAGGGTCAAAGTTACCATGGTGTCAATGCGCCAGTTATCACATATACAGTGCATATAGTACCATGTTATTTACACGGAAGGTATCGAGTGTATGTCCTTTAAACAATCCCTTGCTCCGTGGTACATAAGTCATCATGTGTGTGGTACGTAAGTTATCATGCAGTTTACACTGAAGTTATCGGGGTATGTTTGAACAAACCTTTTTCATGGGCAAAAGTTGCCGT
This sequence comes from Triticum urartu, assembly GCF_056163025.1. Lineage (NCBI taxonomy): Eukaryota > Viridiplantae > Streptophyta > Magnoliopsida > Poales > Poaceae > Triticum > Triticum urartu. The sequence continues at coordinate 740,992,343 of NC_141879.1, read as the reverse complement.
AGTGTTTTGTAAATAAGTTATCATGTCTACGGTGCATATATTATCATGTTATTTACACGGAAGTTACCATATGTATGTTTTCAACATCGTTTTCTCCTCAGGTCAAAGATACCACGGTGTTCATACATAAGTTATCATGTTTGTGCTATGCATATTATCATGTTATTTACGAATAAGTTACCGGTATATATTACAGCACCCCCCTCCCCCCATCGGCCGAAGTTACAGTGGTGTTTTGTTCATAAGTTATTATGCTTGTGGTGCATATAAATTTAGAAAGAAGTTACCGGAGGTATGTTGGAACAACTTTTATTTCTCCGAGTCAAAGTAATCAGTGTGTGTACATAAGTTATTAGGTCTGTGGTACGTAAGTTATCATGCAATTTACACAGAAATTACCGGGGGTATGTTTAAAGAAACTCGTTTCATTGTCAAAGGCATCGTGGTATTTGTAGTGAAGTTACCATGTCTGTCGTGCATATATTATCATGTTATTTACAGAGAAGTTACCAGAGGTATGTTGCAACAACTTTTATTTCTCTAGATGAACATTATCACGATGTTTGCATGTATGTTATCAGGTTTGTCATACATAGATTATCATGCAGTTTACACAGAAGTTACCGGCGGTATGTTTGAACAAACATTTTCATTGATCAAACTTACCGTGGTATTTGTACATAAGTTATCAGGTCCATGGTGCGCATATTACCATGTTATATACAGAGAAGTAATAGATAAAATCTTTGGTCCTTGATGCCAAGTCTGATTGTTGGTTTACCTATTTCAAACATGTATCACATGTATACAAAAATGTATCAAAGTTAATTATCATGCATGATAATTTTACGCAAAAACAATAGGATCACAGGTATAGAAAAATAGATTTTGTTACCACAATTGAGTGCACTTAAAAATTAGGATTGTCTTTAATCCAACCAACAATCGCGTTAGAGTGTTCGCAAGACATATCAAGCTATCTTTATCACGTGAATGATACCCTAGAGAAATGTAGGAAAAGAACTAAACGGATAATAGATTTTTGTAAACGTTTCTTTTATTGCATTGAAAAGGTTGGTTTCTCCACAAATGGACACTAAAGCAATTTAGGTGAGGTGTTAATGGGACTCTACTAAATTCCCTAACGACCCAGGTTCAAATTTCAGATTTTTGTTTTTTTTCCTGACAGGAATCGGCGGCACGGTACAAAAAGCATCTAATATATTCCTATGAAAAAAGTCCATTTTACTGCCCTGAATAAAGTGGGTGGTTCACTTTACCCCATGGTCTATTTTTCCGCTTCTTTTACCCCCATACAAACCCAAACCGGATAAAACACCCCCCGGCTGGTTTTTCTCCACCCGCTGCTGATGTGGCACTAGTCAACGGCGGTTTTGACCTGGGTGGGGCCCCCTTGTCAGGTTTTTTTCTCTCTCTCTCTAATTGAGGCTGGGCCGGTGGCCACTCAGCCCGCACGCAGCCTCTGGCCAGGGCGTGGCGAGGCCGACCGGCTGGAGGAGTGGCGAGAGAGGGGGGGGTGAGCTGGGCGAAGCAGTCAAGGCCAGGCAGTGGCGGGCGCGGGCCGACGCAGTTAGGCACGGGCGGGTACCGGGGTGAGCGCGAGCGGAAGGGGAGGCTCAGTGGGCGCAGCAGGGCCGCCGGAACGGGGCCACGAGGGCTGGTGCCGGAGCAGGGCTGCGCGGGCGGGGCGCTACGGCAGCAGAGCAACGCAGGCGGCCCGGGCACATGCGAGGGAAGAGGAGCGCTGGGCAAGTTCAGTGAGCGCCAGCGCAGCCTCGAGCAGCAACTGGCGCGGTCGTTCGAGAGCAGCGGCATGGGGAGGCGAGGCCATGGAAGAGCGTGAGCAGGTCGCGGTTGGCAATGGCGAGCGGGCGCAGCGGGAGTCAACAGCAGCGCTAGAGCAGAGTCGGCAGCGGCGCGACAGCGGTCAGTGACAGTAGCGGCAGCAGGCGGGCGCGGTGACATGCACGCGAGGGCGACGGAGAGGCATGGCCAGGGAGGGGTGTGGAGCCGAGCTCCCTGTCACCGCGGTTGTCGGGAGGAGGACCCACGCCTAGGCCACGGCGGCCGCGGGGTCGCCGGAGGCGTGGCTGGGTAGCCATGAGTGGCGTGAGGCGGTGGAGTTCCACGCCGAGGTGCTCGGGCGGCACCTCGCCGACGGCCTCCTCGGGCCGTCCTCCTGCGCCGTCTGCCTCGGTGGGGCCCAGCAGGCGCTCGCGCTGCGGGAGCTCGGCGTGGCTGGGGCTGTCGCCGTCGCGAGGAGGCGCTCCCCGCCGCTCGCAGTCGCCTTCGGTTGGAGAGAGAGAGAGAAAGAGAGAGGGAAAAAAACCTGACAAGGGGGCCCCACCCAGGTCAAAACCGCCGTTGACTAGTGCCACATCAGCAGTGGGTGGAGAAAAACCAGCCGGAGGGGGGGTGTTTTGTTCGGTTTGGGTTTGTTTGGGGGGTAAAAGAAGCGGAAAAATAGATCAGGAGGTAAAGTGAACCACACACTTTATTTAGGGTAGTAAAATGGATTTTTTTTTCTATTCCTATTCACCAAACTGCAGCAGTTAAGGTGGTTACTCGAGAGAGAGCCCAGCCTATAGGTGGGAGGTTCGATTCGATTCCCATCGCCGCTGATTTTTTGTGAGCGCTGAAAGCGAGCGGGAATCGCTTGCTCGCTCTGGATCGAGTCGTTCGTATCTATTGCGAAAGTAGGAACGTTCGGAAGTTACAATTGTCGTAATCTTAATGGTCTTTAGCAGCGCCTTTTCTCTTCATAGTTGAGGAATTTTAATTTCAGAATTAGCTATAATGCATATGCTCATCATATTTCTTTTAAATTTCTTTTTGGATCAAAAATAGGAACTCGTAGAAGATAATTTGCATCATGATTATTTCTAGGACATGTTCAAGATATGAATTCTTGATAGCATCTCAAATCACAAAACGAAAAAACTAAAAATCTAATTATTGTTTCAACACTGTATGAGATGACAATGGGAGACAGGGAGAGATCAGTATAGTATGATATGTTTTTTTTTTTGCGAAGTAGTATAGTATGATATGTTAACCTGCTATTTCGCCCCCCGCAAAAAAAAAAAAACCCTGCTATTTCGCTGGCTGAAGCACTGAAGTAGGTGCTGGTTGCGTCGCTGACTCGCCACATAAATCAGATCATCAGCGGCAGAGAATGGAGATCAAAGGCAGACATGCGCCAAAGGCCGCAAGGGCACACGACGGCGGCAGCTGCTCCTAATCTCATGCATGTGACGCTAATCATGGACTGGAGAAAGCAGTTACGCAGCTCCAGGAGATAAGATCAGAGGCTTCTTTGTATTATGGACGCCAGTGGTCCTTTTCTAACGGGCCTTCGTGAACCTTTTTTAATGCATACATGAGAATTTTTTTTTTGGGGGGGGGGGGGGGGGGGTGCTCTGGCCCCTGCTCGTCCCTTGGATTTGAGCTTATGGCCCTTATTTTCTTCACTACAGTCAACGCTCGAGTAAAATTAATCTAGTACGTGCTTTAACTTTCAAAGTATCCGTTTAATACCTTCACACACTGATCATGGAGCTGCGTGGACATGAATAACTCACATATTGGGTGTCACACATAAGAGTTACGTGAACTCGACATCGTCGCTATTCCTTGAACGACTGTCTGAAACTTGAGAGAATTTCACCATTGCTTGTAGTCATTTCGAGTCAAATTCGCAATTGTCTCACCACATGTATGACCACCAGAGCCCTGCCTGTCTCCATGTCCATGCATACCGTTCGCTTCGCCGCTATTACTACGTCGAGCCTCTGCTTTCCTGGTCGAGTCTGAAGGGTCGCGAACCCACACCACTCAACCCCCACTTGAGAGTACCACCAATCATCATCGACCGATGACGAGTTTCACGCTTCCATCAGACCACTAGGCTCATGTCCGAAGTACGTGTTGTTTGTTTTTTCCCCGTTGAATAGGCTTTCATTCTCTGATGTCTTACGTCGTAGACGCTCAATCAACACCGAGTGAAGTCTTCCATTAGACTCCAGCTCCACCTTCAACATGACTCCATAGTAGATGATCAGCCCACCCCGTGCCACGTCGACTTCAAGCTCCATGTATACACAACCTTGAATCCACCCCGTGCCATAGTCTTATCGAAGACACACAAGCCCTTGGACCAGTGTCACGTGTTTCCACGCCCTAGTAGTCGGTCACTATCAACATCACGCTCCTATGTCATCGTCGCCCATCCCACCATCGTTTTCTATACCAATCGACTTGTGTCGATCCATCTGATTATCTAGTCTAACCCAGCCGAACTTGTCCAACGCCTTGACACGCTCGAGGCTCCCAAATCGTCTTCTGAGAATTTCCATCCATCACATGATAATTTCATCTTAGTGTAGGAGATATGCCCTAGAAGCAGTAATAAGAGTTATTTTCTATCTCCAAGTTTGTAATTAAAGTTTATGTTCCATGCTATAATTGCAATGATTCTCGAGTCTGCAATAACACGAGGCTCGAAGGGAAAATCATTTGCACGTGTGGTATATTAAACGGTAAAATGTATTCTAGGCATGCCTCTAAGACAAGCTCAAGTGTTGCATGATGATCATGTTTTCCTGATCATGGACATGTCTATGCTAGCAACTTTGAGGGCACAATGTTGGAAGAACACTTGTGGTGAATCGACCCAAATTGATGTTACGCTATGAGACACATTTGTCAGAAGTTAATGGTTAATAACACAAAGATAGTTAATGTTTGCATAATTCCTTAGACCATGATAGTATCGAGTTCCTTCTTACTTGCTTCGTGAACTTGGGGTTTGTTAAACGTCATCTGTAATTGGGTGGCTATTCCGCGGCTTACAGGTTCACGGAAAAGTATGACAAGGAATGAGATAGCTTGAGATTGGGATTTGCTCCTCCGACGATGGAGAGATATTCTCTGGCCCTCTCGGTTTTATGGTATCCATCACCATCTGGCAGACACAATATCATTTGATCACAGGGATGCCGAAACACGGAAACGAGAAAAGAGAACAAAACCGGTAACAAGGTACCTGTCATAGTGGACCAGTTATTGATCTATGGGGATGCCGACACATCTCACCTCGACTGTTTGTAATATATCATGAAGCAACAGGAATAACACACGGCAACTCGAGGTTCACTCGAGTAATTATTCGTGTGGGTATAGGGGGTCAATATGTGTGTCCACGGCTCCAATGTTGATCATTGATTGGAAAGTGTTTCGGTCATGTCTATACTTCACGAAACCTATAGGGTGACATGCTTAAGGGTCATCTATCTGCTGAATACTTGACAGAGAGTCTGAGAGAAAGTTTCGAAGACAACGGAAGAATTCTGGAGAGAGAACACCGGAAGTGTTTCTGTAAAACTGAAAAGTTGTTTCAGAGTATACCATTAAGTCAAATTGGTTTCGGCACATGCCTGGAAATTCTTGGAGGGTGCCAAAATTGTTCTTGGAACTTCTGGGATTTTTCCGGGGAAAATACCCGAAATGTTCTGGAGCTGCCTGAACCGCTTTTGTTGCTTTTCGCTGATGAAAATCATAGATCTGAAAATGTTTCGGCACGTGTCCAAAATTATTTTAGTTTTTTTACCTTGAAAACAGTAGGAGAGGCTCCTACTGTGCTGTATTAAATCAAAATAGAGTTACATAATATGTACATGTTCTTGAGGGAAAGCCCTCAAGGAAGGAAGAACAAAGTGTAAACTTGGAGAAGCTAGATCAAAAAAGGGTGAGTATCTGAAGAGATCAGTGGAGGGGACTAAATTACAAAGAGAGGGCAAATAAAGTTATGTAATCCCAATGAGCTTTGTCCACTGTAAATTTGAGCCAAAGGAGATCTGCTTTGGTTATATGTCTGAATATATAATTGTTCCTCTCCTTCCAGATATTCCAGGCCACAATACCCACAAATTCAAAGAAGAGTTCTCTGTTAAAAGACCTTTTGGCAGATTAGATGGCTTCTATTCTGGAATAGTTCAAGTTCCAAGCAATACCCACTTTCGTCCAGCAAGATGAGCTGAAAGGACATGTAAAAATTAAATGCTCAATAGTTTCTTCCACACCAGAATCACAAAGGACGCAGTTGAAACCATCATTGGTGTTAAAGTGCCGTCTCATGAACATATTCCTAGTATTCAGCCTGTCTGCCAACAAAAACCACATAAAGACTTGAAGTTTCATGTGTAGCTTTGACTTGCATATCCATGCAAATGGAGGTGGCGCAACAATATCTTTATGGCAGTGCTCATATAATATTTTTGGGAAAATACGCTTGTCCCCAAACATAATTCCAAGAATCAGCTGCATCCGAGAGATTAAGCCCTTCCGGTTTAAATGCAAGCACTGATTGAAGTTCCTCGAACGCTTCTGGCGAGAGAGGAATATGGAACATGTCAGACCAATCAGCAGCTGCATAGAACTCTGCCATCGTGAAATCCTCATTGATGGCAAAAGAAAAGAGGCCGAACTAGTTAAAAACTCACATACATATTTTTGGATTTAATGGATGCAAAAAATTGTCTTCATGAATAGTTAAAACGCATTCTTGTTTGCTTTTCTCTGATGAAAATCATTGATCCAGAAATGTTTCGAAAAGCGTTCAAAATTATTTTAGTGGGTACTAGAAATGTTCTAGACCTACAGAAATATTTTCGGATTTAAAGGTCGCGGAAAAATATTTTCATCAATAGTGGAAACACGTTTTGGTAGCTTCTTTGGGAAGCCACCTTTGAGGGCATTTTGGTAATTCCAATTGTCCTCTACCCCTTGGGCTTGGCCTATAAATAGGGGTGGAGGGGGCTACCCAAACTCACTCCTTTTCTAACATACAAATGCATGCAATGATCTGGCCTTCTCTCTCCCTCCCCACGAAATAGTTTCGTAGAGCCGAAAGGTTGTCTGGGTTCCGATGGGAACTAGTTCTGGCTGGCGAAGCCCTGCCGGATAGCTGACATCGTATATGTGCAATACCGTAGAGAGGTCGTAGGTTCGATCTTTTGCCCAAGGGGCTGTTCGAGGGTCCTCGCGAAGGGTTGTCCGAGTTACCGTTTGAGTTTCGATGGTCCTTCTGAAGGGTTGTCCGTGACATCGTCTGAGAGACTGTCTGACCGTCTCCCAAAGGGCTGTCCGGCGTGGGAGTCTATCCTCGCGGTTGGGAGGTTGTAAATCCTATCTGCCGGGATCTGCACCGACGATGTACATCTACTCAACTTCCGCAGCGCTACGAGTCGGTAATGATCAGATCAAACCTTGTATATAGTCTCCATAGTGATCATGGGTGTGCTCACTGTACCAATTTTTTTTTGTTTTCTTTCGCCTTCCCCTACACTTAGCTGCATTCACTTCCCGCAACGCCTTCAAACATCTCTATTGTGCCAATAGAACTTTCATCTGTATCTGCCATAACCCAAGGTTTCAGTTCCGTGAACTTCTTCATCTCAAACATGGTACCCCTTGGCACCATACAGTTATATGTATGACTGACTGTGTGAAAAAAAATATGTGAGCTATCCCCGCGATGCCAAAATACATGAGCAAAACCCAGCGCAGTCTCGCCTCCATGCACTAGTAGCAACCCACCAAAATTTTGTCCTTCACGTGATTTGCTCCTTTGGCTCGACTCCTGCAGCTAGTGCAACTTGCTTTGCCAAAGCCTGATACTAATTCCAATGGATGCACAACGTGATAGTCTTTTTGCCTCGGCTCGAATTGATCTGCTGTGCCTCTTCCACGTCAAATACAAAGGACCCGATCCTCTTTTTTTCAAAACAAATCCCTGAGTCGATCGGACCTGCACCGGAGCCCTGCCGTGTAGCACGCCTAGCCAACCTTCCGTCTGTCCGCTACACACACCAGCTAGCCCCGCTGGGCCAGCACGCACCGTGCGTCGCTCGCCCCGGCTTCAGCCGCCTGGCTTCTTCACTGCCTTGGTTGCCGCCTGCACGGCCATCACGATCCGATCTCCACAACTCATCGAGATTGCGAACGTGTGACGTATTTCCAATCGATCTCAACCGCACACACCAATTGCTCTAGGGCAACTTCCTGTGCAGACGATACTGATTAATACATCAAACCTTCCTATGGATCAACTCGTGCGACCTCCGCATAACCTTGCTCATGATATCATTTATTAGAATAAATCTAAGACACATAGTCGATCATCTGAGAATCAAGCAATCACACGAGGCACGACACCGAAATTTGACGAGGTTTACGGATATGGCAACATCCACGGGGCTTGACTAAGGGCACGGCACCCCGTGACACCGTCACAATACCTCACCCCCCCCCCCCCCCCCCCCCCCACGTGTCTGTGCTATTATGTTGGTATAGGTGTAACCGTGTGTCTACCTTCGTTGTATATGAGAGGCCTAGGATACAAGTGTCCCACTAGAATACGACTCCATATCATATAGACACAGTAGAACTACAAGTTTAACTGTAATCTACGTTGTACACAATATATGACACAACTCTAACACATCATATCAATGACAAACAACTAAACCTGAGCTAGGGCATTGCTACCTGAAGCAGGGTTATGGGAGTACAAACCCATGTGCTGTTACTTCTATGGGGAGGCCCGACGGAGGACAAGTGTGCAGAGAGGCGGAGGATCCAGAGGTGGACCATAGAACGTAGGGAGGGCCCATGGAGGGGGCGTAGTTGAGGCGGAGGATCGACAGGTGGAGGAACGTACGTGTGGCTGAGCTGGGAGAATAATGGCTGAGTTGGGGAATAATCAGTTTAGGTTTTAGAGGAGAATGTAAAAAACGTACATCATGACATAGGTGGGTAATTTTAATCAAGTTTAATGGCGAAAGGGTATTAAGAATATCAAATGGTTGTGCTTTTTCTATGTATCAAAACAACTGCTGGATGTTTCTGATTGTTGTGACGTTTGGTAGCATAATTAACCCGTATTCTTCCTTTAGCATATAAAATAGATAGAATGCTATGAACCATGTCCACACTTATTTTCTAAAATGTGAAAACATTGCCAGTGTGTTTTCAGAGTGTTGTATGGACAGTAAGAAAGTGCGGTAAAATCTAGCCATTAGCTAGCTAATGAGCTAGTGACCATAGGAGTAAGTGGCATGTCCCTACTAAGAGAATATATAACCGGGCTCATTAAAAACCCCTATACATTCGGTGGACGGTCTGATCACAAAATTGCAATCCACACAGACACCTCCTACTGATCCTATACATGCAGGCCGACCAACTCCCTCATATCCAGCTCATATCTAGGGTAGATATAAGGAGGCTCGGACACATCCGGGGGTGTCCGCCACACCAGACTGCCGGACTGTACGCACACAGACACATGCCTAAACACAGGGTGCACTGAGGATGCATTCATGCTGCCGCTCTCGCACGCTGCTGGAGACTCCATATCCGTCTATTTAAGCCAAATGGCAGCACCCCAACCCTAGATCGGCTCATTTCCACCTTCCAATCCAATCTGCTTGGAACTCCCCACCCGCTGGTAGTCATGGACGACAGCAGATCACCACCTACGCCATGCTAGAGGCGGTTCACTACTACGAAAAGGGCTAGTAATGGCGCACCAGTTTTTCCCACTAATGGCGCACTGCTGGTGCGTCATTAGTATCACGCCACTAGTATTTCTTACTAATGGCGCACCACCGGTGCGCCATTAGTATCTGGTATACTAATGGCGCACCGAGCAGTGCGCCATTAGTATAGAACACCATGCGCCATTAGTATGCCTCCCAGGGGGCCATATTTAACCATGTGCTTTGGCATACTAATGGCGCACTGTTGGGTGATGCACCATTAGTGTGATTATAACAGTGCGCCATTAGTGTCTTGTGTGGTGCGCCACTAGTATGAATATTAGGGATTTTTTTTTTCATTTCTGATATTTTCACAGGTTAAAAAATATTAGAGATAACATACAACACAGATCTGCTTAGCTTACATAAGGGGGCCATATGTAACGATGTTACCTGCGTCCACCAGATCATATCCAACACACAAGTTTCATCATATATACATACATAGCCAACACATAGTTCGATCGTTACATATTACAAACGTTTCACAATGTTCATTCAACACCGTTATCCATCAATTCACAAAAGTTTCACATTGATACAAAATAAAAACACAAATAGAAAAGAAGCACTCCATCCATGCAAGCTTCCGTGAATTAAATCAAATCTGCAAAATGATAAACAAGAAGTTAGAAGAAGAAGAAGAAGAAGAAGAAGAGAAGAAGAAGAAGAAGACTAGAAGAAGAATAAGAAGAAGAATAAGAAGAATAAGAAGAAGACTATAAGCTTATTATGTAAACTTGATCATTTTATGCTAACATAAGTAATTTTGGAGCTAACCTATAGGAAACTAAGCATATAAGCTCTAAGTTAGCATATTAGAGCCAACTTAGGTAAAATGAAGCTAACATATGTCATTTTGGATAAGAAGAAGAATAAGAAGAAGACTATAAGCTTACTATGTAAACTTGATCATTTTGTGCTAACATAAGTAATTTTGGAGCTAACCTATAGAAAACTAAGCATATTAGAGATAAATAGGTAACTAAGAGTATATATATATATATATATATATATATATATATATATATATCATTTTGGAGATCTGACATACCTGACATAGTTTAGTTCTCATTGTTCTTCTCCTTCTCCACACAAGTGATGAAAGCACTAGCGAATCATGTTAAAGCTAACCTCTACTTTTGACCCTCAACTATAACCACCGCATGCAGTACAGAGAAGTGTTGATGCAGGCATCAAACATTATAATGGCTGAATTTGATCTACTCCAATAATTTTCTCAAGTTACATGATTAACAAGCTTGGGCTTAGCAGTAATATTCTGAGAAAATATTTTCTTGAAGTCTGAACAACTGGCTTTCCTTTTTAAAAACAGAACCAAAACCATGACACAATCACTTGACAACATCTATTGACTACATTAGATGGATAAATTTCATATGTTGTGGAAGACCACCCTCAAGCAGACTGCTTATGACCATGGCTCCTAAATGGATAAGCGTTTGGCGAGAAGACATTGTGGACAACAATATTCAGAATCATACCTTAAGTAATATTCTTAACTATATCATCATCTTATGAAATATTATAGTGTGGTGGCTGTTCTAGAAAATGCAGCAATATTGTAAACATAACTTTTAGACAAGCTAGAGAAAGAGATGAATGGATGAAAATGACACCCTCACTATTTTAAATTTAATAGAAACCACACAGGAGTTACCATCCCCAAATCTTCTTTTTTTTATTTATGGTCAAGTAATTGCTGAAATATTTGAAACAGAGGCCACCATTGCACCACCATTCACTGACAAACCATTAGAGCATTGTGAACAATAAATTTCAGAGAAAACTCTCTTTGGCACACAAATTCAGAGCATTGTGAACAACAGAAACAACTGAATGTCCTATCATGACATGGCAACGAACTAACAAAAATTGCGCATTCTACTAGCACACCATTAGCACAAATTTTTCTCTAATCTTACTGGACACAAAATTTTTCTTCAGTATGTCTAGTGCATTTTTTCAGTGTGTCCAAATCTTGCAGGTACCAAGTACTCCAATGCACATGGAGTACTAATTATTCATGTTTGCTAGGCACTAGTCCCACAATTTTTTGAACCTAATTTGACCTAAATTCGAGAGGGATTTGACCTAAACCTAGCAAAAGAGAGAAGAAGAGGGCATGGCCGGGAGGGAGGAGAGGAGGAAGAGAGGAGAAGAGAGGCAGAGGGAGGAGGGTTACCTGACCATGATGAGGTGGTGGCCGGAGCGGAGACGACAGAGGGCGGAGACGGCGAGCTTGGGGGAGGCGGGGATAGACGGCGGGGAGGTCGCGGGCCTCCTCTCCTGGTGGACGTGGGGCCTCCTCTCCTGGTGGAACTCGGGGCGGGGCGGCTCCGAGGCGAGGGAGGCGGCGCTTGGGGGAAGGCGGCGAAGGGGAGAGGGAGGCGGCGGGGGTGCGTGGGCGGCTGCGGCGAGGTTAGGTCGAGTGGGGGATCTGGCGAGGGAGGGAGGGAGGCCAGAGGGGAACAGGTGGAGTGGGGGGAGGGTTAGCAATGGCGCACCTCCCCCTGGTGCGCCATAAGTACGACGACAGCAATGGTGCACCACCCCCAGGTGCACCATTAGTACAAATTTTTTATTACAGTTCGAGCACTCAAGTTATATTCCACCTAACCATATCCGAAACAGAACACACACACTAGCCCGACTGGTCAACATGCAACACACACATTGGGAGGTCTTGGGTTCGATTCCCACGCTCCCCAATTTTTGTTTTTATGCATTTTTTTCTTTGCACATATCTTTTTATACATGCATCCAAATATAACATGTCACATATGCTAGATGCTCAGAATTTCATGTAGAAAAATAATATGCAGTTTGTTGCCATGTTAACAACATTTTAAATTCTGTTTGATATTTATTTGTGTTTAAATATGTTCAAACTTGTTTAAATCATAACTAAATATCCATAGCTCAAAATTTGACAAACTTTATATGCTTTTGGGAGTAACATATATGCGGTGGCTCGTCGGCGGCGGTGGAGCGGGGGAGGGTGCGGGGGTGCTCGTCGGCGGCGTGGAGCGGGGGCGGGTGCGGGGGGTGCTCGTCGGCGGCGGTGGAGCGGGGGAGGGTGCGGGGGGTGCTCGTCGGCGGCGGTGGAGCGGGGGCGGGTGCGGGGGTGCTCGTCGGCGGCGGTGGAGCGGGGGAGGGTGCGGGGGGTGCTCGTCGGCGGTGGTGGAGCGGGGGAGGGTGCGGGGGGTGCTTGTCGGCGGCGGTGGAGCGGGGGCGGGCGCGGGGGGTGCTCGTTGGCGGCGGTGGAGCGGGGGCGGGTGCGGGGGTGCTCGTCGGCGGCGGTGGAGCGGCGGAGGGTGCACCACTCATACATGCGCCATTAGTAGTATTGCAAAAAAATATTAAAAATAATTTTTATACTAATGGCGCACCGTGGCATAGTGCGCCATTACTAGTTTGAACTAGTAATGGCGCACTATGCGACGGTGCGCCATTAGTAGTTTTGCAAAAAAGTAAAAAAAAAATACAGTAGTAGCGCACTCAACTGTTGATGTGCCATTAGTAGTTTTGCCCGGATGCGCCATTAGTATGTGAAAAAATGGAAAAAAAACATTTTGTTACTAGTGGCGCACCTTGTGCCTGGTGCGCCATTAGTGTCTTACACACTAATGGCGTATTTTCACGTGATGCGCCATTAGTAAATAGTAGTGGCGCACCACTTCTCTGGTACGCCATTAGTGTCAATTTCACTTTTAGCCCTTTTTCTAGTATTGGTTGGAGCTCCTTTTGGAGATCCAGGCCTGGCTTGAAGCCCAGATTGCAGCCGGCGTGTCTCCAGACTCGCCGGAGCCAGAAAAGGACGAGCAGGAGGAAGATGATGAGAAGAAGGAGGATAAGGGGTGGTAGCAGGCACCGTATGTGGACATGGATGAAATGTAGCTGGAGGAGGAGGAAGAGAACAAACGCGAGGTGGATCAACAGAAGTGGAGTTTCAGGTTGCCCAACTGGAGAGGTTGCAGAGCAACATTCCATCCTCGACTCTATCCGTTCAGAGGAGGAGATGGAGGCAAACTGCCGCTTCCTCCTCCAGGCATGGGCGAAGAACGATGCACTCTTTGCGCACATGGAGTCAGGCAAGGAGCCGAAGCAGCAGGCATAAGGAAATTACTAGGAGGCCAGTCCATCCGGCACGAAAGTCATCTACATCTATGATGACGAGTAGTTAGCTTTAGGTTATCTATGTAGTACCTAACTTTTGTGTTGCATGCTTTAATATGGATTTGATGTATCAAATTTGAGGTATGCAGTTGCACTGAACGCAAAATAAGGGATGACCGGGCCCTCTCCGCGGATGCACCCGGGATGTCTAATAGACAATGAGGGGTTATTTTTATCATGTGCAGTTGTACATAGTTGTGCTTTTTTGACACGGTGTTACTGCTTACATAGAGACACTTTAAAATGCGCTTTCATCGATGGTCAGAGTGAAATGCGAAAGAGTGATCAAGCTCACTTCACCTCCAAAGAGCGAGACCGTGGTGAACGATGAAAGTATGGCACCTACCTACCACCTATATATCAGATATCTTATTATGCGTGTTGATGTAATCTGATTAAGATATACATGATCCATCTAGAGTTAGTGCGACAACTCACCGTCAAGGATTATACGTATGTCTTGCCACACAGAGTTAGCTTATGAGGCAAAAAAGGGGGGAAAGTGCGATTGTTTAGTCCTCTTTAATTTGTTTTTCATAGGATGCATGATATTTTAATGAACTAAAACGCTTTGACTTATCGCATGATTTACAGCTAGCACAACGAAAAACACGCTAAATAAATTTGATTAGTAGCTTACTCCATCTCGGAGAGCGTGTCTTTGTATGTTCATCTACCACCAGGTTCAGAGTAGCATTTTCCATGTAGGAGACGTTTTAAAGTCAAACTTTTTCTTCCAGCGGGTCACCATTTTCGTCGCTAAACAACAATAAGAGGCTAAGAAGATGGAGAGGAACATATGCAAGTTGGAAGACACTTTTTGACCCAGTTGGCCATCTTTCTAGCTTGTGCTTGAATGATAATAATAGCTAGTCTTAATTAACAAGTCGATTAACTTAACAACTTATATCGTCCTGGTCGTGGAAACCAGTATCTATCTATCTATCTATCTATCTATCTATCTATATGATGAGTTGTCGTTTTATAACTCATCCATTGATCGCAAGTTATCTGTTAGGTAGTCTCTCCGTAAGTGCTTCATTTATTAATTAGTCGACTAATTTAGTCAGTCCTGCCGCTCCAGCCGACCGGCTGGCTACTCCCACTATGAGTACCCTCAATGCATCGACTTTGACTCGCTAGTGCGGCTGCATGTGATAAGACATGCATGCACGTATGCCGCACGTACGTGTGCTGAGGGTGCACAATACTATACTTTGGATTATTTCGAGTCAAACAATTGCCATGCACCTACCTAATCCACGAGCCCCATATAGGGTTTGTTTGGTTTAGCAGGTGTTAGCAGGGGTTAGAGATTGGCCTCGAATTTAGCTCAATCGAACATGCACTTAGTTTCAACATCCCAATCGTAGTCGATTAATTCCTACCAAACCGAACATGACCTTGTTTAATTTCAACATTCCAATGAGCACAAGATTGCTAATTTGTCGCATCTTCCGGAATGTTGAGTGCTCACCTTCATCTGTCCTCCTCCGGGTGGACGAAGAGAGGATTTCCTGGGCGCTGGCTGGAGGACGGCATTTGATGCGAGAGTAGCTTTCTTGTTTCATCACGTCTTTTTTCACGTCCTTTTCCTTTTTTCCTTTTTTTCTATTTCTATTTTTGGGGGTTCTCTGCTCCTGCTCTGTACAGTTGGCGTTTCTTTCGCCGTTCTTCTAATGAAATGCACAACTCTCATGCGTCCTTTCAAAAAACAATGGTCTGCTGCACATGGATGCACTACATACACAAACATCCATACATGCTCTGGTCCCATAAACCCAAAAAACCATGGGCATTCCAATCACCAGCTAGCTGATGAATCTTTGTTCCAAGAAAAGGTGAATCTTTTGGGACCAGATGATACACATAAAGGCTATCCATCCATCATGAAAGCCAACAAAAGTGCAGAGATATTTAGAACGGGATGCAGAGTATGTATATAATATCTTGTGATGATCTTATCGCAAACATTAGCTGGCCAACTACTTTGCCAAAAAGTTCATGTTTCGATATTTCTTCCGCATTTATGCACATCATTCTACTGTACACTTCTATGTAGACATGGCAATCCTATTACAAGCACCTGGTTTTCTGTTCAATCCCACGGGGAAGGTGATTCCGCTTTCGCTGATTCTCCTTATCTTGGATGGCTTTTTTGACACAGAGAGGTGGAAAACCATGGATCAACAAGTGTCACTGCGTCAACGTCTCCATGGACTCACGGGGAATAAAGTCGCGTTGCCTCCTCAAGAACCAACAGCTCATAACATCAACCATGATTTATCAAAACGGTAGTATGGATTATAATGCAAGTATTATAGATGAGCACTTCAGTTATCGGCCAGAGAAATATCCGTACGTCGTGTATACCTCCAGAGAAATACAAATAATAAGCATATGAAGAGAATTATCACGTTGGTAATCGCTAATAATAGTTTATCATATCCTAAGTTTCAGTAATTATTGTGGCACTCGCTGGCACTTGATCAACTGACTGAATCCTATCAAATACAGATAATTAACTTTGAATGGCGACCAAGTTACCCTCATGATGAGTTTTCTTTGCACCTGAACTCCACCTCCATCAGTCGAGCTGCTAGCATGTTGTACTCCAACCAATGGCCAATTGATTATGCTGGAAACTAAATGTTGCATTGGATGCATGGGTACCAAGAGTAGAGTACCCTAATCAAATCAAGAATGTCATGGCCTAAATGCGGTGCGCGCCATTCCACTATTCATTGCTTCCCGGGCTGTTATTGTATGTCTTCAAGAAACAAAACTAAAAATTTTCTCACTGTATTTGGTTTGCCAATGTCTTGGTCCTGCTTACGATGACTACTATTATCTGCCCGCAGATGGGACCCGCGGTGGTATTCTTATTGCTTGGGACTCTTCCAAGGTTGAGGGAGATTCTCATATCTTTGGGGAGTTCTTAGTAACGGTCTGGTTTTCATATGGTGATTCCTCCCCCTTTTGGATTGCTTCATTTTAGAGACCACAAAAGGAAAGAGACAAAGTTTGCTTTCTTGAAGAAATTAAAAAAACGCACAGTACCGCGCAAGACTCTTGGGCAATCATGGGAGACTTTAATCTGATCCTTGAAGCCAAAGATAAAAATAACGGAAATTTAAATAGACTCATCATGAGTAAGTTCAGACGGGTGATTGATGATTTGCATCTCAGTGACACATTTTTAAAAGGGTGTGCCTTCACATGGTCGGATGATCAACAAAACGCCACCCCTTGCAAGACCGATAGAATTCTTGGGTCGGCGGAATGGCACACACAGTTTCCTGGCTGTTTTTTTAAAGGGGCTTTCATCATCTATGTCAGACCATTGTCCTTTGCGGCTAGCCACAGTTGTTAAGGCATATAAATGCAAAAGGTTCTGCTTTTATATCTTTTTGGGCACGAAAAGAACGCTTCCTGGAGATGGTTGAACATTCCTGGAATAACTCAATTGGAGGGGACATAACAAATCCTATTACGCGGTTTCAAACTAAGCTAAAACTGAAGGCCAGAGCTTTGCAAAGCTGGAGTGCTAAAATGTTTGGTGACATACAGGAGCAAATTCTTTGGGCTAAGACCATAGTGAACCTTTTTGATCAAGCCGAAGATGTTAGAATGATATCTTACAGGGAGAGATGGCTGAGGAGAGAGGTGAAGACGAAGTTGCTTCAGTTGTGCGCAATTGAAAGAACTATAGCCCAGCAAATGTCCAGAATTACGAGGCTACATCTGGGGGATGCAAATACTTCATACTTTCACATTCAAGCTAATCACATAAGAAGAAAGAATTTTATTGGTACCCTATCTGATGGTTTATCGATTGTTCCTTCTCATGAGAGCATAGAACAAACTCCCTGTAGTCACTTTATAGAAAGGTTCGGGACGCCAACAGTTAGGCAAAGCATTTTGGTCCTCGATTTTCTAGGCATTAATTCAGCAGATTTGAGCAATCTCGAGCTTCCTTTTTCAGAAGAGGAAGTTTGGAAGGCGATCAAGGACACGCCAAAGAAAAAAGCACCTGGGCAGGATGGCTATAACATGGTTTTCTATCATAACTGTTGGCAAGTGATTAAGAAACATATGATGGAAGTTTTTGACTGTATTCATTCACTCCATTTTCAGGCTTTTGACAAGATCAACAGTGCCCATCTTGTTTTGATGCCTAAACGTCAAGGAGCATGTGGGCCTAATGATTTTCGTCCAATTAGCTTAGTACACAGCCTGGCAAAAATAGTCTCCAAGGTGCTGGTCAGAAGACTGGCTAATGTCCTGCCAAACACATAGGCGAGAATCAGGGCGCGTTTATGACGGTGTTTGCATGATAATTTTAAGATGGTACGGGAATCAGTCAGGCTACTGAAGGAGAGATAGTGCAAGAGACTATTACTTAAACTAGACATCACCGGTCCAAATTGATGTGCCTGGATTGCTATGCTCTTCAGAACGGCATCGACTAGGATTCTTTTGAATGGCATTCCCGGGCAAACTTTTTGGCATGGTCGTGGTCTTAGACAAGGGGATGCCCTATCTCCCATGCTCTTTATTATTGTCATGGGCACTATATGCAAACAGTTCGACAAGGAAGAGGAGTATGGGATTCTTGAATCTTTTAATAACAGATATGCTATCCCTCAACGTATGACTGTTTATGCTGACGATGTTATTCTCTTCCTTAAAGCGACACATGAGGAAGTAGTGGCAGCTAAGTGTTTGTTGAACATCTTTGGATGTGCTTCAGGGCTGCACTGCAATCTCAGCACGAGTTCAATATCCCCTATTTGTTGTGATGAGGATCAGGTTGCAGATTGTGGGAGCACCGTTAGTTGCAAAATTGCTCCCCTTCCAATTAAATATTTAGGGCTGCCTCTCAGTCGAAATAAGCTTCACACAGAGGATTTCCAGGGCTTGATTGATAAATTGAGGAATCAATTAGGGACATGGCGCACGGGTTTTCTATACCAGAGTGGTCGTTTAGTTCTTGTCAAAGCGGTGTTATCGGCCATTCCCATTTTTCACTTAATGTCCCTTGATCCTCCCCCATGGGTGTTCAAGGCCATCGACAAAATCCGAAGAGCTTTCCTTTGGAAGGGCGCTGATGTGGTAAATGGCGGCCACTGCTTGGTAAGTTGGAAACAAACTTGTCGACCAAAAGCTAGCGGGGGACTAGACATTTTGGACCAAGAAATCATGAATGTTGTGTTGGGAACGCAGTAATTTCAAAAAAATTCCTACACACACGCAAGATCATGTTGATGCATAGCAATGAGAGGGGAGAGTATCGTCTATGTACCCTCGCAGACCGTAAGCGGAAGCGTTATGACAACACGGTTGATGTAGTCGTACGTCTTCACGATCGACCGATCTAGTATCGAAGATACGGCACCTCCACGATCTGCACACGTTCGGTTCGGTGATGTCCCACGAACGAACGATCCAGTAGAGCTTCGAGGGAGAGCTTCTTCAGCACGACGGCATGATGACGGTGATGATGTTTCTCCCAGAACAGGGTTTCGCCTAAGCACCGCTACGATATTACCGAGGTGGATTATGGTGGAGGGGGGCACTAGACACGGCTAAAGATCAATGATCAACTTGTGTGTCCATGGGGTGCCCCCTCCGCCGTATATAAAGGAGTGGAGGAGGGGGAGGGCCGGCCCTCCTATGGCGCGCCCCATGGGGAGTCCTACTTCCCACGGGGAGTAGGATCCCCCCCTTTCCATGTAGTAGGAGTAGGAGAGGGAAGGAGCAAAGAGGGAGAAGGAAAGGGGGGCGCCGCCCCCCCTTCCTAGTCCAATTCGGACCAGAGGGGGGGGGGGCACACCCCTCCTCTCTTTTCACTAAGGCCCATAAGGCCCATTAAACTCCCCGTGGGGTTCCGGTAACCCCCCGGTACTCCGGTATATGCACGAACTTCACTCAGAACCCTTCTGATGTCCAAACATAGTTGTCCAATATATCGATCTTTATGTCTCGATCATTTCGAGACTCCTCGTCATGTCCGTGATAAAATTCGGGACTCCGAACTACCTTCGGTACATCAAAACACATAAACTCATAATACCGGTTGTCACAGAACGTTAAGCGTGCGGACCCTATGGGTTCGAGAACTATGTAGACATGACCGAGACATGTCTCCGGTCAATAACCAATAGCGGAACCTGGATGCTCATATTGGTTCCTACATATTCTACAAAGATCTTTATCGGTCAAATCGCATAACGATATACGTTGTTCCCTTTGTCATCGATATGTTACTTGCCCGCGATTCAATCATCGGTATCTCAATACCTAGTTCAATCTCATTACCAGAAAGTCTCTTTCTCGGTCTGTAATGCTACATCCCGTAACTAACTCATTAGCTACATTGATTGCAAGGCTTATAGTGATGTACATTACCGAGAGGGCCCAGAGATACCTCTCCGACAATATCTTGATCCATGCCAACTCAACAAACACCATCGGAGACACCTGTAGAGCACCTTTATAATCACCTAGTTACGTTGTGACGTTTGGTAGCACACAAAGTGTTCCTCCGGTATTCGGGAGTTGCATGATCTCATAGTCATAGGAACATGTATAGTTATGGAGAAAGCAATAGCAACAAACTAAACGATCATCGTGCCAAGCTAACGTATGGGTCAAGTCAATCACATCATTCTCTAATGATGTGATCCCGTTAATCAAATGACAACTCATGCCTATGATTAGGAAACATAACCATCATTGATTCAACGAGCTAGTCAAGTAGAGGCAAACTAGTGACACTCTCTTTGTCTATGTATTCACACATGTACTAAGTTTCCGGTTAATACAATTCTAGCATGAATAATAAACATTTATCATGATATAAGTAAATATAAATAACAACTTTATTATTGCCTCTAGGGCATATTTCCTTCAGTCTCCCACTTGCACTAGAGTCAATAATCTAGATTACATTGTAATGACTCTAACACCCATGGAGTCTTGGTGCTGATCATGTTTTGCTCGTGAGAGAGGCTTAGTTAACGGGTCGGCAACATTCAGATCCGTATGTATCTTGCAAATGTCTATGTCTCCCTCCTTGACTTGATTGCGGATGAAATTGAAGCTTCTCTCGATGTGCTTGGTTCTCTTGTGAAATTTGGATTCCTTTGCCAAGGCAATTGCTCCAGTATTGTCACAAAAGATTTTCATTGGACCCGATGCACTAGGTATGACACCTAGATCGGATATGAACTCCTTCATCCAGACTCCTTCGTTTGCTGCTTCCGAAGCAGCTATGTATTCTGCTTCACACGTATATCCCGCCACGACGCTCTGCTTGGAACTGCACCAAATGACAACTCCACCATTTAATAAAAACATGTATCCGGTTTGTGACTTAGAGTCATCCGGATCAGTGTCAAAGCTTGCATCGACGTAACCATTTACGACGAGCTATTTGTCACCTCCATATACGAGAAACATATCCTTAGTCATTTTTAGGTATTTTAGGATGTTCTTGACCGCTGTCCAGTGATCCACTCCTGGATTACTTTGGTACCTCCCTGCTAAACTTATAGCAAGGCACACATCATGTCTGGTACACAGCATTGCATACATGATAGAGCCTATGGCTGAAGCATAGGGAACACCTTTCATTTTCTCTCTATATTCTACAGTGGTCGGGCATTGAGTCTGACTCAACTTCACACCTTCTAATACAGGCGAGAACCCTTTCTTTGCCTGATCCATTTTGAACTTTTTCAAAACTTTATCAAGGTATGTGCTTTGTGAAAGTCCAATCAAGTGTCTTGATCTCTCTATAGATCTTGATGCCCAATATATAAGCAGCTTCACCGAGGTCTTTCATTGAAAAATTCTTATTCAAGTATCCTTTTATGCTATTTAGAAATTCAGTATCATTTCCAATCAACAATATGGCATCTACATATAATATCACAAATGCTACGGAGCTCCCACTCATTTTCTTGTAAATACAGACTTCTCCAAAAGTCTGTACAAAATCATATGCTTTGATCACACTGTCAAAGCGTATATTCCAACTCCGAGAGGCTTGCACTAGTACATAAATGGATCGTTGGAGCTTGCACACTTTGTTAGCACCTTTTGGGTCGACAAAACCTTCTGGTTGCATCATATACAACTCTTCTTTAAGGCATCCATTAAGGAATGCAGTTTTGACATCCATTTGTCGAATTTCATAATCATAAAATGTGGCAATTGCTAACATGATTCGGACGGACTTAAGCATCACTACGGATAAGAAGGTTTCATCGTAGTCAACTCCTTGAACTTGTCGAAAACCTTTTGCAACAAGTCGAGCATTGTGGACAGTAACATTACAGTCAGCGTCAGTCTTCTTCTTGAAGATCCATTTATTCTCTATGGCCTGCCGATCATCGGGCAAGTTAACCAAAGTCCATACTTTGTTCTCATACATGGATCCCATCTCAGATTTCATGGCCTCAAGCCATTTTGCGAAATCTGGCCTCATCATCACTTTCTCATAGTTCGTAGGTTCTTCATGGTCAAGTAACATGACTTCCAGAATAGGATTATCGTACCACTCTGGTGTGGATCTTACTCTGGTTGACCTACGAGGTTCGGTGGTAACTTGATCACAAGTTTCATGATCATCATCATTAGCTTCCTTACTTACTGGTGTAGGAATCACTGGAACTGATTTCAGTGATGAACTACTTTCCAATAAGGGAGAAGGTACAATTACCTCGTCAATTTCTAATTTCCTCCCACTCACTTCTTTTGAGAGAAACTCCTTCTCTAGAAAGGATCCATTCTTAGCAACAAATATCTTGCCTTCGGATCTGTGATAGAAGGTGTTCCCAACAGTCTCCTTTGGGTATCCTATGAAAACACATTTCTCCGATTAGGGTTCGAGCTTATCAGGTTGAAGTTTTTCCACATAAGCATCGCAGCCCCAAACTTTAAGAAACGACAACTAGGGTTTCTTGCCAAACCACAGTTCATAAGGTGTCGTCTCGATGGATTTAGATGGTGCCCTATTTAACGTGAATGCAGCTATCTCTAAAGAGTAACCCCAAAACAATAGCGATAAATCAGTGAGAGACATCATAGATCGCACCATATCTAGTAAAGTACGATTACGATATTTGGACACACCATTACACTATGGTGTTTCAGGTGGCGTGAGTTGCGAAACTATTTCGCATTGTTTCAAATGAAGTCCAAACTCATAACTCAAATATTCACCTCCACGATCAGATTGTAGAAACTTGATTTTCTTGTTACGATGATTTTCCACTTCACTCTGAAATTCTTTGAACTTTTCAAATGTTTCAGACTTATGTTTCATCAAGTAGATATACCCATATATGCTCAAATCATTTGTGAAGGTGAGAAAATAACTGTATCCACGACGAGCTTCAATGTTCATTGGACCACATACATCAGTATGTATGATTTCCAATAATTTTGTTGCTCGCTCCATTGTTTCGGAGAACGGAGTTTTAGTCATCTTGCTCATGAGGCATGGTTTGCATGTACCAAGTGATTCATAATCAAGTGATTCCAGAATTCCATCAGAGTGAAGTTTCTTCATGCGCTTTACACCAATATGACCTAAACGACAGTGCCAGAAATGAGTTGCACTATGATTATCAACTCTGCATGTTTTGGCTTCAATACTATGAACATGTGTATCAGTACTATCAAGATTTAGTAAAAATAGACCACTCATCAAGGGTTCATGACCATAAAAGATATTACTCATATAAATAGAACAACCATTATTCTCTGATTTAAATGAATAACCGTCTCGCATTAAACAAGATTCAGATAAAATGTTCATGCTCAACGCTGGCACCAAATAACAATTATTCAGGTCTAAAACTAACTCCGAAGGTAGATGTAGAGATAGCGTGCCCACGGCGATCACATCGACTTTGGAACCATTTCCCACGCGCATCGTCACCTCGTCCTTAGCCCATCTTCGCTTAATCCATAGCCCATGTTTCGAGTTGCAAATGTTACTAACTGAACCAGTATCAAATACCCAGGCACTACTGCGAGCATTAGTAAGGTACACATCAATAACATGTATATCTAATATACCTTTCACTTTGCCATCCTTCTTCTCCGTCAAATACTTGGGGCAGTTCCGCTTCCAGTGACCAGTTCCTTTGCAGTAGAAGCACTCAGTCTCAGGCTTAGGTCCAGACTTGAGTTTCTTCACTTGAGCAGCAACTGACTTGCTGTTCTTTTTAAAGTTCCCCTTCTTCCCTTTACCCTTTTTCTTGAAACTGGTGGTCCTGTTGACCATCAACACTTGATGCCCTTTCTTGATTTCTACCTCCACAGCCTTTAGCATTGCGAAGAGCTCAGAAATCGTCTTATCCATCCCTTGCATATTATAGTTCATCATGAAGCTCTTGTAGCTTGGTGGCAGTGATTGAAGAACTCTGTCAATGACACTATCATCAGGAATATTAATTCCCAGTTGAGTCAAGTGGTTGTGGTACTCAGACATTCTGAGTATATGTTCACTGACAGAACTATTCTCCTCCATCTTGCAGCTATAGAACTTATTGGAGACTTCATATCTCTCAATCCGGGCATTTGCTTGAAATATTAAGTTCAACTCCTGGAACATCTCATATGCTTCATGACGTTCAAAACGTCGTTGAAGTCCCGATTCTAAGCCGTAAAGCATGGCACACTGAACTATCGAGTATTTATCAGCTTTGCTCTGCCAGGTGTTCATAACACCTGGCGTTGCTCCTGCAACGGGTTTGTCACCTAGCGATGTTTCCAGGACGTAATTCTTCTATGCAGCAATGAGGATAATCCTCAAGTTATGGACCCAGTCTGTGTAGTTGCTACCATCATCTTTCAACTTAGCTTTCTCTAGGAACGCGTTAAAATTCAACGGAACAACGGCATGGGCCATCTATCTACAACAACATAGACATGCAAAATACTATCAGGTACTAAGTTCATGATAAATTAAAGTTCAATTAATCAAATTACTTAAGAACTTCCACTTAGATAGACATCTCTCTAATCATCTAAGTGATCACGTTATCCATATCAACTAAACCATGTCCGATCATCACGTGAGATGGAGTAATTTTCAATGGTGAATATCACTATGTTGATCATATCTACTATATGATTCACGCTCGACCTTTCGGTCTCTAGTGTTCGGAGGCCATATCTGCATATGCTAGGGTCGTCAAGTTTAACCCGAGTATTCCGCATGTGCAAAACTAGCTTGCACCCGTTGTATGTGAACGTAGAGCTTATCACACCCGATCATCACGTGGTGTCTCGGCACGACGAACTGTAGCAACGGTGCATACTCAGGGTAAATAAGATGCAACCTTGAAATTTAGTGATAAATCATCTTATAATGCTACCGCCGAACTAAGCAAAATAAGATGCATAAAGGATAAACATCATATGCAATCAATATAAGTGATATGATATGGCCATCATCTTGTGCCTTTGATCTCCATTTGCAAAGCACCATCATGATCACCATCGTCACTAGCTTGACACCTTGATCTCCATCGAAGCATCGTTATCGTCTCGCCAACTATTGCTTCTACAACTATCGCTACCGCTTAGTGATAAAGTAAAGCAATTACAAGGCGATTGCATTTCATACAATAAAGCGACAATCATATGGCTCCTGCCAGTTGCCGATAACTGTGTTACAAAAAATGATCATCTCATACAATAAAATTTAGCATCATGTCTTGACCATATCACATCACAACATGCCCTGCAAAAACAAGTTAGACGTCCTCTACTTTGTTGTTGCAAGTTTTACGTGGCTGCTACGGGCTGAGCAAGAACCGTTCTTACCTATGCATCAAAAACCACAACGCGGTATAGTGATTACTTTTTGATCTTCAGAAAGAACCATGTTCATTAAATCGGATTCAACTAAAGCTGGAGATATAGACACCCACTAGCCACCTGTGTGCGAAGCACGTCCGTAGAACCAGTCTCGCGTAAGCATACACGTAATGTCGGTCTGGGCCACTTCATCCAACAATGCCGCTGAATCATGAATCTACTAGTGACGGCAAGCAATATGTATATACGCACGCCCATAACTCCTTTCTTTTCTACTCGTGCATATAACATCTACGCATAAACCTGGCTCGGATGCCACTGTTGGGGAACGCAATAATTTCAAAAAAAATCCTACGCACACTCAAGATCATGGTGATGCATAGCAACGAGAGGGGAGAGTATCGTCTACGTACCATCGTAGACCGTAAGCGGAAGCGTTATGACAACGCGGTTGATGTAATCATGCGTCTTCATGATCGACCGATCTAGTACCGAAGATACGGCACCTCCGCGGTCTGCACACGTTCGGTTCGGTTATGTCCCGCGAACTCACGATCCAGTAGTGCTTCGAGGGAGAGCTTCGTCAGGACGGCGGCGTGATGACGGTGATGATGTTGCTCCGGGAACGGGGCTTCGCCTAAGCACCGCTATGATATAACCGAGGTGGATTATGGTCGAGGGGGGCACTGGACACGGCTAAAGATCAATGATCAACTTGGGTGTCTATGGGGTGCCCCCCTCCCCTGTATATAAAGGAGTGGAGGAGGGGGAGGGCCGGACCTCCTATGGCGCGCCCCATGGGGAGTCCTACTCCCACCGGGAGTAGGATCCCCCCCCCCCTTTCCATGTAGTAGGAGTAGGAGAAGGAAGGAGGAAAGAGCGAGAAGGAAAGGGGGCGCCGCCCCCCTTCCTAGTCCAATTCGGACCAGAGGGGGAGGGGCACGCGGCCTACCCTGGCAGCCCCTCCTCTCTTTCCGCTAAGGCCCATAAGGCCCATTAAACTCCCCGGGGGTTCCGGTAACCCCTCGGTACTCCGGTATATGCCCGAACTTCACTCGGAATCCTTTCGATGTCCAAACATAGTCATCCAATATATCGATCTTTATGTCTCGACCATTTCGAGACTTCTCGTCATGTCCGTGATCAAATCCGGGACTCCGAACTACCTTTGGTACATCGAAACACATAAACTCATAATATCGATCGTCACCGAACGTTAAGCGTGCGGACCCTACGGGTTCGAGAACTATGTAGACATGACCGAGACATGTCTCTGGTCAATAACCAATAGCGGAACCTGGATGCTCATATGGGTTCCTACATATTCTACGAAGATCTTTATCGGTCAAACCGTATAATGATATATGTTGTTCCCTTTGCTTCGGTATGTTACTTGCCGGAGATTCGATAGTCGGTATCTCAATACCTAGTTCAATCTCCTTACCGACAAGCCTCTTTACTCGTTCCGTAATGCTACATCCCGTAACTAACTCATTAGTTACATTGCCTGCATGGCTTATAGTGATGTACATTACCGAGAGGGCCCAGATATACCTCTCCGTCAATCGGAGTGACAAATCCCAATCATGATCCATGCCAACTCAACCAACATCATCGGAGACACCTGTAGAGCACCTTTATAATCACCCAGTTACGTTGTGACGTTTGGTAGCACACAAAGTGTTCCTCCGGTATTCGGGAGTTGCATGATCTCATAGTCATAGGAACATGTATAGTTGTGGAGAAAGCAATGCAACAAACTAAATGATCATCGTGCTACTCTAACGGATGGGTCAAGTCAATCACATCATTCTCTAATGACGTGATCCAGTTAATCAAATGACAACTCATATCTATGGTTAGGAAACATTACCATCATTGATTCAACGAGCTAGTCAAGTAGAGGTAAACTAGTGACACTCTGTTTGTCTATGTATTCACACATGTACTAAGTTTCCGGTTAATACAATTCAAGCATGAATAATAAACATTTATCATGATATAAGGAAATATAAATAACAACTTTATTATTGTCTCTAGGGCATATTTCTTTAATGTTGCGCTTCAGCTTTGCTGGGCATGGAAGGCGCGTACATCCAATAATCAGGCCTGGGGCATCATGCTAAATCCCTTGGAGAAGCATGAGAGTAGTTTGTTTAATGCTGCAGGACGGGTAGAGTTAGGCAATGGGCAAAGATGTTTGTTTTGGACCGATAGATGGATAAATGGTACAACCATTGAAGATATTGTGTTGGATGTTTTCAGTTCGGTGCCGCTGGTCGTTAGGGAAAGAAGAACAGTAGCAGAAGCAATGATCAATGGAAGCTGGATTAAGGGCATAAAGGGACAGATTAATATTCACATTTTTCATCAGGTTTTAACCTTGTGGGAGGAGATCAGTGAAGTTCAGATCACGCAAGGGGTTGAAGACAAGTGGAGTTGGTTGTGGGGTTCTAAGGGAATCTACTCGTTGAAATCGGTCTATAAAGCACACTTTGCTCCATCAATTAAATGTAGCACGGACTGCACCATTTGGAAGGCTTGGGATCCCCTGAAATGCATTTTTTTCCTTTGGTTAGTGGTCAGGGGGCGGGTCTGGACAACAGACCGTCATGCCAAGCGAGATTTAGCACATATTGATACATGTTGCTTCTGCAACAACACGCAAGAATCAACCCATCATCTCTTCATCAGCTGTAGCGTAATTAACATCATTTGGTGTTCGGTGCTTCATTGGGCAAATCTAAGCGAGGCCATTCCCCAAAATGCTGCCTCTCTCCAAAATTGGTGGAAAGAGGCCAAAACTTGAGTCCAGGACTCCAGCAAGAATTCCTTAAATACGATGGTACCACTAATTATTTGGAGCATTTGGAAAGAAAGGAATGGAAGAATATTTGGAAATTCCCATAGGCCGCATCAAAGAGTCATTGATCCAATCAAAATTGATGTGGGGCAATGGGCGGAAGCTAGTCTAGGTCGTTTTGTAATTCATTAGTTAGCTTTAGTTCTTTGTTGGTAGTCTGGTGGACGAGGCTAGGTAGGTTGTTTTGGTTTGCCATGACTTCACTGCTTCTCTCCTCTGGTTTGTTCCAATTTGTAAAAACGGATCGTGTGCTTTCTCTCTCTCTTCAATATAATACATGCAACTCTCCTGCATGGTTAAAAAAATAATCGAGAACGTCAATAGATTCCCTCCAGTTGATATTCAAAGAGACCAAATTAACCAAAGCTATTCTTACTCCAACAATACTCAATGGTATGTTCAAGGATGAACAGCAAGAACGAGCTGCCATTCGTTAAGTACAAGGTAGCATTTCTTTACAAAAAGAGAGAGGATATGATAGCATTGGAAGATCAAACTGTATGTTGTTATAGTGAATGCATAGGAGTATCCAAAATCTAAAACATCACCTGACAAAATGAACAAGAAAACTATAGAGGTTTTCCATATGAGAAAAGAAGTTCAAACCAGATACATTAATTGATTACAAGCTAACAAAATGATAGCAAAAACCAAGTGGTATAATAAGATAAAAAATTATGACAAGAACGCGGCATCCCTGCCATCTTGTCGCAACTCCCACACCAACTATTTTTCACCACCACCGCGACAACAATTGACGCCGTCGGTAGTTGCACCGCCGTGGGGTGATGACGGTGTGCGTCCAGAGCTAGGTGTTGACGTAGGAGAAATGAAATTAGTGGTCGTACCGCAGGTGCACCCACAGGCCCTCCCCACTCCGAAGACAGTAAAGCATGCTGATGCTGATTGGGTGGTTGGGGGGAGGTGTGGACCGCAGATTGGGGGGGGGGGGGGGGGGGGTGTCAGTGACCTTATTCTTGAGGCCCTTGGGGGGAGTAGGATAGTGGTCAAAAGAATAGATGCTTGAGCAGCGTCGTCGGCACGTCCAAGGGAATATGGCAGCGAGGCCAAGATGAATACGAGGTTGCATGTCATGGATGCCCATATCAACACCATGTTTGTGTTCACCGCCATCACCGATACAGATTGTTGAAGTTCATGTTCCATGGGCATCATCCTCACTGGTCACGACCATGTCTCCTGGGCCAATTGCAACAAGCGTGGTGGTGTGGCACTGGAGGATCACAATAGCGTGTATGGTGGGGGTGGCAGCTACTTGTTGGGGTGTGGATTCTACGTGTCTCACTTTAACTCTGATTTGACTATGGTCGTGCATACGAGAATGTGTGCCAGTGGTGGATTTTCTATCCTGAGTGTATGCAAGTATTAGTAATGAAAGGGAAGGGCAGGGTTGCGAATAGGTTAGGAATGGAATGGTCAACCGTCAAGTCAAGGATGACTTCTTTGTCGGCAAAACGGTAGAGGGTGAAAGCACGCCAGTGATTTTCTATGCTAGTCTTCTTTTCTAATGTCTCAGGAAACTTGTCACCATAGATGACATCATCTTTTATTTCCTCTTCCTTACCAGGAAGGCACGCTTCTCTTATTCCTCCGGCCTTCACCTCCTTTCATGTTCAAAATAGAACCTATCCTCCTTTGTGATCTATTCATTTTGGCATGGAGGAGCGACCCATACCCTCCCTCCTCTTGGAAGCCATGTGTCGCCTAGACCGTTATCTCTTCCTTCGGTTTGGCTCCACGAAGGCACCGTCTAGACTAGAAGCTGCACTCATATTCAAAAGAGTCATGTGGTAGTGGCAGGCGCAGGTATGATCACTGCATGCATGCCACTTTAGGATGCTTCTTCCTGCATGCGTGGTGGGTTTCCTACGTGGAAAGTATTCAGTAGAATCTGATGAGTGGTGACACTCTAGGGAGTGAGTGGTACGCTGGTAGTTACTAATCTTCTTATTAGAGGCCAACCACAACCATTAAGTATGTGAAAAGATGAGACATAATTAATTTAATCTATGATTTTGACTTGTGCTTTCCTTTATTCCGAAGAAACTTTGGTGCCAGCTTGTTTCCTACTGTAAATTGAATCTGTTAAAGGGGTGGCCAGTCTAGCTGAATTTGCATGTAATCTTGATTAAATTGCCAAAGATGCATATTTATTTACTGCTTTTAAAAGTTACCGATGCATGAAATCATCAAAACAATAAGAGATAGATGAAATTTTGAGAAGAAAAGGCGGCGCAGAAGCAAAGGTGTGCCCACTGACTGGTAGGAATGTGCCCACGTTGTAGTGGCAGGTGCTGTTGTTGGTCCTTCCACTCTACGATATTAGAGCATCTATAGTCGGGCCCCTCAGGCACCTCAAACCATTCTCAAACTCCTGGACAGCCTTTCCGGTCACTGGCCGGTCACAAAAATCTAACACAACATGATGCCTCAAACGGCCCTCAAATGCCCGCGCTGTCTGGCGCCCCTTATATCCAACTCAGATATGGGACAGATATAGGGTGCTCGGGCATTGCCCTCGGGAGGTCCAAGATGGACAAAGGGTAGCAATTTGGGATCGACCTCGCCTCTCCCCCACTGGCGCGGCGAGGAAGCCGGCGCTGGCTCCTCGCGGCCCGCGCTTGGCTCCAGGCGGGCTCCAAAGTCCATGCCTCTCCCCTGGCCCCTTCGTCTGCTGCTCCCCTGAGCGGGCAACGATGGGCGCTTGTGTCTGCCCTGCCAACCCGGACACGCACACCAGAGTTGGAGGCACGTGCCGCCCACCGTGAGATGCAGCGGGCAAGGGAGAGGGATGCAGCGGAGAGCTCTGTCCGCTGCCGCCGCAGGTAACCCGCGGAGCCCGATGTTGACAAGCGGCTCCTCGCGTGGGTCTAATGCTGGTCGCTTACGACGATGGAGACAGATGGTCGGCGGCTCCACCGGAAGAATGCGAAGGCTCTCCGCCTAGTTATCGAGCAGTCCGAGCGCGAGGCTAGGGAGAAGGCGACGGAGGTGGCTCGGCTGGGAAAGCTCAAGCGCCAGCAGGACCGGGTCGTCCGGCGCCTCAAGGGCCTCATCATCGTCTCCTCTGACGACGGCGGCGGCTCCTCGTCTGATGATTTGGACAATTCTCTACCAGCCACCGACAGCTACATCTGCACCAGCGACCGGAAGGGGAAGGGGCCGGCCCAGAAGTGGTACAGATCCGCTTTCCTTCAATTTAATTTCAAATTTTACATTTAGTTTGAAGTTGTTCGTTGTTTATGTGAACTTTGGTGGTCGTTTGAACGTTCGGTCGTGATCTTTTGGTGAAAGTATTGTGCTTGATCTTTTGGTGAAAGTATTGTGCTTGCCTATGTCCATTTGCTGATCTACGTAGTTTGATCGACATTACATGGTTTAGTATGGATATAGGAGATCGGATATGAGATAAACTGATGTGGACGACGCTATTTGAGGAGTGTCCGGTCACTGCCCGTGAAGGCGTCCTGGTGCGTCCGCTATAGATGCTCTTATACTGACACTCGTGACAAGTTAACTATGATTTTTTAGTTAGTATTTAGACATATTTTAGAGTATAGATTCATCCATTTTGCTCCGTATGCAATCCATATTTGGAATCTCTAAAAAGACTTATATTTAGGAACGAAGGGAGTATATGATGAATTCCATCGGCAGTTAGTGCAGCTCGCACTACCTATGTACCAAAAAATACATTTATCTGAGTGCATGGGGATCGAAGAAAAGAGCTGAAATGGAAGGAAAAATGAAATCAAATATTTAACCATCACCATCTTATCTTATTTCATTGTTCGGGAAAGAGATAATATCTTAATGAGTGAAAACACTTGTTATTTTGCACAATTAGTTTCTTCCCCTTGCATATGCATAGAAGAGGGAAAAAACTAAGAGCGTCTCCAATAGATGAGGAGAGCCGCGTACCGCCTCGGGTCGTACCGCATCTCCAATAGACGATGACTTTAGCAATGGCATCATGCTGATCCAGGGCACGACGCGCGGTGGCTCCCGGTGGTTGTGCTTTGTGGCGTGGGTGGAGCTCCGCTGGGTATGGCTGGCGACCGGCTGGCCGTGGCTAGAGGATGGAGGAGGGGCTGGGCGTGGTCGGTGGCGGTGGCGGTAGCGGCGTCCAGCCAGGATCCGGTCTTGGCGGTGGCGACGACGATGGTTGGCTTGGATCCGGCCATGGTGATGGCGGCGTCTCCACCGGGGATGATGGCTAGGTGGTTGGTCTTTGTGGCAGTGCCGGTGGCAGCAGATCTTGCGATCCCATGTCGGGGCTCATCACAGCATGCGAGTGGCGGCTGGAGCTGCCACCAACGATTGCCGTTATATGGGGCGACAGTGACTGGCGTGACTGTGGGTGCTCCCTATAGTGCCCGAAATCAGGGTGGCAGCCCCTCTTCACCAACGGCGGCAGACTCAGTGTCATGTGGGTGACTCGGAGTCTGGATCTCGAGGTGGTGACGGCCTTCTGAGGCTGGTGGCGGTATGGAACGCCCCTTCCATCAACATATCGAGTTTGATGCGGCTCGGCAGGTGACACATGAGCCTCTTTCGGAGTTGTGGGACAGTGCCTATCGCCGGCAAGTGAAGCCGTCAGTGGATGTGCTACGGGCGAATGCTACGCACGACGCCTTATGTCGTGACGTCAAGTCATGCCTGCTAATGGTAGGTGATGCATGGTGGCTTTGCCAAAGGTGGCATGTTTAGCCTGTTGCTATTGGGTCGAAGGTGGAGCGATAGTAGTGGGAGGCAGGCGGTATGGGACGTCATTGTATACAGGCCAGCTCCCTAAAGTGATCGACAGAGTTAGTATGTAGAGCTTCTTAAGTAAATATATATGTACGTAATTTAATCTTAATTGTCTCTGCCAATCAATCAACCTCTTTTCATTCATCTTTTCCGGCGTCGGTCCCTAAGATGGAAGCATATGGAGACACAAGCAAGAGCTTTTGACTCAACTGGTCATCCTTTTAATCTGTGTATCATGTAATTTAATCTCAAGAGTATTTACTAAGCGTTTTCTCGATGGATTATGGGATACATGATTGGTGTGTGATTAGCTTAACAAAGCATATCCCATCAAAACAAAAACTTAACATAGCATACCGTGTCGTGGAAAGCAGCGATTATATGTCTATGGTGGGTGATGGATATAATGCTTATTACCCATCCCCTGTTATCGGGTAGGTAGTCTTTCTGTACATGGTTGATTATTTAGTCAACTAACTGAGTCAATCATGCCGCTCTCACCGACCGGCTACCCACACTCTATACTTTTATCTATTGTGCATTCATTTTCATTTAGCTAGTGCGGTTGCATGTGATCAGACATGCATGCATGTCACACATATGTATGGTGTGCACCAGAACAACTACTCAAACTTGACGTCACTTACAAGTTTAATTTGAAATATTGTTGGGAGGTGTGCATTGAAATTCACAGGTGTCGAGTTAATATGTTGAGAAAATATAAGTTGAAATGGAATTCGTATGCATGAGGATAACTGAAATAGCAAAACCAAAAAATAGGGACATAAAGGACTAGGTGCGCCTAGTTTTCAACTCTTCAAATTTGAGGACTTATGGTTTGAGAGAAAGTTTTGGAGCATTAAGTTTTAGGAGAAGGGTTAGAGATGCTCTAAGGCCTCTAATAGTTGGTAATGTGATGGACTAATATATGGATGATATCACTTCAGTTACTGCTAAAATTATAGTCTAGTATTATGGAGCTACTCCCTCCGTTTCTAAATATAACTTCTTTTAGAGATTCCACTATGGACTACATATGGATGTATATAGACATATTCTAGAGTGTAGATTCACTCATTTTTCTCTGTATATAGTCCATATTGAAGTCTCCAAAAGGACTTATATTTAAGAACGGAGGGAGTACCTTATTTATCTAAATATAAAATTATATACATGATTTATTTGTCACTAAATTTCCTCATTCTGTCATTGATATATTGTATCGTAGTATGATATCACTGGCATCTCTCTCATCTTTAATTATAGTGCCACATCTTCTTGATACTTGATATGTGCTTATGACACTACATTGGTATATTCGTTAATTAAGTGTCAAAATCCAGATGATTACAAAACCAGGTGCTATAAATAAGACGAATGCTGCATGTTTGTCTCTTGAAGCCGATCTCTTTGACCCCCCCCCCCCCCCCCCTCAGTTATTGGTGTGCTGCGCATGCACCACACTGTACATGCACGCTTTAGTCCCCAACACCCAACCAACAATGGTCATTTCAATCACCACAAATCTTTGGCGGGAGAAAGGGGCAATCTTTGAGGCACGATAGTAAACCACACAAAAAGGCCTCATGAAAATCGGCCAGGTGGAAAGATATTTGGATAATAGCAGATGTATATGCATCTTCTTATCCCCAACATTAGTTGGCCAACCACCTTTGCCCAAAGGTTTATGTTTCCACGGTTTTCCACATATATGCCCATGATTGCACTGTTCATCTACTATGTTATTGTGTAGATGTATCGGTCATCCAGCCACCTGGTTTTTTTTCTAGCTCACGGATATATAAACGTCACTTGACTTGAACATATTCCTTCTAAACGAATTGTAACCCGCCACCAACTTGTATGGTCTTTGGCAAGCATTTCCATGGTACCCCTTGTCTCAAGTAGCCTTCTTGACCTCCATACTTCGATCGAGATATTGGGCATAAAATGCCATTCTTTAAAAAGGAAAAAAAAGGAGATCCTAGCGAGAAAAGGCGGGGAACAGATACCCAATAGGATAGGATCCTTGGGAGGAACTTTTGGTAATGGCCTTGGCATCGAGAGGTGGAAAACTATAAAACAAGGTTTACTTGTCTAGAGCTCAGTTTTTCTCTGCAGCAAGACCCTGTTTAGAGTTTTGGTTGAACTTCTTTAGATATCAATTTGGGGCGTGTGCGTGTGTGTGCCTGTGTGTGTGTGTGTTGTAGAGAATAAATGGCATACAGACACATCACCATTCTAGTGTGTGGTCCACCTGGTCAACACCGAGCTTGTGCTATTCAACTCTTGGGGACTGACAACTCCTGGTCTGGCGGATCATTATCGGGCGTAGAATTTCTTTTCTTCCCAAAGTATATATAAAGCTGCCACGAAGATAGAGATGGCACCCACATTGCCGGCTAGGACATGAATTTTGACACGCGACAAAGACTATTCTTTCAGGAACAACAGCAAAAAAAGTGGATATGAGGAGTTGTTCTTACAGTTGGCACCTTGATCTCCATCAGTCGAGCTGGTATTGTGCCTGTTTGCTTCAATCAATGGGGGGATTGATTCTGATGGAGACTAAAAGCTTAATTGGCTGCATGCGGTCAGGGACCAGATGAAAACAAAAGAATTGACAACAAACAATAGATTCCTTTCCGCTCCTACCCACACAGACAAATGTAAGCTATTGTCACACTCGATTTATCATTTATGCCCAATGATTTCTTCCATACTTCCTCCATATCAAAATATAAAACATTTTTGTAGTTAGATTAGCCTAACAAACATCTTATACTTTGGTATAGAGGTAGTATTACAAAGAGACGGATGGCTGTCGCATAAAGGAAAAATTTACACCTACACGCTTTGGTTTTTATTTGAAAAATGCTTGGCATCAACTGGCTGATCGCACGCGAGCATCCGCCGGCTCACTCATACGACGCGTGTCCTGACCACGTAGTTATTTTTTTGTTCTTTCTTTCGGTCAACGTGGCCCCTGCTCATTGCTCAGTGATGAGTTTATATGGCAAGGTCTCTATTGCAAAATCTTTGTTGTAGAAAAATAAATTTACAATGAAACCTCTATTGCAGAAAAAAATTAACAAGGCCTCTGTTAAAAAATTCTTGCAAAAATTTGTGCAACATGATACGTGTTGCAGAATTTTTCTGCAATACAATCTGTGTTGCAATGATAAAGGTGACGCTCGGTCGCTCAATGCCTTAGATTCGAGGGCTCGCGGGGCGATCCACCGGCCTAGCACCTTTTTATTTAGAACAAATACACCCTTTAGTTGGTCACGTTGGTATTAAACAATGAACAAAAATGTATACACTTTACATCCAAGCTACAAAATTGAGCTATTCCAATGCATTGGATCGACGAACAGGCTACGTAACTACCAAAACAGCAGAAGAAGTAAAACAAAATGAAGCTCAAGAACTGTGTACAACAGACCTGAATAATTAATTATCAGCTGATAATAAATACACAACTAACTAAGACGTCATAACGAATTACTTAGCCTAACTAGCAAAACAAAAGGAAATGAAACATAATTAATTAAAATAAAGTAATTAAGGGAAGACCGTGGTGCTATCTTCACCACCAGCCGGCGCCGCCACCTCGCCGCACCTCCCGCACATGTTGTTTGCCGCCACTACAACCACCACCGTGGGTGTCGCCGCCGGCTGCACGGGCGCGGAAACGATGATGGGGGAACGGCAGGAGGGGCATGTGGCACAGGTCCGGAGCCAGGCATCGACGCATCCAACATGGAAGTGGTGGCCGCACCGTGGGAGCACCCGCAGGCCCTCCCCTTCCGTGAAGTCCGCCAGGCAGATCGCACACTCAGAGGACGAGCACGCCCCTGGTGTCGGAGAAGCGGCGGCGGCGAAGGAGACGGTGGGAAGCGCGTCGATGGCCTTCTTCTTGAGGCCCTTGGGCGGCGGAGGAGAGTGGTCGGAGGATGAGGCAGAGCGGCGTCGCCGGCATGTGCACCGGGAGACGAGGGCAAGGCCGAGGACGCAGACTAGCGCGCACAGGAGCGACGCCAGGATAACCACCATGTCCGAGTTCACCGCCATCACCGGCGCCGTCTGCTCCTGCTGCTGAGGTGGTGACGACGACGACGACGATGTCTGGCCGGTGCCGGCTGACGCGAGGGCGGTCCGGTGCAGGAGGCTCGCCGGAGCGCGCATGGTGTCGCTTCTGCTGCTGGCTATGGTGCGCCGTATAGTCTGGACTGTGGACTCTGTATATTAGCTTAGCTTTGACTCTGGTCTCTGGCGTGCGGGTGTGCGATGCTCTGCTTGGGGTTTTATAGCGTGGAGGGGCCATGGAAGTGACCGTGGTGGTGGGAGGGGAGGGTCGGCCGGCGAACAGGTAACGCCGGGACCCACGGATTAGTGGCGGGCGCAAATGCCACTTTGGAGTGTTTCTTCCTGCATGCTTGGCTCCTTTTAGCTTACTACCAGTGCTAAGCGGATTCGTGGAAATTAAGCAAATCATTGTTGTGACACTAGTGATCAGTGCTGGAGTTAGCAGCTAAGGCTCCGTTCGGAATCCCTCCGCTCCGTAACTCCGCCGCGGAGCGGAGCGGCATACAATACAAATACGGAGAGCGGCAAATTGGCTGCTCCGCGCGCTCCGCTTTCTGGTGACGGAGCGGTGGACTGCCGAACACAGCCTAAATATGTCAGCTTTCCTAGAGACCATCCATGCGTGCTTGTGTGTGTGAAAAGACGAGACACGCTTTACTTCTTTTGACTCGTGCTTTGCTCCCTAGAAGAAGACGAAAACTGGTAGTGCCAACTCATTTCGTATTGTAAAGCGGATCGGCGAAAGAGATTTGAGACACCCCTTTTGACTAAAATTTGTATGCATAACATGACTACAAATAATGCATACTTCTATTGTAAGTAAGTTTATAATTTTAGGGACATAAAGGAATCTCCAAGGCTGACATTCAAACCGGACACCGCATCCGTCTATGGACCGATGGGGACCAGTCCACGAATACTAATGCGTGAGCCGACCATCCAAATCTAGCCGTAAACATCCGTTTCTATGTGTTTTAAAGCCCGCAAGCTCAAGATAACTGCATATCAAGTTGTAGTTTATCTCAAAATGTTCAAATGCGGTAGTAGTTCTAGTTTAAATATTACAATCGAACATTGTTTTCAAATTAAAGTAGTTTAAATTTGAATTCAACTAGCACATATGTACTAGTTTTGTTCTTTAACCGCCCAGAGATACTCAATCACATCTTCCTTCAATTGCTCATGAGTTGCTCGATGTCGAATTTGTTGATGCATTTGAACAATCTCATCAAGCATGGATTCCGCTCTCAAAGTTTGATAGGATCACCATGTTCTCAAAACAAGAGCTGAGGCAGCGTCATCACCCTCATCCTCCACGATCATGTATGATCACACAACATGTCATCATCTCCCACAAGGTTTCCGGGCCCATTGTTTAGTAGGTCCATGTACAATTGTAAAACGGGCATGGAGAACTCTGAATGCCTTCCCAACATTCTTTCTAGCCGCTTCTTGTCTTTGGGCAAATTGAGACCTTTTTTCTGACAAAGTGGCTCAAAGATAGTTTTGACAGAAGTAGCCCAAGGAGGAGATACCGTCAGCCAGATAGTAACCCATGTCGTATTCATGGCCAGTGACAATATAATTGCAAGAAGGAGCTTTCCCTTCAATCGGCCTGGCAAACAATGAAGTTAGTTGCAGCATATTGATGTCATTGTCAGACCTGGGCATTCCAAAGAAAGCATGCCAAATCCAGAAATCCTGTTATGCAACTGCTTCAAGAATGATGGTGGGAATTTTAACATGACCCTGGTATTGCCCTTGTAGAGCTATTGGGCAGTTCTTCCATCGCCAATGCATGTAGTCAATAGATCCGAGCAAACCTGGCCACCCTCTTGCTTCGGGCATTGCCAAGATCATGTCGGCGTTTGTGACAATTTGTTGCCTCAAGTACTCAGATCCAATCACCGAGACCATGGCAGTAGCAAATCTGACCATGTTATCTCCGCATGTGCTCTCAGACATCTATATGTATTCGTCGCACGAATCAGCGGCCCTATCATATGCAAAAGAGCATCTGCAATGCGTCGATGCACTTATTGTAACCAGATAACCAGACCATCAAGATGAAGTAGTAATCAAAGTATCAGATGCCATAGTAGAGACGATCAAAGACATTTTTCGCATCCGAAAGCGCCGGTGAAATTTGTCAGCGAATAGAGCATCGCAGGCAAAGTAATCATCCATCGGTGTCAAATGGTTGCATGCCCTCTTCTGACTGAGCACTCGATGACCCTTGATCGATCTTTTTGAATTGAGAACATGACGTTCTGCACGCTCCGCGTTTGCCAGGACCGCCTACATCATCGCCGTCTCATTCACGTAGTCCTCCTTGTCGGACGACACAATGTTGTGCTCATATGTGTACTCAATATTCGAATTCATTGCTTCAAAGAAGAAGGGTAAAAATAATTAGCACGGGCATTTCACCAAAGACTTGTTGGGCGTGGTGAGTACCATAGGGGCGGATGATACCTGCGCAGTGGACGGAGGAGAGGTGTGGACTGGCGGCAAAGGAAAAGTGGCATGGGAACCAGGGTGTAGCAGTAGAGGTCATGGAGCTTCGGGAAGTGTTTGGCAGACGGCCTGGGAGGTGTTGTGGTGGCATCGGCGATAGGGAAAACAGATGCAGAGAAAGAGGGAAGGATGGAGATACGAGGTCCGGGAGGGGTTTTGGGTGAGCCGGTGGTGTCGGAGACCTACGTGGCTGCTGTCCAGACCGCCGTAAAGCCACCTAGTTTGCTTTCAGTTTGCGGGAAGAAGGACGTCCAAATGGGTCAGTGGACGAATACAGGCCCGCGTTAGATCGCAAAACAAGTCCGAACCACACGATCTGAATGGTTGTGGGCAGTTCGAGGGTCCAATTTAGAGATGCCCTAAGTTGTGTACTGAATTATCAGAAAAGGCTCGTGTGTTTTCAGAATGATGCGTGGCCACTGGCTAAGAAGAAAGTGCGGTAGAATCTAGCTACAGCTATCTATGAATGCAGGTCTAAGTGGCATTGCGCTAGTAACTAAAACAAGTGCATGCATGTATGCACGACGAGACACACGCATGCTTTTACTTGTGCTTTTTGACACTGGTGTGCTAAGAATAAGTGGCAGCGCTCTAGTCGTAACTTAATAGAGACATGCTTTAAATCCTCTTTTCAAATGTGCTTTTGTTAAAAGTGAAAGTGCAATGCGAAAGAGCAATCAGCTCGTTTCACCACCCAAGAGCAAAGACCATGGGGAAAACGATCAAAGTGTGGTAGTGGTACTACCTACCTATCGCCTATATATTGAAGATCTTATTATGCTTGTCGAGGTAATCTGATTAAGATATACATGATCCATTCATAGCTAGTGCGACAACTCACCATCAGGGATTGTATACGCGAGTTAGCTTGTGGAAGGAAAAAGGGAAGAATATTCGGGAAAAAAAAGGAGAAAAGGGAAGAAAAGTGGGGTTGTTTAATCCCCTTTTACTTTATTTTACACAGGCTGTGTAGTATCTTAAGTAAAACACTTTGGACTTTTGCACATGACAAACGCGCTAAATAAAATTGGTGAAATGCTTATTTCCATCTCAGAGAGTGTGTTTGTGTATATATATTCGATCGTAGACCCCAAGAATAACTGAGTGTAGCTCAGTGGTAGGGACATAGTCCTGTGTTCTAGGCCAGCCGATCCCCACCACAGGGAGCAGATATTTCAACGGTGTTTCTCACTCCTATAAAAATATGCCAGGGTCTTTTCCTATGTTTAGACCCCGGATATGAGCATGTATAGTTGCTGCTTTAAATTGAAACTTCTTTCTCTCGCTGGTCGCCATTTTCGGCGCTAAACGACAATAGGGAGCTAAGAAAATGGACAAGAACATGCAAGTTGCAAGACGATTTTGACCTAATTGGCCATCATTTTAGCTTGCATGGATGATACTAGCAGCTACTCTTAATTAATCTGTCTAGTAACTTAACAAGGTATATGGTGCAGGTCCCGGAAAGCAGCATCTATCTATCTGTGGGGAGTTGTCGTTTTGTAAGTGATCGATCGCCTGTTATCTGTTACTAGGTTGTCTC
Source organism: Triticum urartu (assembly GCF_056163025.1). NCBI lineage: Eukaryota > Viridiplantae > Streptophyta > Magnoliopsida > Poales > Poaceae > Triticum > Triticum urartu. Next base: position 740,950,897 of record NC_141879.1, on the reverse strand, counting down.
CCCGTATGTTCTTCATTGATTAATTAGTCAACTCCGCTGCTCTAGCCGGCCGGCCTGCATGCTACTCCGACCATGAGTACCTCTCATACATCAACTTTTTTTAGCTTGCGGCTGCATATTTGGACATGCGTGCATGTATGCCGCACGCACGCGTGTGTGTGTGTGCGCGCGCACGCGCGCGTGCAGTACTAGAAATTGGATTATTTTGAGTCAAACAAGTGTGAAACACCTACACAATCCATGCACCTCATTTAGGGTTTGTTCCGTTTCGCAGCTGTTAGCGAGATTGATAGGGAATTTAGCTCAATCGAACATGCTCGTAGTTCCAAAACCCCAATCCCAGCAGATTCTTACCAACCCGAACATGTCCTTAGTTAATTTCAACATTCCAATGTTCATAAGATTATTCACTTGACCATGATCTGCTGCACTTGCATGCACCAAGCAAACATACGTCCATGCCCAAGTCCCAAAAACCCCAAACCATCTCCTTTAACACTAGCTAGCCGTACATTCCAATTACCAGCTAGCCGATGAATCTTTGGCCGTAGAAAAGGTGAATCTTTGAGACTAGATGGTACACATAAAGGCCATCCATCCATCATGAAAGCCCGCCAAAATGCAGAGATATTTAGACACGGGATGCAAAGCATATATACTATCTTCTACTTATGAACTTATCCCAAACGTTAGCTGGTCAGCGACCTTTGCCAAAAGGTTCACATTTTCATGATTCTCTCAAATATATGCCCATCATGCCACTGTACAGTTCGGCAGTTCCTATAGGGACATGCCAATCCTAATGGAAGCACCTGGTTTTAGAAAGATGATTCCTTGTTTCGCCGGTTCTCCTCGTCTTTGATGGCTTTTCTGACACCGCGAGGTGGAAAACCATAGGTCAGCAAGTTTCATTGTGTCAACATCTTGATGGTCTTGCAAAAAATAAAGTAGCATTGACTTCCCAACCTCCAACGGCTGCAAAATCAACCGTGATTTAGCAAAAATATCGCCTGAACTGTAATGCAAGTATTATAGGTGAACCCACTAGTTATCAGCTAGAGAAATTTTTGTATGTTTTCTATCCCTCCACAGAAATGCAATTTTGTTGTTGAAAAAGGGGTAGACTCTGACCTCTAAATCATCATGATGCACACAACCATCTTTGTTAAAAGAAAAGGATAAAGTTCAACAAGTACGCAATAGCAATTAAAATGAGAAAACAGAAAAATGACCACAAAATGTCGTATTAAGATCACATGACTTAACCACATAATCTATTAGTGACATGCCAGCCAAACTGGTTGAATAACGATTGTGAAACCGTCTCCATACGGTTGCACCCATAGGCCATGAGCTCCCAGTGTCCCCGTTTTGAGGTGATGATCACATACGGATCGATGTGTTGGCCTTGCAGATAAGCTGCACAAAGTTAATAGAGAAAGACCCACTAAAAACATAGTCATTCCAGCAATTCCAATTTCCCCCAAGTAAGGCACAAACCCCTATACGGATATAACCCTTAAGGTTTTTGTTGATACCAACAAACCAGATTCCAAATAAATTTGGGATATTTGTTGGGAGTGACATATTACATGCAACAAGAGTCGCACGCCAAATCAAAGCTGTGAAAAGGCGGAAATAGAGAAATGTTAAATTATTTCATCTTGAACACAAAACAACACTTTATACATCTCTTATGGTTTCTTTTAGCCAAATAATATTTGGTGAGGATCACTTCGTCTGTACAAATCACATAAAATTTTATCTCTAAAGGAACTTTAATTTTCCAAATATTCTTTCTCTGGAACATCGGCCACATATTTACAAGATCTGCATACATAGTCCTCTGTACAAATCACATAAAATTTTATCTCTAAAGGAACTTTATTTTCGAATATTTTTTCTGCGAAAAGTCGGCCCCATATTTATAAGATTTGCATACATAGACTTAACAACAAACACGTTGCTGGTCTTAACTCTCCACCAAAACATTCGGCACGTGAGCTAAGTTGACCAACATCATCATACAAATTAAAGGAGCCATGCATCAATTTATCACCAATTATGGCCCTCCTGAATTGGATGTCCATAGGTGTCGATCCAAAAACATATTGAACTGTACCATCTCCTTTAACACTATATTGTAAATTGAAGGGTACATAGTCGCAAGCGGATTTTCACCTAGCCAGGTATCTCCCAGGAACTCATCGATTGGCCATCACCAACTTCATCAAGCCCTTCCAAAATAGAGAATTGGTTGGTTTGGCATCCACTTCGGGAAGGCTTCCAAAACAGATATATTCTTGCAATATAAGTGTTTATTACGGAGGAGCTCTTGCGAGACACCCTTCCCCATTTTGTAGCTTGAATAGCTATTTTCTATGCAAGCACTTATTTTTAATTTTGATATTTTTGATGTTTCCGATGCATATCCATCCTAGGTCCTTTGGCCTACACAAGATATATGATTTAGCCAGTTGATACTTCCATTTGTGCTCATCATACATTTCTAGAAGAAGAAAAATATCATGTTTTTAATCGCTATTAATAGTTGATAAGATCCTAAGTTTCTGTAGTTATCATGGCACTTGTTTGCTCCTGATCAGCTAAATGAACCTTATTACCGTGCTGATGAATTGTCTTCTCACGTAAACTCCATATATGTTAATCGAGCCGCTATCATGTTGTGCTTGCGAAATAATTTTTCCATAGACTAAAATCTTCAGTGGATGGGCCCGAGAGGAGCACCCTAATCAAAACCCGAAAGGATGTAAATACCCTCCAATTTATGTTCATCCAGACCAAATTAATCATGAAGATCAAGAACAAAGAATCTGAAGTGCTAAAAAGCCATGATGTATTTTCACCAAGTTTTTCTTTATCTACATTTGTACACCATCTAGCTACACAATATTACTCTCTTAAACAGCACTTCATTGTACTATTTTATTTATCATGTATGTCACCAAGTCATGAAATTGACCAAATGATCTGTATTACCTACTATATTATTCTTGCTTCACTTACCAAAACCTGATAAACTATCAATAACAAATATGAGCAACAACATATGGCTAACGACGGGCTTAAGCTCGGGCGCGGCATGCTGCCACACCTCCGCCTGCTAGTATTCTAAAGGCCGCCAGGCCCATGTGGTAGGGGCGGGGTCTCAATGCATGCATGCCACTATAGGATGCTTCCTCATGCAGGTGTGTCATGTTTTTCTACATGGAAGGCAATAGTACAATATGGTGAGTCGTGATGCTGTAGGGAGTATTACAACGGGTTGTTACTAAACTTCTAATTGGAGACCAACCACAACCATAGTATGTTTGGAAAGATGAGGCTCTCTTAAGTTAATCCATGATTTTGATTTGTCTTACTGTAAAGTGAATCTATGAAAGAGGTGCTTCGTCGGCAAGCTGAATTTGCAGGTAATCTTGATGAAATTTCCCAAGGTGCACATTTGTTTACCATTCTTAGAAGTTACCGATGCACAAAACAAATCATCAGAAACATAAGGGATGAACAAAAGTTTGATAAGAAAAGGATGTGTCGAAGCAGTGGCATGCGCTGCTGCAGTTCATGCCACTTGGGGATATTTTGCTTGCACCCGTGACAAGTTAACTATGCTTATTAATTAGTGTTGCTCTGCCTAGAAAAGTACATGGTATAATCAAGCTTGTCACCACAAAAAAGTAAACCATACTATAGTGACGATACTATATGAGGAGTAAGTCAAGTAGCAGCCAAAACCAGTGCATGTGTGGAAGATTAGAGACAGACACACTTGTAATCTCCCTTTAATTTGTGCTTTTCGCAAAAGTGAAAGTGATTAGCCGAGAGCTACCTAGCTCGTCGTTTCACCACCAAATTAAAGACCACAATCAAGGGAGGAAATGCTCAAAGTGTGTGTACCTACCACCTAACGCTCAGTTATGCGCGCTGAACTGAGGTAGTCTTCATATCACTAATATATATAATAAGATACTATACATGATTCATTCCATACGGGGTTAGTGCGGCTCACACTGCCTATTTAGCCAGGATTACATATATCTTACTGCATTGGGGGTTGAAGAAAATGAGCTCGCTAGAAAGTAAATGTAGTGTCATTACATATTTTACCATCCCCAACTTTTCTTATTCCATAAGGAAAGACATAAACATCGTAATGAATGAAAACACTTTGCTTATCATATTATCCCACTAATTAATTAATTTCTTGCACAAAGAAAGCGCTTAATTTTGCCCAATTTCATGCTTTGTGATGGATGTATGGGTGTCTATTCCATCACAAAGCTATGTAGCTAGTGTGTGTGCATGTAGTTAGGAGGTAAAGTATACAGGAATGCTCCCTAAAGATGAGTGGCTGAGTTAAGTATGTAAACCTATTTTTGGTGTCCTTGCCGATCGATGGACTACTTTTCATTCAATCTTTCCGGCACCGGTTTCCATTTTCGATGAAAGTCTCAAAGAGCCAAGAAGATGGTGGAACGCACTAGACCTTTTGACTCAAGTGGTTATACTTCTAATCTATGGATCATGTAATTAAAATAATATTTACAACGTGTTTTTTGACGGATCGTGGGATACATGATTGGTGTGTGATTAACTTAACAAATCATATCGGGTTGTGGAAAGTAGCAGCTATATATCTAAGGTGGGTGATGGATATAATGCAGATGATCCATCCCGTGTTATTAGTTAGGTTGTCTTTCTGTACGTGATTGATTAATTAGTCAACTAATTGAGTCTCTCTTATGCATCGACTTACATTTAGCTAGTGCGGTTGCATGTGATCAGACATGGATGCTTTCTACATGTGTGATGTGCACCAAAACTACTACATACATCACTTGGAAGTTTAATTCGAAACAATGTTGGGACGTGTGAAGTTTTGAATTACTATGATGTGTAAATATAAGTTGAAATGGAGTTTGTAGGCAAGAGGTTAACAGAAATAGCAAAAGAATGTTTTCTATTGACCTAAGTTTTAGGAGAAAGCCTAGGTGCGCCTAGTTTTTCACTCCCCAAATTTGACGAGTTAAGGTTTGAGAGGAAGTTTGGAGCAGTAAGTTTTGGGCGATGCGTTAAGATGCTCTAAGGTCTTTGACTATGGGTAATATGATAAAGAAATATATGCATGATACCACTTTAGTTACTTCTGAAATTATAGATTAGAGTGATATCTTATTTATCAAAATGATTGTGTATATGATTTATTTGTCACTAAGTTTCCTTTTCAATTGTTAAGATATTGTATCATAGTATGATATTATTAGCACGAGTCTCATGTTTAATTATAGTGCCACATTACTGGATATGTCCTTATGAGTTATGAAACTGTAGCGGGGAGGCCTAACTAACACAGTTTATTGATTCATTTAGTTTCATAACCCTGATGATCACAGAACTAGGTGCTAAGTAATTTACCCCGGAAATCCACTATCTATAAATGAAACGAATGTGAGACATTCATCGCTCAAAGTCACACTTAACTTTTCATACCATTTGATTGTTTGACAAATGACCCTGTTAGTTGTTCACTTGCTGCACATGCACCACACTATACATGGAGACTCTAGTTCCCAACACCCAGCCAGCCATGGATATTTCACAAAACAGATGATTAATCTTTAGCAGGAGAAAAAGTTGAATCTTGGAGACAAGACAGTACACTGCACATAAAGGCTTCATGAAGGCCGGCCAAGTGGAGAAATATTTGTATAGAAGCAGATGTATACGCATCTTCTTATCCCCAACTTTAGTTGGCCACCCACCCTTGGCAAAAAGTACATGTTTCCATGGTTTTCCACATACATGCCCGTTGTTGCATAGTGTCATCTACTATGGTATTGTGTAGATGTACCAGTCATGTAGGCACCTAGTTTTTCTTCTTCTGGCCCACATGATATATAGGCATTACTCATTCTATGACCAAACAAATAGTCACACTGAGTAGAATCAAAATCCTAGCTACCAACATATACAGTCTTTCGTGAGTGTTTCTTGGGCACCTCCCGCCTCCATGAGCCCTCCTAACATCAAGATGTGGAACACTATGGATAAAAATTTGCTTTGTCCTTGTTTAGAGTTTAGATTTTTTTTTTCAACAATGCGTAGTTTAGAGTTTAAGTTATTTTTTCTGATACTCATTATGTGTGTATGTCTTGATGTCGAGACTATGTCGTAGACATTAAAAGACCTACGAACCCATCGCAGTCCTAGTATGCGGTCGTCTGGTCAATACGGAGCTTGTTATGTTCCACTCCTGCGAATTCCTGACTTCTGATCCAGTGGATTGTTGTCCTGCAAAAATCATTCTTCCCTATGATTTGTCCTTGCACTTTTTCGTTCAATCTCCACCGGTCGAGCCGGTACCTAGTCCGTTTGCTTCAATCAATGGGGAATTGATTCAGATGGAGACTAAAAACTTAATTTGTTGCATGTTGCAATGATTAGGTTAAAACAAAACAAATTGATACCGACAATATATTGCTGCCACTCACACAGAACATATTAAAAGCTATTGTCGCACTCTATTTATGCCCAATAATTTGTTCAAGCATAATTACAAAGAAGAGATTTGATGTCGCAGAAAGGAAAACTATATGTAGTTCACACTTTAGTTCACCGTATGTGGTTGTATCGTATATTATGCACTTTACAACAAAGCTACTAAACTAGCTGGGTCGACATACAACGACTCATTTACCAAACAAAGTAGAGGAAGTTGAAGAAAATGAAGCACAAGAACAATACTGCTACTACTCTACTTAACTAAGTACAACTCATGTAATTAATTACTAGCTGATGGTAAATACTTGACTAACTAAGAAAAATTCAATTAATTCCATAGCCTAACTAGCAAACCGGTGGAAAACAGAACAAAGGAGGAATAAGATAAACTAATTAAGGCAAGAACGTGCTATCTCCACCACCAGCCAGGGTGGCCGCCTTGTCGCACCTCCCGTACCTGTTGTTCCCTGCCACTACGACCACTAGCGTAGGTGCAGGGGCTGGAGCAGCAGCGATGGAGGCGCAGCAAGAGGGACAGGTGGCGCAGGTCCGGAGCCAAGCGTGGATGCAGAGAACATGGAAGGTGTGGCCGCAGCGCGGGAGAACACGCACGCCCTCCCCCTCCGCGAACTCAGCCAGGCATATCGCACACTCTGTTGCTGCCGGCTGCAGTGAAGCGGCTGCGGCGAAGGAGATGGTGGGGAGCGCGTCGATGGCCTTCTTCTTGAGGCCCTTCGGGAATGGGTTGGAGGAGGAACTGTTGGGGAACGTAGCAGAAATTCAAAATTTTCCTACGTGTCACCAAGATCTATCTATGGAGAAACCAGCAATGAAGGGAAGGAGAGTGCATCTACATACCCTTGTAGATCGCTATGCGGAAGCGTTCAAGAGAACGGGGTTGAAGGAGTCGTACTCGTCGTGATCCAAATCACCGGAGATCCTAGTGCTGAACGGACGGCACCTCCGCGTTCAACACACGTACAGCCCGGTGACGTCTCCCATGCCTTGATCCAGCAAGGAGAGAGGGAGAGGTTGAGGAAGACTCCATCCAGCAGCAGCACAACGGCGTGGTGGTGGTGGAGGAGCATGGCAATCCTGCAGGGCTTCGCCAAGCACCGCGGGAGAGGAGGAAGGAGATATGCAGGGCTGCGCCATGGAGAGGTCCAAACTCGTATGATGGCAGCCCCAAATACCTCAACTATATATAGGGGAGAGGGAGGAGGGTGCGCCCCCTCTAGGGTTCCCACCCCTAGAGGGGCGGCAGCCCTAGATGGGTTTGAGGGGGGCGGCCAAGGGGAGAGGGGGGCGCCCCCTAGGGTGGGCCTTAGGCCCATTTGAGCCTAGGGTTTCCCCTTCTCCTCCTTTGCTGCGCCTTGGGCCTTGTGGGAGGTGCACCAGCCCACTCAGGGGCTGGTCCCTTACCACTCTTGGCCCATGCAAGACTCCGGGGCTGGTGGCCCCACTTGGTGGACCCCCGGAACCCTCCCGGTGGTCCCGGTACGTTACCGATAAACCCCGAAACTTTTCCGGTGACCAAAACAGGACTTCTCATATATAAATCTTTACCTCCGGACCATTCTGGAACTCCTCGTGACATCCGGGATCTCATCTGGGACTCCGAACAACATTCGGTAACCACATACAAACTTCCTTTATAACCCTAGCGTCATCGAACCTTAAGTGTGTAGACCCTACGGGTTCGGGAACCATGCAGACATGACCGAGACGTTCTCCGGTCAATAACCAACAGCGGGATCTGGATACCCATGTTGGCTCCCACATGTTCCACGATGATCTCATCGGATGAACCACGATGTCGAGGATTCAATCAATCCCGTATGCAATTCCCTTTGTCTATCGGTACGATACTTGCCCGAGATTCGATCGTCGGTATCCCGATACCTTGTTCAATCTCGTTACCGACAATTCTCTTTACTCATTCCGTAACACATCATCCCGTGATCAACTCCTTGATCACATTGTGCACATTATGATGATGTCCTACCGATTGGGCCCAGAGATACCGCTCCGTCACACGGAGTGACAAATCCCAGTCTCGATTCGTGCCAACCCAACAGACACTTTCAGAGATACCCGTAGTGCACCTTTATAGCCACCCAGTTACGTTGTGACGTTTGGCACACCCAAAGTATTCCTACGGTATCCGGGAGTTGCACAATCTCACGGTCTAAGGAAATGATACTTGACATTAGAAAAGCTTTAGCATACGAACTACACGATCTTTGTGCTAGGCTTAGGATTGGGTCTTGTCCATCACACCATTCTCCTAATGATGTGATCCCGTTATCAACGACATCCAATGTCCATGGTCAGGAAACCGTAACCATCTATTGATCAACGAGCTAGTCAACTAGAGGCTTACTAGGGACATGGTGTTGTCTATGTATCCACACATGTATCTGAGTTTCCTATCAATACAATTCTAGCATGGATAATAAACGTTTATCATGAACAAGGAAATATAATAATAACTAATTTATTATTGCCTCTAGGGCATATTTCCAACAGGAACTGGGGCTGGAGTGTCGGCGTCGGCATGCGCACTGGGAGGCGAGAGCGAGTCCGAGGACGCAAACGAGTGCGCACAGCATGGACGGCAAGATGACCACCATGTCTGAGTCCGCCGCCTGCTCTGGCGGTTGATGTGGTAAGGCAGGCGAGGACGCCGACGTCCCTCCCGTGCCGGAGGGGGCGAGGGTGGCCGCTAGGTTTTTTTATAGATGTGTTGGTCGATGTGTTGGACGGAGGTCGGAGTTCAGACGGTGGTAGCGGAAGGACCAGTGGGCCCCTGGACAGGTAACCGGGCCCATGTGGTAGTGGCGGTTACGGGTCCATGCATGTCAGTCCCGGATATTTCTCCATGCACGCGTGGCAACTTCGTTTGTAATATTATCCGTTTGGTTTGGTACATGGAAGGATATTTGTCCATGCCAATCCAGGATCTAGGGACACTGTTGTACTGAGTGGTAGTGATCAGTGGCGAAAATAGTACTCCCTCCGTCCGAAAATACTTGTCTGAGGAATGAATGTATATAGATGTATTTTAATATTAGATACATTCATTTATGTCCATTTCTTCGATATGTATTTTCGGACGAAGAGAGTAAATAAAAGTCTAATTATAGACCAACCACTGAACCACAGTATGTGTGAATAGATGAAACACGCTTTACCACTTTTAGATGGTGCTACGCTCCAAAAAAGAACTAAATTGTGGTGCTAAGAGCATCGCCAAGCGGGAACATTAAATCCTTTCCATATATCTGCATGGACAACCCCGGCAAGTGCCGGGACACGAGAGAGGAAAAAAGCTATCCAGCCAGACTCCCAAATCGTCTTCATATGTTCAGGATGTCCGCGCATATGTGAGGAGGAAATGAGGGTGTTCGGACAGGTCACCATGTTGAATTCAGACCACTCTTCTTCTTCTTTTTTCTCTCCTTTTTGTTTCTCCATCCCCACCAATTATATGTTTGTGTCTGGACAATTCGAGGGATGCAACTACATCAACAGACAAATGAGGGTTCAATGTGTACATGCCAAACGTTGTCCGGTTGTCTCTGCAGACATGTAAGGAGTCAGATTAGGCAAGTCCGATTGCCGATGCTCTGTGTACTTTGCTTATTTGGAAGTGAAGCGGAAAAAATAGGTAGATTCCAGGCCCCTTTTTGACAAAAATCATGTGTTGATCATTTTCAATTAATTATTATTCTCCTTTTCTTTTTTACAGCGGTGAAGGGTGCCATTACACGCCTACATGCATGGAACTTCAAGGATTTGTTCGATTTAGTAAGGATTATGTGTGGATTCAGTGGGGGTTGGCAGGGAACTTAGCACGATGCTCTGCTAATCCCCTTTTTTTTAGTAGGCAAGGGCATATATTAAAATTGTCCAGCTCTTATTAAATCATCCTTACAAAAATAGAAAGTAACACATATATTTCTGGTTGTATTAGTGTCGTCTTCTTTCCACTCTCACCGGCGGCGTATCATGAGAAAAGCTTGGGAACAACCTTGAAGCCAGGATAACATTGTTCATGCAGGCTCGAGGAAGTCGCCGTTGTGAGCCAGAAGATGTCGTCAACAAAAAACTGGGGGTTTGATCGAAGTGGGGGTGGTTGGACAACCATCCTAGATATGTCTAGATAGAACCAGGGAGGCCTAACCTCGCTAGCTTCCCGACAAAACCGAAGTTGGTTGTGCTTCAAGAGGAAGCCAGAAGTCAGAAGGCCTATGTTGGTTTGGTATACTCTATGAAGTGATGGTACTTGTACGAGAGGAGTGAGTGGCATGGCTCTAATAGCTAAACGAGTGCATGAATGCATTCAAGATAACAGACACGCTTTAACTGAGGCTACTGCACGAGGAAGAAGAAGCCAAGTGGCAGATAGTGCTAGGTATCCAGTAACTGGACTAGGCGCATGTATGTGGAAGATCATGCTTTTGTGAAAAGTTGAAGTGAGATACGAAAGAGCTGTGGAGCTCGACGGCTTCATCCACTTGAGCAAAACAACGCATGGGGAAAACGATACAAAGTTTGAGCACACACCTAGCTATCGCCTATCGGCCGGAGATCCATATATATCATGCGCATTGAGGTAATCTTAATAGCTTATCACTAATTAAGATATACATGCCTGATCTACCCATCCATTCATAGTTAGTGCAATGACTCGCTGTCAAGGACTATATATCATCGATTTAGCTTACATGGCAAAGAAAAGGGAAAAGATAAAGGGATAGAAAGTACCGTCTTTCAACACCAACCGCTTGCTTCATAGAAATTAGATGCTTTGCTTGTCTGAATTTTACCCAAGTGGGTTTCTCTTACTGCCCCAGGGCTTGTAATAAAGTAGCTGATGCTTTAGCGTCGTTTGGTGTAGATATGGGTCTTGAATCCCCAGCCGTATGGCTAGATCAAGCTCCTGACTTTGTGCACGGATAATGGATTTGTTGCCAGTGACATCGCTGAGCTGTTTGGTTAATGGAAACAATGTTTTTCGTCTAAAAAAAAGCCGCTTGCTTTGCAGGATGGGAGAGATCTGATATCTTAAAGAAAAAACTTGACTAATTATTCCCAGCTCCCACAAGAAAAACAAATTAACTAATTTGCAGAATTGCTTTGTGGTACACATATGCATAGTTGACCACTAGGATTGGTGAGTAAAGTTACCCTGATTGGTGAGTAAAGTTACACATATGCATATTATCCTTGATAGTTGTGTGGAAAAAGTAAATGCAAATAACCATGACAAAGATGGATGTTTCACCAACGTTGGGTATGCAAATTTGATAAGGAATTCTTTGAGCTCTTTGACTGCACCAAGAAAAAATACGAGCGCAGGCAATTTCATTATAATAGAAATGTACTAAAAATAATTACATTTGTTGGAAGACTTTGAATCAAAACGCATCCAGATCAATGCTAAGTGGCCGCGTTAGTAGGAAGTAATTAGAGGCCTGCTTCAATCTAATTTTCTTGGTGCAGTACCAAAGTGGAAGTGAAATGCAATAGAGTTATCGAGCTCGTTTCAACTCCATGTACCCACCTAGGTATAGCCTACTGGAGATCTTATTATGCGTGTTGAGGTAATCTAAATATTGTTCACTAAGATATGCATGATCTATCCAGAATTAGTGCGACTGACTCACTATGGAGGATTACATATCTACCCATCTAGAGCATTGTTTAATCCTTCTTGTTAACTTTTTTCGGCTGGTCACCGTTTTCGGCGTTAGACAACAAACAGAAGAAGATGGAGGGAGAGGACCTTGTTTACTCAAATGGCCATTGATGATACTAGTAGCTTGGCCTAATTAATCAGTCGATCAACGTAACAATGTAGATATAGTGCAGGTTATGGAAAGCTTCTATCTCTCTATCTATCTTTGCGGCAACTGGTCATCTATAATCTATAATACTATAATAGTTCATCCCCACTAACCTATTTAACTAAGCATGCAGCCTATCCACATCAGCAACCATTCTTCTATGGACACATCAGCACTAACCCTCCATTTGCTAATCCTTTTGATTTTGCATGCATGCCATTTTTATTCTGCACTCATAATCCTTCAAGCCACCATAATTAAAATCCTGTAGTCGTTTTTGATTAGCCACGGCCCATGGGGTACTGGGGTAGCCCAATAGCGTTGGCTCCACTTTCCTCGGATCCTTGGCTCCCACCTCCCAATGAGAGCAATTCACGTCTCCACACTAAGGAAAAAAAATCAACAGATTTCTCTGTGTGATTCTCTTCCGCTTCCGTAACCGAGGGATGAGCCAGTCTAAAGTCTAAACAGTTTCCTTCTTCAATTGGTCCGGTTTAATCCCAATCATAAAACCGCACAAGGGGCCGCATGTGGCCATTGGGTTCACCTCTTAATTCCCTGTCTCCTCTCCTCTCCCGATCCATCCATCCATATCTCTCCCATCTTTCTCTCCGCTCAAGCCCTCGACTACATCACGGTGCACCGCACCTCTGCCCCCACCTCCTTCTGCCGCCCGCCCGCGCCTTGCCGCTAGGTTAGGTCACCCACGAACTACTGACGCACCACGCCGCGCCATCGACCTACGAATCTATGATCGCGGAGAAGTTGCAGATCATGGGAGAGAGGCCACGCTCTGCCTAGAGATGTCATCTGTGGTGCCATCTTCTTGCATCGCCCGTGTGGAAATTGGTAGGTGGCCGATTTGGCCTTTCTTTTTGCTCCCGTGGTTTCAAAATTAAGCTCACCTTCTATCCTATTTCTGTTAGTATTTTTTGAATTGTCCTATTTCTATTAGTGAGTTTCGCGATTGACATCTTTGCTGATTCGCTTGGTACAAATCAACCAACAATAGATTGGTCGCCAGAGGCGGAGCTACCTCAAGTTACCGGGATGCACAGGCATTAGGGTCGGAAGAAAATCTTAGTACGGGTTACCATCTCTATAGTGTGTGCAGAAGGTAGTAAAAATGACAGTGCATCAGGTGTAAAATTGCAAGAGAAAAACACAACCTCGTAAGCTGTGATAGTGGACAGCAGGTCTGATCGCTGGTGGGAAAGGCAGGTCTCGGCTCTGTACGACTGAAGGCTTTCTAGGCTAATTTGAGAATGAGGGTCACAGCGCGGCAGAACTAGATCCCTGTCAGGCTATAATTGGTACAAGATTGGCACGTTCGTAACCACAAAATTCGTTTGATTTCTCACAAAGTGGCACATGTTTGCGTGGATGCTTCAGCTCTCTATAACCTAGGTGACAGCAAGGCATCACATGGCCAAAGCACGGACGCTGCAGCCTGCACTCAATCCTACAGCGGTCGAGCATCCGTGCAGCGCCGACCTGGTAAGCTCCACCAGCAATCCTTGTCAAAAGACATCACAAAGAACACACCCTAATCATATTAATGATTAGTTTAGAAGTTGTTCTTCCGAAGGTGTTTATATTCATACATTTTTTCCTACTTCCCTTCACAAACTTTTCGTGAAGTGGAGAATCCAGTTTATTTAATATTTTAGTGGAAGATTTATTTATTTAGTCTCTGCCAAATACAGGTACATCGGTTTTTTTTTTGCGGGGAAATACAGGTACATCGTTGATCACAAATGGACACATATCTTCCCAAACGAAAAGCAACATCACAAGAAGTCCAACCTCGCACTTTTGAATTTCCGTAACCATCGAGAAGAAAATAGCAGGAGGTTTATTCCCAGGTTACATTTATTATTTTCACTTCATAATTTGATGTCACATCTGGTTACTTTACATGTACTACTATGCTGGATTATAGGTAGGATGAATTATTCTACTACCGTCAACTTTCCCTTACGAGTGGCATCAATAATTGTGAGTGTATTAACTCAGTAAGAACTTGATCGTCCCTTATTTGTTATCATATGGTGGTGTGTCGTTTGTTTTTCTGAATTTTATATGCAAAGAATTTTTAAATACCTTACCGTCAGAGGGATTGAACTAAATATGTTTGCACCATTGTTAAATTAAGTTGTGTACCAGGGTTGATTTTCTCCAGCTCGGCCCTGTTGATCGCCACTGCTGTACACGCAACCAGAGTGTCTACCATGTTGACCGCCAACACCAGTACGCAAGAAGAAACCTTCCCCGGTGGCGGTGAGGAACATGACGCAGTTGTCGGTGCATGAGTGTATCTACGAAGTGAGGCCGGTGGGCTATAGCTTTGTGGTGATCTTTTAGCTGTAACTTCGAAGTTTTCTTCCCTTGCAAAAGAAGCGGAGCTGGTAGCCTACATATTATTTTTGTCAAATAAAAGACATTCGTTCATTGTTTTCCTAATTCTTTTATGAGAATTAATTTACCAAGTAAAACACTAAATTTAGGCAATATGTCCCGCAGCAACGCGCGGGGAATCAATCTAGTTTTATATATGATTGACCCTGTTATCAGTTAGGTTGTCTCTCCATGCGTGCTTGATTAGTTAGTCAACTAATTGAGTCCATTCCGCTGCTCTAGCCGGCCGGCCTGCATGCTACTCTCACTATGAGTACCTCTCATGCACCAACTTTGACTAGTGCGGATGCATGTTGTCAGATATGCAGGTACCTCACAAGGGATAATTTTGGTTCGAATAAGACTGCAGACACCTAATCCATGGACACAATTTCGTGTCAAATATACCAATGATCACAAGATTGTTAATTTGACCATGACCCGCTGCACCTGCACCACACTAACATGCGTACATGCTCTGGTCCCCAATCTCAAAACCATGGGCATTTCAATCAACCGGTAGCTGACGAACCTTTGGCTACAGAAAAGGTGAATCTTTGAGACTACATAAAGGGCATCCACCCATCATGAAAGCCGGCGGAAGTGCAGAGATATTTAGATCGAGATGCAGATTGTACATAATATCTTCTTCCTATATGATATTATCCCAAAGGTTAGCTAGCCTGCCACCATTGCCAAAAAGTTAGAACCATGATAAGTGTCAAACGTGTGACACGAGTGCATGGCAACTCCAAACGTTTGTGATGCTAAGAATAGTGACCCGAGGATGGCAACTTTATTTGTCAAGCATGACAACTTTCTTTTTAGATGGCAAGTTTCAGTTTTTCTTTTCGGGTGGCAATTTTAGTTTAAAAACGTTAGGGCCAAAGTGTTTCGTATCACATCGTGTGACACTTATCATTTAGGAAAAGTTAAATGTTTCCATGTTGCTCCCGCATATATGTACATAATCCTACTCTATATCTATGTAGATATGCCAATCCTACTGCAAGCACATTCTTTTTTGTCCGCACACATGAGAAAGAAGATTTACTGTTTCGTCGGTTATCCTTGCGGAACACCATGGATCAATGAGTGTTTTGGCGTCAACGTCCAGGTGGTCTTGTGGGGAATAAAAGTCACACGAATCAATGAAGGCCACACAGCTCACAAAATCAACCACGATCTAGTAAAACACACCTAAATTGTACTGCAAGTATTACAGACAGAGACGAACCCACAAGTACTCGACGAAACCAGTAGGGCCACAAGAGAAATGCAAATAAGCATATATTTTTTAGAAAGAGGATGTATCCCCGGCCCCTACATCTGAACAATGCATGCAACTATTTTAGTAATTATTCACAGAAATCTTACAAAGTAATACATTAGTACGCCTAAAGCCACCATCCAGACAACACTTGTTGCTACTCATATCCTCTTTGATGAAGTGGTGCCGAATGTCCGAGCCAAATACCAAACAGACTTTGCACCAAAGCCTAACATCTAACGCCGCATACTCCAACCTAGCCACATACAGGGACTGGGTCACACACCGGTTCAGCGCACTCGCAGCTATCGAGCTCGTTTCACCTCCAAGAGCAAAACGATACAAAGTGCATGTACCCACCTACGTATAGCCTACCGGAGATCCTATTATGTGTGGTGAGGTAAACTAAATATTTATCACTAATACTATATACATGATCTATCCAGAGTTAGTGCGACTGACTTACTATCAAGGATTACCTATCTACCTATCTAGAGCATTGTTTAATCCTCATTATTAACTTTTTTCGGCTGGTCACCATTTTCGGCGTTAGATGACAAAGAGAAGAAGATGGAGGGAGAGGACCATATGCAAGTTGCAATAAAGACCTTTTTGACTCAAATGGCCAATGATGATACTAGTAGCTTGTCTTAATTAATCAGTCGATCAACTTGACGATGTATATATAGTGCAGTTTAAAGAAAGCTTCTATCTCTCTATCTATCTATGGTGCGGCATCTCGTCATGTTATATATGATTGATCCCCTATTATCGGTTAGGTCGTCTCTCCATGTGCTTGATTTGTTAGTCAACAAACTGAGTCCATTTCCACTGCTCTAGCCGGCCGGCCTGCATGCTACTCTCACTATGTGTATCTCTCATGCACCAACTTTCACTAGTGCGGCTGCATGCTATCAGACATGCATGTACGGATGTACCTCACATGGGATTATTTTGGGTCGAACAAGACTGCAGACACCTAATAATCCACGGAAGCAATTTGGTGTCAAAAATCCCAATGATCACAAGATTTTTTAATTTGACCATAACCCACTGCACTTGCACCACACCAATTAACATGCGTATATGCTCTGGTCCCCAAACTCAAAACCATGAACGTTTCAATCACCAGGTAGCTGATGAACCTTTGGCCACAGAAAAGGTGAATCTTTGAGACTAGACGGTACACATAAAGGGCATCCACCCATCATGAAAGCCGGCGGAAGTGCACAGATATTTAGATCAAGATGCAGAGTTTACATAATATCTTTTTCCTATATGATATTATCCCAAACGTTAGCTAGCCTGCCACCTGTGCCAAAAAGTTAGAACCCTGGTAAGTGTCACACGTATGGCACGAGCGCATGACAACTCTGGACGTTTTTTAGGTAAGTTTAGTGACGTGAGGGAACTTTAGTTGTCAGGCATGACAACTTTCTTTTCAGATGGCAAGTTTCAGTTTTATTTTCGGGTGGCAACTTTAGTTGTAGAAAACGTTAGGTCCGAAGTGCTTCATGCCACACGTGTGACACTTATTATTTGGGAAAAGTTAAACATTTCCATATTGCTCCCGTATGTATGCACGTCATCCCACTCTACATCTATGTAGACATGCCAATCCAACTGCAAGCACATTGTTTTTTCTTTGCGCACATGAGAAAGAAGATTTACTGTTTCCTCGGTTCTCCTCGGCAGTGTCGGCACTGAGGAGGAACACCATGGATCAATGAGTGTTTTGGCGTCAACGTCCCGGTTGTCTTGTGGGGAATAAAAGTCACACGGATCAATCAAGGTCACACAACTCACAAAATCAACCACGATCTAGTAAAACAGTCACCTAAATTGTACTGCAGGTATTACAGACGGAGACGGACCCACAAGTCCTCGACGAGACCAGTAGGGCCACAAGAGAAATGCAAATAAGCATATGAAGAGAATCATCACTTTTTGTCATCATTAAAAACAGTCCGCGTACATCTCCGCGTCGTGTGGCAAAAGTAGAGGATCAGCTGTTAATTTTCAACAAGTGTCGTGATAGTTGGCTCTCGATCAACAAACCCAATCATATCGGCTATACATCACTAGTCATCAACCCGTGCATCTGCACGGGCTAGCACTTCTTATATTAAATGCAACAAAGTGGGTACCTATTACAAATGTTGGATAATAATATAAAAATATTATAATTGATTGTTATTATTATATTGGTAGACAACATGTTTACGAATTCAGAACTTCACTAGTGCAGAACCGGGCAATAGCACCGGTTCGTAAGGCCCTTTAGTGCCGGTTCGGTAACCGACACTAAAGTGTGGACACTAAAGCCCCCTCCCCCCCCCCCTTTAGTACCGATTCAGCACGAACCGGTGCTAAAGGAAAACTACGTGGCACGAGGCGCGCCATGGTCTGGGGGACCTTTAGTCCCGGTTGGTAAGTGTTTTTTTATTTTTATTTTTGAAATAAAGAAAAAACAGCCCGCCTACTGGGCTGACACGGCCTGCATACGACTAGAAATCCAATCTCTAGTTGGGCCAGGATGCAGGCCCGTACGGCCCAGTAGGCCCCACAGGGCAGAAGACTTGCAATAGGCCCACAAAGGCCTACTTAGAGAGGAGCTCGACATGGTAGCCGCGGTGGGGCTTATAAACCGGTACGAGCTCCTCTCAACTAGCGAGGTGGGACTAAACATTGTGCACTGCGGGTGGCAGCGCACCACCTTTAATACCGGTTGGTGGCTCCAACCGGTACTAAAGACCCCCCCCCCCCCCCTTTAGTACCGGTTGGAGCCACCAACCCGTACTAAAGGCCACCACCTTTTTAGTACCAGTTCGTGGCACGAACCGGTACTAAAGGTTCGCCATGAACCGGTACTAATGAGCGCCGCCCGCCTGGCCGTTGGAACCGGCACTAATGATCATATTAGTGTCGGTTCAATTACAAACCGGGACTAATGAGTTTTACATTAGACCGTTTTCTACTAGTGCTTGTTGCATGTATCGTGTATTTGTTACATATAAGTTTCCAATAGGTATATAATCAAGTTCCCTGTTGTTGAAACTTAAACCCATTCGCTACCTGAAAAACATAAATCTTTGTTTTTGCCTCAGAATTAGGATCGAATCTTATCTTAAAACCACATCAGGGATTACATTTTATATGTGTACAACATTTAAGCAGAAGTCTTCCCTCGGGAACATTGGATTGCACCTAGTTTTATTTGATTATTAAAGAATTTGTCTCTATATAAAACGATGAAACAATGGACATAAATGGTTTTCTATCAACATATGTGAACTGTAGCAAAAAATACATGTAAGAGATTCTATTTTCTCATACAATTATGAGCCATACATTATTCAGATTTTAAGTTGTGGTCTTAACCTATATATTCTTACAAAATTTCTTCTATGAATAACATAGTAGGGGAACTGTGTGATAGATTATTCGGATTTAAGTTGTGCATACCCAAAAAATCTTAAAGAATTTATTTTATGATTGTGCATGTTTTCTTAATACTTTCTATTCCTACAATCATGTGTTTATATGAGATCTTCATGGCGAATGATATATCAAGATTTTTTTTTTTTGGTTACTGTAGTAATTACGGAGTTTTGAAGATGTGTTAATGGGTATAATTTTTTATTACTGATAGGGCCAAAACAAAAACATGCATAGACATACTGTAGTAATTACGCAGGTAATTCTTATTAGCAATCCACACCATGCGATGAATATCATGTGAATTGGTCTAATTCATCAATCGCAAGCATGCCATTCAAAGTAAATAATCAATGCAAGAACTGATTTAGCCTCTAGCGGCAAACAGGAGGAGCTCCTCAAGCCAATCGGTACACGCCATCACTTCATGATTAGCCAGCAGGAGCCGGCCACCATGTAGAGGACTCCATTGTGATTTTGATTGGCAAAATATTGTTTTTTGAATACGCAGAATATTTTATTGATGGAAGCTTTTATGAGCAATCAGCAGGGTCATGTGGATTTATTTCTTTTTTTTTTTTGACTTTTTATGGATGGAGGCTTTCCCTTTTTTCTGGACGTGGGACTTTCCTTTTTACTATTCGATTGAGGGAACGGATGATTTATTGTGCCCAAAATCTAAAAAGTGGCCGCGCGCTAATTGGAGAGAACGAGCGGCCGGGCTTTCTTGCCATGCATGAGTTGTATTTTTGTCTGTTAGTGCATGCTGTTATCAGTATTTAATGTGTTCACACTGGTTAGTCCAATTTGAAAGAAACAGCTTCAAGTACAATTATTTTGGTTTTCCGAATTTTTAAAAAGCTATATCTTTCAGACCGCGCGTTGGAATTCAGATCCGTCTTCACTGTTGAATTCTTTGCGACGAGATCTTTGAAACTAGATCCCCCATGAGTATGTTTCGACAAAAAATTTTTGATGCCAACTTTGGCGCTATATTGTGCAACTTCAGTACTACTTTGTGCAAGTTTAGTACTGCATGGTGCATTTTTTTCAAACCCAGTTTTTTGGAGCTGCATCCACAGTAGTTGTAGTTGCACACATAGTAGTCCTAGTTGGCACATGCATGGCCACGGAGTTGCATAATCTGGTCCGCATAATCGCATATGAATTGTCATAACTTGTAATGTAGTCTAGTTGCACACACATTGATGTTTAGTTGGCTTGTAACATAGTCTAGTTGCACATACATTGATGTTTAGTTGGCAGGAAGACTAGTTACACACACATATGCTTAGTTGGCTTGTAATATAGTCTAGTTGCACACACATTGATATTTAGTTGGCAAGACACTAGTTGCACACGCATTGATATTTAGTTGGTAGGACTAGTTACACACACATAGACTCAGTTGGCGCGGCAATGTATTCTAGTTGCACAATGCAGTACTTTAGTTACACCATATAGCACCAAAGTTGGCAATAAAAAAATTCGTTGAAACAGACCCATGCGTGATCTAATTTCGAAGATCTCGTCACGATGAATTCAAAGATGAAAACGGATCTGAATTCCAACATGTGGTTTAAAAGATATGACTTTTTAAAAATTTAAGAGGCGAAAATAAATGTGTTTCACAGACTAGTCTATACGCATTTGTTGTACACATTTAATGCTAACAAAAACATGCGTTAACTGACAAAAAAACACACACTAGATAATTGTTATTTATAGATTATTAGGAAGCAAAACTTGCAATTTTAGGCCGGCCGCTCGCAAAGTGTAGGGAGCAGCCGGCCGCTCGCTAGACCGGTCCTTTATTGTTTTGGACGCGGGTCAACCTTGTCACTTGGACTTGTTTCAGTTTTTTACGGAGAGAACATTAAATGTGCGGGTCAGATGGTAGCTCTCCTTTTTTTCGGGAGGATATCCTTTTTTTATTTTAAGAACGTTAAAAGCTGCACGTAATCAGCGGGTCGTTTAAATTTCTTCCCCTTTTATACGTTGGATTTTTTATGGAGAGGCTTTCATTTTTATAAATGAGACGGTCCATTATTTTTTTATTTTGATGCGGGTAATCAGCTGGGCCGTGTAGATTTGGTTCTGTTTTTTATACTGTACATTTTCTGCATGGAGAGAACTTGAATGGTGTGGGCAGATGGAAGATTTCCTGTTTTTGGACGTGAGGCTGTCCTTTTTTTTATTTTCGTGAACATATGAGAACTTTAAAGGTGCGCGTAATCAGCGTGTCATTTGGATTTACTTTCCTTTTTATGTCGGACATTTATGAAGAGGCTTTCCTTTCTTTTTACGTGCGGCGGTCCTTTTTTATTTGGAGGCTTTATTTGTTTTGTATACTACTAACATTGGATGTGTCACATGGCTCTTTTTTGTGGTATGGGACCATCTACGTTATACAAGTTTTCTTTTCATCCTGAACGTAAATTCTACAATCTAAAGATGTAATTAATTTTGATGATGTGGATTAATGAGAGATATTGAATGATGTCTCCAATTAATAAATATAAGATATAAGGTTTGTCTACGTTTCAGTCGACTAAGACTTGATGAAGTCTCAGTCGACGGACGTAAGCACGTATACAATCAGATGTTACGACTGATCCTCACGTATGTAGTACTACATCGTTTGTCTTTCTGTTTTAGGTGCGTGGCTGGTTTTCTATTTGGGCTGGGTCTGCTCCTGTTGGGTTATGTTTCTTAGCTTGTGTCCTCTTTTTGTCGGGCTTGCTCCCTTACTTGGGCCTTTTGTCTTTTCTACAACAGCAAAATACAGTAGTAAAAGATATATTTGCTACAAAAATTAAAATATATAAAATAGTTCCATGCCACAGAAAAGGTGTACTGTGCATGTGTTTCTTACAGCCAGCAAAACAGTTGCCTTACATACGCCATTAGTGTTTGTTCTGCCAGCTCATGTCATGTTTCAGCTTTTTTCATAGATCCAAAAGAAAACTATGAAAATTATTTTTAAAATGAGAAGCAATCTATAGTGTGAAATTAAAATTGTTTGTGTTTTCATGTATTTAAATGGTCATCCTATATTTGTATCATCTTGTATTTATACAAAAATATTGATCGTGTATTCATAAAAATGTTCATTGTAATTATGAAATGTTCATCACGCATTTATCTGATTTTTACCGCATAATATAGAAGTGTCCATCACGTATTTAAATAAAATAATTATCATGTGTTCTACGGAAATGTTCACCATGTATTTACAAAATAATGTATTAAATGTAAATCATGAAAAAAAATAAGACAATGATACGATGGTTGGCCCCCTCCTAGTGGCAGCACCCCCGTAAAACACCACCAATTTGCAGTACAGGCAACACTTGCGATTGTATGCCTAGTGGCAAACATAGGCGTGATGGAAGACATCCAATTCCTAATGCGGAAAGACTCACACAGAAATACAAAATAATTAATGTATCTCTAATACTAGTTGCCATACATGCAGCTGCAATCGAGGGCCATAACTACAGTTGCATGCCTAGTGTGAGACATGCATCTCTCCCCCATCTCTCACTGCCCTTCGATAAAACAAAGGTCGCTTTAGTCGGATGGGTAGGCATGCAATTGTAATTGGTGGTGATACTTGCGGTTGCATGCTAGTACCAGACATGAAACTGCCCCCTTCCCCACCGCCCCTCGGCAAACAAAGGTGAGTTGCAGTTGGGTGGGTAGACATGCAGCTGCAGCTAGGCGTCACAATTATAGTTGCATGTCTAACATACACTTGCAACTACCCCATCTCATGCCTCCATTTTACAAAACAAAGCCTAGTTGCATCCGCATTAGGGGACATGCAGTTGCAGTCGATGCGCTACACGTGTAGTTGCATGCCTAGTGACAAACATGCAACTCCCCTCTTTCATGCCCCCATCAGACAAAACAAAGGCCAGTAGCATTTGTTTAGGGGGGCATGCATTTGTAGTTGAGGGCTACACTTGTAGTTGCATGTCTAGTGCCAGACATGCAATTGCCCCCACTCATACCTCCATCTAAGAAAACAAATCTTAGTTGCGGGTGTGATGAAAGACATGCAATTGCAGTTAGGGGGCACACTTGCTGTTGCATGCCTAGTGTACACGTGCAACTGCCCCCGTCGTCTCCCACTGTCTTCTAACAAAACGATGTCCAGTTGCGGTCGTGATGGAAGGCATGCAATTGCAGTCTGGCGCGACACTTGCAGTTGCATGCCAAGTGCACGCGTGCAACTGCCCCAGTCCCTCTCCCACCATCCTCCGACAAAAACAAGTTTAATTGTGGGCGTGATGGAAGACATGTAGCTGCAGTGGGGGCGACACTTGCAATTGCATGCCTAGTGTACATGTGCAACTACTCCCCCTCCCGGCGCCTTCCAACAAAACAAAGTTCAGTTGCAGTCATGATGGAAGACATGCAATTGCAGTCGGGGCCCGACACTTGGAGTTGCATGTCTGGTGTACATATGCAACTGCTCCCCCTCTCTCCCACAGCTCCCCAACAAAACAAAGTTCAGTTGCAGCCGTGCTGGATGACATGCAGTTGCAGCTGGGGCTGATACTTGCAGTTGCATGTCTAGTGTACACATGCAACTACAGTTGCGGTCAGGGCGCTACACTTGCAATTGCATGCCTAGTGTACACATGCAACTGCCTCCCCCTCCCACCACTCACATACAAAACCAAGTTTTAGTTCTAGTCGAAGGTGGCACATGCAGTTGCATGCCTATTGGAAGACATGCGACTAACCCTCCCCACAAAACACAACTAAGTTGATGTCGCCTTGAAGGCATGCAGTTGCATTCGAGGGCGACGGTTGCAGTTTGTGCCTTGTGGCAGACATGCAATTGCGCACCCCACCCCCACCCACAGACACACATGCGATTGCAGTTGCACACCTAGTGGCAGAGATACAACTCGCCACTTCTAATCCCCCAACAAAACACCAGAAGTTACACTTGAAGCCGGCACTCATAGTTTCGCACCTAGTGACAAACATGGGGTACGTATCACATCCCCCCCACCCCCGCGCGGTTTGACGTGAGAAAAACCACATCCGGAGGAAGAGAGGGAAAAGGTGGAGGAATACCATGATCCACTACTTTCATACTTCTT
Source organism: Triticum urartu (assembly GCF_056163025.1). Lineage (NCBI taxonomy): Eukaryota > Viridiplantae > Streptophyta > Magnoliopsida > Poales > Poaceae > Triticum > Triticum urartu. The sequence continues at coordinate 740,926,298 of NC_141879.1, read as the reverse complement.
CCACACCTAAAACTTGGTAAGCAATGCTTTAATCAAGAAGAATAATTACAATTATAACTTAAAAAGAAGTAGAAAAATAGAAAGAATAAAATGATGCGACAGAAAGACAAAAATGAAAAAACATTATTATTTGAACAAAAAGGGTAATGCGTAATAAATAAAATAATTAATATACTATTATGCTGTATTTCCTAAAAAGAGAGGGAAAATAAAACAAGCAGTAGAAACTAAAAACCAGGAAAAATGATTAAAATAAAAATAGAAACGTGAGGCAAGAAAAACAAAAAAGATGAAAAAAACAATACCAATTTCAGATGCTTCAGTAAACACTGACCGCTCGTACAAGAGCAAAAGATCTGTGTGCATCCCTCGTAACTCCAACGCCGCAAATAGAAAAGAAAGATAAAAGAGCATAGGCCACGAGAGAGGCTTGTCGTATTGATTACTCTCTCACGGAAAAAAAAAAGTCTACCATCCATTGCATACGGCATGTCCGCGTGTCAACTTTAACAAACATGAAAAATGATACCCTGCACGAATGTTTGCGTCAAGGTCTTATGGCTACCGAATTGACTGAGACCCAACTAATTCATATTCGAGTGAGAATTAGCGAATCATGAAAAAGAAAGCTAGCAAGAGTCACACTATTAGAAAGTAAAAAGGTTTCAAAAGATAAAAGACAAACAAAAAATAGAACACACAAGTAAATAGAAAAGAAACAAGAAAATGTGAAAATAAAAATCAGCTTTTTGGCAATAGAAAGAAACAGCTCAGGCCATATGGAACAGAAATGAAAAAGGAAAAGGAAAAGAAAAAAAGTCCACAAGCCGAACACGTTTAAACAGTGAGATTCGCTAGACAAGTTGAAATAAAGCACAGACCAACACGTACCTAAGGCCCAGAGTGAAGAAAAAGAAAGAAAAGAACAAAGCCCAGGTAGAAACGACAATACATGTTCCAGCGACTTGTGCGAGCGACTCGAACGTACAAAAGACAGAAGTTAAAGCGCGAATCTGACGATGGACTCGACTGAGACTTCGCAAAAACTCAGTCGACTGAGTTTTAGCACATCCGTAAGATATAGGACTTTGTGGTTCACAAAAACTTCATACCAGCGATCAAATAAACTTGAATGGCGACCAAGGTACGCTGATGATGAATTGTCTTTCACCCGCGCTCCATCTCCATCACTTGAGCCCCTATCATGTTGTGCTTCAATCAATGGCGAATTGATTTCACTTGAGGGCCAGTTCTTTTAGGCGGCTTAAAAAACAAGCTGCCTCTTCCCATCCTAAAAAATAAGCCGTTTTCTAAAATTTGTTGAGACTTCTAGATTACTAATCCCATAACTAGTTCAGAAACCCCAATGAATGAGGGAGGCGACTTATGAAAAAACTGTTGAGGAGGCGGCTTATGTTTTAAGCCATCAAAAGAACTGGCCCTAAAAGCTTCATTAGATGCGGTCTGAGAGTATACTGTAGCACACAAAACAAATCAAAAAGGACAATGGATTTCCCGCTGATGTTCATATTAGCAAAATTAACCGTAACTATTCTTATTCTACCAACCTTCAATGATTTGTTAGAGGATGATCACCTAGAAGGAGCTGCCATTTTCATCGCAAAAAAAAAAGAAGGAGCTGCCATTTGTTAAGTATAGGGGTACGGTCTGCAGAGCTTGCGATCATGGCCTAAGTAAAATGTTAAACACTTCAAGTCTTACTTCATAGAGGGGCCACAAAAATTAACGTGACAAAATACATTGGATTGACAATCACCCGGTAGATAAAAAAGAAAGGTGGACGAGTGTACTGAAGGTGCAATAACAGTACGGACTTTTTTGCCTAAAAAGTAGGAGTAACTAACAGAAACAATCGAAAATGTGTAGGATCAAAGCTACAGCAAGAACGTGCTATCCCCACCACCAGCCGGCGCTGCCACCTCGCAGCACCTCCCGCAACCACCACCACAACCATCGTTGGCGCCACCAGCTGCTGAGCTGGTGTGGCGACGATGGGGGTGCGGCAGGAGGGGCATGTGGCGCACGTGCGGAGCCAGGCGTCGACGCAGGCCACGTGGAAGTTGTGGCCGCAGTGCGGGAGCACGCGCACACTCTCTCCGTCGGTGAACTCCGCGAGGCATATCGCGCACTCCAACGGCGACGAGCATGCCGCCACTGATGATGATGATGACTGTGCGCCGGCCGCGGCGAAGGAGACCCTGGGGAGCGCGTCGATGGCCTTCTTCTTGAGGCCCTTCGGGGGTGGGTTGGAGGAGGAAGTGGAGTTGGAGCGTCGGCGTCGGCATGCGCATCGGGAGACAAGGGCGAGGCCGAGGACGCAGACGAGAGCGCAGAGCAGAGACGCCAAGATGATAGCCATGTCCGAGTCGACCGGCGTCACTGGCCCCGTCTGCTGCTGCTCCGGATGAGGCGGCGGCAGCGAGGAAGGCGACGAAGATGGTTCGCCGGGGCCGGCTGTGACGGCCATGCTGCGGTGCAGGAGGGTTGCCGAAGAACGCATGGCGTTGCTGGCGGCTAGGAGCTTCGGCTGGAGCGGTTGTGTGTGTCTGAATTCTGACCGTGCGTGCAATGCGCTGCGCTGCGCGCGCGTCAAGTTTTATAGCGTGGAAGGCCGCCGGTGGTGGAAGGAGCGGCGGCCCCTGGACAGGTAGCACCGGGCCCACATGGTGGTGGCGAGCGCTAGTACGGGTCCATGCATGCCACTCTAGGATATTTGTCCCTCCACGCGTGGCAACTTTGTATGTATTATTATTATCCTTCTGCTTTGGAATAGTAGTAGAATCATGAAAAGCAAGCACTAGAAGAAGAATCTAGTGACACTATTTGAGAACAGAGCTTAGCTCAATTGGCAAGGCGCGGGAGTTCGCAGCCAGCCCATTAAAGTTCAAGTCTCAATTTGGACGCTTAGTGCTCACGGAGTTTTCTTTTATAAAAAATGCCAACAGGCTAGTAAAGTTCAGGTTGGCCTCGTTGTTTTTAGTGACACTGTTTTGCTGAGTGGTACTAATCAGTACTAAAAGAAATTAGTAACAGTAATTAAACGTCTAATTAGATACCAACCACAGTATGTGTACAAGGATGAGACATGCTTTAGCTCTTTTGGCTGTGTGCTTTGCTCCCAAAGGAAAAACGTTATGGTTCCAAGCACTTTTCTAATTCTAAAGTGAACATTGAAAAGAGGTAGATTCGAATGCTCTTTTGACTAAAAGTCGTCTGGCGACCTTTTTCTTATATTATATTCAGTCTTTATTCACCGTTGGTTACCGTACCCTCAAGCATAAGGGAAAGAAATGGATGAAAATTTTGTTTTGTTACGGGGGCTGTGTAAAAATGCCTTGAATGTCTATTCGTGGTCTGAAATGGTGGATCCTATGCACGAATTCTTTATTCAAAGAACAAAAATGTGGAGAAACTAGCATGGTGAAGAAATGACACATATGATTTTGTTTCATGAAACTTTGCCAGAAAAAAATACAAACGAATAATGATCGGACACACAAAAATAGCCATGTAAGCAAAATCAGCAAAATAATTGACTATGGAGTAAGTAATGCATCAAATATTTAGTATTATTTCTTCCCTAGTACCAAACGTGTGGGTAGAGAAGGGGGGGGGGGGGGGGGGGGCGCACATTGAAAATATAAACCTTGCTATGCAACCCGCATAGCTGAGGCACCTGCGAACGCTAGTGATTTTGGGCCGCTCGATCAAATTACTGTTTATGTTTTGACCCTGCTGTCGATTGGTCAGCCATTGATCCTTGTTCACGCATGTGCTTCATCTGGCAGTGGATGACTACTGGGGCCATTCATCTGTGGGGCCAAAGAAACAGTTGGTGGGTTTCTTTTGGGCTGCATGGTGCACAATCATCGGCGCGGTGAAAACCTAGCCCAATCCCCCCCTCCCGTCCTCGAGCCCCGCGAGGCCGCGCCCCTCGTCCTTCTGGCCGCCGCCTCCCCCTTCCTTCGTCCTCGTCCCCGCTCCTTCAGCAAGCCCCTCTTCCCCATGCCGTCGGTCCCCTCCTCTTCTGTGTCTCCCCTCATTGGCCGTTGCCTCATGTCATAGAGGAGTTACAGCCAGGTCGCCGCAGTTGCCCCGTCCGCCTCAGATTTGAAGCAGGAGGACGGAGGCGGCCACCTGCCGCCGGCTCGGACATGGGAGGATAGGGAAGGGGAGGGTGAGCTCATGGCCACATGAGGGGGGGAGGGAGGAAGATGATTCGTGGGCGGGCCTGGTGAGGCCTTCCCCGCCGGCCTCTTCTTCTTCCTCGCGCTGCTGCCATCTCCCTTGTCGTCCTCGTCAACTCCTGCATCGCTCTTCTTGGCTGCCACTCCTTGTCAGCCGCATCCTCGCCTAGCTGGAAGAAGCCGACGGAGGCCGACCCTCTGCAGCCACGACATATGATGCAGGTGCTCCTCGCCCCTGGCTCTTGCCCTCCTCCTCTCCCTCCCTCCCTCCCTCCCTCCCTCTCTCTCTCTCTCTCTCTCTCTCTCTCTCTCTCTCTTCTCTCCTGGTTTTAGGCATTTCTCAACCATTTGGTATGGTATATGGGAGATCCATTCAATTAATCATTTTATAAGACTACAGATTACTTGTGATGTTCTGCACAATCAACCTGGGAAGTGATAGGGCTGCCTTCCATTTTCTTGCTGGAATGTAGCACTGATATTGTGGTCAGTTCAGGTGATTATAAATTATCCTCATGCTCTTTTTCAGTTTCCTCGGTTATTATTGGCAGCACCCAGGATGTTATGATATCTTGTTCTGATAACAAGCTAGGAATTTTCAGAATAGGATTTTAATCAGTCAATGTTTCTTCATTTCATCTAGAAAATTGGAAGTGTTAGGATCTTTTTAAGTTTTGGGTCTGCTGCCCCAACTCTGTCGTGGCCCAGGCCTAGCCAGGCGACAGCGGACTGCAAAGAAGCCCTGGGAGGAGGACCCCGACTCGGATGACGACCCTGCTTGCTTCTTCGACTTGTGGACCAACTCCACTTATGGCTTATCCAAGGTATCTCATTGTGCAACTTCACTCTCACTGATGTGTCTCGTGCAGGAAAAACGAAGCTACCTAGCACCTGCTCTTATTTTCTTATGCCTATATGGTGTTTGTGCAGATTCTTATTTGTATGTGCCTACATGGAATGCAGATTTCTTATTTATCTGAATGAGTGAGCATTTCATTTAGCTTGTTTCTATCCATGAGTAACAATTTTTTGGAAGCATGGACGTATTTAGCAACTACTTTTCATCTACCCTTTGCTCACTTTCTGATGTGCTAGGAAATATTCACTTCGGCTATCAAGATCCTGTTAGAAACTTTGATAGATCAAAAGTGAAAGGAGTAGTTGCACGCTTATTATTAAGATAAAGGATAGCTCCACAAAAATGGTTTTGGAGGTCTATTTTAGCAAACTCCTCATTTTGGTTCTGAAGTTGTTTTCCCTTTTCAGTTTTCAGTGGAGGATCTGGTTCGGCAGATCAGTTGAACTTGGTCAATGCTGTTGGAGGAAGGAAATATAATGAGGTGTTGACTCAGGAACTGTAGGAAGAAACATGATAGAGTCCAGTAGATGGCTCGTAGAAGGGTTAGTGAATGTTTTATTCTCATTCGTTGGATATAACATTTTGCTCGAGTTTTGAGAATTATATTTGTATGTATGCAGGTTGGAGCTGAAAAAAATATAACATTAGCTTTAGAACAGGTTGCCTATGCTGAAGAAGTCCACATTGACATTTTCACCCCGCTATTGTAGGATTTATGATATGTCCGAAAAAAAGGGAATTTTAGCTTGTCATGTATGTGTATATTTCTTGTTATAGATCTTACCTGCTCAATGAAGTGCAACAAAGCGAACAAATATTATTTATATAGCTATCTGCAATGCACGGTTAGGGTTGTCTCTTTCTACAGGATATTCTTTGTGTGTATATGATCGCAGAAGAAAGAGGATTGAGGAAATGTAGTTGCGGCTTTGTGAGCATCTACCGAGGTTGTCAGATAGCACTTCTATCTGAAGTCTTCTGGATTAGAGATGAAGGATGATGAGTTTGGCAACGATGTTTGTTGTTTTATTTTTCTGCTTAGTATTTGTTTCAGATATAAACTATTCTGGTTATGATTTCTACACTGCGTAGTGTTGCTTGGTTATTATGAAATTTAAAGCTAACTTACACACACCTCTTTTCACCATGAACAGATATATATGCACCTGCTTTTGGGTATTAGTATTTCCCTTTCTCTGCTATTAAGAATGTGGCCCTAATATGGAGAAAGACGTCGATCTTCTCTCGAAGACCACAAGGTTGATGTCTTCTGTTGATCAATTTTGCTGACTCAAAATGATACTTCATTCATTTTGTTGTAACGATCACCTTTGCCAGGCCAGTTGTTCTCGAAGGTACTTAACATTGCCACTTATATATATTTATGGTCCATATGTACATAATGCGTTTGTTTTGTGTTGATCGGATTCGATCTTGGTTAAGATTTTTATATTTTGCATTAAATTAGCTGCACCTGTGTATATATATATTACCTCTTATATGCGTTCTTTAGTCTTCTTGCTAGGATCGTTTGTAAACAGTGGCTGAAACAACACCTGATCCAGCTCACAAGGAGTTGTTTTCACTAAAATATAGGACCGGGAAATTGGGGAGGAGGACAATAAATATGCAAAAGGAGAGGTTGATGTCCATCCGAATGCAAAAAGGAGAGGTGCAAATTTGAGGATTAGCTTTTGTGGTTCTCGGTCTGCAAGGGAATAAGAGTTCTTGTACCGACCATTGTCTTTTTATGTATGCCAACTTTGCTTTGGTTATTTCCTGGAAGCAATAATGTCTTTCAACCTTCGCTATAATGCCAAGATGCCACTACTGGGCAAAAAGAGACATCTTTATTCACACCTACATTTAGGCACAAGACATGTTCAGCATAAGTCTAGGTGAGGTTTCTTACTCCTGCACACAATATTGCTATTAGGATCCGTTAAAAGGTTACTACAATGCCCACTAAAAGCCACCTCTTGATATACAGATGCACTAGGGTGATTGGAATTCAATAACATGGATTGCCTGTTAAATTAAATAAGTATCTGTGGTCATGGTACATAGACGAGCTAAGAGAATATTTCCTGTTCAAAAATAAGGTGATTGGAATGTCAGTTATGATCATCTCTCTCCATAGGATATTCTTTATGTTCTGCGTAAAAATTGATTGATTTTGGGTGAGGTACATGCATGGACTGAAATTTTCTTTTGTAGCATTTGTTCCATGTGAGACAAATAGCATGAACATGGAACAAATGCTTTGGTCAGCTATCTTAAACGTCCTTTTTTTTGTTTCAATGATGCATGACCATAGTGTCACATGAAGCTTTATATTTGATCCTTGCCATACTACTACCATCTCAGAGCGTATGGAACTGATCATTTTTGGGCACAATTTTCTTTATCTTTACATGTTTATTTAGTTCATTTATGTTTCTTTTCCAGTTGCAATGGTGGAGGATATATCCCCGCCATGAATGGATGTGTTTTACACTGAGATGGCGCGGGTCACTGATGAGGCAAGTGGCCGAGGTGAGATCAGGAAGAGATGGCGGCACAAACTTAATTGAAAAGCTCACAGGTAAAAAGGTGTGGTTTGAAGCGTTTTCCAATTTCTGTGGCTTTCCTTGTTAAATGTCTAAAAAGAGATAAGAAAATCATACTGAATGTGGAGCTTCATTTCATCTACATTTATAGCAATGATAATATTAAATTTCTTTTGCGTTAATGGGTTCTCCCTCATCAGAAATTCAGAGTATAGCCTGCAACCACCACACAAAGACTAATATGTCACTTTGGTTGGTTGTTTTTATTCTTCTCTGTTGTACAATAGAAATGAGATATGTGCATCTATTTCCGCCACGTACCGGTCACTCAGTAAGGTCTAACTTCTCGAATGATTTTCATTATTGGATCCAGAGATGTATCGACATCCTCTATTCTTGAAGATCTAAATCTACTTTAAATTTGTGTGAAGAACAAAATTTTTGTTGACATTAGTAGCAAAAGATCCTTCTCAATGTTTCATGTGCTTGAGCTGCTCTTTTGAAACATAGCTGTTGAGGTGCTTATATTTTAGTTTGAATTTTTTAATATGGTTTGAAGCTATCATAATTGTCGTATTTTAAGATGAATACAAATTGTCGGAGTTAATATATATCATGACCTGCGGATCATGAACAGCAAGAAACTCCTACACATGCCAAACAAAGCTAAACATGGATATTGCAAAGAAAGGTATGACATGGTAACCAGCACGGACAACAACAAGATAGTATAATCCTTCAACATGAGTAAAACATAAGATAGGGTCAACAAGCAGATGCTTGCCTTGCTGGTTAACGTCCCGATGGAGCAGCGGATCGAACTCGCAATACCCCTTGTAGCCGTACTCTATTGAAACGACGAAGAAACCTTGGAAAAGAACCAGCCGGAGGAAAATCACTATTAATGAATTTCCAAAATGTGTAGAGTGCATGATTTGTATGAGATGTCATGCAAAAAGTTGAAAATGAAGCTACTGCAATTGGCAATAAAATTTTCTTGGAGTCTTAGAATGCAAGTTATGAATTTTTAGAGATTTCAAGACATTTTGTTAAAGTACATCATCTTTTACACTCACTAAGCTTGATTTTGTTATGGATTTTACAACTTCAGCAGGTTGAGAACTATTCTGTGATTTTCCTCATAAATCAAATGTTAGAGTGAAAACTTTTATACACAGGGAAGTCTAGCCTTAGTCTGACAGTGTGACGAGCAAGTAAATTAAACAATATTGAATATCGCCATCTTTCTTCATAGCAAATCAATCTCTTTTTTCATCTACACGCAGGTCACGGCTAACATAATCAGGCATCAACATCAAGCAACAACCAGCCAGCAGAATGCAGCAAAGCAGCCAACGGCAGCAAGTAGAAAACGACATCAGCAACACGCAGCCAGCAACATGCAGAGACGATTTCTCACCCTTCTATTAGTGCCAAGGTCGGATGAAGCAGAGCAATGAGCTCCTTACAGCGGCAGTGGCGGTCAACATCGAGGAGGAAGTAGGAGGGACCCGTGGTCCAGGGGAGACACGGAGCCCGTCACAGGATGACCACAGCGGCAGCCGACGAAACCGAAGAAGGCGGCCTCGGTCCTGCGTGCTAGCACCCGGAATCACCATTAAAGGGACAACAGGAGCAACAATGGAGCTAGGGGAACTACCTAGGAGCAAGAACGCACCAGAAAAATGAGGTGGTTCACGGCGGCGTCCATCGTGCGTGCATGTTGGAGCCGGAGGCGTGGGTGTCGATCCGGACCGAGGGCTTGTGTACCCCGCCGATTCATGCGGCTAGCGTTGCAACAGCGACTGGTGCCCCCGGCGAGCTGGAAAAGAAAGGGGATCTAGGAAGGAAATGAAGTGAGGAGGGAAGTAGCGGGGCAGAGTAGGAGAAAAGGTGAGGGAGCAGGGGTTTGCCGGCGCGTGTCACCGCGAGATGGTGATGTGGTCGTGGTGGTTCAGTAGTGGGGCCCTAGGGGCAGCTCTCTTCCACCATGTATGCTGAATGCATTCCATCTGAAACAACATTGAGTGTGTGCTTAATGACAAGAATAAATGCACCTCTATGACTTTCCACTAGGCATTTCATTTCGTCAGGAGCTGCAATATTGTGGCCCGTGTTTATTTATGTGTTGCTAACTTTCTAAGCAGCAATCACACACTGCTTATGCATGTATTGTTGAATTTCCTGGAGCTCTATGCGGTGGGTGCACTGATCCAATTTTCTCCTGTCAAAGTTGGTAAATGAAGCGGTATGTTAAACTTGAAGAGAAGCGTCAATCCACAATAATTTGTCATTCTCTATCTCTACAATGCACATGGCGCCCTCCACAACAAATGAAACATGGAAGCGACATCTCTACAAAAATCAGAGCCAAATCCAGCGACATCATTGCTCGAAAAACACCGTACCTATAAATGCAATATATAGCGCTTGTTATGAACTTTTTTCTTATGTTTGAAGAATATCGGTGTCTAAATATTCTAACTCGCATAGCTTCAAAGCTCGGCTTGCTCTCGCCCTTTGCACCATTGGCGCAACGGGTCATCTAGTGAGATTGAAAGACACTAGCATGCCTGCATGCTTAAGGGCGTGTTCAGCTTACTATGGATAGGGGATTTGTAGGGAACTTAGAACAATTCCCTGCTGATCCCCTTCAATCCCTGTTGATCCATCGTAAACCGTACATGTCATAAATCGGATTGATATACTTTATTAGGTGTAAAGGTACCTTTTTTAAAGGTACAAGGTACGATAGAATCTAGCTAGTGATGGTACCATTGTAGGTGAGTGAGTGGTATGGCTGCAGTAACTGAAACATGTGTACACATGTATGCAAGACGAGAGACACATACTTTTAGGGCCTGTTCGGAACACAGGTGTGTAAGACAAAGGAACTGGGATAAATAAAGGAATGGAGAAAGAGAGCTGATGCAAAACATAGGATTGGGAAAATAGAGGAAAGGTATATGAGGAAGTGTTCGGGACATGAGTGGGAAACATCTAGAGTTATAGGCATGGACAATATTTTATTTGGCTAATAGTAACAACACCCTTGTCTGGACTTTTTCTATTCACGATTACCCTGCATCCAGGATGGCAGCCAGAGCTTTACCTCGGGACTCCGCCAAAAAAATGAGGATATGGTGGATTTTTTTCGTCCCTGTGGAATCGGCACAGGACAGGTTGTTTTCCTCTAGTATACCGTTCTTGTTTCCTACGTTCAGAACGCTAGCAAAGGAAAGTATTCCAAAGGATCAGGTTTCCCATGAAATTCCCGCAGAAATCCCACGTACCGAACAGGGCCTTAATCGTGCTTTTGACGCTGCTTCATGAGGAGGAGGAGGAGGAGGCCAAGGCGAGAGACATATTGTATTTAGTGTGTGGAAGATTAGAGAAAAAGAGGCGCACGATTTTAATTCCCTTTTAGACCTGCTTTTGTCCAAAGCGAAAGTGTGATACGAAAGAACTATGGAGCTTGATGGTTCACCCACATGAGCAAGACAACACAGGGGGGAAATGATACAAATTAAGTGTGTGTACCACCTAGCTATCGCCTAAAAACCTAGCTATCACCTATACCGGAGATCCATATATATCATGCGTGCATGATGAGATAATCTATATAGTATACCACTAATTAAGATATACATGCATGATCTTATCATGGATTGTATATCATCGGACTCAGCTTAGGTGGTGAAGAAAAGTTAAAGAACAGGTATATATAAGTGTGATTTTTAACAACTTCCTCTAGCTTCTACTTGTGTTATCCTAACGAGAACACTTTGACTTTCCACGATTAATTTCCAGCTCGCACAATGAAAACATGGTTTATTAATTTGCCGAACAGATTGCTTTGTGGTACATATATGTGTATATGTGTATATAGAAGTGCCCACCCAAAACTTGGTGCACAAAGCTACGATAGCAGATCGATCGATCGGCCGCTTTTGATTCAAACATTTTTTCCTGGCAGGCCGGTCGCCATTTCCGGCGCAAGCTAGACGGCGATAAAGAGCTAAACAAGATAGAGAGGGGCATGAATGCAAGTTGCAAGACCTTTTGACTCGATTCGTCTCATTGCTACTACATACACATATAATACTAGCTACTAGGCATAATTAATCAGCCCTTCAACTTAACAACGTACATATCGTGCAAATCGGGAGCTATCTATCCATGCACAGCGAGTGATCGTTTATACTATCTGAATCGATCGAGCCCGTGCTATCAGTTAGGCAGTCTCTGCCTACCTGCTTCAGCCGGGGAAGACTAGTGTAGGATCTGCCCTTTAGGTGAGATCATAGGATTAAACCCAAATTTTTATATTCATGCAATCCGAAAAATTCTTAATATTTTAACAACATACCAGCACAGTGTGTCTACAGCTTCAAAAAAAATCAGCTCAAACCTTGATCTACAGTTAGAGATTCAAATAAGTCAAATTCAACTATGAAAAAGATGAGATGATGAATCTTGGAAGAAGAAAAAAAAGGTGAATCTTTGAGACAAGGCGCTACAAATAAAGCACATCCATCATGGAAAAGTGCACACATATTCAGATAGAAGATTCAGAGTATATATACACATCTTTTTCATGATCTTATCTCCACAATTAGCTAGCCAACTACCTTTGCAAAAAAAGAGCTCCCCGTGCCCATGCTCCTCCACATATATGCCCATCACTACACAGTTTCTCTCGAATATGTATGAGCGAATCAGTGGTGGAAGCACGTGGTTTTCTTGCTCGGATCATAACAGTTTTCCCGTCGCGTCATTCTGATTCATCCCGGTCAAATTGAAACCTTACCTGGTTGCCGAGAGAGTTTTCGCGGGTGTTTCATTGGTTCTCCCTTCATGGCGGACAACCTTTCTGGTACCGAGAGGTGAGGGGACCATGGATGAACGTTTGATTTCAAATCGTTTGTGTTCTTAACACGCTTCCCTTGATTTCCCAGCGAAACTTAAGAAAGCACCGCACGGGAGGGGAATAGTATATGTGACTGGAATTAACGTGAGGAGATAGTCACACAAGAGCCCCAGAGCATAGCATGTACAGTTGTTTAAACCAGGGCCTCCGTACAATCGTGCGACGAATGGTTAAACATTTTTTAACAAATTATTGGCGCCAAATTCGAGCAATCCAACAGGGTTCTCCATCCACTTCTGTTTGACTTTTTTTTCCCGTGGGATATCCACCGAGGGAGTAAAGGAGAGAAAAGAAGCTAGGAGGAGTTCTTTTTATAGGGAAGCTACAGGAGGAGTTGAGTACGGCGGCAGCTCACATAACCTATTAGCGAGCAGTGCCAAAATTGGTCGGCCCCTTTTTTGCGGTAACAGCGTACACACAGTGCCGGCTTTGCTAACCTCCTAGAAGGTTCCTGAACAGTTTCCTTTTTCTATTTGTTTCATAACTTATTTGTCTAAGTTTCTTTTGATTTTTATTTTATAGTTTCCTTTTTATTTTATTTTCCTGTTTTCTATTTTTCATTTGGTTCGTTTTTGAAAATTCATAAATTTCGAAAAAGTTGAGTGATTCTATAAAAAAATTCCATAATTTCAAATGGTGTTCATGTTTTCAAACAAAAATTCTGAATTTAAATAATGATGGTGTTTTAAGTAAATGATCATGTTTTCAATATATTTTAGAATTTTCAAAAAGTATTTACAAATTCAAAAGATGTTCCTGTCTTAAAAAAACAAAATTTTAAAAAATGTTCTAGAATTTCAAAAAACCTCCTATTTTCAACACTTATTCACAAATTCAAAAAAATCGTGTTTTTGAAAAAAAAGAGAGGATTTCATTAATTGTTTGTGTTTTTCAAAGTTGTTCCTTTAAAAAAAATCATAGTTCAAAATATCTTCCAGGTATATTCTGAAAATATACAATGTGAATGCAAAATCTAGTGATCAAACATTAAAAAAATAAATATTAACCATGTATTTGAACAATGTTAAACAAAAGTACAAAAAAATGTTCTTGATGCATACGTAAAATGTACAAATGTGTATGGGAAAAATAAACATATGTTGAAGAAAAAGATAAAAAACAAATAAAAAGTGGCGAAAACCTAAGGAACATAATAAAGAAACAAAATAAACACCTCGGAAATGAAGAAAACTGAAAACCCCCAAAAAATGTGAAACCAGTGAGGAAACAAAGAAAACCCAAGAAAATAAAACAAACAGAAAGAAAGAAAGAAGATACAAAAATGAAAACTGAGAAAACAAAAAGGAAATCATGGAAAAAGAGAAAGAAAAAACCCATTGAAAGGATAGAAAAGAAACGAAGAAAATCGATTAAAAAAAGCAAAGAAAATAGAAAAATGAAGAAAGTCCGTCAAAAAATAAATAAAAATGAAAGAAAAAACTAAAAACAATTGAAAAAAAACATGCAAGCACTAGTAGAAAAAGGGTAAAATGTTTAGCTCATTAATCCCGGTTTATATTTGAGCCGGCACTAATGTGACCAATAGTGCCGGTTCCAACGGCTAGGCGGGCGGCGCTCATTAGTACCAGTTCGTGGCGAACCTTTAGTACCGGTTCGTGCCACGGACCGATACTAAAAAGGTGGTGGCCTTTAGTATGGGTTGGTGGCTCCAACCGGTACTAAAGACCCCCCCTCTTTAGTACCGGTTGGAGCCACCAACCGGTACTAAAGGTTGTGGCCTTTAGTATGGGTTGATGGCTCCAACCGGTACTAAAGACCCCCCCCCCTTAGTACCGGTTGGAGCCACCAACCGGTATTAAAGGTGGTGCGCTGCCACCCGCAGTGCACAATGTTTAGTCCCACCTCGCTAGTTGAGAGGAGCTCACATCGGTTTATAAGCCCCGCCGCGGCTACCGTGTCGAGCTCCTCTCTAAGCAGGCCTTTGTGGGCCTATTGCAAGTCTTCTGCCCTGTGGGGCCTACTGGGCCGTACGGGTCTGCATCCTGGCCCAACTAGAGGTTAGATTTCTAGTCGTATGCAGGTCGTGCCGGCCCAGTAGGCGGGCTGTTTTTGCTTTATTTAAAAAAATCAGGAAAAAACGGTACAAAAGGTCCCCCAGACCACGGTGCGCCTCGTGCCACGTGGTGGGCCTTTGGTCCCGATTCGTGTTGAACCGGGACTAAAGGGGGAGACCATTAGTCCCCACTCTTTAGTGCCGGTTCCAGAAGCGGTACTAAAGGTCCTTACGAACCGGTACTAAAAGTCGCTTTTCTACTAGTGAAGCGAGCGAACCAACGAGAACGCCTTAAATGGGTCGGCTCATAGTTGCAGACCCTTTAGGTGGCACGAGAGCTATATACTTGGTATAAGCGAAGCAAGTATATGGCTCTCGTGGTGTTCCTAAGCCCGATCTGACCGTCCATCGTGGATTCGTTTTGTTTCAGCGTTAAGAATGGACTTCTCTATTCTGCGCTTGAGCGCGGCTCTGTCATACTGCACTAGAAAAAAATGAAGATGCTCACATGAGAAGGTGCTCCTGTTTCGGCACCTTAAGCACCCTAACAAGTTCCTACTATTCTACTACTTTTCCCAACACACAAGTATCTAGATTGTCCCTAGAACATCTGTTAGTCCATTATAAAAGATATCAAGTATAATGTTCTTAAGAGGATGATCGGGAAAAGCATAAAATAATTGCAGAAGCCCCCCCCCCCCCAATCCCCGAGCTTAAGGGAGATGCTCTTCCTCAAGTTACACACAACTAAATACTTCCTGTAAAGTAGCTTGTTTCTTATGAGCAGAAAATATTTTCCAAAGAAGCAGTAAATCATATCATGTGGACTACGCATACAACCAGGAGCAAGATTATTAAACCAAGTTTTAGCATCACCCTTTAATGAGAGAGGAAACAACTAAAGAATGTAATAGTGATGGATCTTTTCCTCTTGAGCAAACAGGGTCGCAATATCATTTAACTTAGTAAGATGTGCAACAATAGTTTCAGATTCATCAGCATGAAAAGGATCGGATTCTACCAAAGTAATAGGTTCGGGATTAACAGATAATTTGTAATCCTTATTAATAAAAATAGGAGAGGTTACAAACTTAGGATCATATTTCATGATTTCATAACTTCTTCTTTAAGCTAAGCAATTAGATTAGTAAGACTCTCCCTATTTTCACAGGCAAGCAATTCCCTAGCAATCTCCTCATAAATAGTGTAACCCTAAGGTACATCAACCATTTTAGTTCCAATAGGAGTACTAGGTGTAGTATGTGATTCATAATTTTCATCAATTTCAGATTCTTTAGCTTTAGCAATATGAGCATCAAGTAATTCAGCAAGTGGCACAGACTTATTTTGCAAAGTAGAAGCATTGTCATGTGTTGGGGAACGCAGTATTTGAAAAAAATTCCCACGATCACGCAAGATCTATCTAGGAGATGCATAGCAATGAGAGGGGCAGAGTATGTGTACGTACCCTCGTAGACCAAAAGCGGAAGCGTTATAAAACACGGTTGATGTAGTTGAACGACTTCGCGATCCAACCGATAAAGTACCGGACGCACGGCACCTCCGCGATCTGCACACGTTCAGCTCGGTGACGTCCCTCGTACTCTTGATCCAGCTGAGGCCGAGGGAGAGTTTCATCAGCATGACGGCGTGATGACGGTGATGATGAAGTTACCGATGCAGGGCTTCTCCTAAGCAGTACAACGATATGACTGAGGTGGAATTCTATGGAGGGGGGCACCGCACACGGCTAAACAATCAACTTGTGTCTCTATGGGGTGCCCCCCTCCCCCGTATATAGAGGGGTGGAGGAGGGGGCCGGCCGGCCACCTTGGGTGCGCCCCCAAGGGGGGAATCCTACTCCTAGGAGTAGGATTCCCCCTTTCCTAGTCCTACTAGGAGGGGGAAGGAAGGGAGAGAGGGGAGGAAGGAAAGGGGGGGGGGGGGGGGCAGCCCCCCTCCCAATTCGAATTGGGCTTGGGGGGGGGGGGGCTCCTCTTGCCCTTCTCCTCTCTCTTCCACTAAAGCCCATGAAGGCCCTTAAGCCCCCCCCCCTTGGGGGGGGGGGGTTCCGGTAACCTCCCGGTACTCCGGTAAATGCCCAAACTCATCCGGAACCATTCCGATGTCCAAACATAGCCTTCCAATATATTAATCTTTATGTCTCGACCATTTAGAGACTCCTCATCATGTCCGTGATCACATCAGGGACCCCGAACTACCTTTGGAACATCAAAACACATAAACTCATAATATCGATCGTCATCGAACGTTAAGCGTGCGGACCCTACGGGTTCGAGAACTATGTAGACATGACCGAGACTCACTTCCGGTTAATAACCAATAGCGGAACCTGAATGCTCATATTGGTTCTTACATATTCTACGAAGATCTTTATCAGTCAAACCGCATAACAACATATGTTGTTCCCTTTGTCATCGGTATGTTACTTGCCCGAGATTCGATCGTCGGTATCATCATACCTAGTTCAATCTCGTTACTGGCAAGTCTCCTTACTCATTCCGTAATGCATCATCCCGCAACTAACTCATTAGTCACATTGCTTGCAAGGCTTATAGTGATGTGCATTATCGAGAGGGCATGTTTAGCATGTTGCTATTGGGTCGAAGGTGGAGCGATAGTAGTTTGAGGCAGGCGGTATGGCACGTCATTGTATACAGCCAGCTCCCTGAAGTGATCGACAAAGTTAGTATATAGAGCTTCTTAAGTAAATATATACATACTTAATTTAATCTCAATTGTCTCTGCCAATCAATCGGCATCTTTTCATTCATCTTTTCCGGCATCGGTCCCTAAGATCGAAGCATATGGAGACACAAGCAAGAGCTTTTGACTCAACTGGTCATCCTTTTAATATGTGTATCATGTAATTTAATCTCAAGAGTATTTACTGAGCGTTTCCTCGATGGATTATGGGATACATGATTGGTGTGTGATTAGCTTAACAAAGCATATCCCGTCAAAACAAAAACTTAACAAAGCATACCGTGTCGTGGAAAGCAGTGATTATATGTCTATGGTGGGTGATGGATATAATGCTTATTATCCATCCCGTGTTATCGGGTAGGTTGTCTTTCTGTACATGGTTGATTATTTAGTCAACTAACCGAGTCAATCATGCCGCTCTCACCGGCCGGCTACCCACACTCTATACTTTTATCTATTGTGCATTCATTTTCATTTAGCTAGTGCGGTTGCATGTGATCAGACATGCATGCATGTCACACATATGTATGGTGTGCACCAGAACAACTACTCAAACTTGACGTCACTTAGAAGTTTAATTTGAAATATTGTTGGGAGGTGTGCATTGAAATTCACAAGTGTCGAGTTAATATGTTGAGAAATTATAAGTTGAAATGGAATTCGTATGCCGGAGGATAACTAAAATAGCAAAACCAAAAAATAGGGACATAAAGGACTAGGTGCGCCTAGTTTTTAACTCTTCAAATTTGAGGACTTATGGTTTGAGAGAAAGTTTTGGAGCATTAAGTTTTAGGAGAAGGGTTAGAGATGCTCTAAGGCCTCTAATAGTTGGTAATGTGATGGACTAATATATGGATGATATCACTTCAGTTAGTGCTAAAATTATAGTCTAGTATTATGGAGCTACTCCCTCCGTTTCTAAATATAACTTCCTTTAGAGATTCCACTATGGACTACATATGGATGTATATAGACATATTCTAGAGTGTAGATTCACTCATTTTTCTCCGTATGTATTCCGTATTGAAGTCTCCAAAAGGACTTATATTTAAGAACGGAGGGAGTATCTTATTTATCTAAATATAAAATTGTATACATGATTTATTTGACACTAAATTTCCTCCTTCTGTCATTGATATATTGTATCGCAGTATGATATCACTGGCATCTCTCTCATCTTTAATTATAGTGCCACATCTTCTTGATACTTGATATGTGCTTATGACACTACATTGGTATATTCGTTCATTAAGTGTCAAAATCCAGATGATTACAAAACCAGGTGCTATAAATAAGACGAATGCCGCATGTTCGTCTCTTGAAGCCGATCATACCTTGTCATGTTGTACCAAAGAGGAGCATCCCTCTAGTCTTCATGAAAGAAAATCTTCAATGACATCTTTATACTTAATCTTTTCCGAGATATTGTTTTCAAGTGCTGTTGTCGCCAATCCGTTGAGTATTATCTGCAACTCCTTCATCGACAAAATTACCATCATCAAACTTTTCCATCAGGAGGAGTCGACCTCTGCTGCATTATCATCACGACCATTATCAACATTCACATCTGCAGTTTGATTTTCAAAATCAAGTTGAGTGTCTCTCACAATATATCCATCAAGGGCATCCGTTTGAGATTGAGCCTCAACTTCCGGTAGCTTTGCAGCACCAAAATCATCTTGGTAATTCTAGTAGACATGATGAATATTCATGAAGAAAACCTAACAGATTATAAATGATCAAACTAAATAAAATTAGCTTCATATGGTAATGATCTGGTGATGACCAGATCTTCAAATACATGAAAATAAACTGAAAAAAGAACCTGCCCCTTGAAGATTAAAATACAGTCAGTAGTCCGGACATGGACGTGTTCCTGAATGATTTTGTTGGTGGTGTTCCTGATGGAAGCAAGGAACGGCACCACAGTCCGCGGCTGTTGCGTTTTTATGGCAGCAAGACGACCAGCCGATGGGATGGGATCGGATCATCGTAGGCAACTGCGCCGGCACGAGCACGACTGCTTAGGGCCTCGCCGTACGAGACGCCGGTTCGGCTGCAATGCCTGATGGTAGAATCGATCGATATGCCTCCTGTCCTGGATTCAGGCCTCGAGCGCCTCTGATCAGGGCATCGGGCCTTGATCTGTTGTTTGGGCCTTTCCTGTAATCGTTTTTTTGGTGACTTTTAACAAGACGAGGCAATGAACCAAGCTTTCATCTCCAGGTTTTTTTTTATCGATGGAGGCCCCCCGATTTTGGAGGCCCTGTGCGGTCGCTCACTTGGCTCCCCCTCGTTGACGGGACAAAAAATTCCATGCATACCGGTTGCAAACCTTCTCCTTTGCAAACCGGACGTCATCTGCTGCCACGTGTTCAGGCTGGACATTGCACGGCCTCCTCACTTTTGCCCCAGGCGATACGCAGCTCGGCTCCAATCGCTGCACGCATGCGTATGGCTCCGCTGTTTTTCACGCGCTATTGGACTCATAGGCTAAGCGCGGCTCGGCTCCTTGCCTCTACACCGGCTCAGTTCGCACAGAGAACAGAGCATCTATCCCGGCTCCCAGACCCTTTGCACAATGTCGTGCCGCCGCCGCCGCCGGGAATCGCCTCGCAACCGCCGGGATTCGCTTCCGCGCCGCCACCGACCGCATCGCCGCCGCCGGAGTTGCCTCCGCGCCGCCCCTGGGAGTCGCCCCCGCTGGTCCCTGGAGTCGCATCCGCAAGGCCGGCAAGAGGTAATTTCCCCGGCCACCTCTCCTCCTTCCGTGCAGTGCTTTGCTAATTCTTAGTCTTAATCTACTCAGTAATTAGGCGAGATGGTCGAATGAATATAACTATCACACATCATCAGCGATGGCTGTATGCAGAGAGGTAAAAGAGGTAAGTGCTTCTACACTGGGAGAGAAGCAAATGGAGTGGTTCATCTTTGTGCCAAGCAACCTAGTAGTACTAGACGTAGATGCCCTTGGATGAACTTTGTTCCAAAAAAATTAGCTGATGCTTTGTGGTTTGTTCTAATCCTGATTAATGATCAATAAATCTCTTCAAGTCTCCTTTGTGACATGATGATTTACATGTACCGACTTGTTTTCAACCTTGTATCGATAATTGCTAATGTAGGGTCTTGGACTTGTGGTTAATCCAGGTAGATGTATATCTTTGCTACAATCTGAAGAAATGGAGGACTAGGAAATCAAAGCTTATTTACTGTCTGTACAAGACTAGAGTCAATTGGATTGCTGATGGAAGAGTGTTACAGTAGAACATTAAAAAAAGCATAAGCTTCTCCGCCCCTGCATGCTTGAAGAGCTTCAGTCAAGATGGCGCTCCACAAAATTGGTTCTTCAAACAAGGATGATGCTTTGTACAGGTGCAAGATGTCTAGAATCTTAAC
The DNA here is from genome assembly GCF_056163025.1 of Triticum urartu. Classification (NCBI taxonomy): domain Eukaryota; kingdom Viridiplantae; phylum Streptophyta; class Magnoliopsida; order Poales; family Poaceae; genus Triticum; species Triticum urartu. The sequence continues at coordinate 740,905,612 of NC_141879.1, read as the reverse complement.
CAAAATAGAAAGTTGTGGTAGGCATCAACATGAGGGAACATAGAGAGAACTGGAGGCCACGTACTCACGCAACAGCTACACTCCGCCGTCGTTCTTCTATCCGAAGACCCTCAAGTATACTGCTGGAACAACACAGTTGCTGAGAGAACCGCTGAAGAAGACGCAATGGTTGCTGATGGAGTAGACTTTGACTAGGAATGTCAAATCTTGCAAATTTGATGTTGAATTCATGACAAATATAGTACAAACCTATATCTGATTGCTCTCCCTGACAATGTACTGATTAGTATATAATGTATCTTTTCATATCAAATACATATGGATAATATAAAATCTTCATTTTGCTGGATGTGTTAAAAAAATCTGAATGTTTCTCCAGTTTCTCAGATTTGCTATACACTGTAGCGAAGCTGCTATTTTTTGTACTGTCCTTAAGTAGGCCTAAACTTCAGTGTGAGGCTCAATTTTTACTATAATCTGACAACCATTTATAGTGGCAATTTCGAAAATACTTGCTCTAATACACCAGTTCATAAATTCTACAACTTCTTTAGCAGCTTGGCATACAAACTCATCAAAACCTTGCAACTGGCACAATACTCAAACATTGTAAATGAAGATAAAATTCAGTGTGCTACAGTACATCAATTACAATTCATGGGTACACCAAATTACATCCAAAAGATCATACTCCTTATAGGTTGCGCCAAATACTATTCATCAAAATGTAACTTTTTAGCAGTCGAGGACAGTGTAGCATCCTGATGAACTCCAAGCAAAAGACTTGTAAATTCGCCTTGGATGAAAGGAGCATACATCACTGAAGGTTGCCCGTACACATCATTTGCAAAGGTTGGAATTGCGGCATTAGTAACTCCGTCTTGGATCAACGGAGCATCCATGGACGAAGACTGCCCATACACATCATTTGGAAAGTTTGGCACTGTACTAGAAACGTCAATGCTACCAGTCCTAACATCCTGTGTCATATAATATAAAATTGTTCATAAAATATGTAAGAAAAATATGAAAAGTGAATACTGAGTCAAAGTCATATATGTTTTACCATCAATTCATGTGGATGAATGCCATCATCCCTATTTCCTACTGCATTTTTTGGATCTTATCCTATTTTCAGACAAGAATTGAAAGATAAATTAAATACTAACTATAGAGGTATATAATAGAAAAGGCTTGCTAGAATATGTAGGATCAGTACCTTTATTTTTAGTACTATTCTTTTTCTTCCCTTTCTTCTTCTCGAAGGAGATTTTTGACCGTTTACTCTTTGCACCTTTTACCACCGGAGGAACTCTAATTGATATTATACCTTTTAGTGTGTCGGTAGAAAAGTCATTTGAATCTAGCGGAACCTCATTTGATTTTTTTTTCTCGATCTTGCTGAGAGAGTTATCTGCTTGTATGTCAAACTTATCTATAACTTTCTCAAAATCAATAAGAAGTTCCTTTGATCGTGTACACTTCAATGCAACGGACGTGGCCTTCCTTGAGACATGTGCAGCATGCGTTTTCAAACTTTCCTCCTCGGTTCCTAGTTTTTCAACATAATATCCTCTCTTTGCATGTTTTGTCCATCTTTTAAGTATATATTGTGATGGCAAAATGAAAACATCATTCACATTGAAAACTTTGAAAGCATGCTTGCACAATATACCTGTAAAATACGGATACCATATTTCATTAATTTGTAGTATGAAACTAGTATGTTGCAAATTAAATAAAGCATTCATACCTATGGACTCATACTTTCTGCAACAACATGTAATGGTAGTATCCGCAGTATTGAATATAACTTTTGTTCCATACTCACTCTTCATATGTGTAACCATGTATGTCAAGACTGACCCCTCAGTTTGTAACAATTTACAAGACATCGAAAATTGTCCTGTAAATTCTTCCTCAAACTCCGAATACATCCTCCTTGTATATGATTCAGATGCGGTCTTCAGCAAAGGTAACTTAGATGAGTAAGTAATCGGGTTCTTTCGACGCGAACTAAAATCTGCATCCAACTCATTTTCCCGAAGACTACGAGAAACCTGCTCACATTCTACAAGGAGTTCCGAGAGACCAAGTCTCCTATGAAATCTTTGCTTGAAGACATTATTCATACCTTCACTCCTTTGAGTCGAGTTCATATCAGCTGTAAATGAGTCACGATACACAGCAGCCCACTTTTCCCTCAACTCGTATAGCTTTGCCATCCATTCGTTGTCCTAGAGGTTGTACTGATCCAACAATTCATGCCACTTCTTGTTGAACTTATACTCTGATCTATCTTCATAGACACATCTCTTAAAATCAGGTAGAAACTTCTCAGGATGCTTATGAATTACATGTCCGAGATGTTTAGCGGCATTAAGATAAATGTGCCATAGGAAAAGTCGATGACTTGTATTTCGAAACACATATGCAACTGCTCCTGCCATGGCCGCATCTTGATCAGTGAAAATTGTGCTTGGATGCTTACCTAACATTGCTGTCAGAAAGGTTTCAAACAACCAAACAAATGACTCAATGGTCTCATTAAATAACAACGCTGCCCCCAAAATTATAGTCTGCTTGTGATGGTTGGTTCCTAGGATTGGAGCAAAAGGCATTTCAAACTTATTAGTTTGAAACGTAGTGTCAAATGATACAGCATCTCCAAAACATGCATAATCCATGATAGATTGGCCATCTGCCCAAAAGAAATTAGCAATCCGACCATCTTTCTCATCGACTTGAATGGCATAAAAAAATGTTGGATCCTCTCTCTGCTTATTTTTCAAGTATTCGAGAAGTGTTTGCAAGTCATTTGATTCTAAGTACTTTTTGCGCTCACGACCAATCTCGTTGTTGCAGTCCATCTTTGAGAATGGCACTTTGTCCGGTCCTCCATAAAACGCTACCATGAAGTCATACACCCGGGATGGCTTCATCCCGGCTTCCCGAATTTGGCCAATTAGATGTCTGTCCGCTTCTATAACACGTCGTTGGGATCTCAGTTTGTGCACCTTATTGGGACTAGCAAGATAATGATTATGATCGGTTACAACCTTTTGAACCGTCCAAATCCCCTTTTTGCTAACACTAAACTGAATACGGGCATTGCAATCCGTCCTTGTAGTGTCCTTTGACGACTCGGTTTCTGAATGGCCTTGGTTACTACAAACAATTCTTTTTTGATATATAGTACCATCATCTCGACGCTTTGTCTGGTTCTTTCTAATACTAAATCCAACTTTGCCGGCATATGTGTTGTACATGTCATAGGCGTCTTTCTCTTACTCAAATGTTTTCCCAACTTAGGAACCTGCAGTACACATAGTTCAAAGTTAAATTTCTGTTACCACAACGCAATGTGAAAAGATAAATTTCGCTCGAATTTGAGCCGAGAGACCGCCGTACCTGAATTGTTTGCTCTCCATTTTCTCCACGACCATCCATAACCGCGTCATCTTGCTGGCCTCCTCCTGACATGACTTGTGGCGGCGGCAAGTCCATGGTGCATGTCGTGGCTTCTGACATCGTATACGACGGACGGTACAAGTTGGAGCAGCGACTGCTCTCATCAACGAGGTTTACATGGTGCAAGCCAGAGGTAGAACCACCATGGTCGTCGTTCAAGGCCACGGTGTGAGATTCCGGCATGGCCACTCCCGACCTTCTGCACGATAGCTCTGCTTCAGATTGTGGCAGCACGGCCAGTGGCGGACGTGGCTGTCCTTCCAGCCCGATCCCGTCATGCGAGGGAGAGGGCGTGTCTCGACGGCCGGCGGACATGGCTATCGTTCCTCCTGCTGCAGTGAGCGTCGGGCTAGGGAACTGGCGGCTACTCGCATTGCCTGGAGGACGTTCTGGTTGCTCAGCCATCAGAAATTCTCGATTGGATTGATGGAGGATTGGAGGCGGACAAGGCTGCAGCTGCACATCTGATCGGGGCTGTGATCTGATCGGAAGCAATCGCGTAACTATGGGAGCCAATATCGCACGTACAGGTTCAGATTTGGAGCCGAGCCATACGCATGCGTGCAGCAATTGGAGCCGAGCTGCGTATCGCCTGGGGCAAAAGCGAGGAGGCCGTGCGATGTTCAGCCTGAACACATGGCAGCAGATGACGTCCGGGTTGCAAAGGAGAAGGTTTGCAACCGGTATGCATGGAATTTTTTTTCCATCGACGGGCCTGCTGCACATGCACCACAGTGTACATGCACGCTTTAGTCCCCAACACCCAACCAACAATGGTCATTTCAATCACCACATGATTAATCTTTGGCAGGAGAAAGGGGGAATCTTTGAGGCACGGTAGTAAACCACACAAAAAGGCCTCATGAAAGTTGGCCAGGTGGAAAGATATTTGGATAGCAGCTGATGTATATGCATCTTCTTATCCCCAACATTAGTTGCCAACCACCTTTGCCCAAAGGTTTATGTTTCCCCGGTTTTCCACATATATGCCCATGATTGCACTGTTCATCTACTATGTTATTGTGTAGATGTATCGGTCATCTAGGCACCTGGTTTTTTCTTCTAGCTCACGGATATATAAACGTCACTTGGCTTGAACATATTCCTTCTATGCCAAAAAATATATGTTCAGACCAAAGAGAAACGAAATTGTAACCCGCCACCAACTTGTATGGTCTTTGGCAAGCATTTCCATGGCACCCATCGTCTCGAGTAGCCTTCTTGACCTCCGTACTTCGATCGAGATATTGGGCGTAGAATGCCACTCTTTAAAAAGGAAAAAAAGAAGTTCCTATCGAGAAAAGGTGGGGAACAGATACCCAATAGGATAGGATCCTTGGGAGGAACTTTTGGTAAACTAAAAATCAATTTTTCTCTCCAGCAAGACCCTGTTTAGAGTTTTGTTTGAACTTCTTTAGATATCAATTTGGGGCGCGTGCGTGTGTGTGTGCCTATGTGTGTGTGTGTGTGTGTGTGTGTGTGTGTTGTAGAGAATAAATGGCATACAGACACACCACCGTTCTAGTGTGTGGTCACCTGGTCAACACCGAGCTTGTGCTATTCAACTCATGGGGACTGCCGACTCCTGGTCTGGCGGATCATTATCGGGCGTAGAATTTCTTTTCTTCCCAACGTATACACAAAGCTGCCACGTAGGGGAAACAACACGCTTTTGTTACTCACCTGCTGGGAGCTATGGCAGGAACGAAACAACACTACTTTGAAGAGAAGTATACCAAATGCCTCCAATATCATCACGAGGATCAAGGACTGCATCGAGCTATGGCGAGTCGCGGGCGCTACCTTCATCAAGAGCCCCTTCGGGGATCCGCCATGAAATGTAATCCCTAAGATATCTTGTCACTTGAGGATTGCCGGTCTGTGGCAAGCCCTCGGATCCTCCAGATCCTCACCACCTCGGTTTTCTCCATTGCTTTCTGGTAATGATCAATGAAATGCCAGCATCACTGGATCTTTCAAAAAAAAAAAACAAAGCTGCCACATAGATAGAGATGGCATCCACATTGCTGGCTACGACATGAAATTTGACAAGCAACAAAGACTATTCTTTCCGGAACAACAACAAAAAAGGTGGATATGAGGAGTTGTTCTTACAGTTGGCACCTTGATCTCCATCAGTCGAGCTGGTATTGTGCATGTTTGCTTCAATCAATGGGGGGATTGATTCTGATGGAGACTAAAAGCTTAATTGGCTGCATGCGGTCAGGGACCAGACTAACACAAAAGAATTGACGGCAACAATAGATTCCTTTCCGCTCCTACCCAATGTAAAGCAATTGTCACACCCGATTTATGCCCAATGATTTGTTCTATACTCCCTCCCTATCAAAATATAAAACATTTTCGTAGGTTAGATTAGCCTAATTAACATCTTATACATTGGTATAGAGGTAGTATTACAAAGAGAGGGATGGCTGTCGCATAAAGGAAAAATTTACACCTACACGCTTTGGTTTTTATTTGAAAAACGCTTGGCATCAACTGGCTGATCGCACGCGAGCATCCGCCGGCTCATTCATACGACGTGTGTCCTGACAAAGCGGTTATTTTTTTGTTCTTTCTTTCGGTCAACTTGGCCCCTACTCGTTGCTCACTGGTGAGTTTATATGGCAAGGTCTCTATTGCAAAAACTGCAGCAAGATCTTTGTTGTAGAAAAAATAAATTTACAATGAAACCTCTATTGCAGAAAAAAAATTAACAAGGCCTCTGTTAAAAAATTCTTGCAAAAATTTCTGCAACATGATGCGTGTTGCAGAAATTTTCTGCAATACAACCTGTGTTGCAATGATAAAAGTGTCGCTCGGTCGCTCAATGTATCAGATTCGAGGGCTCGCGGGGCGATCCGCCCGCCTAGCACCTTTTTTATTTAGAATAAATACACCCTTTAGTTTGTCACGTTGGTATTGAACAATGAACAAAAATGTATACACTTTACAGCCAAGCTACAAAATTGAGCAAATCATTTGTGGTGACACTGGTGATCATCCATGCGTGCTTGTGTGTGTGAAAAGACAAGACACGCTTTACTTCTTTTGACCCAGTGCTTTGCTCCCTAGAAGAAGAAGAAAACTGGTAGTGCCAACTCATTTCGTATTGTGAAGCGGATCGGCGAAAGAGATTTGAGACACCCCTTTTGACTAAAATTCGTATGCATAGCATGACTACAAATAATGCATACTGCTATTGTAAGTAAGTTCATAATTTTAGGGACATAAAGGAATATCCAAGGCTGGCACTCAAACCGGACACCGCATCCGTCTGTGGACCGATAGGGACCAGTCCGCGGATACTAATACGTGAGCCGACCATCCAAATCTAGCCGTAAACAGCCGTCTCTCTGTGTTTTAAAGCCCGCAAGCTCAAAATAACTACATATCAAGTTGTAGTTTATCTCAAAATGTTCAAATGCGGTAGTAGTTCTAGTTTAAATATTACAATCAAACATTGTTTTCAAATTAAAGTAGCTTAAATTTGAATTCAACTAGCGCATATGTACTAGTTTTCCTCTTTAACCTCCCAGAAATGCTCAATCAGATCTTCCTTCAATTGCTCATGAGTTGTTCGATGTCGAATTTGTTGATGCATTTGAACAATCTCATCAAACATGGATTCTGCTCTCGAAGTTTCATAGGATTTCTCAAATTCAAGAGCTGAGGCAGCGGCATCATCCTTATCCTCCACGATCATGTTGTGCATGATCACACAACATGTCATCATCTCCCACAAGGTTTCTGGACCCATTGTTTAGCAGTTCCATGTACAATTGCAAAATGGGCTGGAGAACTCCGAATGCCTTCCCAACATTCTTTCTAGCCGCTTCTTATTTTTGGGAAAATTAAGACCTTTTTTTCTGACCAAGTGGCTCAAAGATAGTCTTGACAAAAGTAGCCCAAGGAGGAGATACCGTCAGCCAGGTAGTAACCCATGTTGTATTCATGGCCAGTGACAATATAGTTGCAAGAAGGAGATTTCCCTTCAGTCGGCCTGGCAAACAATGAAGTTAGCTGCAGCATATTGATGTCATTGTCAGACTTGGGCATACCAAAGAAAGCATGCCAAATCCAGAAATCCTGTTACGCAACCGCTTCAAGAATGATGGTGGGAATTTGAACATGACCCTGGTATTGCCCTTGTAGAGCTTTTGGGTAGTTCTTCCATCGCCAATGCATGTAGTCAAGAGATTCGAGCAAACCTGGCCACCCTCTTGCTTCGGGCACAACCAAGATCATGTCGGCGTTTGTGACAATTTGTTGCCTCGGGTACCGAGGTCCTATCACCGAGACCACGGCAGTAGAAAATCTGACGATGTTGTCTCCGCATGTGCTCTCAGACATCTGTATGTATTCGTCGCACCAATCAGCGGCCCTATCATATGCAAAAGAGCATCTGCAATGCGTCCATGAACTTATCGTAACCAGATAATCTAATCCTTCCAACGACATCCTTCTTCAAGATGATGTAGTAATCAAAGTACCAGACGCCACAGTAGAGACGATCAAAGACATTTTTCTCATCCGAAAGCGCCGGTGAAAATTGTCAGCGAATAGAGCATCGCAGGCAAAGTAATCGTCCATCAGTGTCAAATGGTTGCATGCCCTCTTCTGACTGAGCACTCGATGACCCATGATCGATATCTTTAAATTGAGAACATGACGTTCTGCACGCTCCACATTTGCCAGGACCGCCTACATCATCGCCGTCTCATTCATGTAGTCCTCCTTGTCAGACGACACAATGTAGTGCTCATATGTGTACTCCATATTCGAATTCATTTCTTCAAAGAAGAAGGCTAAAAGTAATTAGCACGGGAATTTCACCAAAGACTTGTTGGGCGCGGTGAGTACCGTAGGGAGGATGGTACCTGCATAGCGGACGGAGGAGAGGTGTGGACTGGCGGCAAAGGAAAAGCGGCATGGCAACCAACGTGTAGCAGTAGAGGTCATGGAGCTTCGGGAAGTGTTTGGCAGACGGCCTGGGAGGTGTTGTGGTGGCGTCGGCGAGAGGGAAAACGGATGCAGAGAAAGAGGGAAGGATGGAGATACGGGGTTCGGAAGGGATTTTGGGTGGGCCGGTGGTGTCGGAGACCTACGTGGCCGCTGTCCGGACCGCCGTAAAGCCACCTAGTTTGCTTTCAGTTTGCGGGAAGAAGGACATCGAAATTGGTCAGTGGACGAATACAGGCCCGCGTTAGATCGCAAAACAAGTCCGGACCACACGATCTGGATGGTTGTGGGCAGTTCGAGGGTCCAATTTAGAGATGCCCTAAGTTGTGTACTGAATTATCAGAAAAGGCTCGTTTTTCAGAATGATGTGTGGCCACTGGCTATGAAGAAAGTGCGGTAGAATCTAGCTACAGCTATCTATGAATGCAGGTCTATGTGGCATTGCAGTAGTAACTAAACCAAGTGCATGCATGTATGCATGACGAGAGACACGCACGCTTTTACTTGTGCGTTTTGACACTGGTGTGCTAAGAATAAGTGGCAGCGCTCTAGTCGTAACTTAATAGAGACATGCTTTAAATCCTCTCCCACGGCCACTCAGTTTTCTCTAATGTGCATGCACCCTATTAATTAACCCGGTAAATGAAAAAACAAATTGGCTTGTAAAGCACACATTAATTTTTGTCTTGGTACCTGTAATTTGAATTTATGGCCTTGTATACAAAAATAGAGGGAGTAACTTAGTAGAGACATGCTTTAAATCCTCTTTTTCAATGTGCTTTTGTTAAAAGTGAAAGTGCAATGCGAAAGAGCAATCAGCTCGTTTCACCACCCAAGAGCAAAGACCATGGGGAAAACGATCAAAGTGTGGTAGTGGTACTACCTACCTATCGCCTATATATTGAAGATCTTATTATGCTTGTTGAGGTAATCTGATTAAGATATACATGATCCATTCATAGCTAGTGCGACAGCTCACCATCAGGGATTGTATAGGCGAGTTAGCTTGTGGAAGGAAAAAGGGAAGAATATTCGCAAAAAAAGGGGGAAAAGGGAAGAAAAGTAGGGTTGTTTAATCCCCTTTTACTTTATTTTACACAGGATGTATAGTATCTTAAGTAAAACACTTTGGACTTTTGCACATGAAAAACGCGCTAAATAAACTTGGTGAAATGCTTATTTCCATCTTAGAGAGTGTGTTTGTGTATATATATTCGATCGTAGACCCCAAGAATAACTGAGTGTAGCTCAGTGGTAGGGATATAGTCCTGTGTTCTAGGCCAGCCGATTCCCACCACAAGGAGCAGATATTTCAACGGTGTTTCTCACTCCTATAAAAATATGCCGGGGTCTTTTCCTATGTTTAGACCCCGGATATGAGCATGCATAGTTGCCGCTTTAAATTCAAACTTCTTTCTCTCGCTGGTCGCCATTTTCGGCGCTAAACGACAATAAGGAGCTAAGAAAATGGACAAGAACATGCAAGTTGCAAGACGCTTTTGACCTAATTGGCCATCATTTTAGCTTGCATGGATGATACTAGCAGCTACTCTTAATTAATCTGTTTAGTATAGTAACTTAACAACGTATATGGTGCAGGTCCCGGAAAGCAGCATCTATCTATCTGTGGGGTTTGTAAGTGATCGATCATCTGTTATCTGTTAGGTTGTCTCCACGTATGTTCTTCATTGATTAATTAGTCAACTAATTGAGTCCATTCCGCTGCTCTAGCCGGCCGGCCTGCATCTACCTCTCATACATCAACTTTTTTTAGCTAGTGCGGCTCCATATTTGGACATGCATGCATGTATGCCGCACGTGTGTGTGTGTGTGCGCGTGCGTGTGTGTGCGTGTGCAGTACTAGAAATGGGATTATTTTGAGTCAAACAAGTGTGAAACACCTACACAGTCCATACACGTCATTTAGGGTTTGTTCAGTTTCGCAGGTGTTAGCGAGATTGACAGGGAATTTAGCTCAATCGAACATGCTCGTAGTTCCAAACCCCCAATCCCAGCAGATTCTTACCAACCGAACATGTCCTTAGTTAATTTCAACATTACAATGATCATAAGATTATTCACTTGACCATGATCTGCTGCACTTGCATGCACCAAGCAAACATACGTACATGCCCAGGTCCCAGAAACCCAAAACCACGGGCATTCCAATCACCAGCTAGCCGATGAATCTTTGGCCGTAGAAAAGGTGAATCTTTGAGACTGGATGGTACACATAAAGGCCATCCATCCATCATGAAAGCCCGCCGAAATGCAGAGATATTTAGACACGGGATGCAACGCATATATACTATCTTCTACTTATGAAATTATCCCAAACGTTAGCTGGTCAGCGACCTTTGCCAAAAGGTTCACGTTTTCATGATTCTCTCACATATAAGCCCATCAAGCCCGAAAATGTTATACGGAACCATGGTTCAGCCGAACCTACGCTCGACACCATTGATCTCTGAACACTTTTCATAAGGATCCGTGTATGATTGATTAAAAAATGCATGATGGAAGCTGTTTGCATGTTAAACAATGCATGACGCGGATCCACATGTAGCAGGATGTTGAATCGTACGGCGTCGACCATAGGTTCGGCTGAACCATGGTCCAGAATCACGCCTCTCCCATCAAGCCACTGTACAGTTCGGCAGTTCCTATAGGGACATGCCAATCCTAATGGACGCACCTGGTTTTAGAAAGATGATTCCTTGTTTCGTCGGTTCTCCTCGTCTTTGATGGCTTTTCTGACACCAAGAGGTGGAAAACCATAGGACAGCAAGTTTCATTGTGTCAACATCTTGATGGTCTCGCAAAAAATAAAGCAGCATTGACTTCCCAACCTCCAACGGCTGCAAAATCAATCGTGATTTAGCAAAAATGTCGCCTGAACTGTAGTGCAAGTATTATAGGTGAACCCACTAGTTATCAGCTAGAGAAAAAATTGTATGTTTTCTATCCCTCCACAGAAATGCAATTTTGTTGTTGAAAAAGGGGTAGACTCTGACCTCTAAATCATCATGATGCACACAACCATCTTTGTTAAAAAAAGGACAAAGTTCAACAAGTACGCAATAGCAATTAAAATGAGAAAACAGAAAAATGACCACAAAATGTCGTATTAAGATCACATGACTTAACCACATAATCTATTAGTGACATGCCAGCCAAACTGGTTGAATAACGATTGTGAAACCGTCTCCATACGGTTGCACCCAGACGCCATGAGCTCCCAGTGTCCCTGTTTTGAAGTGATGATCACATACGGATCGATGTGATGGCCTTGCAGATAAGCTGCACAAAGTTAATAGAGAAAGACCCACTAAAAACATAGTCATTCCAGTAATTCCAATTTCCCCAAAGTAAGGCACAAACCCCTATACGGATATGACCCTTAAGGTTTTTGTTGATACCAACCAACCAGATTCCGAATAAATTTGGGACATTTGTTGGGGGTGACATATTACATGCAACAAGAGTCGCACGCCAAATCAAAGTTGTGAAAGGGCGGAAATAGAGAAATGTTAAATTATTTCATCTTGAACACAAAACAACACTTTATACATCTCTTATGGTTTCTTTTAGCCAAATAATCTTTGGTGAGGATCACTTCCTCTTTACAAATCACATAAAATTTTATCTCTAAAGGAACTTTAACGTTCCAAATATTATTTCTCTGGAACATGGGTCCCATATTTATAAGATCGGCATACATAGATCTCTGTACAAATCACATAAAATTTTATCTCTAAAGGAACTTTATTTTTCGAATATTCTTTCTGCGAAACGTCAGCCCCATATTTATAAGATTTGCATACATAGACTTAACAGCAAACACGTTGCTGGTCTTAACTCTCCACCAAAACATTCGGCACATGAGCTAAGTTGACCAACATCATCATACAAACTAAAGGAGCCATGCATCAATTTCTCACCAATTATGGCCCTCCCGAATTGGATGTCCAGAGGTGTCGATCCAAAAACATATTGAATTGTACCATCTCCTCTAACACTATATTGTAAATTGAAGGGTACATAGTCGCAAGCAGATTTTCACCTAGCTAGGTATCTCCCAGAAACTCATCGATTGGCCATCAGCAACTTCATCAAGCCCTTTCAAAACAGAGAATCGGTTGGTTTGGCATCCACTTCGGGAAGGCTTCCAAAACAGATATATTCTTGCAATATAAGTGTTATTATGGAGGAGCTCTTGCGCGACACCCTTCCCCATTTTGTAGCTTGAATAGCTATTTGCTATGCAAGCACTTATTTTTAATTTTGATGTTTTTGATGTTTCCGATGCATATCCATCCTAGGTCCTTTGGCCTACACAAGATATATGATTTAGCCAGTTGATACTTCCATTTGTGCTCATCACACATTTCTAGAAGAAGAAAAATACCATGTTTGTAATCACTATTAATAGTTGATAAGATCCGAAGTTTTTGTAATTATCATGGTACTTGTTGGCTCCTGATCAGCTAAATGAACCTTATTAGCCAGACATCACATCCACACAAGGGGTAATTAATTTGATTGGCTCCAAGCTACCGTGTTGATGAATTGTCTTCTCGCGTAAACTACACCTATGTTAATCGAGCCGCTATCATGTTGTTCTTGCGAATTAATTTTTCCATAGACTAAAATCTTTAGTGGATGGGCCCGAGAGGAGCACCCTAATCAAATCCTGAAAGGATGTAAATACCCTCCAATTTATGTTCATCAAGACCAAATTAATCATGAAGATCAAGAACAAAGAATCTGAAGTGCTAAAAAGCCATGATGTATTTTCACCAAGTTTTTCTTTATCTACATTTGTACACCATCTAGCTACACAATATTACTCTCTTAAACAACACTTCATTGTACTATTTTATTTATCATATATGTCACCAATTCATGAAATTGACTAAATGATCCATATTATCTACTATATTATTCTTGCGTCACTTACCAAAACCTGATAAACTATCCATAACAAATATGAGCAACAACATATGGCTAACGACGGGCTTAAGCTCAGGAGCGGCGTGCTGCCGCACCTCTACCTGCTAGTATTCTAAATTCCGCCAGGCCCATGCAGTAGAGGCGGGGGTCTCAATGCATGCATGCCACTATAGGATGCTTCCACATGCAGGTGTGTCATGTTTTTCTACATGGACGGCAATAGTACAATATGGTGAGTCGTGACGCTGTAGGGAGTGAGTATTACAACAGGTTGTTACTAACCTTCTAATTGGAGACCGACCACAACCATAGTGTGTTTGGAAAGATGAGGCTCCCTAAAGTTAATCCATGATTTTGATTTGTCTTACTGTAAAGTGAATCTATGAAAGAGGTGTTTCGTCGGCTAGCTGAATTTGCGGGTAATCTTGATGAAATTTCCCAACATTTGTTTACTATTCTTAGAAGTTACCGATGCACAAAACAAATCATCAGGAACATAAGGGATGGACAAAATTTTGATAAGAAAAGGATGCGTCGAAGCAGTGGCATGTGCTGCTGCAGTTCATGCCACTTGGGGATATTTTGCTTGCACTCGTGACAAGTTAACTATGCTTTTTAATTAGTGTTGCTCTGCCTAGAAAAGTACACGGTATAATCAAGCTTGTCACCACAAAAAAAAAGGAAACCATACTATAGTGACGATACTATTCGAGGAGTAAGTCAAGTTGCAGCCAAAACCAGTGCATGTGTGGAAGATTAGAGACAGCCACACTTGTAATCTCCCTTTAATTTGTGCTTTTCTCAAAAGTGAAAGTGATTAGCCAAGAGCTACCTAGCTCGTCGTTTCACCATGAAATTGAAGACCACAGTCAAGAGTGGGAATGCTCAAAGTGTGTGTACCTACCACCTAACGCTCAGTTATGCGCATTGAGCTAAGGTAATCTTCATATCACTAGTATATATAATAAGATACTATATATGATTCATTCCATACGGGGTTAGTGCGGCTCACACTTCCTATTTAGCCAGGATTACATATATCTTACTGCATTGGGGGTTGATATTGTTAAGATATTGTATCGTAGTATGATATTGTTAGCACCACTCTCATCTTTAATTATAGTGCCACATTACTGGATATGTCCTTATGAGTTATATAACTGTAGCGGGGAGGCCTAACTAACATAGTTTATTGATTCATTTAGTTTCATAACCCTGATGATCACAGAACTATTTGCTAATTAATTTACCCCAGAAATCCACTATATATAAATGAAACGAATGTGAGACATTCATCGCTCAAAGTCACACTTAACTTTTCATACCATTTGATTGTTTGACAATGACTCTGTCAGTTGTTCACTTGCTGCACATGCACCACACTATACATGGAGACTCTAGTTCCCAACACCCAGCCAGCCATGGATATTTCAAAAAACAGATGATTAATCTTTAGCAAGAGAAAAAGATGAATCTTGGAGACAAGACAGTACACTGCACATAAAGGCCTCATGAAGGCCGGCCAAGTGGAGAAATATTTGGATAGAAGCAGATGTATATGCATCTTCTTATCCCCAACTTTAGTTGGCCACCCACCTTTGGCAAAAAGTACATGTTTCCACGGTTTTCCACATACATGCCCGTCATTGCGTAGTGTCATCTACTATGGTATTGTGTAGATGTACCAGTCATGTAGGCACCTGGTTTTTCTTCTTCTGGCCCACATGTTATATAGACATTACTCACTATGCCCAAACAAATATTCACACTGAGTAGAATCAAAATCATAGCTACCAACATATAGTCTTTCGTGAGTGTTTCTTGGGCACCCCCCGCCTCCATGAGCCCTCCTAACATCGAGATGTGGAACACTATGGATAAAAATTTGTTTTGTCCTTGTTTAGAGTTTAGAGTTTTTTTTCAACAATGGGTAGTTTAGAGTTTAAGTTATTTTTTCTGATACTCATTATGTGTGTATGTCTTGATGTTGAGACTATGTCGTAGACATTAAAAGACCTACGGATCCATCGCAGTACTAGTATGCGGTCGTCTGGTCAATACAGAGCTTGTTATGTTCCACTCCTACGGATTCATGACTTCTGATCCAGTGGATTGTTGTCCTGCAGAAATTGTTCTTCCCTATGATTTGTCCTTGCACTTTTTCGTTCAATCTCCACCGGTCGAGCCGGTACATAGTCCGTTTGCTTCAATCAATGGGGAATTGATTCAGATGGAGACTAAAAACTTAATTTGTTGCATGTTGCAATGCTTAGGTTAAAACAAAACAAATTGATAACGACAATAGATTGCTGCCACTCACACAGAACATATTAAAAGCTATTGTCGGACTGTATTTGTGCCCAATAATTTGTTGAAGCATAATTACAAAGAAGAGATTTGTTGTCGCAGAAAGGAAAACAATATGTAGTTCACACTTTAGTTCACCGTACGTGGTTGTATCGTATATTATGCACTTTACAACAAAGCTACTAAACTAGTTGGGTCGACGTACAGCGACTCATTTACCAAACAAAGTAGACGAAGTTGAAGAAAATGAAGCACAAGAACAATAGTGTTACTACTTAACTAAGTACAAGTACAACTCATGTAATTAATTACTAGCTGATGGTAAATACTCGACTAACTAAGAAAATTTCAATTAATTACATAGCCTAACTAGCAAACCGGAGGAAAAGAGAACATAAGAGGAATAAGATAAACTGTTTAAATCAAGAACGTGCTATCTCCACCACCAGCCGGCGCGGCCAGCTCGCCGCACCTCCCGCACCTGTTGTTCCCTGCCACTACGACCACTAGCGTAGGTGCAGGGGCTGGAACAGCAACGATGGAGGCGCGGCAAGAGGGGCAGCTGGCGCAGGTCCGGAGCCAAGCATCAATGCAGAGAACGTGGAAGGCGTGGCCGCAATGCGGGAGAACGCGCATGCTCTCCTCCTCCGCGAACTCGGCTAGGCATATCGCACACTCCGTTGCTGCCGGTTGCGGTGAAGCGACTGTGGCGAAGGAGACGGTGGGGAGCGCGTCAATTGCCTTCTTCTTGAGGCCCTCCGGGGCTGGGTTAGAGAACGAACTGGAGCTGGAGCATCGGTGTCGGCATGCGCACCGGGAAACAAGAGCGAGTCCGAGGACGCAAACGAGCGTGCACATCATTGACGCCAGGATGACCGCCATGTCTGAGTCCACCGTCATCGGCGCTGCCTGCTCCGGCGGTTGCTGTGGTGAAGTAGGCGACGACGACGACGTCCCTCCGGTGCCGGAGGGGGCGAGGGTGGCCGCGCGTTGCAGGACTCTTGCCGGAACGCGCATGGTCTTGTTGTCGCCCGGAATGCTCTGGTGGCTAAGAGCTAGTTTTGACTGGAGCAGATGTGTTGGTCTGAGTTCTGACCGTGGACTGCGAACGCATGGTTTCTTTATAGGGTCAGTGGGGTGGTGGCGCAAGGACCAGTGGGCTCCTGGACAGGCAACCGGGTCCATGCATGCCACTCGAGGATATTTGTCCATGCAACCCTGGCAGCTTGGTTTGTACTATTATCCATTTGGTTTGCTCCATGGAAGGATATTTGTCCATGCCAATCAAGTATCTAGGGACACCACTGTTGTACTGAGTGGTAGTGATCAGTGGTGAAAATAGTAACTAAAAGTCTAATTATAGACCAGCCACTGAACCACAGTATGTGTGAAAAGATGAGACACGCTTTAGCACTTTTTAGATCGTGCTATGCTAAAAAAAACAACAAAATTGTGGTGCTAAGAGCATCTCCAACCAGGGTCATTAAATACTTTCCATAGTTTCGGACGGACAACCGCGGTAATGTCGGGATACGAGAGAAGAAATATGCTATCCAACCAATCTTCCAAATCGTCTTCATATGTTTGAGATGTCCACTCATATGTAAGGAGTAAATGAGGGTGTTCGGACAGCTCACCATGTTAAATTCAGACCAAGTTTCTCTTCCTTTTTTTCTCTTTTTTTCGCTCCTTCTGGTTTCTCCATCCCCACCATTTATATGTTTGTGAATGGACAATTTGAGGTACACAACTGCATCAATAGACAAATAAAGGTTCAATGTGTACATGCCAAACACTGTCTGGTTGTCTTTGTAGACATGTAAGGGGTCAGATTAGGCAAGTCTGATTGGAGATGCTCTGTGTACTTTTCTTATTTGGAAGTGAAGCGGGAAAATAGGTAGATTCGAGGCCCCTTTTTGCCAAAAATCATGTTTTGATCATTTTGAATTAACTATTATTCTCCTTTTCTTTTTTCCAGCGGTGAAGGGTGCTAGTACACGCCTACATGAATGAAACTTCAAGGATTTGTTCGATTTAGTATGGACTATGTGTGGGTTGAGAGGGGGTTGGCAGGGAACTTAGCACAATGCTCTACAAATCCCCTTTTTCAGTAGGCAAGGGCATATATTATTAAAATTGTCCAGTTCTTATTAGACCATCCTTACAAAAATAGAAAATAAAACATATATCTTTGGTTGTATTGGCGTCGTCTTCTTTCCACTCTCACCGGCGGCGCATCATGAGAAAAGCTGGGGAACAGCCTTGAAGCCTGGATAACACTGTTGATGGAGGCTCCAAGAAGTTGCCGGTGGGAGCCAGAAGATGCTATCAACAACAAACCGAGGATTTGCTCGAAGTGGGGAGGGTTGGACAACCATACTAGATATGTCTAGATAGAACCAGTGAGGCCTAACCTCACTAGCTTCCCGGCAAAACCGAAGTTGGTTGTGCTTCAACAAGAAGCCAGAAGTCAGAAGGCCTATGTTGGTTTGGTATACTCTACCAAGTGATAGTAATTGTACGAGAGGAGTGGGTGGCATGGGTCTTGTAGCTAAACGAGTTTAAAGATAAGAAACACGCTTTAACTGACGCTACTGCAGGAGGAGGAAGAAGCCAAGTGGCAGATAGTGCTAGGTATCCAGTGACCAGGCGCATGTATGTAGAAGATTAGAGGGCGAGGCGCGCTTTTAAATCATGCTTTTGTCAAAAGTTAAAGTGAGATACAGAGAGCTGTGAAGCTCGATGGTTTCATCCACTTGCGCAAGACAACGCACGGGGAAAATGATACAAAGAGTGTACACACATCTAGCTATCGCCTACCGGCCGGAGGTCCAGATATATCATGCGCGTTGAGGTAATCTTAATAGTTTATCACTAATTAAGATATACATGCCTGATCCACCCATCCATTCATAGTTAGTGCAATGACTCACTGTCAAGGACTATATATCGTGGACTTAGATTACATGGTAAAGAAAAGGGAAAAGATAAAGCGTTAGAAAGTACCGTGTTTCAACACCAACCCCTTGCTTCATAGGATGGGAGGGATCTTATATCTAAAGAGAAAACTTGATTAGTTGTTCCCAGCTCCCACAAGGAAGAAAAGTTAACTAATTTGCATAATTCCTTTGTGGTACACATATGCATAGTTTGACCAGCTGGATTGGTGAGTAAAGTTACCCCTGATTGGCCGGCCGCTTTTATTTTGAACTTTTCCGCTCTCTATTTCCAGCGCTAGATGGCAATAAAGAGCTAACGTAGAGGAACATGCATATGCGAGTTTCCAAGTTCTTTTCACTCATACAGAGAACAGAAGAGGAATAAGATAAACTGATTAAGGCAAGAACGTGCTATCTCCAACACCAGCCGGCGTGGCTAGCTCGCCGCACCTCCCGCACCTGTTGTTCCCTGCCACTACGACCACTAGCGTAGGTGCAGGGGTTGGAGCAGCAACGATGGAGGCGCGGCAAGAGGGGAAGCTGGCGCAGGTCCGGAGCCAAGCGTCGGTGCAGAGAACATGGAAGGCGTGGCCGCAATGTGGGAGAACGCGCATGCTCTCCCCCTCCGCGAACTCGGCTATGCATATCGCACACTTCGTTGCTGCCGGTTGCGGTGAAGCGGTTGTGGCGAAGGAGACGGTGGGGAGCACTTCAATTGCCTTCTTCTTGAGGCCCTCCCGGGGTGGCGAAGGAGGACGAACTGGAGCTGGAGCGTCGGCTTCGGCATGCGCACCGGGAAGCAAAGCGAGTCTGAGGACGCAAACGAGCGCGCACATCATTGACGCCAGGATGACCGCCATGTCTGAGTCCACCGTCATCGGCTCTGCCTGCCCCGGCGGTTGTTGTGGTGAAGCAGGCGACGACGACGACGTCCCTCCGGTGCCGGAGGGGGCGAGGGCGGTCGCGTGGTGCAGGACTCTTGCCGGAACACGCATGGTCTTGTTGTCGCCCGGAATGCTCTGGTGGCTAAGAGCTAGTTTTGACTCGAGCAGATGTGTTGGTCTGAGTTTGACTGTGGACTGCGAACACATGGTTTTTTTAGGGTAAGTGGGGTGGTGGCGCAAGGACCAGTGGGCTCCTGGATAGGTAACCGAGTCCATGCATGCTACTCGAGGATATTTGTCCATGCAACCCTGGCAGCTTGGTTTGTACTATTATCCTTTTGGTTTGGTCCATGGAAGGATATTTTTCCATGCCAATCAAGTATCTAGGGACACCACTGTTGTACTGAGTGGTAGTGATCAGTGGTGAAAATAGTAACTAAAAGTCTAATTATAGACCAGCCACTGAACCACAGTATGTGTGAAAACATGAGACACGCTTTAGCACTTTTAGATCGTGCCATGCTAAAAAAACAATAAAATTGTGGTGCTTAGAGCATCTCCAACTAGGGAAATTAAATACTTTCCATATATCCGGATGGACAACCGCGGTAGTGCCGGGATACGAGAGAAGAAATATGCTATCCAACCAATCTCCCAAATCGTCTTCATATGTTTAGGATGTCCACTCATATGTAAGGAGAAAATGAGGGTGTTCGGACAGCTTACCATCTTAAATTCAGACCAAGTTTCTCTTCTTTTTTTCTCTCCTTCTGGTTTCTCCATCCCCACCATTTATATGTTTGTGAATGGACAATTTGAGGTACACAACTGCATCAACAGACAAATAAAGGTTCAATGTGTACATGCCAAACACTGTCTGGTTGTCTTTGTAGACATGTAAGGGGTCAGATTAGGCAAGTCTGATTGGAGATGCTCTGTGTACTTTTCTTATTTGGAAGTGAAGCGGGAAAATAGGTAGATTCGAGGCCCCTTTTGACAAAAATCATGTTTTGATCATTTTCAATTAACTATTATTCTCCTTTTCTTTTTTCCAGCGGTGAAGGGTGCTAGTACACGCCTACATGAATGAAACTTCAAGGATTTGTTCGATTTAGTATGGACTATGTGTGGGTTGAGAGGGGGTTGGCAGGGAACTTAGCACAATGCTCTACAAATCCCCTTTTTCAGTAGGCAAGGGCATATATTATTAAAATTGTCCAGTTCTTATTAGACCATCCTTACAAAAATAGAAAATAAAACATATATATATATATATATATATATATATATATATATATATATATATATAGTTGTATTGGCTCGTCTTCTTTCCACTCTCACCGGCGGCGCATCATGAGAAAAGCTGGGGAACAGCCTCGAAGCCAGGATAACACTGTTGATGGAGGCTCCAAGAAGTTGCTGGTGGGAGCCAGAAGATGCTATCAACAACAAACAGAGGATTTGCTCGAAGTGGGGAGGGTTGGACAACCATACTAGATATGTCTAGATAGAACCAGTGAGGCCTAACCTCACTAGCTTCCCGACAAAACCGAAGTTGGTTGTGCTTCAACAAGAAGCCAGAAGTCAGAAGGCCTATGTTGGTTTGGTATACTCTACCAAGTGATAGTAATTGTACGAGAGGAGTGGGTGGCATGGGTCTTGTAGCTAAATGAGTTTCAAGATAAGAGACACGCTTTAACTGACGCTACTGCATGAGGAGGAAGAAGCCAAGTGGCAGATAGTGCTAGGTATCCAGTGACCAGGCGCATGTATGTAGAAGATTAGAGGGCGAGGCGCGCTTTTAAATCATGCTTTTGTCAAAAGTTAAAGTGAGATACAGAGAGCTGTGAAGCTAGATGGTTTCATCCACTTGAGCAAGACAACGCACAAGGAAAATGATACAAAGTGTGTGTGCACACATCTAGCTATCGCCTACCGGCCGGTGATCCAGATATATCATG